>NW_027271155.1:0-713066 GCF_040938485.1 Diadema antillarum | reverse complement strand
AAAATATTGTAAACCGTTGTAAATATGAAGAACAATACCGGAAGAATCAATTGCGAAAGGTATGCGACCCACTAGGCTCCCTATGAGATGCTGGAATTCCGGTAAACTTTAAACACGACTTATCAGGTTTCCCCTTGGCCAATAGATTTAAGTGGTTGTCTTGCGAGTTATCCCGACCCTGTCTCTAAGGCACAGGTATCACGCGTAATAACACTAGGACTTTATGAGAGTGATATAGAGATGGGGTAAAGAGGTAAGACAATGATGTGGGCTGACCTTGTTACAAGGCATCACGCTTAAGAGGGATCCGCAGTCTCATGTGCGTGCATTCCTTCTCCTGCGTGTTTTTATCAGATTTTTGAATCTCTTTTTATCATTCATATATCCATTGCATTGAAAAAAGTTTGCACGATACTTTCTTCAGAGGTCTACGGTGTCAGTCCTTCAACGGAAAGAATTTATCCATTCATATTAATGAATTCAGTTGGCGATGTAGGTATTATAATGTGCGCGCGTGATGTAGACATAATATTGAGGCGGATGACCCATTCTCAATAGGCCACGATGGCTGATGGCTCTACTTTCCCGGACAAATCACAGCACTTTGTAGTTCACGCAGCAGTCACTAGACTGTGACCGAGGTTGGCGATTAAGAAACAATAATTACTTATTTCCAGGAGATTATTCGCTACGAGCTACTTTATGACGATACACGACAATGATACAACAGAGCTCCTCGGAAGCTCTGGGCAGTATCACAGTGCATGCAAACTTGCTTTCATAATAATCAGATGATATGTTATTCTTTATGTTTCTTCATGATGTCCAAGTTTCATACTGATTATTCGTCCGACATGGCACACACACACGCACTCTCTCTCTCTCTCTCCTTTCGTCTCCATCTACAAAGTACTGCATCTTTTGTTGTTCTTTGTTGGTGATTTTCTTGTTTTAACCCACCTTCTTCATATGCGTATCACCTTGAGAGATATACCCCCCCCCCCCCCCCCCCCCCGATGCTGGAATGATGCTCTTACGGAGCGTACGACCCGCGTAGGTTAGGCGTTGTTGAGAATGGTGTAAGGAGATTGCCACTGCTCTTGCTATAACTTGAATGTGTAAACGTTGAATGTTTGAATGTTTTTATCAAGCAATCATTCATTCTTTGAAAGTCATCCAACGGGATCTTTAAACAGTGGGGGTGGGAGCTGGTGACATCATCAACTCAAAGTATTTGCAGAATCATGCGGTTGTGACTAATGTTACCATTGCCACAATACAAAAAAAGAATGGATTCCAGAGTTTCAAACTGTACTATTTCATGTCATATTTCACCAAATATTCTCACTTTCATTCGTTCTAGTTCACTCCAGTCAGCTATTTCGCTGGAGAAGGGTGTGGCATTGAGGAGTGCAAGGGAGAACCTCCCAGACATTGGTGGAAGCACGTCTTCATTTTACTCCTCGTCCATTTCTTTTTTCCTCTTGCTTATTCTCATTAATAGAGGGAATAATTTTACCCCTTTTAATGACAAAACAGTGAGAGTCTTGTAAGGTGATAAAATTATCAAGGTTATAGAATTTCTATAAATCTCTATCGTATTTGGGCGATCTTGGTTGAGTTTTGGTCAGGTCTATCAATTTGACTGACTTCTCATAACAGTCGATTTGAAGAACGGAGTGACACTGTACTCTAAGGTTAGAATAATGCGCGTGGCAAACGGATGGGTAAAGGAGGGGTGCAGCAGTAGTGCCTTATTCTATAGTTGCCGACGTCTTTTTATTCACGTGGAGCCAGACTTAGCCGACCCATCCTATTTACGGCTCTGCATTGATGAACAATTTCCCGTTTGCTTCTTGGTCTCGTGCAGTTTGTACGTCACCATTTCCTTCGCCTTTCTTCATCTTCCTATGTAGCAAAGATCGGCTGGTGCCAGCTTTGCAGGGAAGGGTAAACGTGATCGAATTTCGCCTAAGCCTTTTTTTTTAATTTAAGGACACATTAACTTCAGTTTAGCATTCATAATGGTATGTGAAGGAATGTGTAAAAAGTAAACGTACTCTCAAATTTGCTACTGAGGAAAGATGAAATGTCATATCGGGTATCTATTATTTGTGATCAAGCCCTTTGTCCAAAGCTCAGAACGTTTCCTGTTTCCGCCGCCTTTCTTTAAGGGTAGCCTTTTTGTGATGAGATCAGAATACCTATGGGATGCGCTGAAAGAGAGGTGTAGCTATTCTAAGTCTGGCTGTAACTGAACTACTTTTGGGCGAGTCGAAATCTATGAGATCATAGCCACGTGCTGACAGATCTCGACTATAACTATAGTGGCCAACGTTTCACATACCATTATGGCAATAGTCGTAAGTTACCATAATAGCCATTGCGATGGGGGCGGCTGTCATGTTCGCAGCTGTCAATCTATTGCCTTGCTGATGCTGTGGTAACTATACAAGCGCTGCAGGTCTCTATGGTTGCAATGTATTTCATGAAACAATGTTTCCAATTAAAAATAGAAAATGAGGATTGTTATTGACAGCGCGCACAAATAGGTTGTCCTTGGCAATGAATGAGCTAATTTGGTGGCGAGCTGGCATGTGCTCGTTGTCACTAAGCACCAAAGGAGTAGTGTTGCTTCGGTCTGAAGAAAAAAAGTCGTGTTATATGAACCTCGCAGTGTAAACGTTGAAAAAAAAACCCAAACGAACAAACAAACAAACAAACAAACAAACAAACAAACAAACAAACAAACAAACAAACAAATAAACAAAAACCAGCCAATCAACCAACCAAATAAACAAGTTTACAGCTGTGTAATAACGTTAATTGTTCGGATTTATCAGATTTTCAAGTTTTTAATCACTGTGCTAATGGACGTGCCAAAAAGAACCAATTAGTGTAATGTATTGAGTTTCTTCGAGATTACTAACGGTGTGCTATATCTTTATGTATTTCCATATGCTTTCAGGCAGGAAGTTCCTTCACCTTGTCGACTTTTCCGAAGTTGTCCAGCCGAAAATCGTCGACAAGGTTCCCGCGGAGCGACCGGTAGCTGATATCGCCGAATGTGGCGATTTGGTGGCTTATCTCCAGCCTGGCACCCAGAAGACGGAGCCGGGCATGCTCAAGATCTTCGAGAAGTACAACCCTGCAACCAAAGTCTTCAAAGAACTATGCAGCGTTCAAGGTTAGTATAGAGACGAAATACAAAAACCAGAACAACCAAAAAGAGCCCGTAGTATTTTATTAACTGTGCATCGATCGAAGAGTTTTGGTTGAACATGCAACACAAACCGGGTGACTATTAACATACTTAGTTCGTAGTGTAATTCAATGCTTAATTGTATGAAAGCAACAAAGATTTTCATTGTTTACGTCACTTTTTTCCAGTCAAGATATGAATCCTCAAGTAAATTGAGTTACAATTAGCTCCTTTCCCTCCTTCTCTTCTTGAAATAATGTATGCAGTATACAACACGAAAAATACGCACACGCATACTTCTAAACCTTTATAGTAATGCTGATCCACACAAGGGTCAACCATTCAAAAGTCTTCGTTTTCACATCTCCCATGCCTATATATATCGGATTTCTCCATGTTAAATGAAGGAGCAAATCATTAAACCAACTTATGGCTGATGTTTTCTAACAATGAAGCAATGTTTGGTGACTTTTTTCGTTGTTGACCTAAAATGTATGGATCTCGTTCCGTCCCCACAGTCGGTGCCATGCCGATCGCTGTCCGATTTGCACAGGGCTGCAGTCTCATCATTGTCGCCAACAAGGGTTCGATGGGCGCGAACTCGAACACGCAGGCGTGGGAGAACCCGGAGGGAACGGTGACTACTATACGACTGGCAGGTGAGTTATCAGGACGCGGGTATCGTGTTGGAAGCGAAGAAGCTCACCTGTAGGGCTGCTAGCGTGTGTCCGGACGTAAATATTTGTTTGGAAATCATGATTCTTGACAAGTTTTACCATCGCCCTTGAATTCGACTGTTTGAGATGAAGGTTATACTTTTGCTTTACTGGTATCTATTTCGATGACATAAATATCTTTATTTATCAGAATGATATAGCTATAATGAAGACCTACTTGTAATCGACTAAAATATCCTTGAAATTATACGGTCAATATAATGGTTTTGTTTCTCATACTATTCCGTATTGATTTTCTTCAACCTCCTTACTCTATAGTTCTCATGTAATCCTCAAGTAAAAGCCCTCAAATGTTGTTAAACTAGTCTTTTACGTATTGGGGGTGACCTTCCAAGGTTATCAGTTTCATAACAGGAATGGTTTAAAGGATGATATATCAGTAAAGTAGAAGGCCAGTTGAAAGGCAACATTTGGAATTACTCTTTATAGAGTCACCACTCATTCTGCGATTATTATTCAAGTCTACACCCGTTACTCCCCCTCTCTTTGGACGCAGGCTCTGTGTCTAATGCCCCGAATCAGCAGATCGTGAACACCACGTTCGGTGTGCAGACCACTCCCGGGTTCCCGCCCTTCCCTCCGCAGGAGCCGCCAGTCAACCCCACCCCGGGCACTGGAGCAGGTGGGGCAGGAGGAGCCGGTGGAGCCGGCGGAGCTGGTGGAGCAGGTGGAGCAGGCGGGGCCGGTGGCGCCGGCGGCGCTGGAGGTGCGGGTGGTGCAGGTGGCGCCGGAACCGGTAAGAAATCAACACAAAACGCAAGCACGTGGTGTGTACCTCGACGAAAGCTTTGTGGTCCTCTCAACGCTCAAACAATCATTAATTTGGTTATAATGTGTGATGCAATCTTGCAACACTATATGATGAAGTATAAAAGTAGCGATGTGATACAACGTTGATTTGTCTTCATCTACCTCTTTCATGTCATCTGTCGATGTACTCGATCGCTGAGAAGTTGCCTGGTCGTATATATTCTAGTGCAATATAGGTTGAGTACATCTCACGTCGTAGATTCGTCTCTATATTAAAACACATCTGATGTAGAAATGGATTGAGGTATGTGTATAATACCTGACTTCTCAGTGGTCACCATAGTGAATAATATTACGAATACAACTACTCCAGTAATAAATTCTATTGTGTCCGCATTCTCACATTTTCTTGTTAGAGCGGCTGGAGAAAGATATAGGAGAAATAAACTAAAGTAAACCATTCTTCTTTACATTTCAGCAGGCCTTTTTTTGCGATGATAACCACCGTATCTGAGTTGATGTGATCTTTCATTATTAGTTTTCTGTTATTTTCATGTATTCCCCCCCCCCCGCATGTTTGTGAAAAATAACAAATTGCAAGAAAAAACATAATCATTATGAGATACATAATGATACCTATTTTTGGTGCATTATGAATGTCTTAAAACGTTACTAAGTCATTTATTTGAGACATTATCCTCTGTAAAATCCAATCATTGTGATAAAAAAAGAATTTTATCCCTCGCATTTGGCGTTAAGGTGGACAGGGAGGATTTGGTGGTACTGGCGGATTCGGCGGCACCGGTGGATTCGGAACCAACCCCGAGTACCCCATGCTCCCGACCACTCCTCTTCCCGGCACAGTCTGCACCGGCACAAACACATTGAGCTTCGTCGTCAACGAGGTCAACTTCACACAATTCAACGCGGTGTACGTTGGCTTTGCTCCTATAGGCAGTCTCGCATGCAAATGTTGGCTTGATTCACGGTGTGGGGTGGGGGAGCTGGGGTTGCTATAGGATTTTGAAGGCATACAATAAGTCTTCTATGTCGTGTATGTGGTATACACTATTCACACGGACTGTAAGGAACATTGAGTCATGAAGCATATAACTGCGATGCTTTGATTTCATTTCTAATATCTGAAGTAGCAAATTCTAGTTTAATTTGACTGGTAATTGGTATTATATGATGTTGTGAAAGAAATGTGCACTAATAACCTCTGTCTCTGCTTGCGAAAGGAAACAAGATGCATTTGTGAATAGGTCTTTCATAATGTGATCAAGTCGTATGCTGTATGTATGAAAGCAGGCTGTACAAAGTGAGAACCCACTGATTCATTGAATTCAGACAACTTACTGGAGCACGAGACTAAGTTTGATATTTCATTGGAGTTGCTGGTTTGGTTAGCCTAACTCGAGTAATGTTTTTTTCTTGAAAGGGACTCTCTTGTCCAAGTTTGTGTATGCAACATGAACATGTAACACACAGGTGCTTCCCCTCGAACACTTTACTAATTGTTTTTGTCTAATTCACAGAGCCCAGAGGTATATTTCACGCCATGTTCGCCAGCCGTACACGGGCCAGATGGGCGACCCCGGACCACACACCTTCTCACGCAGTCTCGAGCCCAAACACATTACCCTCGACCAACGGGAGCAGACAGCGTTCATCAGTTTGCAGGTAAATTCCCTCTCAGTGGCCCCTTAAAAACGTACCGAACAATATTTCATTTAAAGCTCAACTGGCTTTGGAGATCAGGTTTGTCATAAAGATAATTACCACCACCATCATCAAAAGCTATTTCAACAACCTGTTGTAGTGTAAAGCATAGATGACTCTAATTAAAAGTATCTTTGTATTATCCTGGAAAAATGTTGTAGTTTTTAATTAATCAGTTACCTGCATCAACTGTTAGACTCAAACATTAATCAAATAACTTTGTTCAATTTTACTTTGTGTTACATGTATGCATGGAAAAGAAATGCAGAAATATAATCAATAAAATCAAAGCCATCTTCTCAGTACTTCAACATCTTATGAAGACAGCCCTCATATTCATAATTGCAAAGTAATATAGTGATGATCCATACACCTTAATACATTCATGTCTTGTAAAAGAAAGGAAATGGAACGAACAATTCGCAAAACAGTTTCACTGTTCTAATTTGCAAAGCACATTAAAAAGAATGACGTCATAGCTACAGAAATTTCCCATTGGCTTAAAGTCGAAATGTTCTAGAATCACTGATCATGTCATTACTATAGCACGTATTATGACCCTGTTGGCTCAATCAAGGGACTATGATCAAGATGAATTGTAATGGAAAGTAATGGCGATGAACCAAATGCGAATTAAATGATTAAATACTCTCCCTTTAACTAAAGTAAGGAAAAAAAAGGGTTTCAGAGAAGATAATGTTTGTACGACTTGAGAAACAACGACATCAACAACTCATCTATTTTGCATAAAGTAATTGCCATGGGTATTACTATCGGGTAAAAACATATTCATGAACATTGAAGGTTTCATAATATTCTTGATGCAATCGCTTTTGGAATAGAATCGCTGTATTGTCTGTTTACTGTATAGATCAATGACTACTTTTCACTGTAGCCAAAGTAGACGATCATAATATATGCGTCCGTGGAAATGTTGCCCTTTCTTTACAGCATACGGTGCTCCTGCGTACCAAGAAAAGCATTTTCATGTCACACAACAGCATGGATAGTATGCAACTGAATCTGCGTGCAGTGACACATGGAACATATACCCGATTTTCACTCTGTGCCATAAAAAAAACCCCAAAACATCTTTTATACACTGCCAGTGCCTTTTCAAAATGGTGGATCCAAGGGAGTCAGTTCTTTATTTCCTCTTCTTACCGATGTCATTATTTTCTAGGAAAACAACGCCGTCGCGGCCATCGACCTCACAACGAACCAGGTCATCGACATCTACCCAATGGGGGTCAAGAGGTGGGAGAACCTGCAGATGGATGCCAGCCCCGGAGACGGAGGTACGTTGGTTTGTCTTTTAATGACTTTTAGTCAGTGTTATTCCTTTTTTTTTTCAGGTGATGTCCCTTATTCGGAAGGTTTTGAAATTCCGAAACTGAAATCAGGTACATAAACAAAATATTGAATTGAATTGAATGAATTGAATTGAATAGAATTGAATTGAACTTAATTGAATTTAATTGCATTGAATTGAGTTGAATTGAATTGAACTGAATTGAAATAATTCGAAAAAGGGAAAAGAAAAAAGTGAGTACTAACGAGCCTTCGGAGTTATAAGAACCTTGAAGTCGTTTTCGGAAACACTAACCTCAGGAATAACAAGCCGTCGGAATAATTTTACTAGCGAAATCTCCTTTTTTCGCCTGTTTTAGCAAATATCTAAACTAGTGATTATGATAGATATGGTACTGGTGATATGGTAAATGGAGAAAAAACAGGGAAAAAGCAAGCAAACAAATAAGTACGAACTACAGCTACAGTAGATCTCAGTGCAATATGTTCAATGGCAATGTTTAATAAAAATGTCCATTCTGGAAAAAAAAATAAACAAACTCCGAAAACAGCCTAAACTCACTCAAACCACTGTTTAAAGACACAAGTAGTATTTTCATAGGCAGATTGTTTGCCAATAATTCAGCTTTAATGGCAGAGGTAAAATCATACCCACTCGTGATTTCAGTTGGTACTGCTGAACGTGGGTGCAGTTGTAATGTATAAAAAGTTTGAATGAAAAAAGAAAAACAGGTAAACGCCATTTACAAAGTTCCTATCAAAAAGGGAAAAATGCAATGATACTACATTCGTTACATAACAAGATTTAGAATAACTTTAATCATGTTTAACGATACTGTTTGAACTATCACCTGATTTAATTTTAATTCTTTTGTTTCTTTCTGCGCATTCAATCTCAATTGTCTTAATTTGGTGGTAGAAGGCTTCACGGTGCACCACGTATTCATTCTGGAGTATGTGAGTGGCCCTGAAAAGGACCTACCCAATCCCGACGTTTCGGCAAGCATGTTCTCGCCGTTCTCGAGGGAATGTTTAGCATATTGATCACCATTACCATATCCCCAATTGTCTCAAGTTGATAGAGAGGACATATCATTTCTTGCATTTTAAAATCTGTAGCTCATACTGTTTATCATGATTACTTCCTATGTCGTTACACCCTACCGTGCAGGCCCCAAACTTGACACCTATGACGTCAACAGTTTCCCCATGCCCGACGCCATCGAGACTTACACCGACGCCAATGGAGACATGTACGTCGTGACGGCAAATGAGGGCGCTGTACCCATGATGATTGAGTGCCCACCCAGCGCTTGCCCCGGCGGTGCCGATTTTGAGGAGACGGAACTTGGGGAGGAATTCGCTGTTGATGGTAAGACATACAAGCAAGCACGCACACGCGCAATTATACACACAATTTTCTACCTCCGACTTCCCTACAACAACCTCATTCTACATGGTATCGGTACAAATTTTGTAACACCCATGACTTAAAGAAAAATTAAGCACACCGTCACCAACTGCATGCACCTGTTTAGTGATGGAATAATCATTAAGTCGTATTAACACGAGGCTCTTATACTTTGCGTAAGTTGAACAAAATCCATAGTAGCTGTGCTTGTCACTTGCCAGCATGCGATATTCTTTATTTGAATTTCATTCAATATCAGTCTCATTTTTCACGATGAAACTAACATTAACGAAAGTAAGCAGCTGCATTTTTCTTACTTGTGCTGCTTAATCACATTCTTTTTTAACATACAATAAAATATTTCATACAAATCATACCATGTAAAAGTGACATAAGATTCTGCATTTATTTCATAACACAGAAAAGTTATCCTGATCAACTTAATCAAACTAATCAATATCTGCTTCATTGCACAAACCGCCGCACTTGTATGTGTACATACATACGCATAATCAATACATACACAAACATAAATGATTACGCCCAAAATAACGTTTGGACAAAGTCCAATATGAGTTAAAGGACAAGTTCACCTTTATAAACATAAGGATTGAGAGAATGTAGCAATATTAGTAGAACACATCATTGAAAGTTTGAGGAAAATCAGACAATCCGTTCAAAAGTTATGAATTTTTAAAATGTTTGTGCAGCAACCGCTGGATGAGAAGACTACTGCAGTGTATGAATAACTTGCGTACAACAATATAAGGAAAATATAAAGAGAATTTCACAAAATTCCATCTTTTGAAAAAAGTACACATTCCCCTGACTCGTTACCAACAAATGTTATGGGCAATATTATTCCCCCTGCCTTTAGAAAGAGGCAAGTCAAGAGCTCTTTTATTATGCGAAAAAAGTGAAAATATGTTGAATTTTCTTTTACATTTTCTTTATACTGTTGTACGCATATGACTCACAAGCTGTAGTAGTCTCCTCATCCAGCGGTTCCAACACCAAAACTTTAAAAATTCATAACTTTTGCATCGATTGTCCGATTTTCTTCAAACTTTCACTGATGTGTTCTACTAATGTTGCTGCTTTCACTCAATCCACATTGTTCTTGGGGTTTATCTTCCCTTTAAGAATAAATCCCACAATGGTTTCAAGGCCAGATGGCTGGGATATATTCAGTTGATCCTTGGGGCAAGAAAATTTGATATGTTCTAAAGACATAAAATCTTGCATAGACATTCTATTTTATTGAAAATATGAAAAAAAAAAAATAATTTTACTCCAAAACAGACAAAAATTGAATGGTGACTGGCCATTAGTTGAATCTCCTCTGAAATTAAGATCATTTTCCCAGGCAGGCTATTAGTCTGTCTTGATTTGGGTTGGTACTTGTTTTAGGAATTATGGTTGTACATGTAATGATATTGTTCAATACAGAAGACAAATCAGGAAAGATAATGGAGTAAGAAGAGAGAAAAAAAACCTCAAAACGAGTTGATCCCTAAATCTGTTTTCATTGTGACAGAACAATAAGACAAGTAATCTGTCCTCCATTGGAGTTTGGCAAATGTTATACATATCCCCAACTCTTATCTTGATATTCAAGCTTCTCCAGTGAATTAGATTTGCAGTCTTATATTAATTTGTATCATATACTATTATTTGTAAAATTCTCACATGACTGCTCCATAACTGATACTGGTTATAACTTTTGACTCTCATTCTAGCATTATGCAGCTTGCGGCAGTTTTACTAATAGGAAGGTGGCTACTATGCTTTGGGAAGATTTCCAATGTAGCAGTGGTGTAGGCACATTAACTGTTTCAGAGAAATGTTCTGATATGCTTTCCTGTGCTCCATTCCTTTACAGCCTCGACCTGTTGCTGGTTTTCGTGGAACTGTTCGCTATGCGTCTGTCAATGCCCATAGAAATAGAGTAAGTGGACGATCTCATCGCATGAAAGTGACCTACCGATCCTAACATAGACATCGCCCATATTGGTGAATGACTCTGACCAGTATTATCATTAGTTTCGTAATCCTACACTGTTGATAACTTCACCAGGCCGATTCAAGGAAGTGATTATGTTTTCATAAGATCTTTTAGAAACTGTCATTGGTGTCAGATATTGTAACTTTACATTTCATCATAAAGATTTTGATGATGCTAAGACTACGTCACTTTCCAGGCTGTTTTGTCTGTGAGCATGTAAATGTTGAATTGATGATTGATATCTCTATAGATGATATAAATCCATTTTTAGGATGCTTCATATTTTAGAGTCATGAACACATAATGACTTCATGCATTGTGGTGTCATTATTTACTTGCAAAACATCTTACTGAGAATTTTCTTCAAGTGTCTGTCATGCTTTGTCATGATAACTGTTGTCACTCTAGCTGACATAAGTCTGAAAACAGTTTTTAATATCACATCATTTGAGTTGAATCAAGGCTTGTTGTGCCAGCAGTTTGAAGCATCATTGTATGCCCTCTACCAACCAGGCCTTGATGTGGAGACGACTAGAAGACTCAGACCCTTTCTCTTAATTTTGTCTCGTTTCAGGAAATGGGTCGTCAGGATGATTTGTGGTCCCTGTTCTACATGTTGGTAGAGTTTATCATTGGTCAGTTACCTTGGAGGAAAATCAAGGACAAGGTTTGTGTCTCCTCTTTACGTAGTTTTCAACAAACTGCCCCTTCCCCCCCCCCCCCCCCACTAATTACCCGTGCCTACTTCAGAAGTATGATACATAGAGCATGAACAAGGCAGGGGGTCTTTCAAAGAGAATTTAAATCAATATTGAAAGTTAGAATCAATTTGAAATATTGTGTGCCACTGGCTTCCCTGTTCAGTTTGGTCAGCCTTTCAGAATTAACTTTAAATTGTTATCAAAATTTACATAAAAAATCCTTTGTCACTTATCTCCAAAGTGTTCATTCTTATTAAGATTGATGGAAAAGACTGACATGTGAGAAGGATCTTCATTCTATAGCAGGAAATATTTAAAAGTAACAGATGTTGAGTACAAGAAAATCAAGATAAAACTGTTAGCTGAACAATTTTTATGTCGACTATCTTTAAGATGTGGTGTCACATTTTTCCAATGCTACATATGAAACTTCATTCAGAAGGACTTCTCCATTCTTGGTGTGAGGTTCTTTACCTAGCAATATGTATTCTTTCTTTCCTGATTGTTCATAAGGTAGGTGAGTGAGAATGCATAATTACGTTCTTTTACATACAGTCGTACATTAGTGTCAGTTACATGTAATTTGCAACACTGGCACATTTTGTGAACATATTCAAGATAGTGAGTTTCATGAGTAAATTTATGGTAATCACATGATGAATTAAGTGTCTTTGTTGAGATCCTAGTACTTATGGTAATCAATTGACATCTCATTGAGCTGATAACAGTTCCCTGATTCTCTGCAACCCCAATGTTACATGTATGTGTTCTGTGGGTGAATGAAGAGTTTAAATACAAAAACAGATATATTCATTTTTATCCATTTGAGATATTTGAATTTTAATCTGCCGTAAATCAAAGAAATTAATTAGAATATAAATGATAATTTGTCATTGAAAAGATTTCATTTATTCCCATTTGATGATGGCCTTACATTAAAAAATCTGAGAATTTTGCATTTATCTGTTTTTGTATTCAAACTCTTGGAACCTTCCTTTAAAAGTACTGTTTACTATTGGAATCAATGATTTAAAAATGTTTGATTTATCACATTTGCTGCATATGTGTAGGTCAGTTGTATCACAAAACATCATACCATAAAAAGATTTTGCAATATCGCCTATCATACAAGGAGATATTGCTATTTTTCTCTATAAACCATAACTGTAGATGGTTTATTCTAGAAACAATTTTATCATAACTATTGCTCACATTTTGTATATTTAGCGATACTTAACACTGATTACACTGATTAACATTTTTACATTGGTTGTTTTTATCCCTATCTCACATTTTAGAACTATTTTGAATCACTAAAGCTGGGTTTTTGTTTCATCTGCAAATGGTAAATGATGTCGTCAAATTCTCTCCTCTGTGCAGGAACAAGTTGGCCTCCTCAAGGAGAAGTACGACCATCGCCTCCTTCTCAAGCACATGCCCATGGAGTTCAGACAGATCCTGGAACACATACAGTCCCTTGAGTATGCCGATAAGCCAGATTATAAGGTAGGATTGTGTCAGGCATTTTGTCTGGGGTACGCCTCAGATATAATATTTCTTTGAATCTGATTATTCATGGATAACTGTAAACTTGCATGTGCACTTGTATGTATGAAAATGTGTTGTTTTCTAGAGTCAAATGTGACTCTAAATAGATGATAGATAAATTGATTCAATAGACTGATAGGCTTTCAGATATGAAAGACTATGAATTAATTTATCTAATTTATATGTAATGTCATGCAAACGTGTCATTTTTTTCAAGATTAATGATTTTAATATAATTCAATTGATGTGACTTAATTAAAGATTTGCACTTGGCACACGTAGAAGAAAATTGTACTTATGACGTTATTCCATAGCAAATTTACTTTTGATATAACATGACTCCCTTTGACTGTCATTCAACACTAAATTAGGCAACAGTTATGATGGGTGACGTTATTTCACTTGTATGTGTCTTATTGTATGTTTGATATCTTTTATCATTTGTTGCGGCTGAAAACTATTGAATACATGCGTGATTTCATCCCGTTTTATCCATTTTCTCCCAATCTTCCCGTCTCCTTTCTGTCCTTCTGCTTCCATCATCCAGTTCCTCCATTCCCTGCTGGACAGGTGCATTAACCGAAAGAACATCAAGGAGACGGACATGTACGACTGGGAGCGTCCCCATGGCGACGGCACTGTCAACTCGCTTCCCTCCCCCACCAGCCCAGTGCGGAAGAAAGGGTAACTACTTCAAACTATCCCTATTCACTTTCTCTGTTTGGTAGTTTGTCTTGTGTCAGGCTCGAGAAACAAAATCTAAATGTTGTTTATATAGGTAAACTCTTTACCAGTCAAAAGTTAGTCTGAAAAGAAAGAGTAAAATTTTTCAAGCACAACAGTGAAAATTTTATTAAAATTTGAGAAAGAATTAAGGAACTTATGAAATTGTGAAGTTTTGTTTGTTTACATGAAAACAGTACTTGAACAGTCGTTATGAATATGCAAATAGTGAGTTGATGATTTCATCACCTCACAACTTGCCATAAAGTTTGTGCATAAAATCTTGACATTTTAAGTTTTTTTTTACATGCAAACCCAGTTATGCCAGTCTCAAATCCTGATATATCTGACTGATCATTATTTTCAAGTCATTCTGCCAGGAATAACATGTTAACTGGTCAATTTTTCATAGAGGTGTTTGTGGCTGCAGCTGATATGGGCATTTTATTGTGGTTATGGTCATCTGTCCCTTTTTGTGGCTGTCCGTATTTCAAAGAAATGACCCTCATAGCATTTGCCCACACAAAATACCTCTACTTTATTTTGAAATTACTCCTATTAACAAACACAAGTGATTGTGTGTCACATGATCCAAGGTGTCAAATATCAAATTCAAAACTGAAATTGCTGTAAAGAGTAATTTGCCCAGTAGAAAACAAAAAGGGTTTTGAGTATCTCATCAGTATATGATCAGCAAGAGATAAGTTAAAATTTTCAAGAAAATAAGATAATGATCTTTTACTGGTCCCATGAATTCAAATAGATTGTCTGATATAGTATGTTTCTTCTTTTTGTTTCTTACAAGTGGCTTTCTTTCTTTTGTAATTGCCATGACACTTTCATGTGACATCACATTCACTCGACTCTCTATATTCCTTATATTGTTTTTCTACTTAAATTTCAATATTAAACTTTCTCCATGGTATATTGTCCATCTAAGAAATATTTGGTGATTGATTTGGAGTTTTGCTTTGTTTCTTTTTTTTCCCACAGACTTGAAATACCTTCAAGCCCTGAGAAGCTGGAAGGCAAAATCATGCATCCCGATGAAAACATCAAGAAGGCTAACGTTGAGATCAGGCTGGTGGAGAACATCCCAGTGCCACAGGAGAAGGTGGACGAGAGCCAGGAGAAGCAGGATGAGGAGAAGGAGGTGCAGGAAGAGGAGGAAGAGGAAGAGGAGGAGGAGGAGGAAGAGCAGAACGAGGAGGAGAATGAGGAAGAGGTGGTGGAATCGGGAATCACTCAGGAGAAGGAGGTGCAAGACAAAGGGACGACGGAGGTTAAGGGAAGCGAGAAGATGTTTGCGTTGAGGAAGACCAAGCGCTCCCAGGACAGGAAACGAAGGCTCCTCCACAAGAGGCATAAACCTAAGATCCGCACGATGGACAGCCACGCCATCATGGAGGGAGAAGTCAGCACCTATCGCGGCGGTATGGAGTTTGGTGTGAGCGAGAGGGAGCCCTCGATTGAGGAAAACTTGCCAACTATGCAAAAAAGTATCACAGTGGCACCGGAGACACTGAAGAAAGATGAGCAACTAATGCCGAGGCCCACTCCCATCGGTTCCTCTGTGAAAGTAGACACAAAGTCAGATTTTAAGCTGTCGGGAAAGGGCATTGGTGCGCCTCTGAATGGCCGTCAAGGGAGAGAGCTCAGTCCAGTGATACAGGTGGCCAATAAACATGACTTGAAAGCCACACCCGTTTCGCCTGCAAAGGATTCCTCCAAAAAGGTACCCGAGACCAGTAGGACTGAGAGCACGATGAAAGCAGAGCAGAAGAGCGACCTCAGGGCTGTCTTGTCCAAGCCACCCAAAGCACCACAAACTGTGCATGAGACTGATGCCCCTGTGGCTGGGAAACAAGCTGACAAACCAGAGGAGATAATTACCTCAAGTCAACCAGAGAGGATAGGCATGCAGACACCTGGTGTAAAATCAAGTTCAGGAATTGTTCAGCCAGCGAACAAGGATGCACCGGCAATAGTGCCAGCACCAACCGATGTAGTATTAGAAGCTGATAAACTCAAACCAACAGAGCCCCTTGGGGCTCAAATTGGTACTCAGCAAACAGTGAAACCTAGTGATGACAGGAAATCCTCAAGTGCAATTCATAAACAAGATTTTCTTAGTGTACAGAAGAAAAGCAATTTTGTTAGCCCTGTAGAGGCAGAGAAAACTGAAAAGCAACCAGGAACAGTGAAACTGAAACCAGAGTTGAAGGTGACTGACACAAGACAAAGTGCAAGTCCTGTCCAACAGTCTGTCTCTCCAGTTTTGCAAAAGAAATCACTATCAAGCAAGGAAGAAATACCGTCACCTCAGAGAAGCATCTCCCCAAAGCTGCAAGAGCCATCTTCAAAAGACAGAGACAAGGTCTCACAGCGTAGCCTAAGCCCATCACCAAAGCCTGAGGAAGCGCTCTCAGTCAAACCTAAATCACGATCACCATCTCCAGTGCAGCAACTTGGCGTGGTGAATAAGCAGGAGCGGTCATCATCTCCCAATCTCTCGGCTGCTGGTTCGTCCAAAGAGAAGTCTCCTCGTCAGAGTGACAGAGCAGTGTCCCCTCAACCAGAAATTGCCAACTCAGCTCCAAAGCAGGGAGCAATCCTTCCAGAGAGAATACCATCTCCCAAACCACAGGGCAGCTTGTCCTTGAAGCAAGAGAGTAACACCCCACCTTCTGCCAATATGAGCAAGCCTGGGGCCAGTGCATCAGATAAATCCAAAGCCTCGCTGCAAACTCAAGGGAAGCTCCAAGCAAAGATCTCAGTGCTCTCTCAGGCAGTGGAGCAGAAGGCTGCACCCGTTCCGGCAGCAAAGCAGCTGTTGAATTCAGCAGAGCATGGGATGCCAGTGCAGCGCAAGTCTCCAGATACTAGTATCAAGGACACTCAAGAGCAAAAGCCTGCAAAGCCACTGATCTCAGAACAGTCAGCTACAGTGATTATACAACAGAAGTCCACAGAGAAGCCTAGTCAAAATGAACACAAGCAGGAAGAACCAGCACCAAGTCTTGCAAAGACTTCATCTGTGGAAACGGCGAAAGATAAAGTGTCCCCTGTTCCACACCTGCTGAATGAAGTACCATCCAAAACAGCATTGCAAGAAGAAAAGTCTGTAGGCAAGTTGCCGCAAAGAACTGAAAGCCCTGTGGCAGATATAGGTAAGATAAAGCCTCTGTCTCCGACTAGAAAGATAACTCAAAATGGGGAAGTGAAGGAGATGGAAAGTCGAAAGGTCGTTGAAAACCAAACCAAACTTGTGCCAAATACTGTGCAAAAGAGGACAGACACAAAGCAAGATGCACACCCCATAGTGAATCACCTGTCTCCGAAGGATGAGAAGAAGGTGACCTCTGACAAGGCTGAAATCATTGAAAAATCGCCGTCAGTGGTTGTGAAGGAAACGGTTACTAAAGCACCTGTAGAAAAACTCCGTGCTGGTTCAGAGGAGCGACAGCTGATGGAAGATCTGTTCCTTGGCATGATCTCTGAGACTGACTTTGAGGAGAAGGTGGAGCAGGTTCAAAAGCCTCCCACCAGTGAGGACAGTGATTCAAAGAAGAAGAAACCTTGGAATGACAAGCCAGTGTACGGGAAGAAAAAAACGGCTGACAAAGCGGAGAGTACATCCACTACAGCTGCAGAGGACTCAGAACCCAAAAAGGACCAAGATGTAATGCAGATGTTGGTAGGAGGCATCAACTGGAACGCTGATCAACAGCAGCAGGAGAATGGACAGAATGAAACCACCAGCACCACTCTGAAGGGAAGCGAGAAGGCATCGGTAGGTCCATCAGCCGTGCAAGGTTTGGAGATTAAGAAGCAGGAACAAGTAAGCAAGGGTAGCGCGAAGAAGGGAAACAATGGGAGAGAAATGCTAAAGGCACCGTCATTCTCTACGACTGTAGCGCATGAGGATGACGATGTGTTTTTCCAACAAGATGACCAAGCTGTCCCAGACAAAGCTGGTGAGAGTAAAGCACAGCAACATTTACCAAATCATCGCCCCGAGCCTATTGGAGCAGAGGCTAGGCCATCATTGCCAGTGGATCACGACCATAGAATACCTCAGGGAGAGGGATTAGTAAAGAACAAACCTGTTTTAAAAGATCTGAAAAAGATTGATGCAGAGGTTACCAGGCAGTCATCGAAAGACAGAGAGGAGATGGAAAACATTCTGTCTGAATTAACAAGTAGCATTCATGATGACGTCAAAAGTCCTGATTTGAGCAAGAAGAGCGAAGACAAACATAGCCCTAAACGCACTAAACCTGGTCCCATGAAAGCACTGAAGAATGACAAGCAACTTCCAGACATGGTGGCTGAGGGCAAAACAAAGGAGAAAAAACCTGTGCAGAGACAGAGTAGTGGAGACAAGAGTAAAAGCACTAGCGAAACCAAGTCAACAGGATCCAGCAAGGGTCGAAAGAGGATGAGCCCCGTTCGAGCCAGGCAGCTTCCAGAAACGCCAAAGAGAGATCCAAACAAGGAACCTCTTGGAAGCCCACGAAAAGATGGATCCATTGCATCTCCGGGCGTGACAAGTCCTGCACAAAGCAGGCGAGCCATCAAGCAGCCAAGAAAGCTACCAGAAGTGCCAAAGATACTCCTTGAAAGTAAACTAGGGCAGTTGAAACAGGATCGCTCTGCAGCTCGACAGGCTAGTGCCAGACAGTCTCAAGGGGACTCCCCAAAGACACAGCGCAGATTCAAACCATCCAGGTCAGACACCTTTGAGGAGTCCAGTCTTCATTCTGAAAGTAGTCATTCTGTGCCTGTCAAGAGCGATCAGGTGAGCGAGAAAGGGGTGGTCCATCCGTCTCCATCTCACTCACCTGCCACTCCACGGAGACGCATCTACGATCCTTCCACGTATGCTGTCATGCAGAGCGTGTTGCATGAAGATGGTGGCAACCCCGAGCTCTCTGAGTGCGCAACACGTTGGCAGGAACCTAGCATGTTTGTAGAGTCTTCCACCCATGCCCCATTGGTTCGTGAATCCTCAATTGACACAGTCAGAACTGAGAGTGACATGCCAGTGGGGGAACGACTGCCTTCAGACTCCAGAGCACCAGACTCCATCAAAAGGATATCGCCCTATTTGTTGAAACCCACCTCCCATCTCGATCAGAAGCCTGCGCTTGGAAGGCGAGGGTCCTTCCCAGTTAGCGGAGAGGAAAAACAGGCATCGCATCCAGATGGTACCAGGAAATCTCCGGGACAATCACCGCAACTCAGGAGATCGCTGTTTGGTCAGCCAAAGGGAAAAGGCAGGTCGGAGAGTGACCCGGCAAGAATGCTTGAAATTGCAAACTCAAAGAGCGACCAGCAAAAACCTGGCATCACAAAGAGCGTGCTTACCAAAACGTCAGACATAATTGTCTCCCTCAAGGCTAAGCTTCCTCTGTTTGGTGTTAAGGAAAAGCGACGCTCGCCATCCCCTGAATCACCAGGCTCCCCTAAAAAGCCTGGAGAAAAGGCAGCACAGAAACCGGCACCAAACACCTTGAATCCTCCTGAACTCATGGTCACAATTCCAAAAACTCCACCCAGATCTCCCCCAAAGTCTCCGGAGCCCCCCAGAACACCTTTATTGTTTTCAGATGATGACATGCCTTCTGCTGACAGGCCTGGCTCACCTCAAAATACCTCTGCCATTGGACCTGATGATGTATTTCTTACAACAGACACACCTGTTAAAAAAGAAAAGAAATCTAAAGAAGGATTTCATGTTGATTTGAATCAAATTGATAAGAAAGTTTCTGCAGAGTTTGTACCTGAAAGAAGTGATGCGCGACATGGTGCAATACCCAAAAGTAAAGCTAATGTACCAGTATCATCTGAGGATACTAGAAAGGCTGTGACATCTGGAGTATCTGCTTCAGGAGCAGATGGGTCTGGAAAAACATCTCGCAGAATTGGTCCTGTGAGAGATCTATCCCCTACAGCCAAGGCAGCTCTTTTCGCCAAACGGCAACGACGGAGAACTGATCCAGGACCAGAACAAATCTTCAAAACAAAGCAGCCACAGGAAACAAGTGCGTCTGAAGGTGATCTCAAGAAAGGAATAGAAGAGCCTGTGCGAGGTCCTCTGCGGAGGGAAAGTTCCTCATCTATGCAAGATGACACTGATGTCAAGGAGAAAGGAATATTCTCCATGACAGAATCCATCAATGCGCCTGCAGCCTCCAGGAGGCATCGCCTGAGATCTAATCTGTCGGGTGAACGTGCCTCCTCGCTGGAAGAAGAGCTGGGTGAAAGCATGACCGACTCCCAGCATCGTGACGAACCTGCTGCCACTGATGGCCTGGCCCTGGCATCAAGACTTGCGTGGGAGGCACTGACACCTCGACAAAGAAAGAGGAGAGAGAGGATGCTGTCGAATCGAAGAAAGGCTGGTGCTGCTGCTGCCTCTGGAGGCGCTGCTCCTGATAGGCCAGCAGGTGAAACATGTGCAGATGGCATCCATTGCCATGGTGATGAACACCAAACAATGTCAGAGAGACTTGCACCTGATAGTGGTGTAGACCTACGCAGGAGCCCAGAGCATCATGTGCATTTTGACCCAACAGGGAGGTTGCCATCACAGGATTCAGACCACCACCTTCATCATCATCATCATCATCATTACCATCACCACTCATCCCAGCAGCCCCAGTGCAATGGAGCAGCCAGCAGGCTGTCGCCGCATGACTTAGCCGCAACGAGCGTGTCCGTCTCGCTGGCTGAGGACGTGACTCCAGTCAGCACGCCTCGAGGACTTCTAGCCTCATCGCCTGAGGTACCCCAAAGGAGGGGTAGAAGAGATGAGGGCGACATCTCCGTGTCACGAGATGACAGCCAGTCTTCTTCCATGTCAGGGAGTTCTGGAGGAATCAAACCCAAACCTCCCGGGAAAAGGCCCGACAAGTCTGTTGTCTCTGGAAGGTAGGAGGAAAAGTTCTGTCATTTCTTTTTACTCTTATTAATTCTGAATTCATTCTTTAAACATATTGTACCTGTACAACCACTTATCACAGTATCCTTTCACTGCTATATCTGTATTTCCATTTCTGTTGTATTTTCTTTTATCGAGCTATAAGCTTCTTTAAACCTTTGAATTAGTAAGTACAGTGCTTTGAAGAAATGTGTAATTCTGACCAAAAAAACGAAACAAAGAAGAATAGCTAAGGAGAGCAAAATTTGTATGAATTTGTATGTTTGAGTTTTTATGATACCTTTTTGTTCTATTGTCATTGATATATTAAGTCATTTTGCACATCTCTTTACCTTCCTTCCTGTCTCTTACTCTTGATTTCTTGGGCAGGAGAAGACGCTACCGTATAGCACCCTCAGAGGTTGCAACAGGCCAGGCAAGTCCTCGGGATGATGGCTGACAGATGTACAAGGAATGTTAGCCATTAAAGCAATTTTTCATTTCTAGATTAGCATAGATTCAGATGTCTGTGTGTACTACCACCCATATGTGCAAGTTGAGAAAGTGACACAGTGGAAGAATTTGCTCACTTCCACAAAGATGATGTGACAGGCATGCCAAGGTGTGTCATAAAAAGGCATGATGTCAAGAATCGCTGTGGATTGACCCTGAACACGTGAGCTCAGAGATACGATAAATGACCCCTGAATGCTTTACAAAAACTTAAAAACAGAAGAAATAATTTGGTGACCTTTTTGTTTTGGTTTGCTAGTTTTCAGAGTCCTTTGATGGCTACTTTCTCAAGGGCATTTTATTAATTTCTGCTACTTCTGTGGCAAGAGCAATACATAAAGATGCCGAAGTATCAGAACAGGGTTATATTCTCAAGAGCTTTATAGCAATCAGTATAACTCTTTCTTTTCAGACCTTTTTTCCCTGGTCGTACGTGACTTCAGAATTGACATGTTAAAGTAAGACAAAGAAGTGCAATGTTAAGTTCAATTTTTTTTTTCGTTTTTTAAGACGATAGCAGCGGACAAACACTGTGTCCTTTTTCAACTTGCATTCTATGTTGGTTGCTCACTTTGCTGTTCCATTTAGACAAACTGTTCAATTTCTGAACCGTGCAACTTTGTTGAGATGCCACGTTTTTGCCCAAATCAGTACTAGGAGAGCAGACACTGATAACAAGAGTGAGGGAGGTGGATCAGTTTTGCTGACAAGAGGAAAATGGATTTAGAATCCAGGATCTCTTCTTCAGCAAGTTTGATTGTTAAATGAGGTTTGTAGCTCATCAGATCTGAGAGTGAGTCCGAAAGTCATGTACTGGAGCAAATGGCGATGAAACACAAATTGGCTGTTGTTTTGTCTGAAGACGAAAAAAAAAAAGCAAAAGAAAAAAATATTGTGCATGGAACCGCCCACCGTCGCTGTGCATAAATTTATCAAGATGGTGCTAAGTACTTAAGCAGGAGGGCAGATGCGTTTTTTTGTGAAACCTGCACACACTAGTGGCTGTCTTGCATTGCAGATTGTAACTGATGGCAGTTACCATGGAGACACGCTTCTTTTCTACCAAAATGGGAGCAGAAATACTGCCCTCTGTGTCATGTCTGTCTACTACCTTTCACTACAATACTGTTCGAGTGCTTCCTGTATGTTTCTTTGATACGAGAAAGTGGTGTCGGTCATCGACAAGTGTACATATAGTTTATACTTGTTGCTTTTTTGGGAGACTCAGAATTGTAAGTATCTCAGTATATAGCTAACTTATTTGCACATAAATATGAAATGCTGAGAAGCAGAATCGATCTTGTTGGATGGTCTTTTTGTACCCCTTTTATTGCAAACTTCTTTTTTTGTTGTTGTCCAATTTGGATATTTATTGAATCTGATGAGTGTCAAATGGAATATGCAACTCACACACGAGTCTTAGTTGCTGCCAGTGTCTGCAGCCTGTTGTGTCCGCTGTATCTCTGTATGTCACATTGCAGGGTGCTGCATAGTTCAGGGAGACGGCAGAAATAGATGCCACCTCGCAAAATCACGGAACAGACCCTCGCATTTCACTCGTCGTTTCAAAATTGTCATGGCTTGTTGCCTGTGGTAAAGCAACAAAAGTTGTCGAAGGCATTTTAAAGCTGATTTATGACAGAGAGAGGGTCTGCAGGGAGTATGCTGGGAGAATGCTGGGAGGAGTAAACTGGGAGCAGTTTGTTGGCCAGAACAGACCAAGTTTGGTCTTATTTCCTATTAGAATAAAATTTTTCTTTCTTATGTACACTGTCGGGCTGGGGGTGGTATTCAAGATTCCTTAGCATGTTTCATTTCTTTCTTTCTTATTTCTTTGTTATTGACTTTTACCCCGGTAAGATGTTAGCATATTTTCAAGTCTGACGTACCAAATGTATTATTTTGTAAAGCACGCAAGATGTAATGTTTTACTTCTACTTTTTATCGAGCTTCTCTTTTTTGTATTGGTCCTGTAGAGATTGGTCAGAATGTGCAAATAATTAAGTCTCTGGTATATTGAGGGAGTGTTCTTGGTTTAGCATTAACATGGACAGCAAAGCTATATATTTGGGAGTCCATAGGCAGAGCACTAATATTTCTTTTTCTTCTCTTTTTGCATGCCTGTGTACTCGATGTATCATCACTTGATTATTTTTGTCTTTATTTTATCACGCTGAATCATCAACATAAACAATTGCTGAATTCCCTTTCCATTTCTTTATCTTATTCTCCCCCATTTCTCTGTCTCCTTGACTCATTCTCATCTCCATATTTCCTTTTTTTCCCCCTCATTCATGTTCTCCTTTTCTTCTTGCTTTTATCAATTTTATTATCCTTGTCCGGAGTTTACCACTCCGTATTAGTGTTTGATGTTTTAGTTTTTTTAATTCTTACCAGTGTTCTCACCAACTTGTCTCTCCAAGCTCTTTCTGTTAATGCGCCTTCAAAGGAGACAGTTTTTCTCCCAAATGTTAATGCTACATAGATTTTCTAACAGCCGAGAAAAATTGTCTCCTTTGTGGATACATTTTTATAGATTTGTGCATGTGGTTATCTTCCTTTTTGTCGTGTTTTTAATTTCTGTTGACTCTTCTATATTTTCTTGTCCTGTTTTTTAACACCACCTATGACACGCCTATTTATTTCTATATTAGTGCAATCTTGTATGCTGAAGGTTTTACATCAAATGCCGAAGATGTCAATTCAGAGAAGGTCACAGATTGCTACCTAGGTCTTTTGCATACATAGAGTTATCCGTCCTTCAGGGAAAAGCCCTCTTGGATCATAGCCTGTCATTGCAGGCTGGTGACCTGTGGTTTAGTAATAGCTCAGTCAGGTTCAAGTCAATCAGATCTCCAAAGACCAGGAAATAGTCAACAAGACGTCGTCTGTCCTAGCAGCCATGTAGCCTCGATGATTATTCCTTCTGGTATTTTTTGGGGGGGTTTTCATACCAGATATTGATTTTGTGGGTATTGTGTTCAAGCATTAAGCTGTCTGTATTCACTCATCTGTGCTTTTGAAATTAATTATCTGCTGGATCAACTCCCCAAAGCTAGTGCACTGTAGCCATCATGTGCATAGTGCCGATGATTGACTGAAGGAAACAAGTGTTATCTCACAGGCTCACCGAGGCGAAAAAGATGGCTCGTACACCAAGCTTTTATTTCTTCCTGCCAAAAGGATAGATGAGCTCTGTTGACATGTGATGTCAAGGTAGAGGATTCCCCCCTTCAAACACAGGGTGACGAAAATATGGAAGAACTGTGATAGGAGGTCTGGGCCCTGTTGCATAAAAGTTACGATCAAACGCAAGTCAAGGAAATCATACGCAACTTGATTTTCTACCAATTAGAATGGAGCATTTGGGACTTACGTTTGATCTTCTTGACTTGCGTTTGATCGTAACTTTTATGCAACAGGGCCCTGGTATATTTACTAAAGAAAGCTCACTTTTTTCCTTTTTTTTTTGATTATCAAATGCTACTAACGATACATCTCATGGTAAAACTAGTACATATTGGACAAGAATACGGTTAATGGTAAAACTCGTCATAATAATCTTATGTTTTGGAATCTGGCTTTGTAACCTCCATCTCCCGATACTTGCCTTGCTATTATTCTATTTTGGGGGTTTTCCCTTTTTTTTTTTTTTTGTAACCAAAAGAAAGGAGGAACAAGACGCAACTTTATACCATGTATGGAGACAGTCTACTTGTACGGAATTGTGTTCTTTTGTACTCGTAGAGGCTGTAAATAAAGTATTTTTACGAGTGATGGACACATTTGCGACTCGTGTTTTGCCTTATTTTGCAGATATTATATGCTCTTACGTATGTTCGTGTGTGTGTATGTGTGTATGTGTGTATGTTTGAGAGAAGGCGAGAGAGAGAGAGACATGCATTGTATTTCATCAGTTAGGATGTGTTAGAACGGAAACTGACAAAATAGCATTTCTCATAACCACTCCCCACTTCCCAGCCCACCCAGTTTTATATGACTTTATGATAATTACATGTATTTCCAAGCACACAAACACACACACGCACACACACACACACACACACACACACATGCGTACGGTAATGATCTTCTAAAAAGAGTGCTAATTTTTGCCAATTACATATACTTCCAAACACACACACACACACACACACACATGCGTACGCTAATGATCTTCTAAAAAGACTTTTAATCTTTGCCGTCTTAGCAGCGTGACTGTGCCTACAGACATAGTACACATATACCTAGCCATGAGAATTTCTCGTTAAACTGTAGGAAGAGGTGACTCCAAATACAGTACTAATATCAAAAATATAATGACGTAATACAGAGGGTAAAACCAAAGAGATTTGACAGGATTAGAATATCTATGGGTAAAACAAGCGCAAACACGGACGTACGCACCGACGCACCCCCCCCCCCCCACACACACACGCAGTTATGTATGCATTGTCGTAATGCGTTAACCTTTACATCCTCACACTATGGTAAACAGGAAGGAAACGCAGACACGCAAGTATTTAACTTTCGCAATACATTGTATGCCGCCAGTAAACCGATATACACATGAATGTATGCGGATGAAGAGTACTTTTCTTGAAATGGCAAGTATGAGTTGTTTGATTCATTACATCTAAAAAGTAGGAGAATCATGTTGGTCTACCTTAAGGACCAAGTTTTCCCACCACCTTCACAAGTACGTATAATACTACGGGATGATCGAGCATAGATACTTAATCACAAGGGCTGATTATAAAAAAATAAATGATAATTATGATAATGATACAATAGAAGAATATCACGCAATTCACCCTCTTGGAAGAATACTGATTCCGTTTTCATGTAATTGACAGATCATTTTTTTTTTACACTTATTTTTCTGGGTTTTTTTTTTTCTTTGTACTTACGTTCAGAAACTCTAGGAAGTTAAGAAGTTGTAGGTCTCTGCAAATGAAATAAGAAATTACATGGGAGTATACCATACAGCCATTCGAATATTATCTCTCTCGAATATATAAAACAATCAAAATGTACACAGATATATCAAATGGATGTCAGTCAGAATTATGTGATAGAGGAATGTAATACTTATAAAGCATGAAGCAATGCAGACTGAGTCTTGTGTAGTCGCATCTCACATTCTGTATAGTATACCATGTTGCCATGCCGAAATAGGCCAAATATCACTGAATGACATGAGAAGGAAAAAAAATCATTCAATCGAATTCTAAAAAAAAAAAGACAATTCAGGAAATGCTATATATCATTGTCGGTCATAAAGGATAAATGTCGTAATCTCTTCTTTTTGGTCAATGCAAAATATATATACATAATATATCTTTGGATATCACCTTAGGGAGACAATAATGGTTATCACTACCTACATTACGGAAACACTAGACTTTAGGTCTCCTTGACGTTTTCAAAAACATTGTATTCCATTCAATCCATGCTTTACTGCTGGCAACGCTTAATACACATTTCCATACACTGTCTCCCTTAATCTGGATCCAGATTAAGTTTTATATATTCATGTATATATATATATATATATATATATATATATATATATATATAAGATTAAAACCTAAAATGGCATTAAAACGCTTTATATATATATATATATATATATATATATATATATATATATATATATATATATATTATACTATATATATGCACGTAATATCAAATATCAACAAACTTTGTTTTGTAGTATTTAGACACATCATACTGAAGTCGGCTTGACGAGTTCCTTAACGTACTCTTCCTCTAACGGTATACCCACTGATTTTACATGACGCCTTCAAAGAAAACAAAAACAAAAACATGAAATGCATGTTAGTTATCACCTGGTATCATGGTTTACTACAATTATTCTTGAAAATAGCATGAATCAAACTGAACCAGTCTTTAAAGAAATATAGCGCCTTTGGCTGTCTGTTTCCGTAACACTACAAAATCAAATACAAAATGAAGATATTGTACACAGATAGACGTAACATAAACAATCAAGAGAACACTAACATGTCTCAGAATGTGTGGTGCTGTAAAGCGTCACGGTGGATATAGCCAATTACGTACATGCCGATGGGATAGATCTATTCTTCCATGGGGTTCAAAAATAAGCGATAATGCAATGACATACGATACGTACCGTTGATCAATTCAAGAAAGTGCAAGCAAATCATTAGACTGTCTTGTTATTGCTCGCCCGGGAGGCAATTTCAAGCTATAAACTTGCTCCTCCCACGGACACCTTATGATATGCTTACCGTTGCCCTCTATTTCAAACAGTATTAAGTGGAATTCTGCTGAATCGTCCTGCTCAGCTGTGCCTACAAGACACTGCTGTTCTGCCGAGGGGTCCAGGAAAACCGTATGAACAGCAACATTATACATTAAAAAAACTAAATTTCAGCAAACAATATGCATCGATAATCATCAAAAGCAGAGAGTACGCCTACGTGCAACAAAAATGAATATAAACACTACTCCTCTCGCCCCGCCCCCACCCCCACCCACCTACCATTGGTAAATTTGAAGGAAAAAAAAATGCTGCGGATTGGTCAGTCATTGATGAAAAATATGGGTCTATTTTGTTGAATAATCACAGAAACGTGGGAATAATATAATTTATCACTTTGTTGAAAGTGCGTGAACTTGAACAAAATTTGCATCCTGGTGGTAAATCATTGTACCTGCATGTTCCCCTGTACATAAATACTCTTTTACAGTATTCAGTCTAGGGCTTGGGTAATGAAAGATTTTCATTCGAACAAAGGGCGTATAGTTCTACGAAATAAATCTAAACGAATCTTTAAGATAAGGAACACTTAAGTCATCTAGACACTTAAAACCATGGAATACTATTCTATTCTATATCACTCTGGACTGTTCCTTCTATAACCAGACACGGTGATCAGAATAGTCCACGCATTTTAACAGAGCATATGTCTCTACACTATAGCCTGTAGGCCTACTTTGTGCAGCTCGCACGTGCTGAGCACATCGGTAAAATGGTGGCCGCTAAATTCCGTAACTTCCACCCAGAAACACCCCTCCACCAATCCAGGCTCATCAAAATAAGATGTAAACATAACTATCATACAAATATTCATTTAACAAGATGGTCCGCTTCCGCACGAATTTAAAAAGAAATGATAAATCTTTGTCACCAATTGTAAATACGAGTCATGCGTATATAACTCTTCTCAAAAATACAATGTTGCGCCAGCGTCAAACTTCATTCAAACATTACCACAGAATGACATAAACCCTGTTCCTTTCCTTGCAAAAGTTTGACCCTTAAAACACAAATCTTTGTGCCTTGGGATACTCTTAAACTTGACACGATTTGCTGTCATAATACCTTATCCCGCCAGCAGGATTTTAGGTTGAGTTGTCGTCTGTCTTGATCATTGAAAGGTTCTGGGGAAACACTCAAAGTGGTTGGGGGGGGGGGGGGGCAACAACGGGAAGGAGACGCGCACCTTGTAAGGAGAAGTAGATGAGAAAATAACAGCTACTGTTGAGATAAGCAAAATCTGTTTTATAGAGACCTGGCGATTAAACACTAGATTATCAAATTGTACTTCTATTCCAAAATCACATCTATAATCATTGTTACACATCTGACACAGACGGGTATTCTGCAAAGATAACTGTCATGATAATTTCACATGGTAAAGATCTCTTACAAAAGACAAGAAAGGGCAGATCGATGAAAGTTACGGTGTAAAATATATAATAACCACTTTCAATCTATCCAGCCAAAGAATTCTTATAGATCTCTACAGGGATATAAAAGAATTAATGTATCTACGGATCTTTGACATCGTATCGCCATATACCATCGTTGCCATAGCAATCAATTGATACTTTTATCAGTCATCAGTTTGAACCTACACCTCCGTTTAACACGATCTGCTATCGTTCAGGTCTCAATTCATCCTCTAGTTTTACTCTCTCCGTGCGTGTTTCTGATTTTATGAATCTTGAGTCGTTTGTTTGATGGCATGCCTCCCGATATTTGGCTGGTTGGCCACCCTCTCCTCAGAGATGGTGGTCCTCATCTCTGTCTCCAGTGCCGTCCGTCCTGGCGATGTAGCTCTTGATGAGGCTGGCGGCGTCTTGGCGGTCAATGTCCCTCATAGCCTGCTCCAGGTACTGCAGTGATATATTGAGTCTCTCACAGTATGTCAGGACAGTGATGGTGGGGTGCCTGCTGTTCAGAAACCTGTGCATAAGGTGCTCCAGCCCGACGTAGTTGGCCAGCATCGACCAATCGTTGCCATACGCCGCGTAATCGTCCAACATCACGCTCAAATCCTCCTTCAACTGACATGGGATGCTGCCGGTGCTGCTATCGCTGCTGCTGCCCGACGTTTCGCTCGTCGTCGCGGTGGACGACGTCTCGCCCTGAGAGCTGGATCTGCGCAGACAGCGCGGCGTGGTGCGGGACATCGGCGACAGGCGGGATCGGAGGAGGAAGGACACGCGTTGGCGTCGCAGGGTCTGCTGCCTTTTCGCCGCGCCGCGTTCCGACGAGTGGCGGGCGGGTGGCGGGTAAAAGTCAAGATGACGGTAGGGATCCTCGCCTGGAACGAGAGGGTGGGAGGGGGACTGAGGCGATTCCATTCTGCGGATGAACTCCTCGTCAAACGTGATGTAGTGCCCATGCTCCTACGTAACAAGACATACATTCAACATCATGCACATGATGCACAACAAACAGGGGTATCAATTAAGTCTGAGATGCTACAGGGTATTCATTCCACATGCTTTGTGAGATGGGCAATTCCATGAGATGGGTGTCATGGGGTGAAAAAATAAATTGCTATGTTGAAACTTGCCACCTATTTTATTTTGTTTAGTATACGTCTGGGCATGTGGAACAGTCATTTTTTACACTAATATACCTCCAGAATGGCAAATATTACACTTTAAAGTCAAATTACATTTTCATTGAGAACTACATTGAAAATGTACATGAATGTTTGAGTTGAATCCATAGAATATAAAAGAATGGTAAGTAATTGATTTGTTGATATTTATGATGTATTGGGTATTAGTTACTAGTTGTCAGTAAGGAAAAAATGATCCGTATTCCCATGAACTGGTAGAATGCATATTGCCAAATTGCTAAAACTAATGTAACGTGAGTAACGAAAATACTGAAATAGTTTCATATCTTAATATTCCCTTGGATTTAAAATGTGCCAATGGAAATTCTCTTCATACTGCCTCTACCTAATATGAAAAATGGTGAAAGGGTTGTGTACATGCAATTGTATTATAATGAGAGAGGTTCAAAAATTGTAACGTGAGTAACAATGTAACGTGAGTAACAAGGGTGTAACGTGAGTAACGACAAAAAAAAATCACGAAATACAAATATATTTCTACACCAATGACAGCAAATATCTTTTGTTGTGACTTGAGTAAACTGAGGCAGCATAAAGAGAGTATGGTCTTGTAAATAACCTTACATAACCTTGCTTGAATTAGTTGTTATCTAATAGGCTAAACACACTTGCTATCCAAAGAAAAGCTTGATTGGCAAACTAGACAAACCAGATGTGGCCAATTATCGTGCACATTATAAGTTTTTTTCTTGTTAAGTTCTAAGCCTTACATTACATATCTTTTCAGATATCAGCTATGGATAACTTTAAATCCTTTGTAGAGCCAGCTTGATCTTTTTTTAATGCTTAAGGTTGTAACTTGTACAATTTTGGTAATTGGTTAGTGGAGCAATCATAAGACAGATGGGAATGTAATGTTGCATCTCGATACAATTTACAAATGAATTGTAAGCATAATAGATTAACAAAAATCTGTATATATCTGATGTAACTTTGAGCAAGAGCTAGCATTGTGTCTTTTTACAATGCCTTTTTTTTTGGGGGGGGGGTAACAATAATCATATTCTGTCAGCTGGTAAATACACATACATGTGTGTTTAAGACATTTACAAGAACAGTTAGTGTTACAGTTCTTTATACATTATTCTTTGGGATTATCAACCCAAAATAATGACAATTGCTTCACTACAATAACTTCAAAGTTAGAATTCACCACTACCAGAAGATACAAGAATATTTTAGGGTTAAGAGGTGGTTCACTGTATACATAGACTGTACATAGCAGGGCTGCCAGACTAGAGTGAGAGTTTTGAGTGAAGTGTGAGTAAGCAAGCGACTAATCGAAGTGACAGTGGTGGGGAGGGGGGTTGAGGATGGTGTGGAAGGGGGGTGTCTTCCCTTACCCCTCTCCACTGGAGTGAAGTTCAGCAATTTTGCATTTTAACTGGTGCATTTGGTGCATACTCTATCTAGTAAAGATTTCAAGACATGCCGTAGAGAAAGTGTGCCTGTGGGAAAATCTCGAAAGTTTGGGCTTTGGCATATTGCATGTTAAGATAATCAGAAATTTTAGGGACATTACTTTTTTCGTTTTTTTTTACATACTGTTTTGGGGGTTAAGTGTGAGAATTCTTTTATCAGAGTTAATTAAGATTTGATGAATTGCATGAGTCTCATGCTAATTGCACGAGAGTTGGCAGCCCTGACATAGAGTGGAAAGTCCACACTGGTAACAGTAGCTGGATGTAATTTGTAGACATGTACTGTATGTTATTTCTAAAGTAGTTTACAATTCATGAAATCAAGTGCTTCACTCATGATTAAAACTACTTACATTTAAGTTCCTGTGAAAGGGAATAGAAGGAGAATATTTTATTTCAGAGCAAGAACTAGTGTCTACTCCTTTATATTTTCTTGCATTCGGTTTATAATGGTTACTTGGATTCTGAAAAGTATGTGGAATATATGACCGTATGACAGTGGGAAAAGTATGAAAGAGTGCCAATATTATTTTATTTTAGGGACAAAATATCTGTAAAGGTTAAATACATCAAAAGCATTCAGTTTCCAGCTAATTCTCATGGTCAGTTATGTGGTAGTGATTATGAGCTAATGTGTAACGTGAGTAATGTGTAACGTGAGTAACGATGATTTTGCTATTGCTGTCAAATATTTCCAAAATTTTGACCCCTTATATTTGAGTACCACAACATGAGTTATATAAATCTTACAACAGTTGTTTGAAATACTACCCAGAATGAGGACACTTTTTGAATAAAGGCATGTTGGCTTTTTATGTCGTCCTAAAAAATGTAACGTGAGTAACGAAAGTATTTTGTCTTTATTTCCGGTATGGATGTGGTTGGTAAAATTCTATTAATATTGCATGGTAGACTAAGGAATTGTGCATCTATTGTAGAACAGAGAGCATGTCAAACCTTCCGGTACAACAAATATGACAATTACAATATGCAGAGACACCTAAAAAAGTGTAACGTGAGTAACGTGGAATTGCCCAGATGACATTCAAAGCTACAGAGTGAATCATGCATCTGGCTATTCATGCAATTTTCACCAGTGTGGATAACAAACTTCGATCGTGTTCACATGTTCCACAACCATCGCGAGAAGCATCTTCACCCAGTTTCTCCATATGGATGTATCAATGGCAGTGGCTTTTCAGTACCCTCCCTCCCCCTAGTGTAGTAATTATGTTACCATGGTTACTCTTACGCCAAGAGCAGAAGAAAAAGTACCTTAACAATAAAGGAAATGATTTACTCGCTGCAAGACGTATGATTTCTACCTTTAACTGTATGTTCATGAAGTCAGCTGAGATTCTTTACCAAATTTGACAGATAGATCAAGAAAAAGGTCATATATCATTATTCTAGAATTATTGTCTTGTGCAAATTCGGCAAAACATGGTGGTATAAATCAAACTCATGACCGGTGTAATATTTGCCTGGATTGTTTATCAAGGTTTTTTCACACAGGTTTAACGTCTAATAGTTCATTTATTTCAACAAGATTCCCAGGCCAGCACCAGATCCAAGCTAAACGAACCACATACAAACAACACACACGGACAATACAGAAGAGCGCGGACGAGCCATCAACAGTACCGGTCATTATTATGCTATAATAACTGCCTCCGGTGAAAAGTAAAGCTGGTTTTCAGACTGGTTGCATGATACCTCTTATGTAACTAATCGTTTGATTAGGATCTATATCATCATTTCATAAGACAACTGTCAACAAAACAAGGGCTTCCTACGCATGCATTCCCGTCAGACGTGATGCAACACACGAGCACATGCAAGCCAGGGAAAATTTCAGTACAGTGAATAGTATCAAAGGCGTATGCAGGAAATTTTCGAGGGTGGGGGGAGGGACCCTAGGCATTCTATATTCCACTGAACCCCAGATCTTCCAATTTTACATTCCTTTATTCAAACTAGATTGCTTTTGTCTTAAATAACCTTTTGTTTGAGGGCTATATAAGCTTCACAAGCGTTCAGTTTTGTCCCACAAATGGGCTTTTAAAAAGACCTACCCTAGCAGAACCGTCTAGGATGGAAACTGACCCCACTGCCTCTGCTGTTCCTTGCCACCTCCCTCATACCCTCCTCCTTCTGTTGCGTCTGGTCCTGACGCCCACGCCTCAGCAAAATATAATACACAACTCCATATGCGTGCGATCCTCTGCCCCAGCACTGATTCTTAATCAAGCATGCATTTCCATTACTAAAGTCAACCAATGATGATACCAATTACGTTAGCAAAAGATAATCTTCCTCGGGAAAAAATGAACGAGGATCTTTATGATATCGTGCTAACTGTTGAGCATTTTCACATTCTACTTAGTGGGGCAGCTTTTGATCGACTGAAGAGTTCCCCGAGACGAGAGTGTGGAATGCTACATAGAAAGGGGACATACTTCTAAGGACAGATGATATGAATCAGGCATTAAATTACTGCCATTAACACTGCGTAAGGTCAACTGGCTGATGGCCATTTCCTTATGATACCAATGAGAGCTTGGGTGGTGTTATATTTGTTAACAGTACTAAATGAGTTGATAATGTTACTACTAGCACTAGATAGTCAGGAACACGTTTTGCTTACCTCCGAAAGGTAACTAAAAAGGACGTCCTCACGACCCTCCCCATTGTGGAAAGTGACGCTGGCTTTACCCGAGTTGGACGTGATGTTGAACTTAAGCCGGAACTGAACGAAAGAGTTCTGCCAGAGATCCTTGGGGTTGATTGGCTGAAGAAAAAGAACACGTGACATCTCATACAAGTGACTGTTTAGTCGAAACAATAGCCTTCAGAACAATTTTCCCTTCTAAACCTCGTTCATTTGTTTTAATGTGCCGTTCTCTTTGAGAGATAATCTTTACTTATCCTTTGCTATCCTTGTTGGGTGTCTTTACCTATGTTTGTCTTAAACTATCCTAGCGCTCCTTTTTGAGTGTTATATTACGACTATGGTTAATATTGAACCCTTTCTGTGCTTCGAGAGCAATTGCAACAGTAAAACCCACAACCTTGGACACACTGTCCAAAGTCCCTGGCACTAAAAGGGTAAACAACAAGTAAACGCTTCAGATTGTTATTCTGATGATTAGCACATTCTTGCTTTCGGTTTACTCGAAAATCTGATGATCCTACTGGATTTTGAAAAAAAAAGAATCCCTTGCGTGAAGAATCTTATTTTGCCGTTTACGATTTCTCGGCCTGTCTCGAGAAAGAGAATAGAATATTACCACGGTGCGGGGCTGGTCTTCTGGGAGCCCTAAGCCATCCAGGGAATGGATCTCTAGTGACAGGTCACTACTTCCGGTTAGTACAGAAAAACTTGTGCTGACGTCACTCAAAATGGCGTTGTTGTTACCCTCCTTCTCTTCAATATCCTGTGTGATAATTAAATGTTTAAGAGGCGAAACAAAAGCGTATTAATATGTTGTCATCTGGCCTCAAAGGAGGTGGGGGGGGGGGTCATTGTCATATATATAGGGACCTACTACCTTGGCTATATAGGAATGATATCTCCCGAGTCAAAGACAAAATGTTCCTATAGAAGGCGATATTTCCGATAAGGAGGGTCCGAGACTCCAGGGAATATCATGACTACTTTTTATGCCACACTGTCCAACACATGAGAGAAAAAAAAAGAATGCAGAGATATCATATTACGGCCCGCTATAGTTGTGAACAACGGAAGCCAGGCTGCAATGAACAATCAAGTTAGAGTCACTTTATGCCCCTAAACTGATGTAAACCACGCCGCACTACGCCCATGGATGTCATTACTGTAAAACAAAAGGACGATCAACATTATGTATTTATCTTTGTGAAGTGCAGACTTTGATGTAACAAACTGAATTCCAATTCTGAGACTAAAAGTTATTTTTAATTATATAAAAAAGACACAGAAATGATTTGACAATATCTATATATGCAATAGTACGGGCAAAAAAAGAATACCGCCCCTTTCAAATGACCAGAAAAACGGTGACACGACATTTGCTCCTGCGATATTGCTCCGGTCTTCTTCAAGGACTGAGGGTTTGGGTTAGGGTTGTGATAGGGTTCTAAGTTTAGTTTTGATACGAGGATTAGGATTACAGTAGGATTAGGGTTATATTTGAGGGTAGAATTTATGTTTGTCTTAGCCATGTTAGTCTGCAGATATTTCATGGGGGCAATTTTCGCAGGAGCAAAATATCATGGAACCCAGAAAAACAGACGCATCTCATAGCTGTGTCCTTCCTACAAAGAACCAAACTTTCTTTATGGTTAACAGAGTTCTGATAAGAGGGGTTCGGTAAGCAACCAACTAAGGGACATAATGGAGAAATAGGAAGAGAAAGGGTGCTTGTGAAGTTTGACGGTAGGGCCTTGACCAAGAAGCGATAGTCTTACCGTCCAGACGGAGTCACTGCTCATGTTATTGAAGAGATAAACGTTAGCAGACAAGGTGTCCTGACCCGTGCTTGGCTTCATGAAGACGGCCATCTGCATGGTCTTGCCTGTCACCCCTGACCCCTCCAGCAGGAAGGCGAAGCTACCCAGGTGAAGCGTGGTGACTTGCAGACAGCGCTGCTTCACGCGACACGACACGGCTAAATTTGTGTCTAGGATTTCCCGCCAAGTCTCGTTAGTCTCTGCGTATGAGTATTTCCATACGATGGTAAGAATTAATGCCAGTAATCTCGTTCGAATTTTAGTACTTTGTTGTTTTTGCAGGAATTTTCACTCGTTTCTAGACAATTTACATGCTGAATAGTTCAAGACGACACATCCTTTATCTGGAAAATAACACTGATGATGTTGTTTTCACTAAACTGTGATAAAAACTTTTTGCAGTAATAGAAGTCTATGAGCTCTCATTTACCTCCCCTTCCTTATCTTGTTCTATAATTATTAAGTATGCTGAACAATCTTCAGTGCTAATCCTAATGGGTCGATCATCATTATAACTAAACCACGCTTGTCTATTATGGTTATATAATGTATTACAAACAAAAATTTTCTTGCCATGATTTTTAGCATATCTCTGTAAGTTGTTGATCCGTACGGGCCGCAAAGTTTCACACGGACTGACCTGCGTAGGGCTTCTTATGCCACATCTTCACACGACAGTCGGCCAGGTCTCGAACAATGGCGCAGTGCGGTATCTCGAGTTGCAAGGGTTTCAGCAGCGGCTTGTTGTAGTTAAAGCTTCGGCATTCGACCACCTTCTCGCCGAGGGCGTTGACACCCAGTGACTCGCTCCCTTTATCCTCAACTTCCTTCCCCTCATCATCATCCTCCCCGGGCCCCGAACAGGATCTCGGGGTGACGGACAAGAAGCACTTCTGACCGGGCTCGATGTCGAGGGAATTCTGCGGGATGCGTAGACAGAAGCCGTGGGACTTGATACTTGTCCCCATGGTGTCCACACGAACACAAATGACGGGAACGGTCTCCATCTCCACGTAGCTGTCGTCGCTGTCGCTTGGAGGTTGTTCGACCTCGAGGTAGTCATTCGGTTCACTGTCGATCTCAGTACCCAGGCCGCTGTCGATTGGCGTGGAGCTGCTCAACGTGTGAGGAGGCCTGAATAGGAACAAAACAGCAAAGTTTTACTTTACTTTTTTTTATTTCATGCGATTGAACAACAATGGTAGAACAATGGAAAGTCATTAAATATTGATACGGTTTATTTTCTGTTGTCGATGACTGGTAACATAGTGTTAAATAATTCATCATGAAACGGCATTCTTTTGGGTAGAAAAAAGAAACTGCAGAATAAATCAGAACACTGGTAGCATGTATGATAAATCACTGCATGTCTTGCTTTGCTTTGGGAATGTGAACCGTGCAATGCTCATGCTTGTCTTATCAGCAACCTGAAGGCGGAACCAATCGTTTTGGACCACCAAACATCTTTTTTTTTTTAAAGATTTGATTACCAACCAAATTGTGCACGAATTAATGTTTGGAGCGTCCAATTTTTCAAAATAATAAGAAATCATAAATTGAGACAAGGATGACGTTGTTGCAAGATATCAAAATTAATGTCGAAATCGTAACAAACTACACATATGAACCTAAACTGAACTGTGACAAACGCACAGTCAGTGCAATGATATTTCAGTCTGTGTTCACTCTTGGATCTGGTTCAGACCATGTCCTTCATGGAAGAGATAGTTGGCTTCATCAGCCGATTTAACGTCGCCCATTTAGCACCTCCCTCTGGCGTTCTATATATTCTTTCCAAACATTTAATCTAAATGTATAGCCTCATTAAAGACACCGTAAGACTGAAGATCTCCAGTGAGCTTATGCCACTGATACAAAGACATCGGGATTAAGGTGCAAATACATACTCTAAACTGCGCAAACGAAGTTAATAACTAGGTTCGAGAATTTGTCAAGACTGACAAATTTGGTGACCCGATGTACCAATGATTTTTGAGATTCTCATTGAAGAATAGGGAATCAAATTTTTCATCTCTACAGATTTGAAATGGAAAGAGCATATTATGTTCACAAAGAGACAAAATGAACCTCATTTTGATATACAAGATGGCGTCTGAGGAAAAAGCCATTATCTTATGAAATGATCCTCTTGACATGGTCCATATCTGTTCAAAATATGGTGCAATATGCCATGTATTTACCAAATTATACAAGACTAAATTTGTTTATCCTTGACTATACTTTAGACAGCCGAGATGGCATCTAATTAGAAACTTCTTATTTCACGAAACTATCCATATGCCATGGGCTAAATGGTAGCAAAATATGGGAGTGATAGGGCATGTAATTACCAAGATACAGGACAAAGTAGTCTTGACCCTTGACCCTATATACCTCGCACAGCCTAGATGGCATCTGAGTCAAAAGTCGCTGTTTTATGAAGTGATACAACAGGCACCATGGTTCATTCCTATGTACAAAATCTGGCCCCGCTTGAGCATTTCGTAAGCAAGATAAAAAATAAAGACTAGATTTGGAATCACTGACAAATTAGGTGATCCGATTTATTCCAAGATGGCATCTGAGAAAAAGTTTTTTAATCTATGAAATGATTCATGCGACATGGTCTACACGTGTGCAAAATATGTCAAAGATAGGACAAGTAGTTACCAAGATACAGGACGAAGAAACACTTATGACCTTTGACACTAATGTACCTACAAAAGACGGTGTCTGATGAATTTATTGTTAATTTATGAAATGATGTGCATGACATGGACTAAGCATGTGCAAAATGTGGGGGTGAAAGGGCGTGTTTTTCTTGAGCTATTGCAAAGAAAGTCACCGAAAGAAAGACATATCTCCCGACATTGAAGCTAAGCGTCAATTTCAACCAGGTCTTTGGACGCAATCCCGACTTCCAATAAGAATATGGATCACATGAACGATAGCCCAAAGTTTCATCTACAACATGTTAAAATCTGGGAGACATTCACAGAAGGATAAATTAGCTAGTGCTCGATATAAATAGTCATGTCCCATAGAGATAATACCTCATTTGCACAGCCAAAATGGCGTTCGACCAAAGCGTCGTTATTTTACAAAATTATCCATCTATCGAGGTCCATGTGTGTGCAAAACATGACGATGAAACCATATACACTAATGAGGTTACAAAATGAAGTATATTTGACCTTTGACCCCACTTAACACAGCCAAGATAGCATCTGAGCAAAAAGTTTTTATTTTGTGAAATGATTCTTGCAATATGGTCCTTACGTGTGCAAAATGTGGGAAAAATAAGACGTGTATTTACAAAGATACAGGATTAAACACTTTTGATCTTTGACCCTAATTTACCTACCCAAGATGGTGTCGGAGGAAGAAGTTGTTATTTTATGAAGTGATGTTCGTGACATGAACTAAATATGTGCAAAATATGGGATTGATAGCCATTGTTGTTGTTGATCTATAGCACAGAAAGTGGAAGAAAGAAAGAAAAATAAAGAAAAAGTTAAGGTATTGTATAGAAATTTGAAAGAGAAGCATAAAAAAAATCAGAAAAAGATAAAGTTAGGAAGGGAGAATAAGAGTAACTAAAGAAAAAGAAGAAAAAAGTGTTTAAAAAAAGCAAAAAGCAGGGGTAAGGCTCGAACCTGGGACCTTTAGATTAAAAGTCCGATGCGCTTTGCACTGACCTACTAGTATTTCATCCCCCATAGGCTCTGTGTATTAAGCAAAATGACGCTACATCGAAGCCAAGTGCCAATTTGACCAAGTTTTTCGGCGTAATCCTGACGTCGTATGAAAAAACAGAGGGCACATCTACGATAGCCCAAAATCTCGGCTACAACATATTAAAATCTGGGAGAAATTCACTGAAGGATAATTGAGCTAGTGCTCGAAAAAGATAGTCATGTCAATTTTCATATCCAGAAAAACTGCACTCCCATAGAGATAACTACGTAAACTTGTCAAATTTGACAAGGTTACTTTCAATCCATTTTTACGAGGTGATGACGTAATCCATTCAACATTTTGATGAACAATCATGAAAGAGCATTTAAGAAGCTGCAACATACTGAAATCTGGGTGAAAATCGGCAAAGGATAATTGAGATACGCTCGAGTAAACTTGGAATTTGATGACGTCATTTTGAAAATTTACTTTTTTTATTTTATTAAGAAATTTGATATCTTTTAATCATTTTTCCAGCATCGCCAACCCATGAAATGACATGCACAACTTATCAGCTTTCAGAATATATAAAGAAAATGGGGGTCACCGTCCATCCTGACGAGTAAAATCGGATTGAAAATTGGCGTTTTTTGGGCATAGGTGCACTGCATATCGCCACTGACGCGCGCGGAATTTCAATCAGGTGATCCGAGAGGATACTCGGATCACCTAACTATTTGACCTTTCAACCTCATTTGCACAGCCAAAATGGCGTCCAACCAAAGCGTGGTTGTTTTACAAAATGATTCATCTATCGAGGCTCATGTGTGTGCAAAACATGACGGTGAAACCATATACACTAATGAGGTTACAAAATGAAGTATATTTGACCTTTGACCCCACTTAACACAGCCAAGATAGCATCTGAGCAAAAAGTTTTTATTTTGTGAAATGATTCTTGCAATATGGTCCTTACGTGTGCAAAATGTGGGAAAGATAAGACGTGTATTCACGGAGATACAGGATTAAACACTTTCGACCTTTGACCTTAATTTACCTACCCAAGATGGTGTCGGAAGAAGTTGTTGTTATTTAATGAAATGATGTTCGTGACATGAACTAAACATGTATTAAATATGGGGTTGATAGCCATTGTTGTTGTTGATCTATTACACAGAAAGTGGAAGAAAGAAAGAAAAATAAAGAAAAAGTAAAGGTATTGTATAGAAATTTGAAGAAGAAGCATAAAAAAGATCAGAAAAAGGAAGGGAGAATACGAAGAATACGACGAAGAAAAAAGTGTTTTTTTTTTAAGCAAAAGAATTGGCAGGGGTGAGCCTCGAACCCGGGACCTTTAGATTAAAAGTCGGATGCGCTATCCACTGAGCTATTTTATCTCCCATAGGCTCTGTGTATTGAGCAAAATGACGCTACATCGAAGCCAAGTGCCAATTTCAAAAAAGTTTCTCGAGGTGATCTTGACGTCGTATGAAAAAGCTCATCTACGATAGCCCAAAGTCTCAGCTACAACACATTAAAATCTGGGAGAAATTCACCAAAGGAGAATTGAGCTAGTGCTCGAAAAAAGATAGTCATGTCAATTTTCATTTCCAGAAAAACTGCACTCCCAGAGAGATAACACGTAAACTGGTCAAATTTGACAAGGTTACTTTCAATCCAATTTTACGAGGTGATGGCGTCATCCAATCAAAATTTTGATGTCACATTTCTGAAAGAGCATTTAATAAGCTACAACATACTAAAATCTGGGTGAAAATCAGAGAAGGATAAGTGAGATACGCTTGAGTGAACTTGAAATTTGATGACGTCATTTTGAAAATTTACTTTTTTTATTTCATTGAGAATTTTGATATCTTTTAATCATTTTTCCAGCATTGTCAACCCATGAAATGACATGTAGAAGTCATCAGCTTTCAGAATATGTAAAGAAAATGGGGGGGGGGGGGGGGGGGGTCACCGTCCTTCCTGACGAGTAAAATCGGATTTAGAATTGGCGGTTTTGGGACATAGTTGCACTGTATATCGCCATTGACGGCCGCGCGGAATTTCAACTTTGACGGGCACGTACGACGTCATATTGAGTCGGATTGACTTGAAACTTGGTAGAATTATTTAGACCTTTACATTTCAGACATCTGATCCATGTGAAAAAAACGGGAAATTTCTATTGCATACGAGCTGCGCGTGCGTATATGCGCGCGCGCGTACGCGTCCATCGACTTTTTTCAATTTTGCAAAAAATGCTCCAAATGATCTGAAACGTGTGCAAAAAAATTTTGAGCTCGATTTGAGCATGTCAACATTTTAACGTGCTCGTACGCGTACGTTTTAAGTATAAAGATGAATTTTGAGAATATGAGTAGAAAGAGCTTGACTTGAACTATGAGACGTAAATTTCATGAGAAATTCCATTCCATTAATGAGATATGAATGAGAATGTGATTTCATAAAATGACGTCATTGTGACGTCACGGTCGACTGATCACAATGATTTTATTAGATCTGTCGTCTTTGGATGGTATAATTTTGAATTTGATAGGCAGAGGACGATAGGCAGAGGACTTTCTGAGTTAACCTTCTGCACAACTTTTGAGGAGAAAGTGAAAGAAGGTGATCCGAGAGGATACTCGGATCACCTAATTATGACTACACACTGTATAGGCTCACCTTGGAGGAACCGAAGGTGCACCGCCAGATGAATCAGATTCCCTGGTTACCGGTTTGAGATAATCCGGGTCGAAAGCCCGAGGACTCGGGATCGGTTTACGTTCAGTGCGTTGGTAGAGCGGCTCCTCCTCCTCCGCGATTGTCCCCTCGGATACTTTCCTCCTAATGTCAGTGATAGGGGGTGGAGAAGGTGCGATCCTCGACGGCATGGACGTTCGGTTATCCGGGCTCGGTGAAGATGTTCGTGGAACCGGTATCTCGGGAAGTGGCAACGATTTGCGCTGGGTTTTCGGCACCATTTGGATTTCTTGATCCGACATCCTCCTCGGAGGGTCTGGCTTTTGACCTGTTGGAAGACGATACGTTTATTTGGCATTTTGTCGACTGTGGCCATCAAATTTCTTGCACTGACCTGTTCTGTAAGCCTTAATTCGAATTCGCCGTGGCTTCGCTTCAGTTGATCAACAACGGCGAATTGTGAAGTTTAGCAACTTTATCACTTGTAATATTCAGCCTCTTAGTTTCACATCCTGAATGAAATACTTTTGAAACTAGCTCACTAGTACCATCGTTCATTGGTTTATGTGGCTCCTAATGACTTGCTCTCAGAGTGTTTTGGCAAACTGAATGTGGAGACGAAAGTATTTTCATGCAGTGTTTATCGTCAAAATATTATAGACAAAATGTCGACGTGCCGTTGCTCGCACCTACCTTTCTCTGTGCTGCTTCTTTAAACCTGTTTGTTGAATGTCTGGTGTACTTTTGTGTCGTTCTGTTGCTGTTCTTGATTTTGTCGGTACGTTTGTAATTGTGCCCCCCCCCCCAAAAAAAAAAGATAAATAAATAAATAAATAAATAAATAAATAAATAATAATAATAATAATAATTCAAAAAAACAAAAAAACAAACAAAGAGCACTAAACCTGACTGAGCTTGGACCGTCTTGCAGGCGCTGAAAAGGGCGTGATACCAAGCCTGGCGTTCCCGGTCCGTATCGGCGATGAAGGTGAACGTTCTGCCGGGTATTTTAAGGAGGAAGTGGAAGCCGCTTGGCCATTCGGGATGATGTTCGCCCGTCAAGATAAGAGAGAAGCCATCTTTGTACGATCCCAGGGGTACTGACCGCCTCGGATTGGCGTCCTGTTGCAAGCCATTTGCAGAAAGAGATCCACGACAATACTTGTGTGAGCTTTTCTGGCAGTACTGATTGAGATGATGATGGTAATGTTATGGTGATGATGATGGTGATGATGGTGATAATGGTGATGACATGGATAATGGTGATGATGATGATGATGATGGTGATGATTTTGATGATGATGATGGAGACGATGTTGATGGTGATGATGATGGTGATGGTGATGATGTTGATGATGGTGATGATGATGATGATGACGATGATGGTGATGATGATGATGATGATGACGATGATGGTGAAAATGGTGATGATGGTGACGATGGTCACGATGGTGATGTTGCTTATGACAGTGGTGGTGATGTGCGGTGCTGAAGAGATGATGAGAGATGATGAGATGCTAATGATGTGATTGAAGACGAACGATTATGAGAAAGATAGTGTTGATGGTTGGAATGACAGGTGGGGTGATGGTAGAGGTTGGGATGGTTACATTGGTTGTATTATATTGACTATTGGTGGTACCTAATGTGGTTCGCAATGGTGACAATTTGTTTTAAACGAATATATCGTTATGCATGATATATATTTCAATATGGGTATAAACGACGAACACAAAGTGATGAGGCAGTATAGTAAAACTCACAAAGATGCTCGTTTCACCTTTTGGCGTTACATTCAAATAACGAGGACGCGCCCCTTGCAATATATTTATGGTCTAGCTCTACGAATGCTTTTTGAGCTTTCTAGGGTCTTCCTTAAAAAAAGAAGAAGAAATGATAATCCGACTCATCATTGAAGATGAAAATGTTATATCGTTACAACCCATTGATCCGTGTAATGAGCTTATACTTCCAGGACTCAGCACCGATGAGTGCAAGCAATTTCTGCCTTTGAGAGTCAATTACATCCGGCACAAATCAAGATGTACGTGTGCTGGCCTTCAGTCACTATGAACTATGATATTATGTTTTTCACTGTCGCGAACGATCACGTGCTCACCAGTGGGTTGATGAAGTACATGAGAGTCTGTCCGTGGAGAACAAACCACCGTCTCCTGAAGGGCTTCCGTCCAGTACTGTCCGTCTTCTGCATATAGCCCTCCATGGTTACTTCTCGATTAAGAGCTCGTGAGACCTGTGCAACAAGACACAAGCAAACAAACACACACACTCACATACTGACCAGCGAGCACAGAAATGTACTCACACTTTTGAACATATTTACAACCTGAAACAAAACAACAATGATGAAGATCATACAATACTGACGTACTCAAGGGAAGAATTATATCAAATGACTCTCAAGAAATGGTTACTGGCAAAATATCGACATGCCCTTAGCAAGGGGAATAACAGGAGAAAAAAGGTACGCGAAAAGTGCATGGGAAAAATATTACAAAGTTTCTTTTGAGGCAAACATACTTACTCTATATCCTTTCATTAAAAGTTCCTGACAAAGTGTCGAATTACATCCCGTTAGCAGTCGACCGATGATCGACATTGCCACAAAGAGGAACTATTTGACACTTTGTGAAATAATCTGTGATTTCACAACTGGAGTGGTGGAAAGTACTTCAACATGAATTGCGTGCGGCTTGTTGTTGCTAGGCAACTTCATAAACTCGAAAAAAAGGTTGTGAAGAGTGCAGCTCTAGACTTGAAACTGGCAGTGAAAGTAATTCTCTTGAAAGATTATCGTCTGTTTACTGGGTCATCGCGGAGTACGATCGTTCAACCAATTCTCTTCATTTCCTCATCAAAACTTATCATAAAGGGCCACTCCTTTGTTCAAATGACTTATGTATAGAAAGAAAGCGGATTCGAAAGAGTTAAGGTTTCGTGAAACATATCGGACATGAGAATAATTGAATGAATGGTATACGACGTGGCAGTTAAAACCTCGTCATGTCTTTTTGCTACATGAGTGCAATAATGCCGTTCACTATCACATTCAAATTAGATGTCGTCGGATAAGATATCTCCCTTAGATCAGAACAACAAACAAATAGCAAAGCATTATTAGAACATCCCATTTAAGCAAGTCATAATTGCACATCATAACAACTCTAAAGTAGGACATGACTTTCTTCAATTTGTCTACCTCTGTCTGTACAAATAAATTTGTTAGATCGCAGCTGCTGGTTCCTTTTTTCCATGACATGTTTGTTAAATTGTTAGTAGATCAGCAATAAATTGCAATCTTACAAATTTATTTGTACCGAGGGAGACAAATTAAAGAAAATCATTCCTCATCTTCACCCCTCTGCTTAATTATCTCTAACTCTGAGTACTTTGATGCCGGTGACATAATTTCTTCTTTTCGAATTTATGTCAAAGAAAGAGATATAGTGAAGATTTGTGTAGTGGTCCACAGAGGACTCGCGACAAGGTGAGATTGCCTAAGATTATTTGAATAGTGACCAAAATCACCTTTAGTTTGGCAACACGTGAAACTTGAAATACTATCAACTTCCTCATTAAATCAGTTCTGGGTATTCTATCACACTTAATTTTGTAAAGTCAAATAAAAATGGGGTGAAGTTTGAAACAGTTCAAACTGGAGCCAACATTCTGTATTGCGAACCATCTGGGATTAGCTTGTTCATAATTGAACGAACGAACAAACAAATAAATAAATAAAGGCACTGAGAAAGTCCCCGCATACTAAGATAAAATCACAGAAAGTATCTTCGTCGTTGAAATTACTATTAATGACAGTCATAAATGTAATTGTATTACATTGTACCTCCTTATTGTCCACAGAAGTTCTCCTGACACACAGAATGTGATGTTTCAAGACCCAGAACTTGAAAATACAGATGGACTGGTACCACTCATACATGTCCTGTAAGGAGAAGATAAAGATAATAACAGTAATATTATACATCTTTTAATCCTTATTAACAATATAATCTTTATCAACGATATTGAAAATTCATCTCCGCTTCGTAGTCTTATACTTTTTGCAGACGATATAAACATTTTTTTTTTCAATAAAAGGTTTGCAATACTCATCAACACACTTATGTTAGAAATATTTAAAGTTTCTGCGTGGCTTGTTTGTAATACATTATCACTAGATATTTCTAAGACAATTAGGATCTTATAAAATTTAGGTCTCATAACTCTGTAAATGTTAATTTTACCGATTATTATGTTTGTGTTGACGGACATCCAATTATTGTCGAAAATGAATTTACTGAATTTTTAGATAATTCTATTGATTCAATTTTGTCGTCGAACGAATACTGGTCTTACACAATGTACATACCACAGAAGTATCAGATTTCTATACAGTCTGAAAAAACACTGTTTCTTAGAAGTCCTTAACTATTTTGTGCAATGCCGTAACATTACCGTATATTACCTGCCATAACACTGCGTGGGGGAAATTGTGGTTCAACCAAAACAAACCTAATACTGCTTTTACAAAAACAAGCCATCACGTTGTTGACCATGAACTCACGCTACATAACAATCTCCATCCGATCCATTGTTTTATCAATTAAAAACACTGTAATGACATTCACATCTTCCAAACGGCAATCTTTAGGTATAAATATACGTTCAAGCAGCTCCCTTCACCGTTCAAAGACCTCTTCATCCCCATAACTCTAGCTGTTTATTCCTACCCAACACATCGTTTGTCTATCCTTTAGAAAACCCCAGCAAAGAATCGTCCTGTAGCACAAAAATCATTGAAGATATCAGGGGCTAGACGCCTGGAATTCCTTATCCGACAGCCTTAAACGATAATTATATAAACCCATTTATTTATACAAAAAAAAAACACAGTTTAATGATATAATGTTAGGTCAGTGCATGGTTGACGATGAGAACATGCTGCTTTCTATTCGATTGGTGTGTTTTTTTCCCTCTCTACTCACTCTCACCATTCACTCTCATGCTGTGATCACGTCAAAGTGTGTACTGTTGTACAAATATTTCATTATTTCTGTGTTTTGTGTGTTATAGTCCTAGGCGAATTCCATACTCGCACTCACTCCCAAGATCACTAAAATGGACACTGATTAAAAGCGGCTATCTCCTATTAACACCTGTATACGTGATCTAGTCCACCATGTGTGAACTCATCACTAAGCTTTAACATCCCAAAGGAGTAGGACTAATAAGGCGAGCCGACGAGAAATGTCTGCCTCGGTGTGTGCCGATCACAGTCATTTGTTTTTTTCTGATGGCCGCCATTGTCACCTCATTGTACTGTTGTTCAATTAATTGGAGACGTTTGTGATTAGAGATGGCAATCCCTGGTAATTGATTGATAATTACTGCTAACTAATATGATAGATAGCAAGGGGGTATCAACTAACATGCAGCAACGTTGTTGTTATGTGTTTATGTAAAGTATTAATACTTGCATTTTTATGCACCCTTGAATAGAAAAGCTCAACACCTCCTTCACCTGCTTCGCATGGTAGTGACCCTTCACTGAGAAGCCTCATTTGGGGCTTGACTACAATTAGGCCTATACCCGTATACCTATCCACATATCGCTGCTTCCGACCCAAATCCAACTTGGAGAATAACATTAAATAAAGTTAAAACGACAAATAAAATATTTGGTATGCATGCTGTATTTGAAGAGGAATGGAGATTTGAATTGACATTCAGTATGTACCTTTACAATCGAAACACTGACAGATTCTATTCGGTATACGAAAGACTGCTAAGCTCATGTGGAAGAACACCTAATATGTCGACGTGACCGAAAGCCAGTTCTTGTTTTCTCTCTCTCTCTCTCTCTCTCTCGTTTTAATAAGTTATTGTATCTTAAGCGCAGGAAAAAACTTTGGTGATTTCAACTATAATGGAGGATGAAATACTCTTCTACTAAGAAACATTGTAGAGTCGTTTTGTATCAAAACGCATTGATGTCTGATCCATGCAACTCGACTTCTAAGTGCCCCAATTCGCCCCATGTTTACTATACACAATACAAAATTGGTTTTGATCCTACATTAGAGACTAAGAAGAGTTATTAGTACACAGGAATTCTAGTCCAGTTATAAGTTAGTCTGAAAAGAAAGAGTAAAATCTTACAACAGTGAAAATTTGATCAAAATCGGATAAAAAGAGAGAGATAATGAAATTGTGAAGTTTCACTGATTTCTGCAGAACAGTTCCCGTACAGTTCCTATGAATATGCAAATGAGTGAGCTGATGATCACCTCACATTTCCATTGATCGTGTACAAAAAAGACGAAAATTTAAGATTTCTGTTTTTAAAGTGTAAAACACAATGTTATTCCTGGTTGAACCTTCAAACTAATGGTCAGTCAGATATATCAGGTATTTATAATAGGCATGAGTGGAAATCTGGAAATTTCAAAATTGTACGTACAACTATCATATACGGCAAGTTGTGAGGGGTTGACATCATCACTTCACTTTTTGCATACTCATGTCGACTGTTCAACAACTGTTTTGGAAAATACTAATATTAGAGAAACTTAACATTTCACAACTTCCTTATTTTTCACCCCATTTTGATTAATTTCCATCGTTGTGCTAGGAAAACTTGTCTCCATCTTTTCAGACTAAATTTCAACTGCACTGGAATTCCCTATTTAGTCACATGAACATCTAGACCAGCTATTGCAGCTGAATATGGGCTATCCAGCCATCTTCTCAGATGGAAATGATACAAAGAAAGAAAGAAAGAAAGAAAGAAATAAAGAAAGAAAGAAAGAACATTCCGAAATAGTTGAAAAAATATGTGATCATGTGAAGCTCTTTCAGCCAATCACTGGAGGATCAATGTTTTATCCAAAATATAATTTCAAGTATCTTTAAGTACTAAAACTGATGTACAGGCGTTGTAAAGGTCATGAGATGTCATGCGAAACAGCATTGTAATGGAACACTTTGTGATGATTTCTGAATAGCGTTCACAATGTCCTGTTCACGAGCATTCTAGACACTCGGCTCGCATTATAGAGATTCCCGCTTTCTTGCGTTTACAAGAAAAATCTTCATACTGTTTGGAAGGCGTACTGAACGAAGGTGTTTATTCATAATAGTCTGAAGTTTTCCTAAAATGTTTCGCCATGTGTGAACGTATGGAACGATAGCGGTGTAATACTCCTACTTTGGCGGTCGTTTAACCCTTATGGCCCCAAACAAAAATAGTTCCCCTCAAGATGGAAGCCACGTACTAATGACCAATGACGAATATGTATCTTTTCTACAAACACCACACAATTACAATTATCCGTCGCCAGGATTACCTACAACTGACGAACGTTTGCATGGAATAAACATCATGCCTCCTGTTTAAGTAGCACCACTGGTCAACGTCGGAACTATCTTACTAACTGGGATATCTGATCATTCCCAGAACAATAAATGGGACACGTCGACAGATCGTGTTGATTGATAAGATGTATGCTGTTTGTATATGGTAGTAGGTAAGTTGCTGCGGATGTTTGTGGTGGTGATGTTTGCAGCGTTGCGAAAGGCTCGTAAAATGATAAAGCATAATTGTTTGCAACGTCATTCTTTTTTTAAATCAAAATTTCAACTCTAAAATCTTCTCTGCATATATATCACTTCTGTCTGGCTTTATGGCTATAATTCTCTCTCTCTCTCTTTTCTTTTTTTTTTGCCAACAAAGAGTCAAAAAAATTATACATGTACTATTAGGTAGATGTTTCAGGACAGTTGATGTAGGGCCTACCATAATTTGTTTTGTTTTGGGGGTTTTTTAAGCTGACGCAAGAGAAAAAAACGCAAATGGAACAAAACAACACAAAGAGGACACTGACAAGTAGTTGAACGCGCGTGTATTGTACAGGGTAGTCCTGACTTGATGATGGTCTGATGAAGATAACATCATTTGAAAATAAAACAGTTTGATGATCTAAGCAAGGTCTGCTTTTTCAAGGGAGATGTATGCGTGAACTATATATCCACTCTTACACTTGAGGAAAAATTCCTGTTGTACTCTATTATGATACACCAGTGTGAACATCAAATAAAGGTTTGTTGATTATGACGAGTTACAGGTTCAGTACAATGAGCAATGATATATCAACGAAGAAACTGATGCTTATTTACATAGCCACAAGCCGACGCAATTTTTAGTGTTTAGTTTGATCTTTGTGGTTGTCTTTGAATATAATTATTGTTATCTTCATATTTTCAAACCTGCCAACTGAGTAAGACCGTAACAAAAGTTTGGAATAGTCTACATAGTTTGATCTATTAACATAAACGATTCTGCTAGGTTCAAAACGTTCCCAATATTTACCATCGATGAGATGTACAGTTCTTAATATCATGAAGTTCCTTTCATTTCATCATGGTGTTCAATCACACCCAAGGACGGACATTAATCTCTCTTCTGGATTGAGCAGTTTACTTCACTTTCATTTCATCTAATTCATTTCTTTTTCATTTCATTTCAACACGGCGATAAAAAGAACTTGCTCAGCCAGTGGCTGTAATTCTGCAAGTCCATTACAAAATCCCATAACGCAGAGTGCTAAATTTAGTGAAACTAAAACGTGGTAATTACACAGTCTACATGTTTTAGATTGGTGATTTCTTTCGTTGTCAGCAAAGGAAGTTATTAGTCATTCTCATGCACCGATGTATGAATGGTTATCATGTGGTACCCTGGCGAAGCAACGTGTTTTTTGTCACAACACAGTCCAACACGCGGTGTATTATGTCACTTCCAGCGCTGATTTGATTTCATCTTTCACGTCCGTGTTTACTGTATAAGATATAACAGGCTCGCTTTGGCCCATTTAATTAGCACTGTAAAGAATAGGTTTCTACCAAAAGAGAGCTGAACCTTCGTTTCCTCAATGATATTATGTCGTTTCGTAAGAATACAGTACGATACATCTCAAGATCATTTCACGACAGGTAATCGTCTGTTTGAATCCGGGCCTCAAGATGTACTTCGTATCTACTTTGCGTCGGACATATTTACTCTATCCCGGGTCTAAACAGCAGAGCGGTTAATAAAACCAGTCATTTCTGGACCGACGACGCAAAGCGAAAATATGGAAACATTACGGTTTGGGGAATTTCCGCCCCACGTTGTCCCTTTAGTGCAGTTTTGATTTCTTGAATCGAAACTAAACTATCAGTGGGTGAGGGAAAATTTGGCAAGATGCATGAGAATGGTGCATTTTACATACTAACTTCGAAATAACACCTAGTTAGTGGTCATGCTGTATAGGCACTCTCATGGGAATTATGAACTTTTGTTTTCAGGCCATGTAAGTGTATAGTGGGTATTTACGAAAATACAATTATAGTTAATTTCCAGATTCATTATAGGTACATGTAGATCTAGTCAAAAACCACCTTCACCATGGGATTTCAGTGGTTTTCAGGGAGAACAGTTACACAAATGCGTATTCCATCCACTTTTATATCATGCCAGTGACGTGTAATATACTGAAACACTATTTGTTCTCCATTTAGGTTCCTATTACTTCGTCATACCTAAAGATATTGAAGTCAAAACGGAAAGGAAACATTAGGAAAGCTGTAGTTGTAATCAATGATGTGCTCAGATACAGAACCTGGTACATATTAGATGCTGGACACGCTTTCATTCGAATTCAGGGAACTTGTACCTTCGTGGGTGGATTTAACACACAGTACATACACACCATCATGTTTTTAACTGATTGGGACCTTTGAACGGAGTTCGAGCACACCCATGCTTTTTGAAGATCTGAGAATTAGAATGAAACGATTTGGTTTCGTCAGAAAGCAGCACAGTAGAAAAATCATGTGCGCTTTGTACAGGATATTTTGTTCATACCTATAACATCTTATCGACAAAACCTCTAGGAATTTACTATTAGATGTGAACCTGTATATATATAACTCACGTGAAAGAAGAGTTACAGGCAGTCTACTACACAATTATTGCAGTAGGCTGCGTAGAGCGCAAAATTCGCGACAGAAGTATTAATCAAGGAACAGATCCTAGATTCGTATAGAGGAATTGTAGCATTTTACTGGGATCCCGGAAAATAAACAATTAGTCACTCGTATAGAGTATCAGCTGGCGCTGATGAGCACGCATGATCCTTGTTTCTTCACACTCATTAGACTAACACAGACTGGGACAGTAAGCTTCCTCATGCAATCTTCAAAACAGGACAGAGAACCGGTTTGTTGACTGAACATTTAAGGGCAAAACATGCAGCACAGCGCAGAAGGCAACGGCAAATCCTTTATGCACTTTGAACGTTTTACATTGTCGAGATACGATGTGAGGCCTCTTAACGCGTTCGTCGACCAACATAAACAATGATAAGTGATGACGTCCGTGTGCGTGATGGAATCCCAGAGTTAAGAACACAGGCCTGGCTAAAAACAGGGATGTAGACACCGCAACATTTTCCTGAAGCACTTCAGTAATTGCTGCATATCCTCACTGGCGGGTGCCCAGAAGCTGTTTATACATGTGCACCCTTCGACTTGGTGTCGAAGGGGAGGAGTTTCGGTGACACTAACGAAGGTGACGATGATAATGACTGACAATAATAACAATTATTATAAGAGAGTAACGTTATAATTACTATGACAATGATATTGATAATTATAATGACGATGATACAAATAGCTAAATTAAGAATAGCACTACCACAGTTTGTGGTAAAGCTGTTCTTAGTTATAATAATAATAATAATGATAACAATGATAATAATAATAATAATAATAATAATAAAAATAATAATAATGATGATAATAATAATAATAATAATAATAATAATAATAATAATAATAATAATAATAATAATGTGTAATGATAATAATAGGCCTAATATATGTAATAATCAGGTCTTCTTTCTCAAGGGTAGCCTCCTCAGTGTCACCATTGCTCTACCAGAGGCGTTGCCAGTATACACCTGGGTCGAGTGGGATTTGGTGGGTCAAAACATCTTGTCCAAGGACGTAATACTGGGCGGGAATCGAACTCATGTCCTCCAATTTGGAGTCGTGAGTCTTATCCACTATGCCACAGCTCCCCCATAGTTATACAGCGCATAACTATCATATACCAGTCAGGAATTCCCAAAGTCCCTATATGCACTTGGACACTTCAAAACACAGAAATGAAGTAAAAGCAAAACCAAAGTTCGCATTCATATCCTGTTTGGTTCTTCAACCAGCTAACAACGGAAGCGCACTGCATGTATACATCGATGAATAGTGTATATTTACATCGGTCTCAATCTCCTCACAGTGGCAAATGTTCTCAACCTTTTTCTTTCCCTCCTTAAAAAGAAAAAGGTGGCACAATATAAGTACATGTAGTTTAAAAATCATAATGACTAAGACAAATTATTATTCTACGGTGTCATCACTGCTAAAATTAGACCAACTTACATTATTCATGCAATAACCACCACTCCAGCACAAGGTCTAGCATTAATTGTATCATTGCTAAACACAAGCCCACGAACACTATTCAATAACCTTCACTCTAACATAAGGTCTATAAGCATGGTGTCAACACTGCTATAAACACAAACCCGCTAATACCATTCAATTACCTCCACTCTAACAAAAAAGGTCTGGCACGGTGTCGCGGCAAAACACACCCATTAACACCATTCAATAACTACCACTATATAACACAAGCCCTATACCACGGTGTCATCATTGCTATACACAAACCCACTAACACCATTCAGTAACCACAAGAGACTCAATCACACAACTGAACACCAATAGCTCCAATTCTTCTCTAACACCTGATTACATTCAGCTAAAGCCTGTGTGCCCAAACAGTTCATTAACCTAAAAAAATATTCCACAGCGACACAAATGAAAATTCATCAATACTACAGTCTTTACAATATGATCACCAGCGCTATTTCCCAATCAATACCGAGACATTCTCGCCATAACCATCAACATCGAAACAACTATTCCTTTAAAACAAAGCCTCCAGCCTCCATTACCTCGCCATTTCTGGTGATAATCACTGCGAACATAATAAAACGCTCTGAAATAAATGAGTTTGTTACCTGTTGGTTTACTATCGTTTGACTCAGTCTGCATGGCACATGTACTACTCATGAGTGTTCAAGTAATGCACTCCAGTAAGATTGCTCTAGCCTAGATATAGGTGTGCAATGTAGTTATGTATGCATACGTGTGACATGTAAGCATGTGTGCGTCTATATATACGACAGATTGGCGTATAAATGAATTTAATCTATATATCATTAATTCATTCATATTCATTCATATGCCCTTCCTTGTGCACCCTATAGGTAATACATAGTTTCATGTATGTGGATTCAATTTAATTCAGTTCAGTTCAATTTGTCATTTATTTTGCATTAAACAAAAGTTGTAACAAAATACAAAGCATACATTACACATTTATTGATAAGCACACAATTATTAATAACTACAATTAATTAATTCATAAACTTATCCATTCATTCATCCATCTATCAATTCAGTCAGTCAATAGTCTTGTATTTTTCTCGTTGTCTTGGAGGTTTTTTGTTGATGATGTTTTTACTTTTGTTTTTGCTTTTGCTTTTGTATTTGTTTTTATTATTATCTTTATTTTTGTTTTTTATTTTTATCTGTATTTCTATTTCTATTTATGTTTTTGTTTTTGTTTATGTTTATGTTTATGTTTTGCTTTTGTTTTTGTTTTTTGTTTTTCGTTTTTGACGTCCCTCGTTCAGCTTACCTTTTCCTGCTCAGCGTAGAGGTAGATCATCCGGACGCCCCGCGTTCCCTCGTCGATGATGAGCTGAAGACCGTTTGGGTAGTGGATCTTTTGCTCGGATGCGAGACACACGTGCACGTCAGTAAGGTTGATGTCCCCTCGCATAGTCTGCATCTGATTGGGATGACGATCATACATTGATATATATATATATATATATAATTGAAAGAAATTGGACTGAGGCGGGACGTTGCTCTCGATCTTAGTCTCCCTTTTATTTGTCAAGCTTTCGGCCCGTCATTGGGCCTTCGTCAGGACCTACCAACAGAACGATTATTATATGAATAACCTGATGTGTCATATAATATATAATGCAATTTCACATATTACCAATCTTCTTAGTCATTTCCTTTATATACACAAATCAATCATTCGATTCAATACAAATATCCAATCTAACCTCAAATCATCTTCAAAATAACATCATATGTCCAGAAAATATATAAATAAATTCTTATATCATAATGCTACCATATGATAATCATATTGTCTTATAATTCTTAGCGTGATGATCACAAACAGAATCATTATATATATCATATTCATATGTCTATTTGCATTGCGTATATGTATACATCCGCATACGCACACACACACACCCACATACATACGCACATATATACATATTCACATACACACACACAAGCAAACACATACACACTCACATACACACTCACATACGCACACATGTGTTAACCATATTTACAATGTGAAGCCAAAGAACAGTAAATACCCCTTAGACAGGCAGTAACAGGGTCGAATTTTCACGCAAAAGCGGAAGAGCGATGGCGAATTTTGCTTTGCAGTACCTGGCACTTGGTATATAGCAGGAGGACATTCCAGGAGCTTTAAAGTTATTTTTAACTTTAACATCACATCCTACATAAGCCATTAAGGTTTGTAGTTCAACTTTGTGCATGAGCAGAAGAAGAAGAAAAAATAATAATTTGTCATAACAGGCATGCTGGTTTAAATTCCATTGAGATAAACAAAGCAGCTCAAAGCAAAGAAAATGTATTCTACTTAATGAAACACTAAAAAGAATACTAAAGAGATTCTACAATAAAAAGATACAGGGCCAAAGTGGAACTTTATGGGTTAAGGTGGGATACAAAATGTGAATGGAAATTCAATATCATTCGGGTATATAAAACAGTGATAATAAGTGATGATATTCCAAAAATTCTCCCATTGGTTTGTAATATAGTGTATCGAGATATAATACTGTGTTCTTATATAGTATCTATCTCTACGGTTTGCATACATGAAGATATAATGGAATTCCTGTTTCACCAATGATCTAGCCACTGCAGCCACTCCTACTTAAAGGATACCATGGTAATGTTGTCGCCAAGTCGATGATAATTTTATATAAAGGATATATAATGCAGTTTTTTTTATTCCAATTTAGGAAGATGTGAGTTATATAAGTCATGACCAGGTTGGCTAAGATACCTCTTTTTTTAGTGTCCATATGTGGATAAAACCAATGTCATTGTGTTAAAAAACACGAAAAGCTCTGATTTTAACGAAATTTCTATGGTTGTTTGCTTAACTTTACTACTATACCGATTAACGCAAACATTTCCTTATTTACATCATGTGCAATCCACATAAGCTCCGTTTCCACTATGGTTCCCTCACTCTTACCACATCCTGTCCCTAATGTTCATTCATCTTCTCTCCTCTGTTACGGCTCCCCCCCCCCCCCCTCACTCTCTCTCTCTCTCTTCTTTACCCTCACACCCCATATCTCTTGTGTCCAACCTTCTTTACATCAATACCAATGTATTCTATACCTTGGCTTCTGTGTAGTATACAAGCGAATTGCGGGCAAAGCAGAACCATCTCCGCTGAAACATGTTGTCATCCCGACCTCGTTTCCATAGATACCCAGTCTTCACCCCCATCTTCATGAAACCCGGAAGAGGTTCAGGCTTGATGGGAATCCTGCTGGCGACGCAAAGTGACCTTTGACGTACTTGGAGGTCAACCACTGCTCTCGAAACGTCCTGTGCGGGCGAGAAATAGTTGGTTTTTAGGTCAGTTATCTACAAATTTGCCTCGTGGTGTCATTGCAAGATATCTCAACTTTAACTTCATCTATCTATGCATATTATCGATTAACATACACATAAATAGAATAAAGATTTGGAATACAAATTGGCACCGCAATAGAATGTAAATAAGAATATAAAGAAGTTATTTCATCATCTCTACTTCTTACCTATGTTAGTTATTTATACATTAAGTAATTTCTTTGACATAATATCCTGACGATTTATTTCGTGTCATAAGAAAACCAAAACAATACAAGTTAAGACTTCCAACACAAGATGAGGCTGTTGGCTAATAAGAAGAGACAAAGAATAAAAATATACCTAAAATATTGATGTGAGAAAAAGAAAATGCATGTGTTGTGATAATCCGTGTTGTGTGTGTGTGTGTGTGTTTGTCCCTAGGCTTGAAGAAACATTTTGTCACACACTTAACTAGAATGTTTGAACTTTAATAAGAGCCATGGAGTCACAGAGACGACATTAAATATCACATCAAAGAGGAAATCAAACACTCCACGGATGGTGCGACAATCTATAGGTCGACTCAGAGTTCAAAATATAGTATACGCACTCCTGACTTGCCTAATTTCGTCATCGATGTTTTTTGCACCTTCTAACAAATTTTGTGGTCGGAGGTGAGGTAAGAATCAAGACAAGTAAGAACGAGTGCTACAAGCAGTTTGACTGTATGGGTAAAAGGAGAATGTGCACCTCTTAATTACCACGTTGGACACATGACCTCACCATTCACTTAAACTGTCATGACTGTGTTGAACGAGACTGCACTGTTTGCATCCATGACATGGCGTAAAAGATAGATTATTTCCGCATGAAAATTAAAAACAAACATAAATACAAGTTCTTTTCAGATACTTGGACAACATTTTTCCGATATTTTCTCTGATCAGCTGCTTTGTTTTGGTGCCCCTGCCGTTCACACGGTAAAATAATTTATCCATGATCATTTCCCTGCACGGAAATACTGCTAATGGTAATGTATTTCCCGCTTTACGCCTGATAATTAAATGCGCCGCGCATACTACCAAGGTTCGACACTGTGGAAACTTCATGCAAATGTTTATCCCCACAGAACGTTTTGGTCTCAAACACTCCTTTCGCGTACTCTCGTTTTCAGTCTCATACAATGCTTGCTAAGACTGAAGAATTACCATATCTATATTTCATCGAAACTGAAATTTTAGATACAATGCAAGAGCAGTACTTGCACTTACCAAAAGAGTCCTCATAACCTATCGGGCATATGCCCTATGATCACTCAAGGTTGAAAGATAAATCATCATGTCCTCCATTGATATACAAGAGTGAGAAAAAAGGAGGTAAAATCATAGTGGCAGTAATACGCACGAACGATATTTCTTGCTCTACTTTGACGAAATTGATCCAGCACTTTACGGTAGGCTTACTAATGGTACCGCATCGTTTGGTACTAAATTAAGGTTATTATACATGTATGCCAGCACAAGATCTTACTCATGGTCTCAAAATGGCAGTCAATTGAACAAAGAATACAATACCACTGCTGTTTTATGGTGTAGAAATTGCTGCATAATTTAACCCCACAATAGATCACTCACCTCGTGACCAAACATTCTGTTACCTATGCTACGCGGTATGCCCTCTCTTATCATTTCAAATTCAAATCAATCTATCAATCTATCAATCAATCAATCAATCAATCAATCAATCAATCAATCAATCAATTGCACATACCCAAACCAAAAACTGAATAGAACCAGGGAGGTGGAAAGAGAACACCTCCCTAATAGAACAGAGGCTCCTTCCCATATGCTGCAAGCAACGTATTTAACACGTTATACCCATTAATTCCAGCAGCCTCTTCATTGCAGACAAGATGACAACACACATCTCTATTTTGATGTGATATTACACCCATTGCACTAGCTATATGGTTAGATCCCACTTTATCACTTGCTTTTATGTTTGTTTGTTCTTTTTCTTTAATATGATTTGATGCCTTTACAAATCAATTGCTTATCAACTGTATCATATTTATGTTCGTTTTGCTTTTGTTTTTGATTGTACACACTTGTTTGTACATGACGCAGGGCTTCCATGTAAGGCAGGCCTTTGTGGCTCTGAATGGGACTACCCTGCTTTTGAATAAGAGGGGATAAATAAATAAATCACTCAAAAGCAAAATAGTACCTCTTTGAGAGAGAGAGAGGACGATCTTCGAGTCATGATGTTTTCTTGATATCTTGCAGACATCTTTAGGAGTGATAGACTTTATTTCCAGATTCCATCCTGGATTCCATTCGTTTCCTAATAACAGGCTTACGAGTAGCCGCTATTGTTATTTCCCTGTCCTAAACGACCTCATCCAACCATGGAAATCTACCGGCAGACCTTGATTGTTGTTGGTGATGTGTTTTTTTTTCTTTGGTACACTATAGACACAGAATTACGTGATTCTACATAGGGATTTCCCCCGATTTGAACCTTTTAGCCTGCCGTGCATCTGACTGCAATTTAAACGAAGATATTAGTCAAAAGTATAACACGGAGCGGAAAAGAGGCTAAGTCCTTGGGCATCCGGTTTGATAAACTGATGGTCGAACCGGTCTTACAATGTCAACATCATCAGGTCAACCACAGTCAACCACAGTCAAGCGCCATGACAACTTTATAAGGAACAGTGAAACGGTGAACCTTTCTTTTAGTCAAGTGTGGAGGAAATCTGCAGCATAAATTATTTCGTCATCACTCATTTATTGACACCTCTTGATTTACTTCTCCAGAAGGAATTAGTTAAATTCATTAGATCTGCGGAAAATTGGAAAGAAATTTAAATACAAATTTGAGAATATAGCAGGAAGTTTGCTCCTCTGGAATCTGTTGCGATTAAAGAATCATTTGTAAATTTAGCGTTTACTGAGAAACACATAATTATCATACTTATCTATTAAAAAAAAACACAGATAAAAGAGACAGCAATTCTGTACAGTATGTGATACTTACAAAGAATCATAACAATTATAATACACCGAGACAGCACCAAGCCCCAGAAATCTGATTTATGAGACTTTGTTAGGTTAAAGAGAAACTCCAGTCAAGCTGAAGTTGATTTCACTACAAAAAGTAAGGCCAAGTAGAGCTATAAAAAAAATTCCATAACATCTGACAAAGATATAAACATTGTGGATTTTTAAATGTTAAAAAAAAAAGTCGTTGCAGGGGTATAATAATGGGCATAATGAGTCAATTATTTGTGTTGATTATATTGATATTCATTTCGAGGAGGATTAAGAGAATTAAGAACAGTAAGAATCAAATAACATACATGGAGGAAAAAGAAAACAATGTGAAAATAGACTAGAGAAACAAGGAGAAAAAAATAACCAAAAAAGAATGGAGCTGGAGGAAATCGAAAATGAGAGAAGAATAAATTAATATCACTTACATCTACACGAAACACAAGGCATTATGGCTCCGTTTCATTTGCATGCTTGTTTGTAATGCACTTTCAATTTTTGCCTGCACTATATTGACTTGAGTGGTTCACAATTTACAAGCATGCTTTTCAGTGGACCTCTCAATTCTTTTTTTTTCTCTAAACATAACTTTGTATTTTGTCGGTATGCATGTATAATTTCTCATTTGTTAACCATTATCTATCATTTAAAGTTGAATACATGCCTATGTTATAACTCCTGATTTAGGCCTACTTTGTGTTATGTTTTGCTGAAAAAAAAAAGAATGAAATGAAAATGACTTAGCTGACAATGCTCGAATGACGGCAAATGTTATGAGACCAGTGGCAGTTATTACAGGTCTGATACAGCTCTTGACGGCTATGACGTCAGCTGCCAGCAGTATACAACTGGCAATTCAATTCTTTATTTCCTGCTATTCCAGAAGCCAGCCCTAAACTCGTGATCCTTGAATGAGTAATGACAGGCTTTATGTTTCTTATTTTGGAAAATCGTTCTTGATAATTCACAGCGAGAATCCCTTTAGCGCAGTTCTGAATCTATTCTAATAGATCTGCAATGTTGGGTCTTTAAGGGATACATCAAACTTTCCCCGATATAGTATATTTCCACTTTCACACACTTTCCACAACTACGGTCATAGTTCCACTAATTATTTTTAGTAAATCTCTAGAAAGAGCAAATGATTTTGCGAAGACAAATGATGAGCATTTGTCGTCAGTATTTTTTGAAAATTGGTAGTTAGGTATACGGTGTGTGATTCGATTTGATTTGATCTGATCTGATCTGATCTGACCTGACCTGACCTGATCCGATTTGATTTGATTTGATTCACTCACGTAAATTGTGCGAAGCTGCATGATGTCCCTTTGGACATAGCCACTTCGATATCTTTTGTTGTGGTATGGTGATCTACCTCCTGATACTGGAAACCAAACCTCTCTCTGACAGCTGCCCTGCACCGTTTTGAGAATGACGAGTCGATTATGTCAACAGTTCGAAGTTGTCACTTTATTTCTCACTTCCTTAAGGAAACGAAGTTTGACATGGGAATGTTTAGAATGAAGTGTCGTGTACATTTACGATCCTCGGTTTTTATTTTCCTCTTTTCCTCCAACTCCTTCTACATCTAGGTCTATGTCTTCTTTTTCATCGTTCCCTTCACATTCTCTTCTTGTTCGCTTTCCAGTCTCCCCTCTTATCTTACGTTTTATTACCCTCCTCATCCATCTTTTCTTTACGTTCTCCTTCTGTTCTTCTTTCCCCCAAGTCCTCACAACGTTTACTTTTCCTTCTTTCTACTTTTGTTTCTTCTAATTCTGTTTTGTTCACTGATTGGATACCAGCGTGTCCCTTGTCGCGCCAGATTGAGGGGATTGGACGGCACCCACTTTCCTAACACTTTCCTAACATTGCTAACGCTTTCCTAACACTTTCCTAACACTTTCCTAACATTCCTAACACTTTCCTAACGTTTCCGAACTTATGCCCCTGTGTCAAAACCTTATCTGCGCATGCGGATACGTCCGTCGCCCGTGAATGGCTGCATCACTGTACTGTATTTGCATATGTAAATTACAGTCTTCGTATCATCGTCGCTCTCTCTCGCGCAACCAACACGCGCGAGACTCGAAACCTGGAGCGAACTCTCGACAATCCTGGCCGCCGAGCGCCGCCCGGCGGCGCGGCGACGGTTCCCGGCGGTGGTGGTGCACGGTGAGGCAGGTGGATCGGTCGAACCTCTCTGTCTGATGTTTCTTGCGAATGCCAGTTCGAGAAAAGTTACTTCCTTCTAAGGTAAAGGTGAGTAAGAATCTCATAATACTAATTGAACGTGTGTGGGGAAATACCCGGGTGATAATAGAGCATGTGTGAGGAAATGTTGATGTTGGAGTTACTTTCTCAAGCACGCGTCAACGCTTATTGTCGTGCTTTGCGTACATACAGTGCCAGTGCAGTGCCAGTGGCCAGGTTGTCTCTGCATTTCTTAATTTATTTCCCAAATCGGATATTGTAGAATCTAAACCACTCCGTCTTTCATCGAGTTAATCTACTGTGGTTATATTTACTGAAACTGAAACACGCCTTTGAATGTTTCTGTGACAGATATATGGCGCCATACAAATGCTGTGGATCATCATCATCATCATCATCATCATTTAGTTTTGTCCTCACTACATTTCGAGGTTGATGACAAAATGTTGCTCTAACGTTACGACCTAACCAAAATTCAAAAGTAAACAGAATCTACTTAAAATAGTCACAATGAGTACGGTATCGGTATAGAGGTTCTAACGTTAGATCCACTCGTTGCTTCAATTTTTACGTAACTTAGCATTGAAAGTTAATTTCATTAAATTCCCCTGCTAAATCTAATTTTCACGTATGTTTCTGCTGCTTGTTTAACTTAAAAATACCAGATCTAGAGTAACTGTACGTGTAACACTCCACAGTAACACAGCTAGATAGAGCACTGCACACTTTACAGTGACTAACCCATACCATGGGCATGCATTTTCCCTATTCTGTTCCCATAACTGGTTCTGTAGCGTAGTGGCCTACTTTTGTTTTGTTTTTTCAGTTAGCCTTGACAATGTTGTATTTGTTGTTTTACGTGGGCATTCATATCGCAAAATACAATGTAGGTCCCCCTCCATTCACCTCCAGTCATTTCGTCAAAGCCGGGGACTTCTTTCTTGTAGATCCTAGACTTTGCACATACAATTGTGTATAATTATGAACACACACGCAGAACGAGAGGGGACCGACATCACGATTTGGCCTTTACCTGTCATGTCAGACCAGAAATTTAACAATCTCTGAAAATTTGCTCGTGCAACAGTGGTTTTTAGGGCCTACTAATGTTCTGGGACCGTCAGACCAGTGCCAGTGCAGTGTTTGCTGCGTTGTGATGTAAATGCAGCGTGTCTATGGCCAAGGCTTTTATGGCATGCTGTCACTGTAAAGGGAATTTTGGAGTAGGTGAAGTAAAGCAGATGATGGGTCTACCAATTTTGGGCATGTGGTAGTAACAACAACGACTTGTTGTCACTACTAATTTGACTTAGGTCAGGACAAGGGTGACACAGTCTAGCCTCAACCAGTTCTCTATGACCGGTATATGACAAGTAGGGTTACTAATAGACAATTTATATGTCACCGGAGTCTAATATTGTAGATTAAGTGTGGTTGATTGATGAATGTTACATTCTGTCCTTTGTCTCATTATAATGACGACAGAGGAGGAGAGCTGGGTCTGGGACCCTAGCTTTAGAAACTATACCCAACAGATTAAGAACAGTTGTTAAAGGGAAATGTTATCACTAATAACAGAAATGCAGCAGAGAGAAGAACATTGGTGAAGAGAATTATGGTTGAGATGAAACAAGGGAAATGTTCACAGAAATAGGAAGGATGATGAGGTAAAGGAAGTTATACAATTAGCCAAGTGGTGATCCCTTACAGAGACAAAATCAAATTGTTGTCACTTCAAATTTGACTTGGGTCAGGTTGAGGATGGTCGTGGTAAGCTGGCTGATACACATAGTCATCTGTCACCCAAAGTCTTACAATCTAGCCTCTACTACATGTAGTTCTCTCTGTATGACAAGTATGTCTACAAGTATGTTTGTCAACACAGTTCTTTTCACATACAGTTTAACATCAATGTTCTGTTCTGTGTAAGGTAAACTTCCATTTCAGCATACCTTATACATAATTGTACATGTTTCTTCTTCTCTAGTCTAAATTTTTTTTTTGTTTGGTATCTCGTATGTTGTTCTTTGTTTCTCGTCTAGTCCCTCTCTCTCGTGCCATGAATAGTAATTACAATGATGATGACGGTGATGATAATGATAGCAATAAATTGTTAAAACTATTATTATTGAATTCATTTAATTGATTGAGGCCAATTTAGGCTATTTATTCAGCAAAATAAAACACAAAAACATACAATATAATAATAGTGGCATTTACGATGAGAGCCAGGCAGCCTTCAAAGCATCTTGTGCTTATACAGTAGGATGCCTGCACAGGAAAATATTTGGCTACATTACAAATAATTCTGTGTAAAATCGAGTAGATAAAACAAGACACCATCACATACACTCACACGCACAACACATACACTCACATGCAGTAAGACAGGATAGAAAGTATGTTGTCTAGTCAATCATGGGTAACTGTTAAAAAAAGGAGCACTTCAGTAAGCACTGAAATGTAGAAAGACTTGTGCTGTATTTCAAAGCGGTACTTTTACACCTCCCCCCCCCCCCCCCCTTTATGGAATTCCTGGATCCGCTCATGAGTAACTCAGGACAGTATAAGTATGCTATTAAAAAGGTCAAACCTTCTACCGTTTTCTCTTCTGTTGTCTACAGACTACTACAGTTCAGCATGCAAAATGACCAAGACTGGGAAGCCGTACAGCTGTTGAGACCATATTATGAGATTGTGTGCAAGAGGACAATATCGGTTTGGTGTAGGCCAATCACCAGGTGGAAAAAAAAAAGTGGAAGGAGGTGAAACAGAGGATTGACGCCTGCCACCTTCATGGTTCCATCTGAAGAAGCAAGCTGTTGGTGTGTTTGGAGCTGTGCTGGTCTGCAAACATCAATAGGCCCTACCACGAGATGAGTTTTTTTTTTTTTTTTTTTTTTTTTTTTTTTTTTTTTTTTTTTTTGGTTACCTCCGCCAAGGGAGGAGGTTATGTTTTCGTTATGGTTTGTTTGTTTGTTAGTTTGTCCGTTTGCAACATAACTCAAAAAGTAGTTAACGGTTTGGATTAAACTTGCAGGAAAGGTTTAGAATGACACAAGTAACAAACGATTAACTTTTGGTAGTGATCCGAGAATTGTGGGGGAATTTATGAAGGATTTTTTTTATTTTGACAGGTAGGGTCAATGAACTTGGGAGTTCAGGCTGCACGTATTTGAGGTTTACATGCGCGCACTAAAGTGCGTGGTCGAGTTTCTGCTAGGGCTAGGCTCGCCATGCAGCTGAGGGTTTATGACGTAACAAAGGCTTTTATATTGGGAAATCCGGCGACATTCAGCACACAATGCTAGAAGTACATATGGGTGGATGGAAGAACAAGATCAGTGGTGGAAATGAGCTGCATGCTTTGCGGAGGTCTGCGCTCACAGTGCTTTTCTAGTTTTGTTTTGCTTTGTTTTTGTTTTTGTTTTGTTTTTGTTTTTGTTTTGTTTTGTTTTTGTTTTTGTTTTTGTTTTTGTTTTTTTTTGGGGGGGGGGGAATAACACCCAGAAAGTCCCCTGAGTTGTCAGATTAAATATTTCCATCCTCATGTTTTGCAAAACATAGCTGTACATGTGATGCAGAGTTCATACAGACTGTTGTAAATGTCCAATACATTATATATTAGGTTCAGAGATTGTTTGCTGGGGAATTTAAAGTGATGCAATATTGGAAAGAAGTGAAGAAAGTCTAATTTCAGCTGCAGCCTCTAGATCATATTATGTATGATGAAAAAGAATAGAAGTCAGTTAAAAAAGTCCAAATAAAACATATATTGAAATTGGTGAAATACTTTGTGCACACTAAACTGTACCAATTTTGAAGTCATTCATATTAGAAGTCATGCCTTAGACCTAATCTTTTTGTACCAGCAAGTTCTTGTCCAAAATGTGTTATTGCGATTCTACATAATAAACTATTTGAATGTTGAAATTACAATTTGACTTTTGGTATGACTTTCAGCCCAGGACTGTAATAATGTATCAGAGAGATGAGAGTGATTGTACCTCGGAGTGGACATGAATTTAGTGTTAGTCTGTCTTTAAATGCTATTTTTTTTTTCAGTTATGAACTAAGCTCCAAATATGCCTTTGAAATTAAATTCTGACCCTCAGCCTACAATTTTAAGCCTCCGCCACGAAGTGTCGCCGGAGGCATTATGTTTTCAGGTTGTCTGTCCTTCCGTCCGTCCGTCCGTCCTTCTGTTCGTCGTGAATTTTGTGGACAGCGTAACAAAAAAAAAAACCTTTTAGGCATCCTAATAAGACTTGGTATATATATCATGCATGAGTGAACGAAGTTGTGCCTATTAACTTTTAAGTGCTCATGCTCAAGGTCAAAGGTCAAAAGGTCAAGGTCAAATGGCTCAAAAATTTCACTATTTTTCCCTTATGCAATGCCTGAAGGTTTTTCTTTAAACATGATGCAAACATGTGATACCAAATAAAGATTCTCCAGAGAGTTTGGAATTATGAGGTCAAAGTTCAAAGGTGAGAGGTCAAGTTAAAATGTTGAAATTTCACCCTTTTTCCTCCATATCTTGGAAATGGTTCACGGCATCTTCATAGAATGTAATTACATCTATGCATGTACTTACTAGCAGTGATCATCTAGGGAATGTAGGGATCATGGGTCAAAGGTCAGGGGTCAACGATCAAGGTCAAATCAAAATATCATATGTTCCCTCATATTTCTGCAATATTTCCAAGATTTTTCTTGAAACTTGATATATTGCCCAATAGAGATTTTCTAGGAAGTTTCTTGCCCAAAGGTCAAGTGAAAGTGCTAAATTTCACTTCTTCTTTTTTTCCATATCTCGAAAGTGACTCAAGATATCATCATGAAACTTAGTACAGATTAATGCATGTTCTACCTGACGGTGATTCTTTCGGGAATTTTAGGGTCATAGGGTCTAAGGTCCAGGGTCAAAGGCCAAGTAAGAATGCAAAAATTGTAGTATTTAATACATGAATTACACTTTTTCTCCATACTTTGAAAGTTACTAAATGCATAGACTTATAAAAGTGTCAAAAGTCAAGTAAAGATTCTCAAATCCCCAAATACAATTGTACCTGCACTCTTAGGCAGTATAGCCATCCATCCAATTAAAGCTAGTTCAAGGAAAGTGAACATTCAACACATTTGTGACAAATGCTGCAGTGTTCAGGTTTGTCCCATGGATTCAATTGAAGCTCTTTTCCTGTTAAATAGATATCAAGAAGTCCTTGTAATTTTCGACAAAGAATGAACCATCTGATTACATTAAATCAGCACAATAACAACAGTAACATACATAGCTATCAAAAATATTTTACCCATTTTAAAGATTTTTTTCTTCTTCTTTCCAGTTATCTAGGTCTAATGGTTTCAGCAGTTTGTTATTATCCTTCTTTAAATTTGAATTTTTATGGTCATGACAAGTATGTGGAGGTGTATTACATTGGAATTTACATTTATTTTTCTCACAAACAGCCGACTAAGAAAAGCAGTGAAGGCATTTTACCTGTGACAAGCATCTCATCATCTGCAGCAACAAGGCATCCAGCAACTGAGTCAGTGTCAGCATGTGCTCAGCCTCCATTACCTGCTCAACCTCAACAATCTGCTCGGCTTCAACAACCTGCATCTTCCGAGCAACAGTATTCAAACTAGGCAGCAAGAGAATGTTGCCTGTGTCACTGAAATATCTTAGTCAAAGACTTTGCAGAGCATCATGACTGTACCATGCACAGGTGTCTTGCCAGATATGTGGCAGAATGTGTCGTGTCCAAGTAGAAGAGACGCTTACTCAAGATATTGAAAAGCACACAACAACACAATCTTTGCCAGCTCTTCCAAGACATTCAGCAATGTATGGTTAGTATCATAATTGATGATTGTCTATTGGCTGATAAAGTTTGTAAAAAAGTTAAAAGTGAAACGTATCCAAATTCCAAATTTCTTTCCTCCATCGTAAATGAACATGCTTGAAATGCTTGTAGAATTGTGGGACAATATTGACATATAACAGCTACACAAATTTACCGTAAAACTTATGGAAGACAATTGATGCATCATTCATTTTGAACTAAGGTCACATGCTCATCATACAAGTGATAAACTGAATTATACTTCTAAGAACTATGTGAATTAGTGTTGACCAGATTCTTTGAGTGATGCTGTATTCAAATTCATGAACTTCCTTTGTCGAATTTTTTTTATGTGAATAATTATGCAGTACCCGCTGCATGCTATAAGGATTAGGACCACCACTTGCTGTCTTGCGTAAGCTCTGTAGTCTAGTGGAGATGATGCCTGTCAGAAAATCAGGAGGCCGTTGGTTCAAATCCTGCTTGAGTACATTATGCCCATGATTTCTATTATTATGGCTGCTGGCAAAACGCTGATCAGTTCAGACCTAGTGCTTATTTACGTCGGTGTAGGGCCATTTGTCTGTCAGTTGCAATGGAAGCATCTCGACGGAAGAATTTCATTAATTTGAATAATTGAGCAGTATCCGCTGCATGCCATAAGGATCAGAACCACCACTTGGTGGTCTAGTGGAGATGACGCCTGTCCGAAGATCAGAAGGTCATAGATTCAAATCCTGCTTGAGTACATATGCCCATAATGTCTTTTTGTCATGGCTACTACTAAAAGACACTGATTAGTTCAGTGCTTATTGAAATCAGTGTGGAGCAATATGTAAATCAATTGCAATGATGCTGAATTGTAATGTTGATAAGCAATGATTTCCCAGACATGGCTTTGTATGAATAAGTCTTAGAAGAGTGAACAAAATAGATTGTATTTTTTTTATACTTGTCAGCTGTGCGTGATACACATGAGATATTGAAATATGTGTCTGTGAAAATATTCTGCATTGTTTGTTTTGTCATGCAGGAAAGACACAGCCCCCTGCCACAGTATCCCAGCCCCCTGCGGAAGAATCTGTACCCACTGATGAAGAATCTGTGCCCCCTACTGAAGAATCTGTACCGCCTGCTGAAGATTTATTTTGACACCGCAGTTTTTCAAATTTATATTTCTTAGTACTATATAAAAAGTTAAGATAAAAAATTGCCCATTTAGAATTCATTCAAAAGTTTAGAGCTTAAAATCTGATACGCACACACACACACACAAAAGAAAAAATTATTGTATGTAACTAGCATAATGAACATAATTTAGAGAAAACAACCATGTTTTTGGAAAAAATGCCTCTTTATTCTTGGAGATTATGCGATAGGGAACATGCCTGGCAATTTTCGCCGCGATAGTTTGATGGATGGCCAAGATCTTAAGGAGGAGCCCAAACAACCCTCTCCCCCATTTTCCCCATGGTCGGGCGATTGGAGGTCAAGATCTGAGGAGGGGGACAAATAAGCTCCAACCCCACACTTGGATTAGGAAGGGTTAAATGTGAGTTGTGTATCACAGAATATTTGCATTTATATCTTATATGACAGTGACATGTTGTCATGATACCCTCATCATAAAAGATTTGGGGTTGTCTGTTCAAACTTGTTTTAGCACACTTGCATGAACTAGCAGTAATCTTTCATGATTAATATGATTAACCTGGGAAGATGAAACCTTGAGAAAGTTGACAATGGCTCTTGATATCTTTAAAGGTACTAAACTTTTTTTGATAATTTCAAGCAATAATATTCATTACCAGCAAAGTCGTGGGTTTTTCCATCAGGACAACATCATGCCAACTCGAAAGCACTGTACATGGTCTAGTGTATGAAAAAGGTCACATAATTTCACTCAGAATGTAAGGACTGATATATCCCTTAACACTTTAATTTGGTTGGGTTATTTTTCTGTAATGTATATTTGCAGATGACTTCAAGAGAGCAGAGCTCTCCCAGCCCCCCCCCCCCTTGCAATTCAGTATACAAAACTGTAAAGTTGGGTGTTTTTGTTTTTTAAAGGAAAAAAAAAACACTTTAAAAAACTGCACAAAAAGGCATATTTTTGGTAAATTTGGTTGATGAAAAAAATCATTTTTTTATGATGCCTCCACCACAAATTGTAACCAGAGACATTGTTTTGGGGTTGTCCATCCCTCCTTCCATCAGTCAGTAATCAGTTTTGTGGACAGCATTAAACTTAAAGGGAACCCAACCCAAAGAGCAATGTGGATTGAGTGATAGCAGCAACATTAGTAGAACACATCAGTGAAAGTTTGAGGAAAATTGGACAAGCGATGGAAAAGTTTTGAATTTTTAAAGTTTTGGTGTTGGAACCGCTGGATAAGGAGGCTAGAGGTTATAACGTATGTGTAGACAACAATTTAACAAATATTAAAGAAATTCCACCAAAATTCACTTTTCTAGCATAATGAAAGAGCACATGACTAACTGCTTTCAGAAAACAAGGGAATACTCAATTTACTCAGTCCACAATTCTCTTGATTCCCTTTAAGAACCATTTTAGGTATCCAAATGAAACTTGGCATAAACGGTGAGTATGAGAGAAGGGAGTTGTGCCTCTCAACTTTTGGTTGCACATGTTCAAGGTCAATGGCCATGGTCAATTGTTAAAAATTTGTCTGTATACATATTACCTGATAAAGTTGCTCTGGTAAAATTCTGGGCTATGGGATCAGAGGTCAAAGGTCAAATGAAAATGCTAAAATTCTATTTTTCCCATATCTCAGAAATGGCTCATGGTATCATCATGATATTTAGTGGATATGCATGTACTGCCTGACAGTTATTCTTTGGGATTTGGGCGACATTGAGTGAAAGGTCAAGGGTGAAAGGTCAGGTTCAGAGGCTAAAATTCCATTTTATTTGATTACTCTTTTTTCTCCATTCCCTGGAGATGAATAACAAGTCTAGGCACAAGAATACACATAACTCACTGCCCAATGATTCGTAGAGAAAGATTTTTGCCATGGGGTCAAAGGTCAAGAGAAAATGTTCAAATGTCTCATTATGAACTTATTATGAAACTTTTTAAAGGGGGTGGCTAGTAACTGATCAGTGGGAATCAGTGAGAATGCTGGGGGATGATTGTTCCAATCGTGGTGGGATTCAATTTAGAGTATTTCATATATGTGTGAAAATTATTTGCTTCAGAATGGTCTCATATTCAAGTAATGTGCAGTTCAGTGTTTCCAGGTTAGCATGACTGTGCAGTGACGGGGTGATCGTTAATGATCACCCCGTCACTGCACAGTCATGCTAACCTGGAAACATTACTTGAATATGAGACCATTCTGGAGCAAATGATTTTCACACAATAGATCTATATAATGTACTCTTAAATGAATCCCACAAGGATTGAAACAATTATCCCCAGCATTCCCACTGATCAGTTACTAGCCATCCCCTTTATAAAGACATATATGTGTCAGTTTCCAGAATGTTTTATGATTATATCATAAAATTGTTTAGGCTACCAATACTTTGTACCTGTAGTTGCATACTTGTCAGTTGCCTCAGGAAATATATATAGCATATACAGCTGTATTGCCAGTGTAGGCCTACCAAATAACAATGTATATTATGTTGAATGATTCTGATGACTTATTATGTTTATTGGTAGAGGAATGTTAAGGGGGGGGGGGGGCTCATCCCCTGGCCTATAGATTTGGTTCATCTCGTGGCATTATTTCATCTGCTCAGTAAAGTAAGGGACCTTTTATGAACATTATGAACTTATTATGAACATTATTAAGACATATATATATATATATAACATAAATGTCAGAATGTTAAGAAGGGGGAGGGGGGTGGGCTGCTCCCCTGGCCTAGTTCTGGTTTGTCTCGTTGCATTATTTCATGTGCTCAGTGAAATAAGGGACCTTTTATGAACATTATGACCTTATTATGAACACTGTTAAGACATATATGTGTCAGTTTCCAGAATGTTTTATGATTATATCATGAAATTGTTTAGGCTACCAATACTTTGTACTTGTGGTTGCATACTTGCCAGTTGCCTCTGGGAAATATGTCCAGCATATAGGCCCCTACAGCTGTATTGCCAGTGTACCAAATAACAATGTATAATATTATGTTGAATGATTTTGGTGACTTATTATGTTAATTGATAGAGGCATTACATACTTGCCCAGCTCATTTAGGAAACACTTCCACTTAAATATGTATGTGATATTTGCCGCAGGAAATAAGTGACTTTCTGTGACAGCATATGTAGTGAAAACATGGTGTACTTGACAGTTGCATCTGAAAACACTCCAGGTATTCATTGTCTGTGTGCAAAATGCCATGTAACATCTTGATGAATCTTGCCAAATTCATTTTAATGAAGATCGTAGTTTTGAATAAAGAGAATATGAACCTTTTGGTTCAGATCATGTTAAATGAAGGTATGAATTTGTTTTCCTCTCTTTCATTTTCATTTTATGTATTTTACGAGTAAGTTCATGTGTATAATTATGTTGATTGTAAAGTTTTGGTCTCTCCCATATATCAAAAACGAGGCATAGACATCACTTTTCTGTCAATGGTGACATCAACAATTTGATGTACTCTTTCCATGAAATCTTTGAAGGTTTTTGCGGCGGTAAAACATTGGATCGTAGAAGGCTTGAAGGTGCACCGCATATTATATTTTCAAGATTATATGTTTGGCCCTGAAAAGGGCCTTCCCAGCCCGGATAAGACCTTTTCTAGAAAGAAGTGTTGCACCTTTAAGTCTTATACCACCCAATCTTCCTCCAATTTTCCACAACTTTGAGCTATTACCATAAATCCTCACACAACAGCTACATACTTAAACATGCCAGTCAAGTTCAAATATGAGTGATGTCTAACTAGGTCAAAGGTCAAAGTGAATGTGTCAGTGAAGTAGCCCTGATAAGCACTATACTCATAATATTGATGTATATTCTGTAACTTTCTACAGATCTTAGGCTTAGCTTTGACTACCAAACTCATCACAGGTGCATGACCTAAAGATACCAATCAAGTTCAAAATGTGGTTGTCAAAGTCGAACAAGTTCAAATGTCAGATGGTTGAAAAATTTTTCCTCATAGGCAAGGTACTCACAGTATTGAAGTTACATTGGTTGCCAGTAAGGCAGATAATTGCATTTAAGATTTTGTTATATGTAAAGTACTGCATGGTCAAGCACCTGGTTGTCTATCAGAATTAATATTAATAAAATCATATTCATATTCACATAATTTACGAAGTACACAAGAGTTTTAAGTTGCTTCTAAAGCAATCTCATGTAAAACAAAAGTAACTTTTGGGTATTGTACCTTTAGCTGTGCTGCTCCATAACTTTGGAATAAATTACCTGAGAAAATGAGGAAGGCCCCATCACTTGCTGTCTTCAAATCTTTGTTAAAGACTTACCTTTTTCAGAAGCATTTGATTAATTTGTTATTTATTTTTGTGTGTGTGTGTCTAATCAGTAACAATGTCAGGAGCTCTGTTACATCACAGCACAGTAGAGTATATTTACATAGTAGCTGCGCTATACAGATTTGTCTAATTATTATTATTATCATTATTATTATCATTATTGTTATTATTGAGGTGTACTCATCAATATTTTTTTTCAGATTTGAGCAATGACCACCAAACTCACAAATTAGGTAGGCTAAATAAATAAAAACTGCCAATCAAGTTGTATATGAGTGAAGTCCAACAAATTCAGAGGTCAAATTAATGGAATTAATGGTCGGTGAACTTACTTAATAAGCACTTGAAACAATATAAGGACACATTGTGGTGTACACTCAATAACTTTCCACATTGAGAGCTACGATAGCCACACATTAACACCACATGCATATCACCTGAAGATTCTGCTCAAGTTTGAATATTGGTAAATATTCTAGGAACTAGGTCAAAGGTCAGATGGTCTATGAACTTTCTCCGATTTAGTGTTATATATTGTTTGCTCTCAATAACGAATTTCCACAACTTCGAGCTATGTCCGCAAAACATGGGTACATCTGCTAAAGATATATGCCTGTCAAGTACTTGGTTAAATTGAACAATGTAAAAGGTCAGAAGTAAAACTCTAGAACTAATACACTTAAAAAACATTTTAATGACAGAGTGTAATATTTATGTGTGCGAGGACGATACATGGCTTGGTGTTTGTCTGAATTGTCATGAGTTACGTGTGAGTGGATGTTCATCTGTTATCTACAAAAACTTGTTTTTTGCGTGGAAGATGCAGTAAAATAAGGTTAAGATTTAAAAGCTTTGAAGTAGGATCCTGAAATATGTTGCCATTTTTCTCACTCTAGGGTGCAAGTCTAGTCAGTATTTGTAAGTATCAAGTTGACCTGACTATTATAAAGGTCAAAGGTCCCAAAATTGAATGATTATATACAGAAAACCAAGTATTTTTCAGTATATTTTGTAGAAATCCGTGGTTTTTTTTCTCCCCCTCCCTTCCCCCTTCTTCCCCTCTTTCCCCCTTCCTTTTTCCTTCTTTTTCCCCCTCCAAGCAGTCCATTATGCCCTGGTTCTGCTGGCAGATTGAGGGGATTGGACGGCACCCACTTTCCTAACACTTTCCTAACATTGCTAACGCTTTCCTAACACTTTCCTAACACTTTCCTAACATTCCTAACACTTTCCTAACGTTTCCGAACTTATGCCCCTGTGTCAAAACCTTATCTGCGCATGCGGATACGTCCGTCGCCCGTGAATGGCTGCATCACTGTACTGTATTTGCATATGTAAATTACAGTCTTCGTATCATCGTCGCTCTCTCTCGCGCAACCAACACGCGCGAGACTCGAAACCTGGAGCGAACTCTCGACAATCCTGGCCGCCGAGCGCCGGCCGGCGGCGCGGCGGCGGTTCCCGGCGGTGGTGGTGCACGGTGAGGCAGGTGGATCGGTCGAACCTCTGTCTGATGTTTCTTGCGAATGCCAGTTCGAGAAAAGTTACTTCCTTCTAAGGTAAAGGTGAGTAAGAATCTCATAATACTAATTGAACGTGTGTGGGGAAATACCCGGGTAATAATAGAGCATGTGTGAGGAAATGTTGATGTTGGAGTTACTTTCTCAAGCACGCGTCAACGCTTAATGTCGTGCTTTGCGTACATACAGTGGCAGTGCCAGTGCAGTGCCAGTGGCCAGGTTGTCTCTGCATTTCTTAATTTATTTCCCAAATCGGATATTGTAGAATCTAAACCACTCCGTCTTTCATCGAGTTAATCTACTGTGGTTATATTTACTGAAACTGAAACATGATTTAGTTTTGTCCTCACTACATTTCGAGGTTGATGACAAAATGTTACTCTAACGTTACTACCTAACCAAAATTCAAAAGTTTAATTTCATTAAATTCCCCTGCTAAATCTAATTTTCACGTATGTTTCTGCTGCTTGTTTAACTTAAAAATACCAGATCTAGAGTAACTGTACGTGTAACACTCCACAGTAACACAGCTAGATAGAGCACTGCACACTTTACAGTGACTAACCCATACCATGGGCATGCATTTTCCCTATTCTGTTCCCATAACTGGTTCTGTAGCGTAGTGGCCTACTTTTGTTTTGTTTTTTCAGTTGGCCTTGACAATGTTGTATTTGTTGTTTTACGTGGGCATTCATATCGCAAAATACAATGTAGGTCCCCCTCCATTCACCTCCAGTCATTTCGTCAAAGCCGGGGACTTCTTTCTTGTAGACTTTGCACATACAATTGTGTATAATTATGAACACACACGCAGAACGAGAGGGGACCGACATCACGATTTGGCCTTTACCTGTCATGTCAGACCAGAAATTTAACAATCTCTGAAAATTTGCTCGTGCAACAGTGGCCAGTGCAGTGTTTGCTGCGTTGTGATGTAAATGCAGCGTGTCTATGGCCAAGGCTTTTATATGGCATGCTGTCACTGTAAATGGAATTTTGGAGTAGGTGAAGTAAAGCAGATGATGGGTCTACCAATTTTGGGCACGTGGCAGTAACAACAACGAATTGTTGTCACTACTATCAATACTAATTTGACTTTTAGGTCAGGACAAGGGTGACGAGCTGGCTGATTGTCATTTAGCATTGCGCACAAAGTCACACAGTCTAGCCTCAACCAGTTCTCTATGACCGGTATATGACAAGTAGGGTTACTAATCTACAGACAATTTATATGTCACCGGAGTCTAATATTGTAGATTAAGTGTGGTTGATTGATGAATGTTACATTCTGTCCTTTGTCTCATTATAATGACGACAGAGGAGGAGAGCTGGGTCTGGGACCCTAGCTTTAGAAACTATTCCGAACAGATTAAGAACAGTTGTTAAAGGGAAATGTTATCACTAATAACAGAAATGCAGCAGAGAGAAGAACATTGGTGAAGAGAATTATGGTTGAGATGAAACAAGGCCAGGGTAATGTTAACAGAAATAGGAAGGATGATGAGGTAAAGGAAGTTATACAATTAGCCAGTTGGTGATCCCTTACAGTGACAAAATCAAATTGTTGTCACTTCAAATTTGAAGGTTGAGTATGGTCGTGGTAAGCTGGCTGATAGTCATCTGTCACCCAAAGTCATAATACAATCTAGCCTCTACTACATGTAGTTCTCTCTGTATGACAAGTATGTCTACAAGTATGTTTGTCAACACAGTTCTTTTCACATACAGTGTAACATCAATGTTCTGTTCTGTGTAAGGTAAACTTCCATTTCAGCATACCTTATACATAATTGTACATGTTTCTTCTTCTCTAGTCTTATTATTTCTTTTTTTGGTATCTCGTATGTTGTTCTTTGTTTCTCGTCTAGTCCCTCTCTCTCATGCCATGAATAGTAATTACAATGATGATGACGGTGATGATAATGATAGCAATAAATTGTTAAAACTATTATTATTGAATTCATTTAATTGATTGCGGCCAATTTAGGCTATTTATTCAGCAAAATAAAACACAAAAACATACAATATAATAATAGTGGCATTTACGATGAGAGCCAGGCAGCCTTCAAAGCATCTTGTGCTTATACAGTAGGATGCCTACACAGGAAAATATTTGGCTACATTACAAATAATTCTGTGTGAAATCGAGTAGATAAAACAAGACACCATCACATACACTCACACGCACAACACATACACTCACATGCAGTAAGACAGGATAGAAAGTATGTTGTCTAGTCAATCATGGGTAACTGTTAAAAAAAGGAGCACTTCAGTAAGCACTGAAATGTAGAAAGAGTTGAGCTGTATTTCAAAGCGGTACTTTTACACCTCCCCCCCCCCCCCCCCTTTATGGAATTCCTGGATCCGCTCCTGAGTAACTCAGGACAGTATAAGTATGCTATTAAAAAGGTCAAACCTTCTACCGTTTTCTCTTCTGTTGTCTACAGACTACTACAGTTCAGCATGCAAAATGACCAAGACTGGGAAGCCGTACAGCTGTTGAGACCATATTATGAGATTGTGTGCAAGAGGACAATATCGGTTTGGTGTAGGCCAATCACCAGGTGGAAAAAAAAAAGTGGAAGGAGGTGAAACAGAGGATTGACGCCTGCCACCTTCATGGTTCCATCTGAAGAAGCAAGCTGTTGGTGTGTTTGGAGCTGTGCTGGTCTGCAAACATCAATAGGCCCTACCACGAGGTGAGTTTTTTTTTTTGTTTTTTTTTTTGTTTTTTGTTACCTCCGCCAAGGGAGGAGGTTATGTTTTCGTTATGGTTTGTTTGTTTGTTAGTTTGTCCGTTTGCAACATAACTCAAAAAGTAGTTAACGGTTTGGATTAAACTTGCAGGAAAGGTTTAGAATGACACAAGTAACAAACGATTAACTTTTGGTAGTGATCCGAGAATTGTGGGGGAATTTATGAAGGATTTTTTATATTTTGACAGGTAGGGTCAATGAACTTGGGAGTTCAGGCTGCACGTATTTGAGGTTTACATGCGCGCACTAAAGTGCGTGGTCTAGTTTCTGCTAGGGCTAGGCTCGCCATGCAGCTGAGGGTTTATGACGTAACAAAGGCTTTTATATTGGGAAATCCGGCGACATTCAGCACACAATGCTATAAGTACATATGGGTGGATGGAAGAACAAGATCAGTGGTGGAAATGAGCTGCATGCTTTGCGGAGGTCTGCGCTCACAGTGCTTTTCTAGTTTTGTTTTGCTTTGTTTTTGTTTTTGTTTTGTTTTTGTTTTTGTTTTGTTTTGTTTTTGTTTTTGTTTTTGTTTTTGTTTTTGGGGGGGAATAACACCCAGAAAGTCCCCTGAGTTGTCAGATTAAATATTTCCATCCTCATGTTTTGCAAAACATAGCTGTACATGTGATGCAGAGTTCATACAGACTGTTGTAAATGTCCAATACATTATATATTAGGTTCAGAGATTGTTTGCTGGGGAATTTAAAGTGATGCAATATTGGAAAGAAGTGAAGAAAGTCTAATTTCAGCTGCAGCCTCTAGATCATATTATGTATGATGAAAAAGAATAGAAGTCAGTTAAAAAAGTCCAAATAAAACATATATTGAAATTGGTGAAATACTTTGTGCACACTAAACTGTACCAATTTTGAAGTCATTCATATTAGAAGTCATGCCTTAGACCTAATCTTTTTGTACCATCAAGTTCTTGTCCAAAATGTGTTATTGCGATTCTACATAATAAACTATTTGAATGTTGAAATTACAATTTGACTTTTGGTATGACTTTCAGCCCAGGACTGTAATAATGTATCAGAGAGATGAGAGTGATTGTACCTCGGAGTGGACATGAATTTAGTGTTAGTCTGTCTTTAAATGCTTTTTTTTTTCAGTTATGAACTAAGCTCCAAATATGCCTTTGAAATTAAATTCTGACCCTCAGCCTACAATTTCAAGCCTCCGCCACGAAGTGTCGCCGGAGGCATTATGTTTTCAGGTTGTCTGTCGTTCCGTCCGTCCGTCCGTCCTGTCCGTCATGAATTTTGTGGACAGCGTAACAAAAAAAAAAACCTTTGAGGCATCCTAATAAGACTTGGTATGTATATCATGCATGAGTGAACGAAGTTGTGCCTATTAACTTTTAGGTGCTCATGCTCAAGGTCAAAGGTCAAAAGGTCAAGGTCAAATGGCTCAAAAATTTCACTATTTTTCCCTTATGCAATGCCTGAAGGTTTTTCTTTAAACATGATGCAAACATGTGATACCAAATAAAGATTCTCCAGAGAGTTTGGAATTATGAGGTCAAAGTTCAAAGGTGAGAGGTCAAGTTAAAATGTTGAAATTTCACCCTTTTTTCTCCATATCTTGGAAATGGTTCACGGCATCTTCATAGAATGTAATTACATCTATGCATGTACTTACTAGCAGTGATCATCTAGGGAATGTAGGGATCATGGGTCAAAGGTCAGGGGTCAACGATCAAGGTCAAATCAAAATATCATTTGTTCCCTCATATTTCTGCAATATTTCCAAGATTTTTCTTGAAACTTGATATATTGCCCAATAGAGATTTTCTAGGAAGTTTCTTGCCCAAAGGTCAAGTGAAAGTGCTAAATTTCACTTCTTCTTTTTTTCCATATCTCGAAAGTGACTCAAGATATCATCATGAAACTTAGTACAGATTAATGCATGTTCTACCTGACGGTGATTCTTTCGGGAATTTTAGGGTCATAGGGCCTAAGGTCCAGGGTCAAAGGCCAAGTAAGAATGCAAAAATTGTAGTATTTAATACATGAATTACACTTTTTCTCCATACTTTGAAAGTTACTAAATGCATAGACTTATAAAAGTGTCAAAAGTCAAGTAAAGATTCTCAAATCCCCAAATACAATTGTACCTGCACTCTTAGGCAGTATAGCCATCCATCCAATTAAAGCTAGTTCAAGGAAAGTGAACATTCAACACATTTGTGACAAACCTGTCATTCTAATATTTTGCCAGTTATGTGAAACTGTAATCACACATTGTCAAGATGTTGTACTATAGACCTATTAGGAGAACGATGCATTATGGCAGAGGCATACCGGTCGCCATAGCGACATTTCTAGTTGTTGTTGTTTGTTTGTTTGTTTGTTTGGGGAAGTGAATTGTGTGCTGCAGTGTTCAGGTTTGTCCCATGGATTCAATTGAAGCTCTTTTCCTGTTAAATAGATATCAAGAAGTCCTTGTAATTTTCGACAAAGAATGAACCATCTGATTACATTAAATCAGCACAATAACAACAGTAACATACATAGCTATCAAAAATATTTTACCCATTTGAAAGATTTTTTTCTTCTTCTTTCCAGTTATCTAGGTCTAATGGTTTCAGCAGTTTGTTATTATCCTTCTTTAAATTTGAATTTTTATGGTCATGACAAGTATGTGGAGGTGTATTACATTGGAATTTACATTTATTTTTCTCACAAACAGCCGACTAAGAAAAGCAGTGAAGGCATTTTACCTGTGACAAGCATCTCATCATCTGCAGCAACAAGGCATCCAGCAACTGAGTCAGTGTCAGCATGTGCTCAGCCTCCATTACCTGCTCAACCTCAACAATCTGCTCGGCTTCAACAACCTGCATCTTCCGAGCAACAGTATTCAAACTAGGCAGCAAGAGAATGTTGCCTGTGTCACTGAAATATCTTAGTCAAAGACTTTGCAGAGCATCATGACTGTACCATGCACAGGTGTCTTGCCAGATATGTGGCAGAATGTGTCGTGTCCAAGTAGAAGAGACGCTTACTCAAGATATTGAAAAGCACACAACAACACAATCTTTGCCAGCTCTTCCAAGACATTCAGCAATGTATGGTTAGTATCATAATTGATGATTGTCTATTGGCTGATAAAGTTTGTAAAAAAGTTAAAAGTGAAACGTATCCAAATTCCAAATTTCTTTCCTCCATCGTAAATGAACATGCTTGAAATGCTTGTAGAATTGTGGGACAATATTGACATATAACAGCTACACAAATTTACCGTAAAACTTATGGAAGACAATTGATGCATCATTCATTTTGAACTAAGGTCACATGCTCATCATACAAGTGATAAACTGAATTATACTTCTAAGAACTATGTGAATTAGTGTTGACCAGATTCTTTGAGTGATGCTGTATTCAAATTCATGAACTTCCTTTGTCGAATTTTTTTTATGTGAATAATTATGCAGTACCCGCTGCATGCTATAAGGATTAGGACCACCACTTGCTGTCTTGCGTAAGCTCTGTAGTCTAGTGGAGATGATGCCTGTCAGAAAATCAGGAGGCCGTTGGTTCAAATCCTGCTTGAGTACATTATGCCCATGATTTCTATTATTATGGCTGCTGGCAAAACGCTGATCAGTTCAGACCTAGTGCTTATTTACGTCGGTGTAGGGCCATTTGTCTGTCAGTTGCAATGGAAGCATCTCGACGGAAGAATTTCATTAATTTGAATAATTGAGCAGTATCCGCTGCATGCCATAAGGATCAGAACCACCACTTGGTGGTCTAGTGGAGATGACGCCTGTCCGAAGATCAGAAGGTCATAGATTCAAATCCTGCTTGAGTACATATGCCCATAATGTCTTTTTGTCATGGCTACTACTAAAAGACACTGATTAGTTCAGTGCTTATTGAAATCAGTGTGGAGCAATATGTAAATCAATTGCAATGATGCTGAATTGTAATGTTGATAAGCAATGATTTCCCAGACATGGCTTTGTATGAATAAGTCTTAGAAGAGTGAACAAAATAGATTGTATTTTTTTTATACTTGTCAGCTGTGCGTGATACACATGAGATATTGAAATATGTGTCTGTGAAAATATTCTGCATTGTTTGTTTTGTCATGCAGGAAAGACACAGCCCCCTGCCACAGTATCCCAGCCCCCTGCGGAAGAATCTGTACCCACTGATGAAGAATCTGTGCCCCCTACTGAAGAATCTGTACCGCCTGCTGAAGATTTATTTTGACACCGCAGTTTTTCAAATTTATATTTCTTAGTACTATATAAAAAGTTAAGATAAAAAATTGCCCATTTAGAATTCATTCAAAAGTTTAGAGCTTAAAATCTGATACGCACACACACACACACAAAAGAAAAAATTATTGTATGTAACTAGCATAATGAACATAATTTAGAGAAAACAACCATGTTTTTGGAAAAAATGCCTCTTTATTCTTGGAGATTATGCGATAGGGAACATGCCTGGCAATTTTCGCCGCGATAGTTTGATGGATGGCCAAGATCTTAAGGAGGAGCCCAAACAACCCTCTCCCCCATTTTCCCCATGGTCGGGCGATTGGAGGTCAAGATCTGAGGAGGGGGACAAATAAGCTCCAACCCCACACTTGGATTAGGAAGGGTTAAATGTGAGTTGTGTATCACAGAATATTTGCATTTATATCTTATATGACAGTGACATGTTGTCATGATACCCTCATCATAAAAGATTTGGGGTTGTCTGTTCAAACTTGTTTTAGCACACTTGCATGAACTAGCAGTAATCTTTCATGATTAATATGATTAACCTGGGAAGATGAAACCTTGAGAAAGTTGACAATGGCTCTTGATATCTTTAAAGGTACTAAACTTTTTTTGATAATTTCAAGCAATAATATTCATTACCAGCAAAGTCGTGGGTTTTTCCATCAGGACAACATCATGCCAACTCGAAAGCACTGTACATGGTCTAGTGTATGAAAAAGGTCACATAATTTCACTCAGAATGTAAGGACTGATATATCCCTTAACACTTTAATTTGGTTGGGTTATTTTTCTGTAATGTATATTTGCAGATGACTTCAAGAGAGCAGAGCTCTCCCAGCCCCCCCCCCCCTTGCAATTCAGTATACAAAACTGTAAAGTTGGGTGTTTTTGTTTTTTAAAGGAAAAAAAAAACACTTTAAAAAACTGCACAAAAAGGCATATTTTTGGTAAATTTGGTTGATGAAAAAAATCATTTTTTTATGATGCCTCCACCACAAATTGTAACCAGAGACATTGTTTTGGGGTTGTCCATCCCTCCTTCCATCAGTCAGTAATCAGTTTTGTGGACAGCATTAAACTTAAAGGGAACCCAACCCAAAGAGCAATGTGGATTGAGTGATAGCAGCAACATTAGTAGAACACATCAGTGAAAGTTTGAGGAAAATTGGACAAGCGATGGAAAAGTTTTGAATTTTTAAAGTTTTGGTGTTGGAACCGCTGGATAAGGAGGCTAGAGGTTATAACGTATGTGTAGACAACAATTTAACAAATATTAAAGAAATTCCACCAAAATTCACTTTTCTAGCATAATGAAAGAGCACATGACTAACTGCTTTCAGAAAACAAGGGAATACTCAATTTACTCAGTCCACAATTCTCTTGATTCCCTTTAAGAACCATTTTAGGTATCCAAATGAAACTTGGCATAAACGGTGAGTATGAGAGAAGGGAGTTGTGCCTCTCAACTTTTGGTTGCACATGTTCAAGGTCAATGGCCATGGTCAATTGTTAAAAATTTGTCTGTATACATATTACCTGATAAAGTTGCTCTGGTAAAATTCTGGGCTATGGGATCAGAGGTCAAAGGTCAAATGAAAATGCTAAAATTCTATTTTTCCCATATCTCAGAAATGGCTCATGGTATCATCATGATATTTAGTGGATATGCATGTACTGCCTGACAGTTATTCTTTGGGATTTGGGCGACATTGAGTGAAAGGTCAAGGGTGAAAGGTCAGGTTCAGAGGCTAAAATTCCATTTTATTTGATTACTCTTTTTTCTCCATTCCCTGGAGATGAATAACAAGTCTAGGCACAAGAATACACATAACTCACTGCCCAATGATTCGTAGAGAAAGATTTTTGCCATGGGGTCAAAGGTCAAGAGAAAATGTTCAAATGTCTCATTATGAACTTATTATGAAACTTTTTAAAGGGGGTGGCTAGTAACTGATCAGTGGGAATCAGTGAGAATGCTGGGGGATGATTGTTCCAATCGTGGTGGGATTCAATTTAGAGTATTTCATATATGTGTGAAAATTATTTGCTTCAGAATGGTCTCATATTCAAGTAATGTGCAGTTCAGTGTTTCCAGGTTAGCATGACTGTGCAGTGACGGGGTGATCGTTAATGATCACCCCGTCACTGCACAGTCATGCTAACCTGGAAACATTACTTGAATATGAGACCATTCTGGAGCAAATGATTTTCACACAATAGATCTATATAATGTACTCTTAAATGAATCCCACAAGGATTGAAACAATTATCCCCAGCATTCCCACTGATCAGTTACTAGCCATCCCCTTTATAAAGACATATATGTGTCAGTTTCCAGAATGTTTTATGATTATATCATAAAATTGTTTAGGCTACCAATACTTTGTACCTGTAGTTGCATACTTGTCAGTTGCCTCAGGAAATATATATAGCATATACAGCTGTATTGCCAGTGTAGGCCTACCAAATAACAATGTATATTATGTTGAATGATTCTGATGACTTATTATGTTTATTGGTAGAGGAATGTTAAGGGGGGGGGGGGGCTCATCCCCTGGCCTATAGATTTGGTTCATCTCGTGGCATTATTTCATCTGCTCAGTAAAGTAAGGGACCTTTTATGAACATTATGAACTTATTATGAACATTATTAAGACATATATATATATATATAACATAAATGTCAGAATGTTAAGAAGGGGGAGGGGGGTGGGCTGCTCCCCTGGCCTAGTTCTGGTTTGTCTCGTTGCATTATTTCATGTGCTCAGTGAAATAAGGGACCTTTTATGAACATTATGACCTTATTATGAACACTGTTAAGACATATATGTGTCAGTTTCCAGAATGTTTTATGATTATATCATGAAATTGTTTAGGCTACCAATACTTTGTACTTGTGGTTGCATACTTGCCAGTTGCCTCTGGGAAATATGTCCAGCATATAGGCCCCTACAGCTGTATTGCCAGTGTACCAAATAACAATGTATAATATTATGTTGAATGATTTTGGTGACTTATTATGTTAATTGATAGAGGCATTACATACTTGCCCAGCTCATTTAGGAAACACTTCCACTTAAATATGTATGTGATATTTGCCGCAGGAAATAAGTGACTTTCTGTGACAGCATATGTAGTGAAAACATGGTGTACTTGACAGTTGCATCTGAAAACACTCCAGGTATTCATTGTCTGTGTGCAAAATGCCATGTAACATCTTGATGAATCTTGCCAAATTCATTTTAATGAAGATCGTAGTTTTGAATAAAGAGAATATGAACCTTTTGGTTCAGATCATGTTAAATGAAGGTATGAATTTGTTTTCCTCTCTTTCATTTTCATTTTATGTATTTTACGAGTAAGTTCATGTGTATAATTATGTTGATTGTAAAGTTTTGGTCTCTCCCATATATCAAAAACGAGGCATAGACATCACTTTTCTGTCAATGGTGACATCAACAATTTGATGTACTCTTTCCATGAAATCTTTGAAGGTTTTTGCGGCGGTAAAACATTGGATCGTAGAAGGCTTGAAGGTGCACCGCATATTATATTTTCAAGATTATATGTTTGGCCCTGAAAAGGGCCTTCCCAGCCCGGATAAGACCTTTTCTAGAAAGAAGTGTTGCACCTTTAAGTCTTATACCACCCAATCTTCCTCCAATTTTCCACAACTTTGAGCTATTACCATAAATCCTCACACAACAGCTACATACTTAAACATGCCAGTCAAGTTCAAATATGAGTGATGTCTAACTAGGTCAAAGGTCAAAGTGAATGTGTCAGTGAAGTAGCCCTGATAAGCACTATACTCATAATATTGATGTATATTCTGTAACTTTCTACAGATCTTAGGCTTAGCTTTGACTACCAAACTCATCACAGGTGCATGACCTAAAGATACCAATCAAGTTCAAAATGTGGTTGTCAAAGTCGAACAAGTTCAAATGTCAGATGGTTGAAAAATTTTTCCTCATAGGCAAGGTACTCACAGTATTGAAGTTACATTGGTTGCCAGTAAGGCAGATAATTGCATTTAAGATTTTGTTATATGTAAAGTACTGCATGGTCAAGCACCTGGTTGTCTATCAGAATTAATATTAATAAAATCATATTCATATTCACATAATTTACGAAGTACACAAGAGTTTTAAGTTGCTTCTAAAGCAATCTCATGTAAAACAAAAGTAACTTTTGGGTATTGTACCTTTAGCTGTGCTGCTCCATAACTTTGGAATAAATTACCTGAGAAAATGAGGAAGGCCCCATCACTTGCTGTCTTCAAATCTTTGTTGAAGACTTACCTTTTTCAGAAGCATTTGATTAATTTGTTATTTATTTTTGTGTGTGTGTGTCTAATCAGTAACAATGTCAGGAGCTCTGTTACATCACAGCACAGTAGAGTATATTTACATAGTAGCTGCGCTATACAGATTTGTCTAATTATTATTATTATCATTATTATTATCATTATTGTTATTATTGAGGTGTACTCATCAATATTTTTTTTTCAGATTTGAGCAATGACCACCAAACTCACAAATTAGGTAGGCTAAATAAATAAAAACTGCCAATCAAGTTGTATATGAGTGAAGTCCAACAAATTCAGAGGTCAAATTAATGGAATTAATGGTCGGTGAACTTACTTAATAAGCACTTGAAACAATATAAGGACACATTGTGGTGTACACTCAATAACTTTCCACATTGAGAGCTACGATAGCCACACATTAACACCACATGCATATCACCTGAAGATTCTGCTCAAGTTTGAATATTGGTAAATATTCTAGGAACTAGGTCAAAGGTCAGATGGTCTATGAACTTTCTCCGATTTAGTGTTATATATTGTTTGCTCTCAATAACGAATTTCCACAACTTCGAGCTATGTCCGCAAAACTCAAACAGGGGTACATCTGCTAAAGATATATGCCTGTCAAGTACTTGGTTAAATTGAACAATGTAAAAGGTCAGAAGTAAAACTCTAGAACTAATACACTTAAAAAACATTTTAATGACAGAGTGTAATATTTATGTGGGCGAGGACGATACATGGCTTGGTGTTTGTCTGAATTGTCATGAGTTACGTGTGAGTGGATGTTCATCTGTTATCTACAAAAACTTGTTTTTTGCGTGGAAGATGCAGTAAAATAAGGTTAAGATTTAAAAGCTTTGAAGTAGGATCCTGAAATATGTTGCCATTTTTCTCACTCTAGGGTGCAAGTCTAGTCAGTATTTGTAAGTATCAAGTTGACCTGACTATTATAAAGGTCAAAGGTCCCAAAATTGAATGATTATATACAGAAAACCAAGTATTTTTCAGTATATTTTGTAGAAATCCGTGGTTTTTTTTCTCCCCCCTCCCTTCCCCCTTCTTCCCCTCTTTCCCCCTTCCTTTTTCCTTCTTTTTCCCCCTCCAAGCAGTCCATTATGCCCTGGTTCGAGCGCAAGGAGAAGGTCACCAGCCTCCACACAGGATGTCATCGCTGCTATCAACCTGGCTATCTTGTAGTGAAGGGAAGTTGCTCATCGTGTGAGGGCGTGAAGGCGTGAGGAGGGTGCATAACAACGTGTCAAACATCAGGTGCGAATTCGAAAAGATTGAAGAGATCACATACGCCAGAACCTCGTGCTTTACTAAAGTGCAGTTTGAATGGCATAGTGGTACAGCGGATTGGGCTCTAAAACATGTAGTCACCGGTTCCAGCCATGCCTGCCCGGTCGCTGCCCGGTCACCTACACCCTTGGACACGTTGGACGAATTATTTTACCCAAAATGACGCTCATCGTAGAACGCGGATATGGGTTGTGTGTTAGAGGGATGGTAATAATGAAAGCAGGGCCTTATGGAAACGAGTGTTAACACGGACAAGGCCGCCCTGTGTAATTATAGGAAACCGTATCATATCATTATAGTATCAGCATTCACATATTGAGGCATTATTTCAAATAAGTATTGAAATACATTGCTTTTTAAAATGGTTTGAAAAAACTAGATATTAATATAAAAATAGTCTGTTTCCGACTTCATCCACTCACCCTCTCTCTCTCTCCCTTTTCCTCTCTTCTTTTTCCCTCGATATCTCTCACTCATACCTCTATTCTGACTGCTGCGTGAACTGTCTTTTTTCTGCCTATCCAATATGATTGTGCATATTATGACGTCTCGATGGAGGCAGTCCTGCTATAACCAATTAACCGATTTCCTATACAGGCTACACTGTGGCGATATTAGTAGAGGAAAATGCACACGGTAAGTACCGTAGTGGTATGTGGTTTGTGATGCTAATCATTGCATACTGGTGGATAATCGGATAATCTAAGGAAGATTATCCTTTCATTATATTATATCTTGCATCTCGTCCACATATACTATTTACTGGAAAAAAACCCAATAACAACAACCTGCTGGCAAAACCCAGATTTGAGAAAATTGTTTCATGGAGTATTGTTCAATGCTGTCTTCTGTTTTGTTTTGTTTTTTTCTTTCGATCTGCACTCAATTCGGCCATCTTTTGACCATGATATCACTTTAGAGGGACTTACAAGGGGGCGTGGTCAAAATGACCTGTCATATCGTCAGTTGATGACTGTGACTAGGAACAATCTAACTTGGGTTATTGTTCATCTACACGGTAATCTCTGCTGATCTGACAGCAGTGGTATTATACTACCTCAACAATTAGTTTGGAATGTTGGTTTCCTTTTTATTTTGTTACAGCGATTCCTGAGCTGATTCTGAACCACTAAGTGAATCTCGGGTAAATTTATCTAGATCACGTCGTAATGATAGTACCAACGATTATTACCCGTCTGACAGAGGATTGCTATGTCAGGCAAACTTAGATGACGTTAACATTACCTGCCTTACATATTAATCATGTTGGTTATCTGATACGGTATGATTACAATGCAAGTATAAACAGCATGGAGAAATCGTCATCAAAGAACCGAGAACTTCATTCTGCTTTTATGATCGTAATGAAAGAAGGCATCGTATAAACCATGCATACAAGTAAAGGTTATAGATGTCAAAAAAATCCTCGGATAGAAAAGTCTGAATATTAATTTACGGTAATGATCGGAGAAAATCCTATAACATCTTGGAATATCTATAATCGTATAGTACACTTTGTGGCGTGGAAGTTTTGTGATTTCATTTCAAATTTGCCTATTCAAACGATCAACCATCAATTATGTATGGGGTTTCGTTTTACCAACAGTTCAGAACAGAATTCACAAAACGGCAAGCTTGTCTTGGGGATGATTGAACATATTACCCCCAGAGAATCTCTCTCGATCCATGAGGACTTTAACCTCTCGTGGATGCAATGTTTCATTTTATTCATTGCACCATGAAGCACTCATTTGCGTTCGTGGCATCCGTACAAATATGATGTGAACCAAAGGTTGCCTTTTAGTAGATAATAAAAAAGTGCAACACAATAAAAACGTCAAAGATCAACAGGTATGTCTGCATCGCTGACGTATTTTGAAAATGCTTACCCAGGGTTCTGTACAAAGGCTATTTTCATGTCTAGAGATTGTATGACGTACTGACGAACACACAAGAATATACGCTTCAATTCTAAAGGTCATGAATCAAAAGTCGCATGAAGAATATACTGGCATTATACTTCCTTCAACAATAAGTGGCCGCCTCGCCCCTTCTCCTCTAAAAAAAGGCACCATGGTATAGAATCATTTAAGTCAGTTCAGCTTCAGTTGATGAACGTTACCCTTTATATTCAGATATCTTCTGGGATACATTTCAAATGTGAATCACCCAGTGGTCATCTTGACCTATCAACTGATTTTGTGTCACAAATCATCTGATATCAAATGACCTAACAACTTCCGTGGTTTCTCCGCATATCGGAGGCTCCCCGCGATCAACATATTTATAGTAACAGGTTGAAGGTGAGCTTATATAGTATCCAAATCGCGATTGTCGCAAGAACCACTGAAAATATCAAAGGATTCAAGACAAAACTACTTTATGGAAGAGCCTCTAAAATCAATGGGATGGACGAAATGGGATTTAAAAAATGACTCATCCTTGATTCACACTGCAATGATACCAGGTGTCCAAACACTTATCAAAGTCACGGGGTTCAGGTTACGTAAGAGAAGCGTATAGTTCAGTCCGGTTAGAGTCAAGAGGTACAATATATACTGAAGGAGATGAGCGGCTCTGAGACTGACAGATGCCGGGCAGAATATTAATCTCCGGTGTAGATATTGAGCATTGAAAGAACATCCCACTCCATGTTTAAGTTTACTTCATAAAAAACAAGAGTTTAAAAAAAAAGGAAAAACAGAGAAAATTTCGCTATAATTAGACAGGAATTTAGAAAATTATAGAATGTACATTTCTCGTGTTTTCAAGAAAAGGTAAATGTCGGTGAAAATCACGCATGCACTTTCGATGAGGCGATCATATCGCCTCAAAACTTGTTCGTTGGTTTGTACATCTTTTAAAGATATAGCACTTTTTTGTCAAGACTCAAGCAACTATACCTATTACTGCATATTTTTACCAGTGAATGATCAACGTCATCATCATCATCATCATCATCATCATCATCGTCATCATCATCATTTGTCCATTCTTCTTCTCTTCCACGCGTGGTGAACAAAGGTCCACCAAGGTGGAACCAAGGAGATTCAATGTGTTTCAAGCTCCTTGGTGGAACGGATTCATGCCCACTCACTTGTGAAAGCATCTGGTAGGCTTTTGGTATCCTGGCGGCACTTTCTCCTCGTATTTCTCGTTTGCAACGTTGTTGCAAGTATTTTCCATTTTCTGCACAAGATAAAGCAAAAGGGAAAAGACAGAAAGAACAGTAAAATATGTACCTAGCAAAAAATAACGACAACATTAGAGCACTGTGGAACAGCGAATGAAAATACCACTCTGAACTCGAAGAATGTGAATCTTCACAGAGTGTAAATATCGTGTAGGGTATATCGCCCATCCAAAATTCTTGACTTTGGTATGTAAATCATTTACGTGGGCAATGAAGTAAAAACCAATGGCAATCTTATTAGCATCACTCTTTACTCTGCACGGAACAAATTGAAGAGTCCAAACATGACGTGTAAATAGAATGTGTATTATAACCGGTGGTCTATATTGGTGATTTCTGACACAGCTCAGTCCGTGTGAGGCACATTTTTAAATTTTATACTGTAATTGAAACAGGCTGGCAAATGACAAAAATTTGATGGTAAGGCCATAACACGTTAACAGATCTCGGGACTCCCCCCTTTTCGGAATGAGTGTGTATATGGTATATGTTGTGCTTTCGATCGGATTAATAAGAGCTCACTCTGACACAAACAAGCGTAGAAGCTAACAGCGGCAAAAATTGACAGTAAATGAAACTGCAAGAAATCCGAAAAAAAAAAGGTATGCTCATCCAAGCACATTAGATATGTGTACTACCAGGGAGGTGACCTCCCTGGGTACTACCATTTAAACAGAAGACAAACCCAGTATCGTGCACTGTCTTTTAAAGGGATGGTATAGTTTTGGTTGAGATGGGGATTCAAGATTTATTTTTTTGCAAGATAATTAGAAACCACTTATATGAAATATGAAGGGGCATACAATTCAAAGAGGAAATGAAAGCTTATTTGATGAAAATCAGTTTTGAGATGGCTGAGATAAACAAGAAAAACAAAGAGGTTCTAATAAAAGGTAGGTCCCATCTTTTATCAAGACCACTTTGTTTTTCTTTGATTTTGATAATTTTGTTTGATAATGTAAAGAATATACGTATAAACAGATTTCACACTATCATGATATCCAATTAAGATATCAAAGTTTAAGAACATAATACATTTTATACTGTACATGGCATATTGCACAATCATTAAACGTCTCCGCCAACTGCTCGGTTCTCTTGACTTAAGCTTTTACTGGATTTTATTACATCATAGTTTATACCTCTTATCAATGAAATCATGTTTACTGATTGGTCTACATAGAGTCACATGTGACTCAAACATAGCATTGTTCTCTGTTCGAATTCTCGATCTGAATTCTCGAATTTCATAAAGATGAGGTGCATGGTACACGGAAGCTGCCAAAAAAAAGTACTGTAGGAGAATACTCAAAACGCAGAAAAAAAAAGAATCAGGAAAAAAAAAATGTTTTTGCTCAACATGATTCCTTTACGTCATGATTCCACATTCCTGTTTTGTCTGTCCCACTTTAACCAGAATAAATTAAGCGTGAAGGTGTCGCATTTGGTTGATGGACATGTCTCCTTGTTCGGTATATACCATTATACAAGCGCCTTTAAAAGAAATCAGATCAGTTTGATTACCTCTATTCTTACTCTTCCAGAGGGGGAAATCCCTTTTCACTCCCAACAACACAACTTCGGCTATCGACCCAGCCCCCCCCCCCCCCCCCATCAACTATTTAATGGGGTTTTGTCCTTTGTTATTTCCGACGAACATATAACCACGGATGAAAGCACACTGGGGACCCTCAATCGGTATTGAAGCACTGTAGTAGTGTTCAGCACTCTGGTGTTAAAGACGACAACAGTGGCGGATCCAGGGAGGACCGCATCGGGCCCGCAGCCCCTACCCCTTATTTTTTGTTGAAACAAAAGAAATAAAAAGAAAAAATGGGGGAGGGGTGCGTGCGCCCCCTGTAATTTTGTAAAGGCGCCCCCTGTTAACGGAATTCCTGGATCCGCCCCTGTTCATACAACATGTTCTTTTCAGTAATTTTGTTGGTATGGTGTGACGTAATGAGGGATGGGTAGAAGAGAAGAGAGAGGTTGAATATTGCCATCTCCTTGCGTTCCATGCAATGCTACACATGCACCGTATAACTATAAAACTTACTATTCGCTCATCAATTTCACGTGTAAGGCCGAGATACAGGTGTAACGAGCTACTCAATCCCACACATACAACATAGGGAGAAACTTATGGGGATGAGGCGGGTACCACCGTACTATACAGTGGCGGATCTAGGGGGGGGGTACAGCTCTTCATTTTTGGTTAAAACAAAAGAAAATGAAAAGAAAAAATGGGGTGCACCCCACCCCCCCCCCCCTTTAATTTTGCAAAGACGCCTCTCCTACGGAGAATTCCTGGATCCGTCCCTGATGAGTCTAAGAAACTACATAAACCTGACTTGTTTCGTGTATGGCAACTCCAGGACATTTCATCGCTAGAACTCTGTTCTCTGCAGGAAATGCTATCATTCTACTCCGCGATATCATTCACGTTCTTCGTGTGGACCCGAATGATATAGGCCTACTTTGAATTATTATCTGCTGGGTGACCTCGTGCTAATTTCCTGGCATAGGATATCCTCGAATACATATCCTGAATATCTTATGGAAATATCAAGAACTATACGTATTGAATATACTGATAGATTTTCAGAATATGCTTAAAGAGCAACAAAAAAGGCAAAAAGGTCCCATTTCCCCGTGAGGTTATAAGCGTGGTGGGCTTTACTGATTACAGTATAGATTCTTTAACAGTAAAAAGTATACATCTAATAACGCATAAGTAAAGCAAATTTCCTTTTCCCGTTTTTCTCCTTCGTTTCACGTGGTATAAGAATTATTCTCAGTATTCAAATTAGTAGGGGTCAGGTTCGGTATGAAGGATGCTGAATTGAAACCAAAGAATTAGAGTCAATTCTGAGAAATAACTTGATGGTTTGGTGTCAAATATCTTATCACACAAACAATCATATCAATTAAGAATGACTTTGTTCTAGTTGCGCTATTCAATTCTAATCTTAATTTCAATTCATTTCTGTAACTAATTGTTTTTTTCAAGAATACCATAAACATATAAAAATATGGAGAATTCTATGAAATTACATTTCCTACGGAAATTTATGTTTTACAAATTAAAGGAATCTTTTTTGATACAGACTGTAGTAGGCCTTAATTGTTGCATTTTCTCTTGCATGACGTGTTTTACGTTGCGGGGTTGTCACAAGGAACATTATCATCATTCCTATTACATTCAAACTCATTTTCTCCTTCGTTGTGTTATCTTGGAGTAATGATATTTTAATTCCAATTCCATGGAAGGTTTCAGCTCATTAAATTTGAGCCAGTAGATCGACGTACCGCCCAGCTCTCGTCCGTCCAGGCTGACGGGTTGCATATAGACTTGAACTGGATTTTGGTGACAGCCTCGTGAAGTATCTTACAGGCCTCACAGACGAGGATCCCCCATTCTTCGGATGCCCACACGGGAGAGTCCTGGCCTAGAAATGTGATGGAAAGGTAGGAATGGAATCATATTCAAAATGTGAACTTATACTAGTGAGTTCATTACAATAGGTTAAAAACTCATCTTCTGAAAAAAAATGCTACTTAGGTTTCAATTATGTGTGTCATAACAAATACTTTGCAATGCGGATACAGTAGAGTAATATAATAGAAGATCCGCAATATTAATATCCTTTATAATTATTATCATTATTATTATCATCATCATTATTTGTCATTATTATTATCAATATGGAATACAAATAGCAAAAAAAAAAGCCATATTGTATTAAATGAAAGCAAAAATATAAATGAATATTGTAGATCAGCAGTTGCGATCTTACAAATTTCACTTTTTTGTCAAATCAAATCAAATATTATTTTGGAAAACTTGACATTTTTAGCCGCTATGGCTTGGTAATTAAGACCAAGGCCTCTCAAACATGAGGCCACTGGTTCAAATCCCCTGGCAGCGGTGGTTCTGCACTTTTACTATAGGCAACGCAATTCATCCTCCTAGCCTGTACAGTCCTTTATAGGGAGGGCTTAAAGGTGTTGTGCCCAGTGGAAACTTGCTGAGAGGTCTCATTTACCATTTGCAGATGAAACAAAAACCCAAATTTAGTACTTCAAAATAGTTCTAAAATGTGAGCTAGGGATAGAAACAACCAATGTGAAAATTTGAATCAGTATAATCAATGTTAAGTATTGTTAAAAATACAAAATGTGAACAACAGTGTCATAATAACAATGTTTATACACTAAACCGTCTACAGTTATGGTTTATAGTTAGAAAAATTGTGATATCTCTTTTTATTTCAGGCTCTATTGTTAAATTTTTACATGGTATAGGATAATTTGTGATACAGCTGACCTACACATGAATCAAATGTGATATCTCGAACATTTCTAAAATCACTGCTCCCAATAGTAAACAGTACCCTTAATCTATGTACACTCCCCTAGTGGACACTTTTGATCTCATTCCTACTACTTCTTATAATTATTATTATTATCATTATAGTATGTTTATCATTGATGCTATTTTTTGTATGATTTTGATGATGTTAATGATTCTAATCAAATTGATAAACATGATGACCAACGTTAGGATGACGATTACTTCCGAAAGAATATACATTCAGAATACAATATATAAAATGTAAGGATTATGAAGAGAAAGAAGAAAACGAAGGAGTTTACTGGAGAGGTCAAGGCAAAAATGCGAGCCCTCAGTCTAGACAGGGAGGTGACACCTCCCTGGTCTAGATTAAAATGCCAAGACCAATCTGAAGCACTACAGTACGTTTTCCCCTTTCATTGCACTTCGTTTTTTTTTTGGTTTTTTTTTTTTTGCAAAATAACGCACACTCCGAACCATCATCGACGCTCTCGATCTTGATAACGATGACGGTTTTACGACAGTTTAAACAATATTAAAATCGCTTGTTTATGTGCAACCATGACTGTACTCTCTAAAAAAAATCGAGTGAAAATGTTTACTCTAAAAAGAGTGAATACAAAAAAGAGTGAATTTCGAGTGAAATTGGAGTGAATTTTGAGTGAAAATGTTCATTTTCACTCATTTTGGAGTGACGTCAGGGATCACTCCAAAAAATGTTCATTTTCACTCGTTTTGGAGTGACGTCAGGATCACTCCAAAATCTTCGAGTGATCCCTGACGTCACTCCAAAATGAGTGAAAATGAGCATTTTCACTCAAAATTCACTCCAATTTCACTCGAAATTCACTCTTTTTTGTATTCACTCTTTTTAGAGTGAAAATTTTCACTCGATTTTTTTCAGAGAGTAATTAAACAAAATGTAGCTTTCAATGACACGCTTATGGTTAACACTGTAATTTACATAATATTATTTCATCCACACATTGAGCGGGAGAAAGTTACCGCCATTTCTCACACATAACAATACAACGTGTATTATTCAATTTAATTCAATTCAGTACTAGTATATCTCAAGTCAATTAAATTCAGTTTCGGTTTTCTTGTACATATCAAATAAAGAACATAACAGTAAGACTAATATTGACACGCCTTACAGAGGCCATCAGATCGAATTTCATAGAAGTCGGAGGCTATTTTTTTAGACCTTGTATTAGCATCTATCACGTTCATGTTTCTTCCCGTATAGTCATAGCTTCATGTTCTTGAAAGAAATTTTTCCGTTCTATAGTGACGATACAACACTGACCAGGACAATGTCCTAAAAACTAATAAGAAGAAAATATTGTACGGAGAAATGTCTGTGGTATGAATGTAGTTTTACAATTAAATTTTTAGAAGTGATGACATTTCGAAGCAAACATTTAGAAAGTAGTTAGGAATTATTCTCTTCCATGCCTCGGTTGTATTTTTATTGAATGCTATAATCGTAAAGAAATAACAGTCGATTGTTTGACGTAAATGCTGTGCGCACGATGAACGTGCAGATACGATACAAAAATTAAACTATCAGATTACAAGTAAAAATAATTTAAAAAAATCAATTTTTACATGTGGTTTATAATAGTGTAGATCCTCATTAGTCCTCATCGAAATCTTCTAATGATGGAGAATAATATATTACATCTTGAGAACGGATGCTCCACATGTCCTTTATACTGTGGGGGGGGGGGGGCTCGGGGAAAAAGATCGCCTATTAGATTCATGTTTCACAATAGTCGTTAGCCTTGGGAATATCATACTTCTCTATATGGTCTCGACAAGTTAATGAGTGAGGCAGGATACAACGTTGAGTGTAATGTTGTGATGATTTTTTTTTATGAAATAGAATAATGAGGAGGGGAAAGTTCTCTTTTTGCTGCTGTGTTGTGAAGGGCAATGAAGTTCTCATGAGCACCTCTGCATTGCTTAAGGTGTTGCAATATTTGTTACCGAGCAACGCAAATCGGGCATGCAGATCATCTCAAGCTTATTTCTCATTACAGTAATTAGTATGGGGGTCCCAGACGAGGGGTATACCAGTGTTTTCAAGGTGGTGAATGACTCTCATAAAGCCATGCACAGTGTTAGCTGTACCACAGTGGCACCCATAGATGATTGTTCCGGTGTCAAAAGATTGAGTGACTTTCGTGGCGAATTCGTTTTCTGTCATTTTTGAGGAAGGGGGGAGGCAGTATTCAGGCATGTCATGAGTGTATCAATTCAAACGCCCATGGTAAGTATCAAATAGAAGGTACTCGTATATATGCATAGTGCTTCTCTACCACCCTAACCCGGGCTACCCCAACGCCCCCCCCCCCCCCCCCCCCGGAAAAAAAAAAATATTAAACTAAAAGTTATAATCGATTTTGAATTTTTTGACATAATTTTCAACACCAGAAAGAATAGAAGTCATGATAATAGAAGCCACTGGTAGCTTTGACCCAAGCAACACTACCGCACATATCATATAGCTATAAGAGCTTTTCGTAGCTTTTCACAAAGTGGTGAAGGAGCCACGCCTCTTGGTGCTTTTTGCCATTTGCATTCAAAACGTGGGGCCCAAAGCGAAAACGAAACCAGGAATAAGTGGTCGTCAAATTGGTGCAGACATTATGATAAGTGTGTGAAAACCATTGCAAACTTCTCTTTAAACCATTTGGGTTTAAGATGTTTTTGGTGTGTTTTTTTTTTCTTGCTTTCAGGTAATTCACCTCGTGAATCAATCATTTGGTCGGTTTTAGAATTATGTATATGTTATGTCTGTACAAAACATTAAATTTCTTTGCGCAACGATAAAAGTTACAGAAACGAAGCTCCGTTTGAATATAGCGTTTGAAGTAACTATATAAGACAAATGCTATATTTCTGCTCTATTTCTTCAGAAAAAAAAAATCACCTCACACACTGCAACAACGACAAAAATCTTCCAAACCATGATTCTGTTTATGACATCATCTGTCAATCACTTCTAGCTCAAGAGCAGATTAGGCCTAATTAAAGACATTGGAATGTACCTTCCCCTAGACGGAGCATAACTTCATGTTTCCATAATTATGAAATGTAGTTTGTCAATCCTAATCATTGGTTAATTATGGAAACAGGCAAGTTGTGCTTTATAGTTTATAGGGATGGTGCATTCCAGTGTCGTTTGTTAGTCATGCTGAGTTTAATAGTAATTTGACAGTGATTGACATAATGATGCAATCGACTTAATCTTGGTAGGAAGCTTTGTTGTGGGCGAATTCAAGTAATCTGAAGAAAACAGCAATATACATATATATATATATATATATATATATATATATATATATATGGCACGTATAGATATTCATTTGGCCATATAGGTGATGACCAGGCTTTGGGAATCATCACAAGTCAGCATGTATTTGAGTGGGCGGGTCCTTTAGATTCTGCTTGAATGAACATACACATGCATAAATTGTAGGGGAGACCCCTACGAAGCAAATCAACCTTAAAAACACACAATGGTATAGAATGGGCTCGTTGAAATCAAAGGAACAGAGCACAAACGATTTCACCAACTTCTCATAGATATAGTATTACGATTTTTTTTTTTGTTTCGATGCTCAGTGTGCAGTCTAAAGCGGTTGAGGAAAAATATTGTGTGAATTTCTTTCGTCATGTGAACTTGGCGCGCTCGATCGTTTATTTGGTATCATGTATCACGTATTATGTCTTTCCGCTGTGTTTTAAAGGAGAAATGGTACTTCCTAAGAAGGATGTTCGTGTGCATGCATGAGCAGGGCTTTGAAAAGATAGTTTAAAAAGAACTATAGCAACATATGCACAAGGAAGAGTTCACACAAACGGAGGAACAAGCATGAGAACATGAAGACTATAATCTACGGAGGTATTAACGAAAAACTTGTCGGTCATGTGTGTCATCATACAAGTCAAATGATCCTAAATTTCTTGTAATGTTTCTGCTTTAATTCAATTCTTCTATGAATCTACTGATTTTGTTTCTCTGAGTTTATGGACAAAAAAGTGCTCCTTTTTGGCATGTCAACGGTTCTAGGACAATTACCACTAGACAATTACCCCAGAAACTTCCCCTGACCCTAAGCCTAATCCTAATCCCGAATCCTAATTCTAACCCTAACTCCAACCCTTAACCTACCCTAACCCTAATCTTTACTCTAACCTTATCAATTTACCGGGGTAATTGTCCTGATACGATGCATATAACACCACCTTCCTTTCAATGAATATTCATGTGGGTACAAGAAAAGTTTTAGCGACGCATATCACCGACTCATTATCACCCCACGCAGGCCCACAGAATAGAGAGAATATAAGTTTTACATTATGTTATTAAATACATTCACACGAATAACTAGAAAGTCAGAGAGAAACATGCTGAAATCCATCTCACCTTCCATGGCACACTTTTGACAGTGGCAGGGAGTGCAATCGGAGCAGACATCGTTTCCCGGGAGCACCCGCAGACCTATGGCCTTCGAGTGGCGAGGGTTATTGTCTTCAGCCATGGTCAGCTATAGTAAGCAGCAAACCACCCACTGGCTGTAAAGGGTATGCTCTTATCGCAGCTAACTTCTTGTCGTCTGCTAATTTCAATAGAGACACATGAAACCAGAGTATTTTAGGAGAGAATGAGAATTTTACCGTCCAACAATTCTCTATTAAAGCAGCTCATACTGAGGCGCATCTAACGACTCTGTCCACCACTGTCCACACGGTTCGGCTCGGTGTGCAAATTAGCCAAATAAGTTTCCTATGGTAATTTATTTGCCACTTAGAGGGTTGCTCGGTGCACAACTTCATGATCGTCACAATTGTTGCTGAAGAAACTTGAAGACATAGTGAAGTCAGGTGGTTCAAACAGTGATGACAATTAAAAGACATTCGATATTCGATACCAGATTTTTGCGAGCTCGAAGGTTCTGGCGATGAAGAGTCGAGGCTATTCAATATACCGTGGTGATCTGTAAGCAAGAAGGGTGGGACGCAAAAGCCTTTAGCCGTTAACGTTGTCCGCTTCTCATGATAATCCACTGGTTGCAATCATCATCATCTTCTTCTTCCTCTTCTTCTTTGTTTCGAGTCACATGATACAATTTCCCTTGAGAGGGATATATTATCCAAGAACAAACGAAATTCTGATGTATGTTTCTCCTTTCCGCTGTGTTCGCAGGACAAGTTTTACGCCCAAACAAAATATATACCAAAGGGTGTTAAAGCTCCGTTGATGGGTCCAAGAATCGAAGGGTAGTTCCCCTTGCTCTGAGCACGTCGCTCTAAAGTGAATGCCACTGAACGGTAGGTAACGATTTACAGAGATAGGACCCGGACATACTCTGGCCAACTCAGTTTACAGCCTGACCGCTCATGTGCGTGGACAGAGCGAGTGAACATGCTTGGCTTGTGTGCAGGTAAACAGAGCTCTCAACACGGAAGTGCCGTGAAAATAACCCGACGATCGAGTAACAGTGTGTTTTCCAACGCTATCACGCGCCGCCGGCTGAGGAAACAACCACCAGACGAACGGTGTGCGCTCTTTCTTTCACCACGCATTTTGTCGCGAAGGGAGGCCTTTGTGAATTTCTGTCCTTGAAGCAGGAAGGATATGTTTTGCATGAAATGAATCATGCAATAGAATAACGATATAGAGATAGGTGAAAGGCCACCGATGTCTGTGGTGTTTGAATTTAAAAATCTCTTCGTAGCTTATAATGGCTGTTCCGGGGTCCCCACACTGGCGGAGAAATTGCCATAAAGATATTATATTCTAAAATCCACGCGACGTGTCTATCTCGTCAAGTGTTTCAGCAAATATTGACATGGTAGTAAACACTATTATACACCCTTACAATTTTTTTTTTTTGTCAACAAAAGTCAACAAAGTGTATCTGTTTTCTTTCTTTTTTCCAAGAGTTACTCAATATTTTGTTTCAATAACGTTTGGTAAAAGGGGGGAAATCTTTGCTGAATTTTCAATTGAGCTAAAGGTTGTGAGCGTAATGTTTAATGTACAAAATAAACATGTATTATCGAGTTCAGTTCAAACTGTGCCATGGTTAATCGACAGGGAACGAAAGCATCATTACTGGAATTCATCCATTGTTTTTATTAAACTGTATTTGTCTGTCCCACATCTTTCAAGGTAAGCAATATCACTGAGTAAAATGTCATATTTTGAAGATGATATTATCGTTTTGTAACCATATTATTATGAACATTGTTTTACATTGTGATCTGACTTGTTTTATTGAAGTTTCGCAGATGGGAAACTATTCCCTCAAATTGTTCTGTCCAGTAAAATATTTCCATCTCGCTTAAAAAGATACAAGCATATTAAAGGGACTGGAGGCAGTACTGGTTAAGGTGGGGATTCATGTTTTGAACATTCCTAAGTGAGATAATGAAAAGCCTCTTATGAAATATGAAAGAGCATGTAATTCTAAAAAGGATTCAACGTTTATTTGATGAAAATTGGTTTTCAAGTGGCTGAGATATCCAAAAAAGTGCTAATCATAAAAGACGACATGCCACAACTTTGGATCTCTTTGTTTCACCTTGTTTTTGGATATCTCAGCCATTTCAAAACCGATTTTTGTTGAATAAACTTTTGACACCCCTTAGAACTGCATGCTCTTTGACATCTCATAGAGAGGTTTCTGAATATCTCGCAAAACGTTAAAAGCTAAATCCTCACCTCTACCAGAACTGTACACACCTTTTAAGGTTCAACGCGCAGACATGTTCAAGATAATTATTGTCAAACATCAGTACAGCGCCTGTGTTAATATTTAATTTCAAAGTCAAATTTATCTGCATCAATTTTAATACTGTGTTTGTTTGCCATCAAGGTACATAATATTGGTAAAAGTATAGTTCCCATAACAGAGTTATAGGCCTACTGATCGTGAAATTATCATTAAGTAAACACTAACATTGTGCAAATTATGGACTTTTATAAACAGGTATGACGTTATGATCATGGTTCAGAATGATTTACTTTAACTCTCCTAATATACTTTGGTCGCTGATGATAATTGTGTGTAGAAGACAGTACAGTCATGTTAACTCTTTGATATTGTATATGGATATCCTAATGCAGTTCTACATAGCCGCCTACTAATTTCGATCTTTCGAATAGATAAAAGCTCTTGCTGATTGTGGTCTATGACCTGATACTACAATTCTTCATTCTTATCGCGTTCTTTCTCATATGGGTAAATGTTATATTATTGCTATTGGTTTTAATACGACCCTTCTGAAACGATGACAGACGCTTATCGCGGTGATCATAATTATTATCAATATTAGCCGAGAGTCATGTGACTTGTGGAGTCAACAAGCAGAGTATGCTCAGCCTTTCGTGGGAATGAACTCATAACCCATATAATAACACACACGCCCCGCTTTCGGTGAACATTAGTATATACTATTCTCGTGTTTTCGTAACAACACGGAGTTATAATGTAGCACTATGGTAATAAACATATCACTCAAAGACGATGCCTATAATAGGTCGTATCACTGCCATTAGTTACAGAATGTTTTGTGAAGCACTACTGTTGATACTGTATGTTATACGACGATGTTATAACATGTTATAACAAGGGTATATACAGCACATTCCCAGGCGGTCAGTGATGGACTTTGGAAGTATGTTCTGATGATCAACATGTATAAATATTGATAACCATTATATGAACGATCATTATAACCTTCATTGGAATATCATAGCTTTGAACAACAACAACAAAAGCGGAATCTCATATTCCGGTTGATAACTAATTAATACATATCGATACATACAAGTAAGTAGTATGACATATACCCTTTAATCGGAGTAATTATTCGTTTTCACAGGAGCTTCATTGAACGTGACATAGGAACTTATAAGCAAAAGCATGGGGGGGGCATGGATATTTGACAACTGTGCATGCTATATGAAGGACACAGCTTTGTGCGAAGAAGACAGCATATAAAGTATATACTATGATGATTCCAAAGCGGAAGTTGACACTTCATAAGTTGATAACACAATAGAATGGAAACTGCGATTTTCCAGTCCATGAATCTCTGGCGTGTCAATAGCCTAAACACCTCTGCTCGAAAATTCGTTCATACATAAAGATCGCCAGCTAGTGATTACTGCTCTTTATGCTTGCTGTCAGAGCGATACATAATAGGGCCTTCACGATATTCATGTTCACATCGTATCTTAAGTGAGCTGTCATACGATATCTCTATATCATACAGTCAAACCTGCCTTAGCGGCCACCTGTCTATAGCGGCCATTGAAAAATCCCCGAGAGAAAAACCCTGTTAAAGACCCTGTGTATAGTGGCCACCTGCCTATCGCGACAAGTGGGTGCATCCTTGCCTGGATCCACCAAAGTATAAAGACACAGATGGACCGACCGAGGCCTAGACTTTGTGATATAGACGTACAGTGCGATGTTTGTGATGATTGAATGTTATCATGTTCTACGATTCCCCCACACTACATTCTTTAAGTCTTGTTTACATAGGCCTATAGTTTCATGCACCTTCGAGCAATATAGGCCTACATCATTCCCATTCACTTTCACAGTAAAATTAACAAAATATTCTGTTGTGGAAACTCCAAAAGTCAAACGAAAATGAAAATGACTGCAATCAAATTGAACTGATATGTATTTTGTCCAATGCCGGAGGGACGATTTTCAATATTTCTGATGCATCAGTGCCGTAGAAGTCCCAGAGTTTGAAAAAAAAAAGAGAGAGAGAGAGAGAGAGGACCAAGCACGTGGGGGCGCTGTTTCGATTTGCATTTTGTCTTCGAAAGGGCGACATGGAGAAAATCGTAAAATTTGTAAGTTGCTTTAAATTTTTAATCCAGTATTTTTCCATTCAAGGATAATCCATGACATAACATACTTCCTCGAAGGCAACAATATAACAGGCATTACTTCATGTATTCGACAAAATACTGTAGTTCATAGCGAGTGGTGTTTGCATGAGTGGACTGAAAAAAAGACAAACAAGAAGTATTTTGATTTTATTTTCGAAGAAGATTTTGCAAACAAGGACTTCTTCCTCTCAGTCCCTCATAGAGCTGACAAAGTAAAAAAAAAAACACAGCTGACAATATCATAGCGAGAAAAAAAATGAGTGGGTATCTTCTTTATGTATTATACGACACTGTTATCCAGTAATTGCTGGATTATTCTTACAAGAATCTTGTGTCTAGACGTTTGCTGTTATCTAATATTGCAACACTGCCTGACTAGAACAGACAACTACAAGACTCCCAGTAAATACTATTTGTCAAGTTTTTTTGTTAGAATAATTCGTTGTCTTATTAAGAATTACCCACGATGTTCCTTTTTATACATGTTGTTTTGTTCTTATTTGTTTGCTGCTTTTGTTGTTTTTAAGGATAAGAGAGTGAGGGTGATATTTTCAAAACTATGGGATGAGTGTAAAATTCATATGGAGTGCATTTACATTATTCCTGCGTATACAACACTCATACACAAATACACAATTCACGCATACATACACACACACACATACACACACGCACACGCATATACAAACACACACAGCTCACTAATATCAGGATAAGAATATAAGCAGAAGTTATGAAATATAGATTTGTCTTTATTCAATGCATTAACCAACTGACCAAGTACTGCGAATCATACTGCTATAGCCGCTACAAAGTGGGTTGTTGCACTGCATGTTAAAAAGTGAATAAAACTGTGGTTGACCAGATCAAACCAAACCAATTTGTGTTCATGATATCTGTCATATAACTCTGTCAACATATTATCATAATCGTGAAAGTCTCCTGAGTATTCTTGGGGTGGTGAAAATAGTGAGGAAAATCCAACCACCCTGAGGGGTAGTACTTCCAAAGAATAGGGGGAACTGATCTGTCTTTCATGTTTCTAATGAGTTCATCTTGACTCAGCCCCCCTCCCCCCCCCCCCCACCCCGCCCCCCCCCCCCCCAAAAAAAAAAGAACAGTTGCAACGAAAATTTACACAAAGTCAATTTGAAAGCTAGAAGTAAAACAGAAGTTATGGAAAGTTACTGAAAGTTACACATAGTCGAAACTGAAATGGCAAGACACCATGAGAACCACTACAATTTAAGATCTTTACAAATTATCTGAAGTGACAAGACATTATGAAAACTGCCGGGTTTCCATGTCAGGCAATCTTCCCGCCATCGTGATCGTCTCCGGGATCCACTCCATATCTCACAGAGTTGTCCTTGGCGAAAGCCCAGGCCATACGCTGCGAACTGAAGCTTCTTGCAAGGTCTCCCGACGAACTGAGCACTATGGCCCCTCCTGCTCCACCCACCCGTCGATGCATGAAGCCAACCGCTTTGTCTGCCGCTTCTTGGGCTGATAGTCCTGCATGGAAAACAGGAAAATATTTCCAAAGTTTTCCTGACTTTGCACCAAAGAACATCGTCAATCTTGCTCACGTAGTGTCATGTCAAAATGTATCCTAAAAACTGTCATGTTTAAAATGAGTGAGGAGAATTTCTTAGATGACAGCAATTTCACATTGCTGGCACATCATTACTTCAGATTCTGAACGTTTTTGATTGGGTTTTATCCACGGCAGTCTCAAAAACAACGTCTGTGCTTGCTTTGCCGCTTGGTGGCGACACCCCGAGAATTTGCACGCCCGAAAAAAAAAAGAATAATAATATTAAAATAAAATTCTCGGGGTATCGCCACCAAGCGGCAAAGAAAGCACAGGCGTTGTGTGCGAGACTGCCGTGTGCGGTATACAGGGAGGATAAAACCCAATCAAAAACGTTCAGAATCTGAACTTAATCGCACATCATAAGCCCTAGCCTCATCTGACGTAAAGACATATCATAACTATTATCACTGTAATCACTGTCCTAATCACGCTCTGACTTTTGGAGATGTGTTGCCATATTTCAGACCTCTACAGACCTGGCCTTTGAAAACAATTTCCCTCTCAGAGTTATACAACAGAACAGTATTTCATAGAGCATCTCTCTGTTTCTCACTGCCAGCAGTGCTACAAATGGAGTGTAATACCAGCTGCTAAATGTGGGATCCCAGGCAGAACCTGCACCAACATTGCAAACTTTTCTTCTTTCCTTCAAGGATCTTCACAGATTTAGCTGAAAATAGAAATTGACTGCATAAATGCATATTTATTGATCAGAAAGCCTTTGTAATCCCTCTTACAAATATTTTTATCAAACATGCAGATAACCCCTGCACGAAATTCAGTCTGCTAAATGTTGTTGATGTGTTAACGAGGACCTCACGATAAATACGTGGATACAGTGAATGCATCAATCCGAGTTTAACACATCAGTGAAATTCAATCTCACTCTTTAGCTACCTCCTCTAATCGAAGTTCACTTTTTCGACACATAGTATGCATATGCAGGAACTTTTAACCCTGAATTTCGACATATTTTCTGAGAAAAGGCATGTTTCATTAATTCGGTTACATCCAGGCGTTAGGGTCTATTATGTTACAGGTTATAAGATCATCATTAATACTGAAAATGACAAGAAGGAAAATTGGAAAGTACAGTAAGTTTGCTTTAAAAATTAAGCGAACTGATTACTAAAGGACATAAACACCCCCTTCCGTCGGGTCACATATCCATTTTACCTCTCAGGCCCCAACAGTTTGAAAAATGCTTTTCTGCATTAGTTTGTATACTACTCCTATACCACTGGCAAGTTTAGCTTACAATTTTACTATGGTTTACAACATTAACATATCCGAAACTTTAATCAGGCAGTTAATCAATAATCTTCAGAAGTTTCCACCACGGACAACGTTATAACCTGTGGTATATTTTGCTCTCGACATTCTCATCTCTTTTTTTTTCTGACAAAGCTAAAAGTTCTGACACATGGACGTACCTTGATGCTCCATGTAGGAGAGAACTGTCTTGGATAGGTTGACTTTCATGATAGCCTCACCATGACCAGTAGTCCATACAGCGCCATATGCATTGTCACAGTAGGCCCCACTGCCTGTAAAATATTAACCAAAATCACACAAGAAACATTCAAAAGGACGAGATATATTAAAATGCAACAACAGCATGAACATTATATTTCAAATGAACATGTACTGCACTACTGTATACGCGGTACTTGTTGCTTTGCTGATATTTTTTCCCACGAATTTTGCAAGTAGACTGACCCCCCCCCCCCCCCCCGTGCCACAAATACACTGTCATCTCCAAATTATTTCCCATCAATTTTTCTCCTGAAAAAAAAAACCCTCATTCCATCACAGTGGATGTAAATATTAATTCCAAAAACGTCATACAAGCCCATTTACAAAATGAAATACTTGGTATGGCAAGTGACAGCATATTTCTCAACACTTTTACTGTAAAAAGTGAGATTAATGGCAACATTATTGACATAAAAATAGTAGATAGTAAAATCTAGCATCAACTCGTTCTGTGACTACAATTCTGAATCTTTTATGCACTGCACACTGCACCTAAGTTGCAACTGTGCAACATGAACACACACATAATGTGGTATTTGAATAGTTTAAGGTTAATACTTACCAATAACGGGTGTGTCTCCGACGCGACCAGCAAGCTTTCCTGTAATACCACCTGTTGACGTACCACACGCCACATTCCCCCACTTGTCAATAGCCACTGATCCGACCGTCTCGTGCTCGTGACCAAAGTCTGCTCTGTGAGGGAAAATACTCAGGCTATATGAGAGAAAAACTTTGTCTGATCATGGACCTACATTAATTTTGTTGTAGGTCCATGGTCTAATAGCACAAGGGTCAACGTGCGCGTACACTGACGATACCAACATACATTTGATGGAAAAGCACCACGGGCGGTATAAAAGAGAAAGAGGATAGATTTAGCATGAAATGCTGAAGAATTTGGTGAAGTGTGTTTATAGTGATGCAATTCCTGTTTTAACAAAGCCTCACACGGATGAAGAACTGAAAACACATTCACATCGATCTGGACTTTTATCATCGGGAAGATCCTAGCAGACAGCACACTTCTCAGTGAAGTTCAATTGAAGTCCAACAAACCCAAAGAGAAATTTGCTCTGTAAATGGTGCACACCTTCCGCTGATTGCAAAAGACAACTACTCATTACTAACTCTTCCAACACGCTGCAATCAATTTCGATTAATAAACTGCACTAATTGTGCTTTTTTATCATACTCAATTGAATCTTCAACAAGTCTATGTAATTTTACAACTTATTCATGATGTATGATAAAGTCAACAAGAAAAATGAGATACAAGTATTCCCAACCTATTTGTGTAGGAAACTTTAACATTCTTGTTGAATTCGCGATATTCCTCCCATTCTTTCCTCGCCATCTCAGTCACCAGTTCGCTCGGATCTACTTCATCAATTCCCATCTCCTTGGCGAATTGGTTGGCACCTTTTCCAGCAAGCAACAGATGATCTGTCTGAAGAAAAAAAAATGAACAAGAATTCTTAACAATGGATGATGTTCTTCTCTTCTTAAACAATCATTTAAAAGTTACTACCATTAATGACACAGAGGGACACGGTCGTTGTCTTCACACTTACAATTTGTGGTTATGAAAATTCGGCCTTTTATTTAAAGAGTTGAACACATAGTACTATCACCACTGTCCATAACACATTTGGAAACAGTTTCTATATGTTTACGTGAATATGACTTCATATTTCAAGTAACAATTTATTTGATACATTATTATGAAGGGTATTTATCTAAATGTTATATGTATATGATGCAGGCACCTGTAATGTATGCTCTTATCAAGAACGCCCCCTCTTGAGGGGACGTGAGAATAAAAGGCACTTCAGGTATTGAACCGTACGAAGTCGGATGATCTCTTTTTGTGCTTGTCACAAATCTTCATTAGAGAGACTTTACAGCACCTACTCATCCAGATCCAAGTTAGCCCTACGGCAATTGAACAATTTACTACTTAAGAAAGTCTGCTCTTGATGTTTCTGACGGATAAAAATGGTACCTCCATGATGTCCCACAATCCCATTGCTGACAGCTTTGACAGAAAAAAAAAATGTGGCACATAATAAAAAAATATATGCAAATATATTGAAATATATATATATATATATATACATATATATATATGAAATATATGCAAATATATTGAATATATTTCTCTCATAAATCTGACTACTACGTGTGTGCTACATGGAAATTCAAAGAGTTCCTTTAAAGGTCCTATCTACCTTTGGGAGCAGTGATTTTTTAAAAAAATGTTCAAAATATTGCTTTTGATGCATACGTGTAGGTCAGTTGTATCACAAAACATCCTACCATGTAAAATTTTTTGCAATGAAGCCTAGAAAATAAGGAAATATCATTATTTTTCTCATCAACTATTCTGGTTCAAATTTTTACATTGGTTAAATGTTTCTATCCCTAGCTCACATTTTAGAACTATTTTGAAGCGCTAAGGGTGGGTTTTTGTTTTATCTGGAAATGGTAAATCATGCCTTTAATTTTTTGTATCGCTTTTGAGGGAACAAGGTTCCTAAGAAGACAGCTTACTCTTTCCATGACCTTCCTGGCCAGTGAGATAGGATTCTTGATGTTCTGCACACAGGTCACTGCTCCTGACCTTAGCTCTTTGCCTTCCATGATGATGGCATCCAACTCGACCTCACCGTCATAGTTTAGATCCGCTCCAACCCTAGGAGGAAGTAATTGCTGGATAGATGTGTAAGTGATATACCGCAAGGGGTTTTTCCTTTACTCAGTTCACAGTTTCCTCACGCCTATTAAAACAACCTTGGATACCCAAAATGTATATTATAGACCCCTATCAGGATGACAGCTACCTATCCCATGTTTGCACTTCCTGAACTCAAATTTCAGACTCCTCATTCCTTAAAGGGGATGGCTAATAACTGATCAGTGGGAATCAGTGGGAATGCATGGCTGGGGGATGATTGTTCCAATCATTGTGGGATTCAGAGTACATTATAATGTTATATCTATTGTTGTGTGAAAATTATTTGCTTCAGAACGATTTCATAATCTCACTATATTCAAGTAATGTGCAGTTTAATGTTTCCAGGTTAACATGCCTGTACAGTGACGGGGCGATCGTTAACGGGCCGTTAACGATCGCCCCGTCATTGTACAGGCACGCTAACCTGGAAACATTAAACTGCACATTACTTGAATATAGTGAGACCATTCTGAAGCAAATAATTTTCGCACAACAATAGATCGCACAACAATAGATATATAATGTACTCTTAAATGAATCCCACAAGGATTGGAACAATCATCCCCCAGCATTCCCACTGATTCCCACTGATCAGTTACTACCCATCCCCTTAAAAAAAAAATCTAACCGTCCACAACTTGAAACAAAGGATTCTACAGACAGAAGTTAATTACTATGTACTGACTTGATAGCATTCAGGTTGTCCATTCTATTTTTAATAAATGCAACCCAGCCTGTGAACATAAAAACATGCACGGCCCTAAAACACAAAAGACCTGCATAGATTTTTCTTAATACCGGTACATGTTCAAAAGCTACTTATAATCCCTCTGTGACCACAACTCACCCGAACGATCCATGAAATGGTATTATAGAGGCAACTTCACGAACAATACAAGCACTTCAGTCACTATCTTTTTCCTGCAGAAAGTTTACCCAATCAGAAGTTCAATTAAACCAACTTAAAACTATTGCTTTTTCCCACAAAATTGTGATTTAGTATAATCACAGATGCAATCTGACATTTCAGTATTGGAACATACTGTGATAATTTCAATATTTTCCTTAAATCTGTAGTCCGATTAAAACTATTGTATTTCATTGATGTTGGAACATTTTGACTAGAGTATAACTATGCGAAAATAACCCAGAGAAGTTAGCAGTTGCCGCTCTTTTCTTCGTCGAAAACTAAATAAATTGTTGGGAAGTTTAAATTAAAAGGAGGTGTGTGTGGACGTGTAACGTTGTATAAAAGTGAGAAATGTTCGAAAATGGTATACCCACGATTTGCGTACTATCGTGGAAAACGGAGGGAAAATGACAAATTGTGTCTCCTGAATTCAATCTTTAATGTAAGGTTACTGGAATTTGAACACAGCTAGAATACCAACGCAGAATAACACCACAACACGATCGAACATTCTTCGTGCTTTTTCTGTTATTTAGGGCTTTGTAAATGTGGCGTCAGCATCAGCATGAATAACAATACTCTACAAAGTTGTAACATGCATCTGCGTACATGGACTTAATATCATTAAAGCTACACACAATAAAAGAGGATTGATTCATAATGAACAGCAATACCACTACAAAACCATGTCCGTTGTCATAATCTAGCGACGCAATCGTGTAGGCTGGCGTGACACTGTCCCGAAATTGGCACAGCATGGCCATACGAATATGGAATTTTCGATTCACGTGTTGTTGGCCCCGAACGTGGTAAAAAGCTTATCAATATAGCCAAAGCAAGCACGTTCCTTTTTTAACAGCCTAAGAAACTCCGACGGCGGTTATACGACTTAAGATGTCCTCACGAATAACCCGAAGTTTGTATCACCATCAGGGTCGAATTTAAACATTTCCTTTATGTGTCCATCTTTGCTCAACTTCGGGACAATGTGTGATGCCTCCAGAAAGGGTGGCGTCTCACTGTTTAGTTCCCGAAATTGATACAAGATGGCCATAAGAATGTGGACTTTTCAATTTCGCACGAAGTTGGCCCCGAACTCGATTAAAAGCCGCCAATCAACAGCTGAAGCAAATACGATACCTACAGAAGGTTTTACGATAACACCCGAACCACACTAGAAGGCTTCACGAAGATGTGAATCCTTGTTATAAATGAACCTTCGGGAGATCTTCGGGCTGATTTTTGGCTTGCCAAAGATTTTGCCGCCGCTCACGAAGTCGCTGCCGGATCCTGAGAAACTCCATCGGCGGTCCTACGATGGCTTGATAGGATACTCTCACGAATGACTCGAAGTTTATGCCACCAGAGCCGAATTTGAACATTTCCCTTATCGTGTGTCAATCTTTGCTCAATTTCGGAACAGTGTGACGCCAGCCTAATGAAATCCAACAACATGACGTTGTATACAGATATGTCGATGCTTCCAAAATGTAAAGGATCAGTGTGACGGACAAGCGCAGGGAAGACGATTACGAAGATGCGCATCAGGAAGGCACGCACGATCGGCGATCACGGGAAAGGAGTCAACTGGACGGAGCAGTGACGGGAAGGCCACAACGACGTCGGTGGTGAAAGACACCAAGCAAATGAACTTCGAAACTCGATGCAGCAATTAACGTCAAGTCAAGTGTCCCAAATGGAGTATAGCGTGGAAACAGGGACCAGTGTGAAGTGAATGATGTCCTCTCGTCATCTCACAAGCTCGAGGGTGTCTACACGTCGGGCTGTTACGGTGTTTATACGGTTATTTTGAAGTTATTAAGCCAAGAATAACGTTTATGTTTTACACCTAAAAAGCATTATGAATTGAATTTTCTTCAGTTTTTATACGCGATCGATGGAAACTTGCGAGGTGATGACATCATTAGTCCACTCATTTGCATATCTATATGTCAACTGTTTAAGAACTGATTTTTTTTTTATTAGTCAAACTTCACAATCTTATAGCTTCCGTATCTTTCTTCCAATTTTGATCATTTTTTTCTTTTTTACTGTTGTTATAATACAGTAACTCTTTCGTTTCAGACTAACGTACTTCTAACTGGTTGGGAATTTCCCCTTTAATTACGTGTTGTTAGTAGGCCTTCTCACGTGGTACTTGATACAATGTTGGTAGCAACATCATTATTAGGGGTTATCTTGTCACACCTGCATCAAAGACCGGGTCATCTTCCATCACTCTAATGGCAGCCTCCACAGCATCTAGAGCTGTACCTCCCTCCCTCAGGACACAGTAGCCCGCCCTCGCAGCTCGCTGGACCCCCTGGGAACGGGCTTCCTTCACCTCGTCTGGGATGGCCGAGGCACCCCCGTGGGTAGCGATGGCTGGCTGCATGTTAGGCCCACACTCTTCCATTCATTTCCAATGTCTTGAGTCCTTCCGATGAATGATCTATAGAAAATAATAATAGGAAAAAAGGAAAGACAGAATTCCTTTTTTTCTTTTACAGAAAATAACTTTTAAAGAAAAGGGTGATATTGACAACACAAAAACATAGGCGGAAAAGGTTATTTAGTTATTTATTTATTTATTTTTTGGGAGAGGGGGAAACGAGGAATCTATGCTATGAAAACTGGTGCAGTGTGGGCTATAGGCCTGCAGGTATTTTCAGCTACAACACATGCACAAAATTAATGCGTCATATATGTATCACACATATATTATCCCCCTTTAGACAAAGCTGGGGGAGCCCTTCATCAGATAGAGCAAAATTAAACCTTTTGAGTAATACCTCGATCACCTGTAACATATTAACATGGAATACATGTTCTCAGTAGAGGTTATGATTTTCTTGATTGTTTTTAGCAGCTTTGATCACAAACATCTCGACAAGAATGGATTTAGCTCGTTTTGGGATAAAATTCTACACACACACACACCCTTATATATATATATATATATATATATATATATATATATATATATATATATATATATATATACATATATATATATATATATATATATATATATATATATATATATATATAAATATATATATATATATATATATATACTGTGGCTTAGACCTCTAGTCAAAATCCAATTTATGCCATACCATCAAGCAAACTAATCACATTATGATGACAGCATGTCGACAGTTGAGTGGCTGATGCAAGTATGAAGTCACTATCATTCATTCAGTACAGTGTCACAGTCACTTTATACCCTGCAGTTTCCCAGTATCCGAATCCGTAACTTACCACCGTCCGTCTAGCCTGTTATAATAGCGTAGTCCCTTTAAATCACACAGACCGAGGGAAGGCGCAGTTCCTGTGACTGCGGGGAAACACACACACACACACACACGCTATAGACCACGCCCACTCGCTCATATATTTTACTAAACTCTGTTTTGTTTTTTCTCGGGTCGCGCGGTTTTCGGGGGTATCCTACGGAAGTGCTAGCTATACACTAGCACGAATTAGGTCTCACAACTCGCTATCGCTAGTTTTCCTGTCTTCCAGGGTAAAACAGGCTGGGTAAGGATGTCAGTTACGGTATCTTAACAATGACTAGCCGTGCTAACGAAATCAAAAATAAAATTCCACTTCATTTAGGAGCCTGCATTATATCATAACAATTTCTTCATGCCGAGTTATGTTCGACTGAAGTTTCCTGGGTTTCGACTAGTGCGAATGACCTTTAAGTTGGCATTGTTAAACAGACTGGGCCAGTACAGGGCGCTCCGGCCGTTACAACTTACACGATTATGATATAACGAAATTTCGTTACAACAAAGTAAAAATTCAGGTCCCAAAATTATCATCTTTAAAGTTTATGGTGCAAAACCCCCTTCGGTTAGAACGATATTTCCGATATGACGAAGGAAGACAGCCGGCCCCGAGGACTTCGTTATAACGGGAGAAGCCTGAATAGCATCATCGCCATCTCTTATGACGGGTATTAGACAGAAAAATCCATCACACCTCTGTTTGGAGGAGTTTTATATCTTTTTTGACGATAAATACAGACTAGTCTTTTGGTCTAGACCAGTATGTGCCAACGAAATATACCTCACTTGTCCTAGCTGAGTCTGGAAGTTAATTTGATCGCACACAATTGTTATATAACTGACGCTGCAATTGTAAACTCCAAAATATTTCAATACATTTGGAGTTCTTTTTGTTACACTTGGTGAATACGACGGTTTGTCGTGAATTGTGAATATTGTATCCTCCAAGAATACGCATCTTATTTTGATACGTGTTATGGCAATTGGAAGGACCCACTATCTACAAACTCAGCTTTTCAGTGTGACCCCCACCCCCATCTCTTAACAATTTCCACTTTGTGTGTCTTCCTTTAAACATATCTTTTATGTCATTTATGGTTGTTTATACAAGTTGTCATTGCAGATGTAGTTATGTTTGAGATGTAAAGTAATTTTAAATCTGAACTCTATTCTATTGCAGAATGATATATCACGATTGCCTAATTTTTCCAATGTGGAGCGGCTTGGACAAAGATAATAATGGTAATATTTCGACAAGTAATACATTTGTAGCTCGGCTAACGAAAAATGCTCCACCTGTCCCGGCCCAGTTAGAGTTGATGGTTATTCACATTAAAAGTACAATGATTCCCTTCATCATACTCTTCCTTTGACGAGAAATATGTTCAATTCACATCAAGAAAACCGCTAACACAATGAACAGAAACTCGGGCAAATTATTATTCTCTCACATGTATAAATCCCATTCTATCACGTCCAGCGTCATACCGCCATCTACGACGCAGTCTGAAGAAGCCACCAGTGGGAGGCGAAAGTGGAAGGCGAAGGTACACATTAATTTTCGTGATTGTGAAAGAAGAACATATTTCTATGAAATCCCCAATCAGATGAACCTCATTCAGGATCTTCTTTTCACTATTGGGGAAATGTTCCAGTGTGAATGCCCTTTAGTTTGCCAGTGTAAAACGGCCTGGGCCTGAATGTTAATGGTGCCATCCTGACTTGTACATAATAGCTTTATAGCTACCGAAAGATATCCCACTTGTCCTGGCCCACGGGGGAAAAGGTTTTTCGGTTACATGTAGCACACAAAATGCATGAAGTACATATTGCGGATTCTTATTCCAATAATCATTTTTTTTTTCCTGATGTGAAATGGTCCTAGACAAGATGGCTATACATGTACAGCTATAGTGCCATCTTGACAATCATGGGCTAATGAAAAATATCCTACTTGTCTTGGTCCTTTCATAACGATTACAAGGCGCCAAATAAATATCGACTATTAGTCACTTTCTTGAGATTCATTTGTTGTAATTTGTGTTGACTGTCCCTCGTATGATTCACTTTGGTCGTCCTGTTCAATAGATTTAGTTTGTTTTTTTAGGGAAAAGGATAGGTGACCATATTTTCAAATCTAAGGCAAGTTTGTAAAATTCATTGTGCCTTTACATGAACACTGTACTCTTATCTACTACATGCAGTATCCACCCATCATCATATGCAACCATAGAATGCACCCACGCACGCATGCACACATACGCACATACGCTAACTCAAAATCAGGACAAGAATATAGTATCGGCATAAATCTAAAATATAATTTTACCTTTATTAAGGCAAACTCAAGTACAGTACTGCCAATCATTCTGCTAGCCATTGCAATGTGGCTGCATTTTAAAAAGTGAATGAAAATACAGTATGCCTTACCTAATCAAACCAAGCCATTTTTTCACTCATGATACAGTGCACTCCCGTTATAACGAAATGCTCGGGACCGGCAGTTTTCTTTCGTTATAACGAAATTTCGTTATAACCGAACAAATACAATACATAACGAAAACAAGGAACCAGTATATACATCATATTATGTTTGCTGAATACTCATCATACACTGGAAAGCTATGTGAAATGTGATGGGATAACTGTATTACAATGATAAATGCAAGTTCCCCTCAGAAACTGCGCGTGACACAAGGAGCGAACACACAGTGGTGTGAAGCGTTCACCCATGCAGAGACGCTATTTTAAATGCTTGTTCCGCACGTATTTTCGAAAGCAATTCGCGCTTCGTTATAACGGAGCACATTTCTTTTGTTTTTCTTTGTCTGTGGAGCTCGGAAAAGACTTCGTTATAACGGAAATTTCGCTATAACCGTGTTCGTTATAATCGAATTTTGTACCATAGACTTTAATGGTGATAATTTTGGGACCAGAAAATTTACTTCGTTATAACGAAATTTCATAATAACCGTGTTCGTTGTAACGGGAGTGCACTGTATCCGTCACACAAAACTCTGCCAACATATCATAATTGATTGTGCGAGCATCTCGAGGTGATTCTTGAGGTAGTGGAAATACAATTGTACATGTAGAAGGAAACTCTTCAACCCTTACGAATAGTACTGCTGGAGGAGTAGGGGAAACTGTTCTGCTTTCTGCACTCTCGTGGCTTCATCTTGGCATACTTATTAAAGCTGCATGAGAGAACAGATTCAATCAAAACCTATTTCCTACAGTCAACCATGCTTAAGTTGACCTCGCATAAGTTGAATAATCGCCTAAGTCAAGGTCTTTTCCAAGTCCTTATCTCTTTATTCAGGGCTCCATATTGATCTTTATTTTTTGGTGACCCTAAAGTAAAATCTGGTGGCCCGAAAAAAAAAAATCAAGAAAAACATAAGAATAACTAAATCGGTCCTAATAAATATAGAAAAATAAATATTAAGTATTACGGAAGCGATACAGGTACCCATGTCTAAAATAAATGAATAGAAAATTCAATCATCTTACCGTTATTCTGAGTTCTAAGATTTAGCAAATAGGCTTATATATTGTAGATTATTATAAAAGTTGATGCCTATTTAGGTGGTCAAAACTCACATTTGAAATGATAAAGTGGGAGCATTTGCAGACATTTGTAAACATTCGACATTTGTTTTAGCATTGTAAAGAGCCGAAAGTTACCGTTATTCATTTCTGATTATAAAAGCAATCATCCAACATTTACTAGTATTTTAACACCTTATGGAGCCGAATGTTACCGTTAATCATTTTCAAATGTAAAAGCAAACAACTGGCATTCATTCTAGCATCTTACGGAGTTGAATGTTATCCTTATTCATTTCCGAACGTGAAAGCAAACATCCGCTATTTATTTTAGCATAATATTATAACTGAGCCGATTGATACCGTTGATTATTTCCAGATATAAAAGCAACAATCTGTTATTCATTTTAGCATCGTACGGAGCAGAATATTACCGTTTTTCATTTCCAAACTTAAAAGCAATCACCCGACATTTATTTTATTATCGTACGGAGCCAAATGTTATTGCTGTCCACTTCCGAAAGTGAAATGAATCATCTGGCAATTATTTCAGCATCGTACGGAGCCGAATGTTAGTTTTTCAATTTTTTAACGTCAAGGCAGACATCAGACATTCACTTTACCATCAAATGCAGCTGAATGTTATTGTTATTCATTTCGAAATGTAATAGCAAATATCCGACATTTATTTTAGCATTGTATGGAGCAGAATAATACGGCTATTCACTTCCGAACATAAAAGCAATCATCTGACATTTATTTTAGCATCTTCCGGAGCCGAATGTTATTGCTATTTACTTTCGAAAGTAAAAGCAAACATCAGACATTTATTTCATCATCGTACAGAGTTGAATATTATTGTTATTCATTTCCGAACGTCAAAGGGATCATTCGACATTTATTTTAGCATCTTCCGGAGCTGAATGTTAGTGCTATTTACTTTCGAGCGTGAGAGCGAACATCCGGCATTTATTTTATTATTGTGCGGAGTTGAATATTTTTAGTATTCATTTCCGAACGTCAAAGCAAACATTCGACATTTATTTCAGCATCTTCCGGAGCCGAATGTTATCCTTATTCATTTCCAAAATTAAAAGCAAACATCGGACATTTATTTTAGCATCTTACGGAGCCAATTGTTACCGCTGTCCATTTCCAAAAGTAAAGGCAAACATCCGACTTTTTTTTGGTAGCCCAGATCGGGCCACCAAAATCTTCATTTCTGAAATTTTGGTGACCCGACGTGCATTTTTGGTGGCCCCGGGCCACCGTTAGTGTCGAGCCCTGCTTTATCTGTTATTGATTTTAATCCCTTATAAGTCGAATTTTCTCTGAATCGAAGCTATTTCTTCAGTCCAAATAGATTTGACTTAGGCAAAGTTGACTGTACTTGAATACTTATGCTGGGCCCTGTTTAATCAAGCGAGAGTTATGATTAATTGTGACATCAATAACTCTGTTCCACCTATAATCCATTACAACTTTCAATCAACTATGAGTTTCTGTTTTACAAAGAGACTTATAATTGATTTGAACTTATACATGTAATTGATTGCCATGACTTATAACTGATTAAAACAAAATAACAACTGTTGGACGAGCCTAGTTTCCAGCACTGTTGGCATAAAGGACAATACAATACACACAAAACAAACCAAACATACAACATTAGGGTTGTTTACATTTAACTCTTGTATGCTGCATGCTGCGCTCTGGCTTTGCCATAGCGTAACGCTGCAGCCAATGCAACAGCAAGCCCATGCAGCATGTATATGTACACTGTAGTACATATCATATGCCGATGTACTGATGAACTTTACGAAGAAGAACCTCCAGAGAAATCTGCTTGATAGCGATAGAATATTCACATGGATAATCTGACAAAGAGAATTTCTCACAGGGACTGAAGGTGAAAGTCATGCTGGTTTGTTTACTGAAGAAAATGCTTAAATTTGAAATTTAAATGTGAAACACACATAGAACAAACTAAATGCATAATTTTCTGTCATACCTTTAGCTCTATCAGAAGTTGCATTAGCCCCAGAACACCATGTAAAACACCAAAACATTCAATTCATTGAAAAAATCAATAATATAAGGTACATGGACGTAAAATCTGTCCCAACTGAAATAATAAACAGAATAGTTGCAGTAATAAGAGAGCATGAAAGTTACACAAAGTCACTTCAACAAAACAAAACAAAAGTAAAATCAAACGGTACGACACCATGAGAACCACTACAATTTCAGATCCTTACAAATTATCTGAAGCAACAAGACATTATGAAAACTGCCGGGTTTCCATGTCAGGCAATCTTCCCACCATCAAGGTCATCTTTGGGATCCACTCCGTATCTCACAGAGTTGTCCTTGGCAAAAGCCCAGGCCATGCGTTGCGAGTTGAAGCTCCTCGCAAGGTCCCCCGACGAACTGACGACAATGGCACCACCTGCACCGCCCACCCGCCGATGCATGAAGCCAACCGCTTTGTCTGCCGCTTCTTTAGCCGACAGTCCTGAGAAAAAAGGAAAACATTTACTAAATATTTCTGAATTTGTATCAAAGAATATCACTAATACAGCTACGTAGTGACATGTCAAATTTTATTGTGAGAATATTGATATAATGTTTCATGAGGAGATTTCACATGTTAGGCATACACAATCAGTGGACGTAATGATACAACATAACTGCCAATTCTGTGATCACTAACCCCATCTTGTCATGACTTTTAAAGATTGTTGCCACATATCATAATTCTTATCATTACAGACTGGCTCTTTGAGAACAATTTCCTCATCAGAGGTATGCTATAAAATAGCAATTCATTCTAATACCTGTATCTCTCTCTTCCAAAGTGCAACTGCTAAAAAAAGAAATCTAATACTAGCTGCTAAATGTGTGCTCTTGTGTAGAGGTACATACATGTATATTGCAAACTCTGTAGATCTTTTCTTCTAACCGTGATCTTCATTTCTTATGGATTTAACTTTAGAAAGACAAGGCAAGTGCCATAATGTGTCTCGCCCATTCACGTACAAGAAACTGTACGCGAATGGGATATAACAGCTTAAAAAAAAGAGATACTAAAGGGTAAAAATTTATGGCAAAAAAGAAATGTGCCATAAAAACTTAACATCGGGCTCTTAAAATTTGTTGACCCCTGCCTGTGACCTTTGACCTTGTGGTGACCATCCACTCCCCAAGGGATATCTACCATCCAAGTTTGGTCCCAAACGGACCTATGGATCAAAAGTTATGACCCATAATAGAAACACGCCATAAAAACTTAACATTGGGCTCTAAAAGTTTGTTGACCCATGCTTGTGACCATTGACTTGTGGTGACCATCCACTCCCCAAGGGACATCTACCATCCAAGTTTAGTCACAAATGGAGTTATGGATCAAAAGTTATAACCCATAATAGAAACGCGCCATAAAAACTTAACATTGGGCTCTAAAAGTTTGTTGTCCCCTGTTGTAACCTTTGACCTTGTAGTAATCATCCAATCCCCAAGGGACATCTACCATCCAAGTTTAGTCACAAATGGACCTATGGATCAAAAGTTATGACCCATAATAGAAACGCGCCATAAAAAACTTAACATAGGGCCCTATAGTTCATTGACCCCTGCCTGTGAGCTTTGACCTTGAGGTGACCTTCATATATGGTAAAATGTGAAACTTTGTATGACCCCTCTTCCCTCGAAGTTTGATTGCAATCGAAGCCCAGAGTAAAGAGTTATTGAAGTTTTTGTAGCGTTACGGACAGACGACAGACGGACGACGGATGGACAGACGCCGCAGACGATCCCTTAGTCTCCCCTCACCTCCGGTGGGCTCGACAAAAATGGCTGTATTCATCTATGTTTATTGATTTGAAAGCTCTTTGAAGTCCCTCAGCAAGTTATGTTTATCATACAAACAATGTCTTCCATGAAGTTCCTTATGGCAAATGTTAATGAAAAATCACACTCAAGCTATGACGTACGATTTGTGTACATTTATCTGACTTCTAAGAAGGCTGGACATTCTCAATGGACTTTCCACGTGTGTATTTGACTTGTGCAAGGCACACTTCATGCAAGATTGACTGGTAACCTGACACTCATGTTTATGTAGTTCTGAGACATAGACCTACCTAGGTGCTCCATGTAGGAGAGAACTGTCTTGGACAGGTTGACTTTCATGATAGCCTCACCATGCCCGGTAGTCGACACAGCACCATATGCATTGTCACAATAGGCCCCACTGCCTGTAATATATGAACCAAAATCACACAAGAACATAAAGAGGAGTTATAGTGTATTTCATATGAACCAGGACTGTATTAAAATGTACACATGTATACTCTTTTTCCACAATGATTTCATTACATGTACTACTTTTTTTTCTGTTTTCTTTTTTGTGCAAATTTTGCCAGCAGATTGGCCTTCAAAATTCAGAACTTGCAAAATTTCACCTCCTGCCACACAATTGCACAGTATACACTCCCCAAGGTGGAAAATCATGAATTTTTATCTTGAAAAAAGAAGAAGAAGAAGTTAAATAATTGTAATTCAATGAATCAGCAGATTCTGGCATCTTTTGGTCGACTTGCTGCAATTCTGATTCTTGATTACATGTCTACAGAGTTAAATTGCAGCAGTACAAGATGATATCACATCTATGAAACGTTTGAAGATTTGAGGGCTGATACCTACCAATTATGGGTGTGTCTCCGACGCGCCCAACTCGCTTTCCTGTAATACCACCTGTTGACGTACCACACGCCACATTCCCCCACTTGTCAACAGCCACTGACCCGACCGTCTCATGACCAAATTCTGCTCTGTAAGGGAGAAAACATTGCTTTATGAGAGGAAAGGCTTTTGTTTACTTGGTAATAACACAAGAGTCAACTTGTGCCACACTAAAGATACAAATAGATATTTGGAAATCCCTTCAACGGGGAAAAAGAACTGAAAGACATTCACATTGGGACTTTTTCAAAATATAACAACCTGAAAGGCATTACATTCTCAAGGATGTCCATGTAAAATCAAATACTCTCAGAAGGAATTTGCTCTTCAAAATGTGGCACATCTTTTGATTATCAGAACTGTGACAGGCAACAACTCATCAATGAATCTAAATTGCATTACAAGCTCCTTTTCAATTGAACAGCACCATTAATTGAGTGACTTTGGTATACTCCACTAGATTATCCACAAGTCTATACAATATCATGGCTTAGTCACAATGTTCGATTTAGTAAACAAGACAGAGTAAAGATGCCAAACCTATTTGAGAAGAAAACATCAACGTTCTTGTTGAATTTGCGATATTCCTCCCACATTTTCCTTGCCTCCTCAGTAACTAGTTCGCTTGGATCGACTTCATCAATTCCCACCTCCTTGGCGAACTGGTTGGCACCTTTGCCAGCAAGCAACAGATGATCTGTCTGAAGAGAATGATGTGATATCATACCTTTAACAAAAAAAAATTCAGAAGTATGGTGTTATTTGCAATTTTAGTTATAACCACACATGATTTACAGCAAATGACACGGAACATTACCAGGTACAATACTTCACACTCACAATTAGCGGAAACAAAATCTTTCGCCTTTAATTTTCATAAGTGCTTGATGACTTCAACACATAGCATTGTCCATAACATAGTTGGAAGTAATCTCTGTATCTATTTGAATCAAACTACAGATGTCACCAAATATCAAGTCACAATTCAATTAATACATTTAAAGGAATTCTATCTAAATATCATGTATTCTAGTTTATGTTGATGATATACTCAGCCTTTCTAGTTAGCATCTACAGCAACTGAAAAATATACTTCATGGACTATGAAACAATAATCCTTTTATTGATGTTTCTGAAGTCGTGACTAACCTGTACAATCATGCGAAGATATCACCTACAATTAGAGTAAGCTGTCATGCCTACACATTCCAAATCTCAAATAGCAAAGTAAACTGTCATCAAACCTTAAAGTTTATGTGCCAGGGACTTTGTATAGCATGTACAATGCTATGAGGTTTTCTGTGCCAACCAGCAAAACACACAAAGGGTCTAAGTTGCTGCCCTCAAGAAAATCAATTTATACAGGAGAGTTGAATCTCAATGGAAGCTGCCATAAAACCGTGCTCCCCTCTCATATCAGATTTAATCTTATATCAAGGATTGAGTGCTCTTATAGGAGTCATATGTCAATATGTTCCCCTGAAACATACCAGTATACACATTCAGATATAAGTTAAGTAAACATAATTCCCTGAAAGTAGGGCACACTTGTTTGAAGTGTTCATTTTTTTATGTCAAAAGTGATAACTACAGTTACCAAGACAGTGATATAAACATTTAGCCTCTGTGCAAGGTGGCAATGTGTAAACAACCACCCTCCCAAACCTCATAGCTTTGATAAACCAAAGACTAAGATATTACTCTATGATTTGGACTTCAATGTAATGTGTTCCAGAGAAATCTAAAGTCTTCTTTACTCTTTTCTAGTTATTGTGGGGACAAAAATCAACTAAAAAACTTTTGATTCCCTGAAATACAAAAAGCATCAGCTCACTTTTTCCATGACCTTCCTGGCCAGTGAGATAGGATTCTTGATGTTCTGCACACAGGTCACTGCTCCTGACCTTAACTCTTTGCCTTCCATGATGATGGAATCCAACTCAACCTCACCGTCATAGTTCAGCACAGCTCCAGTCCCTAGATGAAAACATGAATGAACAATTTTATGCTGACATTTTATTATCAGTACCCAGTGTGATACTGTATGTTGTATCACACAACTTTGGAATTCTATTCCATCTTACTCAAATGACTGAGCCACAAATTCAAAGTTTAAAACTGTACTAAAAACATATTTCAAAATCAATTCAAATGAGTTAATTGTACATTTGCTATCAAAACTCTAGTGAAAACGTATTTCAGAAAGATTTCAAAAGAGTTAATTGTCATAATTAGTAGTATAATTTTTTTTTCAACCTTAAAGCACATACAGACGCAATCAGTGGCAGTCTTATGGACTTTTAAAGCACGATATTATCATTACTATATAGGCCTATCACAGGGCTACACACTAACCCATTTTTTCTACTGGTCCAACCCGTCTGTAAGACTAGTAGGTACACAGTTTTTCAATTTTTTACTGGTCTATTCCTGAAAAAGTTACTGGTCTGACAGTGATTTTTACTGGTCCTGGACAGTCGGACCAGTGCCAGTGTGCAGCATTGCCTATAATTATTTATACATTTCCCCACACCTACAGGACGAGAAAAAAAAATCATTTTGCTAAAACTTCACATCACAGTTTCTTGACTACGAGTATTATACAAATAGTATTCACCCAAGTCTCACAAGTAATCAGCAATGCTTGAGTTTCTTTGGGGAATACGGTAACGCGAATGCAAATTGTCACATTGGTATCCAAATTTACAACAGCCACTGTCACACTGGCAAAACTTCTCGAGTTTGACTTCGAGAACTCTTTGCAAAGTTTGCTCACACGCCATCCAACAGGAATTGGACTGGTTACGTGACAAACTTCACAAAGTTTCGGCTACATGCATTCTGACTGCACAAACCTTGAATTGCTTTGTGGGGTTCTTGAAATTTCACGAGTTTCAGTGGGAAGTTTTGAAAGAAGTGTTGCGAGAAGTTTTCTGTAAGTTTGCCTTCACACTGGGAAAACTTTGAGAACTAAAACTTCAAAAAGCTTTGCCAGTGTGACCACAGATAGTGTATGCATTTCTTTTTGGTATCTTGCTTCAGTTCAGAATATCAAGCAATTATCTTATCATATCAACATCATCATCATGGGTTATCTTGTCACACCTGCATCAAAGACAGGGTCGTCTTCCAGCACTCTAATGGCAGCCTCCACAGCGTCTAGTGCTGTACCTCCGTCCCTCAGGACACAGTAGCCCGCCCTCACAGCTCGCTGGACCCCCTGGGCACTGGCGTCCTTCATGTGATCTGGAATGGCCCAGGCACCCCCATGGGTGGCAATGGCTGGCTGAATCTTGGACTCACACTTTTCCATTCTTGACATCTGTAGCCCTCTAGGTAAAGATCTAGAAAAACATAGGAAGGAGGAAAGATAACAAAACTTGAAAGAAAAAATGAAAGCAACATAATTAAAAAGGTTCAATTTGACAACACAAATGAAACAAAGAAAATGGGTGATACAGGCAAAAAAAAAAACTATGTTGTAGAAACTGTTCCAGTATATTCAGCTACTATTCTCAGTTACAACACTTGCACAATGTTCATCTGCTGTATATATTTTTTCATACATCTAATAGATATTCATGTACATATAATTTCAGGATAGCTGAATATAATTGGATTTTATTCTCCTCCCAGTTCAAAGAGGCTGAGGGGGTGTGTCACACATATAACTTGTCTGTACAAGGTTCTGTCAATCTAATTCAAGGCACACCATTATACCCCCTACTGCAAGAAAGGATCTATCATATAGTAGCAATCACATACATGTACAATGTATAATATGACAATTTCTGGAAAAAATTGAATGCAATTTCTGGAAAAAATTGAATGGGCATTGCAGGTATGGATTTAAGTTAGGTGTGAAATTTAAAAAAAAAAGTGTTTTTATTATCACAACTCACCAGTTCCCCAGTTCCAGAATCAGTTACAACTTGCAAAACTCTACCAAAGACCGCACAGTAGTGAACACAGCCTGTTGTGTGTCTGGCCCGTCTTAGTGAACAGCTTCGCGATACACTGACAGTTTGAGGAAGAAAGAGATGGAATAATAAATATTATTTTATTGTGTATTTATAACAATGCTTCCCTAAGACTAAGTTTACAGAATGGATTGGGACTTCCACGAAGAGCTTATCACAATGTTGATTTAGTCCGACCTGTTACGACTTGCTGTGCAGCAACAGGGATGTGTAGAGTTACCAGGTAATCACAAATTTTTTACCTATAGTGCAGCCCCCTGTAGGATCCATGACTGATGTTATTAATAGTCTAGATCGACCCACCCGCTAACTGGTTTTTACTTGCACCCAGCAACTTTTTATCCAAGTTGTAAATTGATCATATTACTATTTGCAATATACACATCACTCCGACTCCGTCAGTTGGCCTTTGATGTCACCATGTATATCATGGTATTACCGGGTACTGGACAGCGTGGTAATACCAGAGGCGCACATTTTTGCATACTAATGACACTCAATATGTGTGGGACTTCATAGATAAGCCTCACAGAACGTTGTATGGACCAAAGTCGAAAAAACACAACATAAAAATGTAAAAGCTCTAAGAAATTCACATTTCACCTCATATTTAGGAGAAGATGTTGATTTATCAGAAGGTTTTATCACCTGAACTGTTCGAAATGTTCAAGTTAGACATTTTACCATAAAATATGAAATTTGAGCCTCATTTGCCAATAATTTTTTCTTTGCTGTCCACTCGGTAAGAATGTGTGCAGTGACTCGTGTTTATGAATTATGATTCCGGTGCAAGGACAAGGCGCGAAAGACGTCGATTATTCCATTACGAAAATCGTGTCTGGAATTAGATTTATAAATTACTGCGATTTTACACCGCCCACAAAGACAACTTTTTGGAGAGGGGTATAGATCCGACCTAGATCTATTTAAAGTCTATTTTCCAAAATAAAAAATCGGAGTGAATAATTTTTTATAATTTTGCCAATTTCATAATTTTCAGGACTTTCACTGGTGCTATTTTTGGCCGAAACTTCATCCTCTAGATTCTTTATTTCTAGTCTAAGTAAACGGAATTCAGAGCCATGGGAAAAAAAAAAAAAAAAAGGTCCGGTGATATTATAATATTCCCGATCCACTCTCCGACTGAATCTATCCCAGACCAGAGACCAGAGTCAGAGAAGGACCTACCAGACAAGCTACACCCATCATGGGTGCTGTTTGTTATTCCGAAGGTTCGCTATTCCGAAGGTTCGTTATTCCGAAGGGTCGTTAATCCGAAACACGCAAATTCCCTATACCTACAGGTTCGTTGATCCGAAAATGAAAAAGGGTTCGTTAATCCGAAAATTTGTGGCGTTATTCCGAAGGTTCGTTATTCCGAAGATTGGTTAATCCGAAAATGAAATTCGGAACAATGAACCTTCGGAATAACGAATCTTAGGAATAAAGAGCCTTCGGAATAACGACCCTTCGGAATAACGAGCTGTAACCCCCATCATTGCCCTCTGCTTGTAAATGTTAACTCTTAACGTGCCATGGTCGCCGAACGGCGACCTTAGTCCTGACGTGCCATGGTCGCCGATCCGCGACTAAGAAGAGCGAGAAAAGCATTGATCATTTAAGTTATTGTGGTACCGTAATGTGTTACACCAAGAAACTGCCAATGATATGTACTGGTAGCTGATTAGTATAACCATCGTTTCCACTGAAAATATGACCATGTTTACATTGGAAATTTTTGAGTAAATACATGATTTTTCAGCTAGATGTATTTTTTTCGCGTCGGGAAAATCCGCAGTGAGCGCACCCTCCGCAAGATGTGTATGGACCAAAAGTCTCATTGGTAAACCACGCGTGTGTATGCTATTGAATCAGCGTGTATTGTCTATGCGGTTCCACTCGCATTGTTCCACTTGGATGCTGTCCCGCGGGAAGCTGCTTTGATTTTGTCCCTGAAAGAGGGTCAGCTTTCGTTCGTCGGTCAAGTCTTTCATCCTTTTGTTTTGGTAAACGTCACTAATCGTCCCCCACGCTAGCATAGGAATTACGCGCGGACAAAGGCCAGCCGATTTCAATAGAATACGCCCGCCCCCCGTCCGCCCCCCCGTCCGCTTAGACAAAAGGAGGATTAGTAGGTTCTTCCTTCTCAATTGGACAAAAGACACTCTTCCAGGGCCAGGGACATTACTTCAGTTGCAAATACAGGATCTGGGACTAAAGAAGTCACATTTGGGAATGAATTACTGAGGCAGAAAGAGAAATTGCTAAGACAAAATAAACTGCTAGTATCTTTGGAATCATACAATTCTAGAAGGCAATTTTGTTATCATTTGAAAGAGGAGATGTTGCTCTAAAACTTTCTTACAGAGTCAAGGGAGCGTTCTATTGAAGAAAAACCGCGACTGACTCTTTTTTTTCCATACTACACAAAAATTTCTAATAATTTTTTAAAGATGTATCAATTATTTCTGCAATATTTCAGGTTCAGATAGAAATTATGGCAAACTGACTACATGACATGAAAGAACAAACATTTCTTGATATATGTTGTGTAGAACTCAATTCAAAACAGTCAATAGTTTCAGAGATATGGCGGTTTTAAATTTCATTGTCGGTCCAATTTCGAAACGTTCTAGCTTTAGGTAAAAACCTCTGGCACGTTAGGGGTTTTGGGCCGGGCACATTAAGAGTTAAAAGATGCAACAGGGGTTAGACCAGGGAGGTGTCTCACCTCCCTGCCTGGTTAGACCTACTTCTTTAAGGCTCAAGGGTAATTACAATGGTCATTCACATCACCTGCAGGCAGCTGCATCTCGTCTCGTACGATTCCACGCACGGCCGTTGAGCTTGTGCCTGAGGCTTGAGCTCTGACTCTGAGAGGGTAGCTCGCTGTAGGCCCTACACACCTACGGCAGGGAGTCGGGAGACGAGCACTTTACTTGCCACTACTGCACTGTCTGTAGTCAGTGTCGTTGAGCGTTACCATGCATGAATGTGATAATGGGATAAAGCTAGTAATAGCTCCTGAGGGGCTGGGAATTTATGGTGAGCAGACCAAATGGTCGCTACTCTGTGTCTTCAAGAAGGTCGAAGGTTGAGAGACACCACACCTGATGACCAACGTCCACATGATCGATAGCCTTGCCACGCGAACTAGCTAGCTAAGAGTCACTATGGTCACCTGTTTGGTCACATGATCCGCAAGCTGGGCAAAAGGGATTTCCCCTTTTTTTTGCACCCCACCCCGCCCCCTCTCCAACACTGACATTTGTTTGGTATACTGTATTCCATAATAGTCACTGGCTTTCACTTGCAAGGAAAGAAAGGGAAGGGGTTGATGTGTGAACATCTTTGGACTTTGAAAATGGTACTTGCTCTGCACTTCAGTGCAATATGTTTTAGTAGTTTTTATCTTTTAGTAATTTTACTACATACTATACATGTAGTAAAATTACTAAAATATTGAACATATTGCACTGAAATGCAGAGCAAGTACTATTTTCAAAGTCAAATAATGTTGGTAAATTTAACAAAATACACATCATCCCCTTCCCTTTTTTTTTTTCCTTGCAAGTGAAAGCCAGCGACTATTATGGAATGTACCAAACAAATCTCAGTTGTCGGGTTGTCAGTATTGAGATCCCAGCCGGGGCGCTCCTACATCCGCACAGATCGCGTTCGGGGCTGATCGCAGTTCTGTTGCGCGCAAATTATTTATGAGTTGTGTACACAAATGCAAGACCCTAAAAAAGTTCTGTCATTTTTTTCATTCCTCTTGGTCTATCTTACCTGATTTATCCAATAGTCACAGTCAATTATTTGCTTTATTCACATTTTGCTATGTGTTTATCAGTGCATACTACCTATAACATACTATATTACAACCACACAGACATATCACATATATATTTATCAGGTGAAGCGGGCTTGGCTATTAGTGAACATGCTGCAACGTCTGCGAGCAGTCATTCCTCCGTCACACCTATATATATATATATATATATATATATATATATATAGCGAAAACTTTGAGCAAAGAAAATGGGTTTTCATCGGGATTCGAACCCGAGACCTCCGATGAAAACCCATTTTCTTTGCTCAAAGTTTTCGCTATTTATTATTACAATTGTTTCTGGTCAGTTTTTCCTTCCTTGTTTCAAAATATATTACAAAAAGCTGCATCGCTTCGGCGATCCCTCACATTTATTCCAAAGTTGATTTTTATGTCAGGTTAATGTGTGTGTGGCACACATACACACACTATAGCTTCTGACCACACGAGCAAAGAGAGTTAAGGGTTTGGGACGAACACCGATCTAGGGCTTTCAATAGCTCAGTCGGTAAAGCACCGGTCTAGTAATCCGGAGGTCTCGGGTTCGAATCCCGATGAAAACCCATTTTCTTTGCTCAAAGTTTTCGCTATTTATTATTACAATTGTTTCTGGTCAGTTTTTCTTTCCTTGTTTCAAAAAAAAAAAAAAATATATATATATATATATATATATATGTATATGTGTGTGTGTGTGTGTATGTATGTATAAAGCTATATATGTATATATGTATATATAATATGTATATATATATATATATATATATATATATATATATATATATATATATATATATACATATCTACTCTTACTCTCTTAAGTTGATTGGTAAACAGGAAATAAAGAATATGAGAGAATTTAAGAGGTACACTTTATAAAAGATTCAGATGCAAGTGCGAGTTTTAATCAGCACATCAACATGACATTAATTGATTTTGGAAGACAATGTCACTAATATAACTTCATGTACTGTCCAATTCTAAATACTTGTATCTAAATTTGTGTCACAATGAGATTACTGGTATGAAAATAAACTGTTTCACAGGTAGAATGTTCTCTTCAGATTCAAAATTTAAGACAATAATGGTTTGCATCTCTCATTATCCTTAACATTCAAACACTCAAAGCCACACTTCAGATAGTCGGATTTCATCATCAACACACACAGTTAACAAACTTATTTCTAGTACTATATATTTCATAATTGCACAAGATATACTGGTTAAAAACAATTGTTGTAAACTTGTTTATAGATATTCATAAAACTCCAGAGTTTCTAGATGTTTGTATCCTTCACAAAGTCCCATTCACTTCAAAATCGTCTATTTCTAGCAGCAGTTTTGATGTCCAGAGACTGTATGTGGAGACTGCTGTTACAGGTCAAAATTCATAGTGTATGTACTGTATACACCATATTTTACAAGCATAATATTTCACAAAACAGAGCATAGAGGATGATTCCGCCAATATTTCATGCGGCGATGGAAAAGCAAAACAAGGGATTGAGAAACAAGAATGATTCCTTTGCAGGAGAAGTGTTAACAATTTCCTATGGTGGAGATGATGCATAAGGTACTGTGTGATGAGAGGCAATAACTTTGCATGTTCTGTATTTCCATTTCAAAGGTTGACTCGCAAAATTTGCAAAAGGACACAGCAAAATACACAGCATATACAGTAAATAATAAAATGCCAAGGCTGCCTTAGCCAATCTTGAAACTACAAACCTAGCGACGAACAAGTCTTCTGTTTGACATTAGTCATGCTGCTTTCTTCGGATTCAACAGTTTTTTATACATTTACATGATTGTCTACATACATGTATATCCTTATTTTTCTTTGGATTGTCACATTGTTTAACTTGTGAGGGTTTTGGCTGGTTGATTGGTTGTTTGGTTGGTTGGTTTTTATGGTAGCCCTGACATGAAACACATTTGCCCCACTAAATATGTATTATTGTGATGTTAATGAAGGTGGATGACTATAATATGTGACCCGCTACAACAAAAAGATCCAAAAGTCGGGGGAGGACAATTTTCTAAAAATTGCATGACATGATTACCTTACTCTTCTACTTCAATTTCATATATAGCACATCTCATAATAGTACTCAGTTGCCGAGATATCGATGATTTTTATTACTGCATGTCAAGTGGTTGAGGAAATCAGAGTTTCAAGAAAAACGCCTTCAAAGTTATCCTTCTCGACACTATCATGATCAGGGAGAGGCGAGACATTTTTCACCGCTTGACAATAGAAGGTATGCTCCTAGCAACCTCCGCGATGTTCATTCAAGCTTAGTGCCAGCAGTCTACGCACGACGAATCAGTAATCAGGATGCCACGCACTGACCAATAAGATCACTCCCTCGTTGCTAGGGGCAGAGTCTAGCTGCGGCGCTAAATCCAAATCTTCGTAAATGTTTCTGTTACGTTGAAAGTCGGAAAATCATGGCCCAGAAAAACGCTAATGTCTTGCTTTTCCTTTGATCATTTAGCTTTGAAATTTCGGCAGATGATAGACAAAACCTTGTACTGGGTCACACACGGTAGACGAAATAAAAGATGTAGTGTGATATTAGTTTAGGTGGGGAGTTATATTAGTACATGTATACATATTATCCATTCCAAAGCTTAGGTATCTTCATGGATAAGCAATGAATGTAATGAGGGCCCACATGGATCTGCTCATGTGTCGACATGTGCTAGATAAATCAACAAAGGTTCAAAATGGATTTGTCATACTTGTAAACAAAGACAAAATAAAGGCATTCCAAAATGATTATCTAAACTCCGGTCAAATGACAAGGTTTTATGAGACTTCACTTGTCACATGCTACATGACGGTGATACATTGAATGTTGACAGATGTATGACGGATGAGTGTGTTAATGCTCATAACATAGTATTGCACAATGATCACCTCCTGACTGATCCTTTAAATTGCCATGGCAACAATGAAAACACTGACTAGAACTATTATCTCCTTAAATCTATCTGCTCTAAAATATCAAGTGGTAGTTATTAGTTACCTCTCTCCACTTTGGAATGCATTTCCCCCCCCCCCCCCCCCTTGGTAGGAAAAATTAATTTCCAATTTCATTTAAAAGTCACCCTTTACCTTATATATAAGGCCAGTGCATCGTGCATTTTACAACAAGCACTCACTTTGCCATATCACACTTTCATACTCGCAACCAGGCTTATTTGTTCAATCACGCCTTGGTTGACAGATGAAATATGAATGTAGTTTTGCAATACACTTGTGTCATACATGGTTCAAATTATGTTCCCTTTCATACTGCCAATTCCTTTGGTACTCTGCATGGAAACTGATTTTTAAACTACTCCATAATATACAGTGATGCAAGTAAATATACACATCAGATGATCAAAATGTTTGCATATATCATTGATGCTATGTCAAAGACATACTAAGATGACTTTGAGGGTAAGGCATATATTGGGTAGATATAAAAGGAAAAAGACTGAAGAAATACATGTATCTCCTTGAAAGTGAAAGTGACTACTTAAATTGTTCACTTAAAAGCACTGCATTCATTACCACTTTTAAAAACAAACGCAAAATTTGAAATGCTTATCAATACATGCATTTTGAATTTGATAGTCCAACTTTGCGGCAGATGAGGATGCAAGATTTTTGCAATATCATTCAATAAAGACTGATTTTTAAAATTCTGTCATAGAAAATATACATCCTGACTATTATGAGGTATATGGACTCTAGGATTGCAAATTTGAGTACACAAGCATAAAGTAGTATACAAATAATGACTGCTATGAGGGGCACAGTTAAAATTATGGGCCCAAGGTGATGTGAAAACCGTAACTATGGTTTATGGTTATGGTTTTCACATCACCGAGGGCCTACATAATTTTAACTGTACCCCGAATATCAAGCAGTCATTATTTGTTTTATAAACCGAAAATATAGATTCCGAAATATAGATACCGAAAATATAGATTCTAGTCTCTTTTACAGCACTCGTAATCAACGCTGATCGACAGCGCGGCGGTCGTATCATTGGTGCCTACATGAGTGATCATCTATGTGTACAGTGTACGCGCGGGGTTCGACTGTCTCGAAACCAGTCCACTAGTCTCTTTTACAGCACCGGCGGTCGTATCATTGGTGCGTACATTATGAGCGATCTATGTGTACGGGGTCGCGACTGTCTCCAAACCTATTTACTAACTGTGCCCAGGCCCCGGTCACAGTAACTCAAAAACAGGGCACAGCTATTTTCATGACTCCCCTTTTAACCAATCAGATGAGAGGATTCTAGAAATGAGGTATATAATAGTGTACAATGCATGAGGATAAACTTAAGCTCACGCCAACTCATTCATCACTAAAATAGAAGTCTGTCAACTCCCTTGATTTGTTCTGTCGCATGATTAATTGAAGGGCTCCCTCTACAGCCAGGCTTCAGGTCCATGTTTGTCCTTGATGAGTGTGAATTGATCGATGACAGCACCATCCTGTATTAACAGTTCACATGAGTTGATATCAACCATTTAGCTCAAATCTTCCAATCAATTAGATTTTTCAACACAAAACAACCATTTGTAATGGCTTTAAATCATACTAAATTGTGCTAGTATTAGACATTTAGATCATGCAAAAGGCAAATAATTCTTATTTTGAAATTAGAATTTAACATTAAAATATTAATACATATCTTATTTGCATTTTTTGACATGTGATACATACTGACAAATCTAAATGTACACAGACAGACCAAAGCTTAGCACAAATCTACCATCTCTGTAGGTACATGCACATATACACACATACAAGTCAGTTTGTAGACTTGTACACTACAATTGACTCAGTTTTGACATCTTTACAAACAAGCTCAAAATGCATGAAATGCAGAAAGGAGACATTACAATAAATAATTGATGTAACTTTCTTGGACATTCAGTAAGACAAAACAGATATTGATTTTCTTTTAGTTTCTTAGAAATTATCTAACAATTTCACTTGAAATGGAAACACCTCCCTCCCGAGCCTTTGTCCTTTCTTGACTTCATAAATTCGCCATCTTCTTCAATTCCAATGTGTTTCTGAAAAACTGTCATTTTGTCCATCCCTTTCTTTTAACCCATTCCTTCCGCAAATTCTCCAAGATCCTCCAATGCCCCCAAATGAGATTCTTTTTGCCCATCGACAGAGAAAGGACATGTTGGTAATTCACATGTGCGAAAGCAGTCAAGCAGTACATGTACCTCCTTTTCACGGTCAAATGCTTGGGCCATCGAACAATGGAAATATTGATCGAGTGTGAGGTATGAATAGAGCGGGCACTGATGGGTTCACAGAATATTTTGTTATACACAAAACAATCGAGGCCCGAATGAGGTCAGCGATAACTGAAATCTACTGATCTAAGCCTTGATTGCTATTTACATCTTCATACGAGTTTCAGAGTAAAACAAGCACAAACTACATTGGTAAAAGGGTAAATAATACTGTGATATACACTGTTTTCCTACAAAAAGAAAACAAAAGCTGATAGAAGGAGCTCTAATTTTTCTATCAAAGCCATTTTTCAGGGCAGTATAGGAAAAATAAACATGAATTTAGGCCACGAATGCAGGCACTCTTGTCTACATTTTGGGAACCTGGCATGTTCCCTTATATCAGTTGCCTTCACGGGAGCCTGGTTTACCAGGTTCCCATAAGGAACGAGTTAATATAATTTTATTTTTTCCACTTCCTTATTATGTAACCTGCATATCATCATCCCATGCATCACTCTATCCTATCCTCCCAACTGCTTTCTTGCTCATACCTTATAATCACATTCTCTTCTTCATTATCCCACTTTGGTCACTTTCTCACTCTCACCATTTATCATGAAACTCTCACCTTCTCATCAGACACCTGCTCAAAGTTGATGTGCGTCGAGTTGATGATCTTCATTCGTGTGTAGCCATAGTCGTCAGATCTGAAGGCATCCCATGGTTCTATGTGCCCAAATGTGTCATGCTTCTCTCGACAGCCCTGTTCAGACACAAAATTCCAATACTACTTATTTGAGGGGAAAAAAATGTTAGAAATTGAAGGCTGACTACTTGAGCATCATCAGTATGAGGCTGTTTCGTTTTAATATACTGTAAAACATGATAATTCTCGCGAATTGGAGCCGACAGCCCTTTTCATGGCATGAAATTTTCGCGAATTGCCACTGATGTTCAATGCATGTAGTGTAGACAAAAACTTTCGCGTGCATTTTAATTTTGCGAATTTTGGCGCTCGCGAAATTCGCGAAATTAAGATGCATGCGAAAATTTCTCGTTTTACAGTATCCTTCTGGCATTCCCGGTAATCTAGAATGTATTTACTGGATAACTCTGCTATCACTTTGACACATTCAAATGAGTAAGCACGATTCTCTGCAAGTGCTTGGATCTTAATTCCTTTATAGATAACGAAAAATTACTAGAAATGGTAAAAGGCATTGTCAAATTCCACTACAGACACATGCTTATACACTCTCTCTCTCTTTCTCTTCCTTCTTTTAAATCTCTTTCTCTATCTCCCTATCTTTCCTTTTTTTCTCTCTCTCTCTTTCTTACTCTTAACCTTTCTCATCTCTCTCAAGCTATCTCTATCTTTCTATTTTTATATCTTTCTATTTCCTCTTTCTCCATCTCTCCCAAACACACACACACACACACACACACACACACACACACACACACTCAAGTCACACATAGATAAAATGTATACTAGCAGTAAATGATGTCAAGAGAAGAAGGCCATGGAACTCACTGCAGATCCAGTGACAATGTGCACAGGGGCTTTAGGGTTCGTGTAGGGCTCGCTCACACTGCCGTTATACACCGTCCTGTTGTACAGGGGCCACATGCGTTCGTAACTATGCTCATGGGCCCAGAACTCCACATCCACTCCTGTTGAAAGATTAAAATAATGTGTGGTTCCAGAAGCATACACTATCTGAAGGCCGAGTTGCATCAACAATTACTAAATTCCCTCCACTTGCTAAGCAAATAGACACAGCTGCACACTAACCCATTTTTTCTACTGGTCCAACCTGTTTTTGTCGGACTAGTAGATACCCAGTTTCTCCATTTTTTACTGGTCCAAACCTAAAATTTATTGGTCCTGGGCCCTGTTTCATAAAGCTGTTCGTAAAGTTACGAACAGCTTACGAGCGACTGGTGATCAGTTCTGATGTGCTGTACTTATCAGAATTTCCATAATTCAGCACAAGAACTGATCACCAGTCGCTCGTAAGTCACTTGTAACTTTACGAGCAGCTTTATGAAACACCCCCCTGGTCTTTTTTTTTTGACTGGCCCTGATAATGTTATTATCATATTCTTTCTTTTTTTTACTGGTCATGTTGGACCAGTAAACCTGGCAATTCCTGAAGTTACTGGCCCGACAGAGATTTTTACTGGTCTGGACCGTCGGACCGGTGCCAGAGTTATGTGTTAAATTAGAAATATTACAAAACTAGAAATATCGCTATGGCGACTGGTATGCCTCCGCCATAATGCATGATTCTCCTTATAGGTCCATACAGTAGTTCATGTAAACAATGTGTGACTATATTTTCAAAAAATTGGCAAAATATTAAAATGACATGTTTGTTACAAATGTGTTGAATGTTGACCTTCCTTGACCTAGGTTTAATTGGATGAATGGGAGAGCATGAATTTGGGGATTTAAGGACTTAAACTTGCCTTTGACCCTTTCATAAGCTTATGCATTGAGTAATTTTCAAGGTATAAAGAAAAAGTGCAATATCTGTATTGAATAGTAAATTGTTACCATCTTCATCTGGCCTTTGACCCTAAAATTCATAAGAGAATAACTGTCAGGCAGAACATGCATAAATGTGTGCTAAGTTTCAAGATAGCTTGAGCCACTTCCGAGATACGGAGGAAGAAGTAAGTTCAGCTTGATCTTTGACCTTTTGACCTTTGAACTAACTGGGAAAAAAAAAACTTCCCAGAGAATCTCTATTGGGTTATACATGCATACACCAAGTTAAAAAAAATAATCCTGCTGGCATTGCATAAATATGAGGGAATTAAAAATTTTGAAGTGTTGCCCTTGACCTTTGACTCATGACCTTTGACCCCATGAACCCCAAATTCCATAGCTAATCTCTGCCAGTCACTACATGCATATATACTATGTTCCATGAAGATACCTTGAACAATTCCAAGATACGGAGAAAAAAGTGAAATTTTAACATTTTTACTTGACCTTTTGACCTTTAACCTCATGACCCCAAACTTTCACCAGAGAATCTTAACTTGGTAATACATGTATACACTAAGTTTCAAGAAAATATCTTCAGGCATTACATAGATATGGGGAAAATAGTGAAATTTTACACATTTGACCTTGACCTTTTGACCTTTGACCTTGAGCATGTGCACCCAAAAGTTGATAGGCACAACTTCATCCCCTAATCGAAGGCATGCCAAGTTTCATTAGGATACCTCAAAAGGTTTTTTAGTTACGTTGTCCACAAAATTCATTACGGACGGACGGAAGGACCGACGGACGGAAGGAAGGACGGACGGAAGGACGGACGGACAACCCGAAAACATAATGCCTCTGGCACCACTTCGTGGCGGAGGCATAAAAAAAACAGACTTCAAGAATCAAGGATGCCTGTTTCTCTCCTAACCCTTTGTGTACCTTGAGTGCAGATAAACACACAAAACCCCATAGTATACGCACACTGTCCAAAGTCCCTGGCACTGTAAGGGTGAATAGATACATTATTCTGTGATATTTAAATCTGTACATCATTACTCCACAACCTCCGAGAGCTTGCTCCACCTTGGAAACTACAGACAACTAATGTGACATTGGATCAAGGTTGTATACGATGCTTTCTCACACTACTAGACCATCACATGATGAATGTTTACACTGTGACTGATCTTGTATAAACGCTCCTCTCAGGTAAAGCCATCCAAGTGCAAAACGGAATACTTCACTAAACACCAAATGGCTCCTCTCTAAGCTAATCAAGCTGCAATTTCTACATACATGTAGGAACAGGTTTCAGCAAGTTGTATCCTTTCTGGTTATGCCACATAACTAAAGAGAAAATATACATCAAAGAAATACAAATAAATAAGGAAAGGGTGGACCAGTATAAGTTGATAATTTACAGTGCTGTGGCCATTCTCAGAATGGGACGTCCAACATAATAGAACTCTGAATGAATTTGATGTATTATCCTTTATCATATCCATTCATGTGCTCTTAGAATGCAATAATGTCACATTTGTGTATGTGTGTAATCATGAAAAATGTTTCAATATCTATTCCATTGTGATACTTCTTATGCCAAATTTCACATATCCCATTTCTAGTTCAAATTGTACATTATCCTATATCCTGTAATATCTTCCTCAGTATGACTGCAAATGGAAGAGAAAATTTCTCCCTCATTCGCATGGAACATGTTATGAGAATATTATTCTGATATCAAAACACTTTGGCCTAATTAGTTAAACAACTTGATTATGCATGTACATGAAATACACAGCTAACAAGATAGAATATCCAAAAAAAAAAAATGATAAGCAAGGTACATCAAAGTCTAAAATACATTATCAGTCAACAGAATGTATTTCATATCATTCAATTTGAAACAGTTATCCTAATAATCTTTCTAATGGACAGATAAGGAAGATACAATCTTATTTTCCTGGACTGTGATATTAACACAGTAGGTTCATCTCAGATTTATCTGTTGATAGTGAGTCATTATTTTTTTTTTTATCTTGGTTGAAGTCCACCAGATTGAACTCTGGCCAGCAGGTCCATGATTACTGATACTGAACTAGCATGTCAAGAAGTTGTGAAACAACTCAAAAAACATTTGTAAGAGCACAAAACAAACATAATTATTGTATTGTATAAATGTGAATTCACTGCATATCTATTTCCCAGCCAACAATGGCAACTACATAAGTGTAAACATCTAATCCCTCATGTCACCGAATATATCTTTTTTTTCAACAGGTTTTACTATGCTTATTTTCTAAGTTATTCATATCATGAGATGATACTAACAAGATAGCGCTTGATATTATTTCGCTAGCATTTCTCCCAGCACCAGCCATAAATCAAATTCAAATGAAATTGAAATTTCATTCTAGTTGATCAAATAAAGTTTGCATTGTAAACACGAATGGCCTTGAGGCATTCTTTGTATCCCTGAATGTACGTCCTATCCTAGCCGATTTCCACAGATACAAACTCTGAAAGCTTTGTTGCTGTAGCTATATGTATTTGAAGAACTCACCATTTTGGTAGAAGATATCTTCAAAGGCCTTCCGGATCTGGTTGGATTAAAAAACAGACAGGAAGTGAAAGCGCAAAGTTAATGATAAAACTTTGAAAGAATTTGGATCTTGAAAGAAAGAGAGTAAAAATGAGTAGCTTGGGATCGGGCAAGATTAACCAATAGAAAAGCAGTACCCCCATCCAACTTCATAAAAGAAGGAAATATATGCTGTAGTGCATATATGTATTACCATTGAGTGGACAGAATTATGTGAACTCATTCCAACTTAATTCAGGCACTTTCACCATGTCTTTCATTATGTTGTGTCAATTGTACGTTGGCTGCCCACAATCAGTGATTTTAGGAGATTTTGACCACTTTCTTTTAATTGCAGAATTGGAACAGTGCATTTTTTTCAAATGTAAGCCAAAAATCATACTAATTCTAACATCAGCAGAAAACAATTATGCAAATCTTTCAAATCCTGCAGTTCAAAAGAAAATGGTCAAAATACCCTTAAACACCTTATGCAGGCAGCCAATGTTCGTATTTCCTGCAGGTTCTTATATAATTACATGCACCTTTTATAGCTACAAAAAGAAGAACAATCAAAATGGGCTTTGGCACAAATCCAAACAGCCTACCATATTTCCTATCTTTAAAAATTAGCAGCAGAGTCATCTCAACCTTAACTATTTTGCAGTCATCTTCATAAAGATAGATACAAGAATTATTTTACACTGGAGAACAAGAGCAAATATATGAGAGCATAAAAACTGACTTACGATGCTTTCATTCCCAGTACAATCATCAGCGTCTTCATTAGTGCAGTAGGCTGGACGATGACCCATAGTGATGATCCATGGTCGGACAGCACGGTTCTCTGGTTTACTCGCTTCCTGTAATGATAGGGATGACCATCAACTACCTGATATCCTACAATGGCATGACTCATAACAAACAGTCAAATGCCATCAGTAGTGGTAAAATCTATGGCATAGGCAAATTGGTTCCAATAGGATAGAAAAGTTGCACTCGATTTTACAGCTACTTGCATTAATGTTGTTGGGTTTTTTTCTCCATGTTTCCACTGAGAACGTTTCAAAGCCACGAAGCATGAAGTCATTAAGAGCAAGCAAGTAAATATGAGGACTGCCAGAAAGCTCAATAAATGATCTGTGTCATTAGAAATGACATGTAGGAACTAGCCTTCTTTTCCGTAATAACACACAGCAAGCATGTGATCTCATTCACAGACAGTAATAGCAAAAAGGAAACCTCTGTAACTACAAACTCTCAACAAAGCCAAATTCCTACTTCCTTATAATATTCTTAGTCTTTACTATGAATCTTTAAACAACAAAAAGGGTATGACAAATATTCATATTTGACAGTTACGGTAACAAAAAAATAATTCACAGATAAAACTTACCTCCAGATCTTTCTCCAGCCATGACAACTGCTCAAATATCTGATGGAACCCAAACTCAAGAAAGAAGTAAACCTCAGTAGAGAGGGAGACAATATGCGCTGGGCCAATGTTCCAGCTATATCATTGACATGAAGAAAACACATGATGCATGGTCAAGAGAAACAAAGATACAAGTATCCTTCACAAACTGTAATCCATAGTATCTTGAATTTGTCACTCATCTTAATCACACAATTGTGCTTTCGCTTGCTCAGAAATGCTATGCAACCAAAGGAAAACTGATCAGAAATATTTTCACATAAGGAACATGTTTGATTTGTATGGAAGAATCAGCTTTTGCTGAGTATGCTAAGTCAAATGATAGCTTTCATATGTTTTGATCTGATCACATTACAAAATTCTTCTTTATTCTTTTTTTCTTTTTTTCTTTTTGTTTTGATGGGTTCCTAAAGAGGAAAGTAAAGCTTGTGATTCTATTCAGCAATGTGCAAAAGCAGCATAACATTCATGAATTGTAACAAACATGGTATCAAACAATAATTTCAAGCATAAAAAAGTTCACAAGTACTGCAAAAGGATTCGCATAACATAAAAACTCTGAATTTCCCTAAATACTCTTCTACTTGGGCTTGGGCTTTGGTGAGTGAAACATGATATAAATTCACTGACCTGTACCACAGGTTCTCGCTCTTCTCATAGTTGGGCATGGTGAAGCGATTCTTGTAGTTTGAAAAGTTGCTGAAACATGGAGGAGAAAATCCACATTGTTAGTCTTCTACCATATTTGCTAATAGTCTGCATCTTAAGAATAAAAAATGTACATTAGGATTCTTTTTTCATTTGATACCAGGTACTCATCTGATCATTTGTATTTCTTAAGCTGCTGATTTTCAAAAGATCAATCAGTCTGTTGTAGCACTTATTACAATCAAATTAAAACACATACAAGTGTAGCAGTTTTCATATAAGTCTCTGAAACATAACATAACTGGTATGTTTAGATATATATTCAGTGTACATCTAGACACTTGACATGATTTACAGTCTCTCACAAAAAATAGTATGACAGAATATGCAAGTAAACAAGCATGCATGTAAACAAGCACGTGATAAGATCATGGCACAGTAGGACTGGGCTACCTTGGTGACACAAGCAGCATTAGGCTTATCTCAAAGCTTTATTCATTTTTTTTTTCAAGCAATCTATGTATGCCCAGCAGCACTGAGTGGCTGATGCAGCAGCAGACTTGGATAGAAAAATAGCTTTGTACACACATACACAGACATTGTGTTTTTTCTGATCTTTATTTTTTGTTTGATTGACTAGGACAATGTCCTGGTATAATCACACACACTTCATCCAACATTACAAAAACCATTACATTTCTTGCTTTGGGTTCAATATCTCAACTCTTGGCACAGAGACTATCCTTCAACTACGCAGTGAAACTTCCCTATTGTGAACTTACTAATGGTACTCATGGTTTCCGGGGCAGGTCATATAAGGAAGATATCCTGCCACTGGCTGGATCTGACGCATGAAGCTGTCTCCAGTTTCAGCGTTGTTGTCTGCGAAGTCGTAGGCAAAGTCTCCTGAAATGAGTAAAACAAGAGTTTGAAGGATGAGACTGGGAGAGAGACCAATAGGTGGAGAAAGAAGTAAGAGCACATGATGATGACGATGACGATGACGATGATGACGATGATGATGGTGACGGTGACGATGATGATGACGATGATGATGATGATGATGATGGTGACAATGACGATGATGATATGATGATGATGATGATGATGATGATGATGATGACGATGATGACGATGATGACGATGATGATGATGATGATGATGATGATGATGATGATGATGATTAACAGCATTGGTATGGCACCATAAAACTGTTTAAAAACATTCACAGGTGCAGACTCCTCCAAGAGAGTTAGCAATTAAAGGCATGGTGTGTGAGTCTTGAGAGAGGCTTTGAAGTGCTCCAACTTGTCAATTTCACAGAGAAATAATGTCAATAGAGTCTTCAAGTATACAATCATTCACAAGTCTTGTTTGCATCAAAGATTAAGATCAACACGTTAATATATCAGTTGGAAGCAGGTTTTCTCACTCTCAATATGTATAAGAATAAGTTTATTTGTTGTGAAATTGTTTATATTGATGGGTTATTCACTCGGGGCTAAACTGACATGGTTTATGAATATATCGAAAAGGTACCGATGGCGAAGTTTCACGAAATTCCTCCAAACTCAGTATAAATACACGTGAGTATTTGCTGCAACTAAAATCAACTTCTGTGTGTTATTGTATGTGGGTGTTTTGTCTTGGCATTTAGCTACGTCACCTACTTCTCTCCCTTACAAATATTTCTCCACTGACAAACACCTTTCCTTTTTCTAGATGGGGAAGGGGGTTGTGTAGGTGGAAGAAGATTCAGTACCTACAGGTCCAAATTCACAAACCTGTCTAGGAATAGGTATGGTGATATTCTCTATAACCCTGTATGCTATGCAATCTACTGTGCATGAAATGCATACAAAGCTGGAGAGTGAGAGAATTAAAAAAAAACACACAACAAAACAAGAGAATTTCGGTGGTATGAAGTCAGATAATGCATTGAATAGGTTCTGACAAAATCTGAAAGCTTAACAAAATATGAAGAAAAAAGACTGGAAAAAGACCTATGTTGATTGGATGGCGGCAAACTCGGTCAGAATCTGTTACCATCACATATTATAATTTGTGGTGTTGATTATAAATGAATGACAAGCAACTGCTAATGTCAGCCAGAAATATGAGAGAAAGCATTCCCATATCCCATGCCTAAATGATTGAAAGACATAAATATATGCTTCCACTTCACATCTCTCAGCATTTAAAGACCCTGATTTATAGCGAGACTGAAAGTAATCAAAGTAGTAACCACGAGAAGTGCCATTATAAATCTTATTCAGAGTCTATGTACAGCCATCATGCTTTGCAAGTTTTGTCCAGTTATCAATTCCGCATGGTTGTTGATAACGATGATAAAAAACTGAAAGTGTACTTTTAATTGCATTAAATATGACGGGGTTGTCACTTCTCAAGTTTTAAATATATTGAGCACCTACAGGGCATAATAGTGTGAAGTTTGCCATTGAAACATTGACACATAAATCTATCCTTGAAACTCATTCACAGAAAGTGCTTGAGAGATGAAGAGGTGCTTAAGAAAAGAAGAGTAGGAGTGACGACACGACAGATGATATGACCATAAAAAGAGTAGGAAAGTGTCTTGATACATACTTTATTATATAAACAATTTTCTGCAATTCACATTTAGTGAATTAAGCCCATTACTCAACCTGTCCAACAATGATAGGCATGCAACAAACAAGTAAAAGATCAACACCTAGCAGTGATCTGTACTTTACAAGCACTTAGAAAGTTAATCAAATCATATGGATTATGAAGATAACCTTAGTATTTCAGTTATGCAACTAATGGAGGGAATTTTTATATATTAATCATGTGTCATAATCAAATCTTAACAAATGAAAACTCACTGTCAAATAAAAATTGCAAAGGCTATCAAGGCCAAAGTTGTTTGACCCCCTATGTCTAGATGACAGGCTGGTTTAATCAACCAATACAGGGGGCAGCATTTAGTGGTCAAGACACGTCACTGTTTTTTCTCCAGACATGAGCTTGTCTGGTTTTAATGGTAATGAAGGATACTAGGACACTATTAAGTGGTGCTAGGCGTGGTTATCGTCCACATTCAATATGTTGCATAGCATTGCTTTGTAAAAGAGATATCAACATCCTGTCCACGTGTGTGATACAGTTTGGGGAGTGGAAATCTCATGCAATTTATATAGCTGTAGGAAAAGCACCAGAAGGGGAGAGAACTAGCTTCCAGAGAGCTTAGGCCCATCATCAAGTTGGCATTGGCATACTCAAAACTGGAATGTGTCATAATGTCTGTGTACAGCAATACTGTCATTAAACTTAAATACTTAGACAGTATATCCTCTGTTCTTGCCCTTTCGGTTGTCTCGGAGTTCCTTATACATTGGCCTAAAACAGAAATCAAGGCTGCATAGATTATGCCACACTCACCGACATGTAGAATGGCATCATACATGCCAGCCTGAGTCTCCTTCTGAAGACGACCAAGGGATCGTGCGTTCTCGTTGCCCATGTCACCGAAAACGGCAAATTGTGGCGACCAGTCGGTACCAGCTGTGATGGCATTGAAGGCAAAGAGATCACTCCATCCATCCTCACTCCCACAGTGGTAGGCTGCAGACAAAGATGCCAAAAAAAAAAATCAAAACTGGTGGAAGATTTGCTGCACACTGGCACTGACCGGATGGTTCAGGACCATTAAAAAAAAAAAATGGTTTAGTGTGCAGCCCTGAATTAAGGAACAAAATGTCAAATTTTAAGCAAAACATAGAACATTAGCAGAGCAAGCATATATAATACCAACACAAAATCCATACTCATCTCTTAAATGATAGCATCTGCAAACATTGACATCATGAAGTTGACTTAATGAGATCAGTTTAATGATAAATGTGGAAAACAATCATATCTTTATCCTTGAGTCTTCAATTAAGTTCCATCTTCCAGCTTATATACTGCATAGACAAACACTAAGTCCTTCATCTAAAGAGTAAAATTGAGTCTTTATTTCTATTCAATCTATTCAATTTTAATATCAATAGGGTATCGCATGGACTAAACCTAATTCTTTCAATTTGAATAGCAAAACTGAGTCAAAGGTCCAATGATACTATTCAAAGGGTAATATGTTATGTTACTAGTAATAGTAACAGACATTATATGTGCAACTGTGCAGTTGGCTTATCTCCTTTTTTGGGATTTCTCCAGGCAAAATCTCTCATTAAGCAGGAGCATTACATACAGCAAAAACATTTCTTTATTATACGGACAGAAGGGCTCTCCTAAACTTGATTTAAGGATTCAGCCATCTGTTCGTAATCTTACTGTATTGCTCCCCCGGCTTGAGTCCAGTCAGCTTCACTCGGTGGATGTACTGTGTGTGCTTCAGTTCTCCTCCATCCACAAATTTTGTAGCCGTTCCCATGGCGACCAGTGAGAGTTTTCCTGCCAGGCCGAACTCCACAGTCGACGTGTTTGTTGGGGAAAAGGTGCTCCAAGTCACCATCATTTCAGTGATGTTGCCTGTTTGACAAGGTATCGGAACGAGAGCAGGACAGGCCCTGCTGATTTCACTCCTTTCAATACTTACAAGTCATGCCTAAGCTCAGAATGCAGCTTTCAAAATACTGTACAAGTGGAAATTTTCGCGGTGTTGAAATTTCCGCGCATTTCACGCAACCAGAAACTAGTGCAAAAACAAAAGCACACGAATATTTTCACATGCCATATGTTCCAGTAGCTGATGATGCTAAACTCTTCTCACTCAGTCAAGCGCAAACAAAAATTTGTCAAGCGAAAATATCCACTTTTACAGTATGTTTCAACTGTATCAAATATAGAGTGATTCCGATCCCTGAATCCCACTTGTTTTGCTCATCTTACAGAACTTTACATTTATATCAGTGATCAAGTCTTGATTAATAACTTGCATAATTTCAATCATGAAGAACTGTCAAAAGGTTAAAAAAGTTCATAGTGGTCAGCAATGTGCACATATCAATTTATAAGTTTATAAGTGTTTCACCATCTGACTTTATCACAATCAAAGATTAGTAAATCTCTGATTATTTAGAAGAACTGCTCTAGATTGAAAAATGAGAGAGAGAGAAATTACAAATCAGATCTAATTTCATTTTCATATTGGCACACACTGCATTTATGATTTTATGATTATCTCAGTTTAGCTGTTATCACCATGATCTCAGCAAATGTGGACATTTCCTTGCATTCTTCCATCATTTGAAACAATGATAACAATAATGATAATGGTAATATAATTTGCATGTTTACAAGAAACAGACAGAAATAACATTTAGACTATTACTAATGGACAAAAAAATGCACAGCTCACATGCGTGCCTAATTACTGGAATAGGCCTTAAACAATAGCCAAAAAATAAGATACTATTTACTGCACAGAATCTCTCAATTATTCAAGACTGGGAGACAGCTAGATCAATTGCTACAACAATAGTACAAAAGTGTACAATACAATTAGATGACTACAATGACAAAGCTTCAAACTCGAGTGATGTGAAAACATCTCTACAATACAAAACAAAATGACAAAATATGATCTGGCTGTATGCAAAACGATAAAGCTTCATGCTATGTAAAGGTCGAAGTGAGTTTATAATAACATGAATTAACGCGTTGGACTCAAGAGTCAGATCTACCTGTGGCGGATATATGAATTTGTTGTGGCTGTGTATGAACGACACTTTCCCCCGTGACTGAGGTACTCGGGTTCATGTAGATCACTGCCGCTGATTCGACACGCATCACAAAGAGGAAAGTCGAAAAGGATCCGACAAGCACGGCAAAAGAAACTGCAGAATTCATTTTGTCTTCCTCTTCCCTTTTGGTAGCTAGATGTGCTAGTGCAGCGCGATCGATATCGATTACTAGTATACAGTACTCAGGTCAGCAGTCTCGCCTGCACTGCGGCGGGGGCTTCACTCCAACTGGATGGCCAAAGCTACGGAGGCAAGGGTAAGGCCCGTGGGTGCAAGTCTAGAGATGGCTGCGCTGCGCTGGCTCGATTCGGCTCCCCTTTGCGGTTGTTGTAGTTGCCGGAGGAGTCATAAAGTCATAGGTGGGAATTGGAAAGATTTTCTGCGATACCTGGACTTGAGAATAAAGTGTGGACAGGTCCTTTCACTATATTGCTGGCTGTCATCCAAAACAGGAACGCGAAATCGTAGCAGATATCTATCTAGATCGACCTACTCCGCTTGTCGTACGCCTAACTGTTTGTACGTGAACACAACAGTTTCCTACAGATCGTTACCTCATCTCTGTTTTCTACTCTGTTTCTTAGTCTTTAAAAAGCAGACTATAAACGTCTGCTTACATCTTTATTTTTCAAAATAGCATACTTTCATCGGAAACATTTCTTTGTTCATTGTAGCAAAATAATAAAAGAAAACAGTTATTATGATGCTGTATTTTGTTTTAAAAAGTAAATAAAATAACTTATAATCAAGATTGAGAGGGTCTTTTAGCAAAGTCTAGCAATGTTGTGCGAGAGCGGCTGATGGTCACATGGTTGTTGTTTGAGTTGTGTGTTGTGGTGTTGTGTCTGTGTGTGATGTGTGCATTACAGTTTGTGTTTTGTATCGCATACTGGTAATATATCATTTTGTTTTGTTTTGTTTTGTTTTGTTTGCAGCGGCGGATACGGGGGGGGGGGGGGGGGGGGGGCCGCACCGGGCGCGCGCCCCGTCAAAAGAAATAAAAAGAAAAACAATGAAATGAAACCCGGAAGTAGCAACAGAAAATATTTTTGCGCCCCCCCCCCCCCCCTTTACGGAAATTCCTGGATCCGCCCCTGCTTTGGGTGACTAAACATAGACCCGATCTGGCAGATGTACCAAATTGTGTTGTCATAGCAATTCATCGCCATGGAAAATGGCTCTAAACATCCTCACTTGGCCCAGCTGGTTCCAGACAAGGAGGTACAAAATATGCCCCTGATGTCTTGGAGGGGTGGCCACTGGCTGGTGAAGAACGCTTTGTAACGGCAACAATTAACATGTAATACAATTTTTTTTTTTTGGAAGATTGGTTCATCATCTCAATTTCATTGTTCAAAATATATTTCCATAATGTAAGCTGCTATGTATACATAGGTTAGATTTTTCTTCGTTGTCGTTTCCAGGATTGAAGCCGTGGGTTGAAATAATAATAGCTCCTGTGATAAATTAAACTTCGAAAGTGTACTCTCTTGAAAAAAATTGAGTGAAATGTTCACTCTTGAAGGAGTGAATTACAGAAAAGAGTGAAATTGGAGTGAATTTTGAGTGAAAATGTTCATTTTCACTAATTTTGGAGTGGCCTCAGGGATCATTCCTAAATCTTCGAGTGATCCCTGAGGTCAATCTAAAATGATTGAAAATGAACATTTTCACTCCAAATTCACTCCAATTTCACTCTTAATTCATTCTGTTATTCACTCCTTCAAGAGCGAACATTTTCACTCGATGTTTTTTTAAGAGAGCAGGGAGGGAGATGAGGGGGAGGAGAGGGAGACAGACAAATAAATAGACCAAGATTGAGAGACTGGGGAAAATGTACTTAGTTCGAATTAAAAAAAAAAAAACAAAACTGATCTAGTATAGAGAGATGAGTACATAGAATTGGTCATCGGTGAATCTTGGCTTGCAGCAATCAAAAGCAGATCATAGATGGCGCGCTTGCATTGTGTTTCATGTGTTTCACATTGAGTGTGTATACTATGTAATCTGTATTTTTATTTACTACATTTTTATGCCTCCGCCACGAAGTGGTGCCGGAGGCATTATGTTTTCGGGTTGTCCGTCCGTCCGTCCGTCCGTCCGTCCGTCCGTCCGTCCGTCCGTCCGTCCTTCCGTCCGTCCTTCCGTCCGTCCTTCCGTCCGTCCTTCCGTCCGTCCTTCCGTCCGTCCTTCCGTCCGTAATGAATTTTGTGGACAGCGTAACTAAAAAACCTTTTGAGGTATCCTAATGAAACTTGGCATGTATGTGTATTAGGGGGTGAAGTTGTGCCTATCAACTTTTGGGTGCACATGCTCAAGGTCAAAGGTCAAAAGTTCGAGGTCAAATACATAAAATTTCACTATTTCCACCATATCTATGCAATGCCTGAAGATGTCTTCTTGAAACTTAGTGTATACATGTATTACCCAAATTAAGATTCTCTGGTGAAAGTTTGGGGTCATGAGGTCAAAGGTCAAAAGGTCAAGTAAATATATTAAAACTTCACTTTTTTCTCCGTATCTTTGAAATTGTTCAAGGTATCTTCATGGAACATAGTATATATACATGTACTGACTGCCAGTGATTATCTAGAGAATTCAGGGTTCATGGGTCAAAGGTCAGGGGTCAAAGGTCAAGGGTAACACTTCAAAATTTTGCTATTTCCCTCATATTCATGCAATGCCAGCAGGATTATTCTTTTTTTTTACACTTGGTGTATGCATGTACATGTATAACCTAATAGAGATTCTCTTGAAGCTTTCTTTTTTCTTCTTCTTTTTTGTTTGCCTCAAAGGTCAAAAGGTCAAAGATCAAGGGAAAGTGCTGAACTAACCTTTTCCTCCATATCTCAGAAGTCGCTCAAGTTATCTTGAAACTTACTACATATTTATGCATGTTGTGCCTGACAGTGATGAATTTTAGGGTCAAAGACCAGATGAAAATGGTAACAATGAACTTTTCAATACAGAAATTGCACTTTTACTCCATACCTTGAAAATTACTCAATGCATAAACTTATGAATGAGTCAAAGTCAAGTTAAAGTCCTTAGATCCCCAAATACATGCTCTCCTATTCATCCAATTAAACCTAGGTCAAGGAAGGTGAACATTCAACACATTTGTGACAAACTTGTCATTTTAATATTTTGCCAATTTTGTCAAAATGTAAGCACACATTGTCTACATGTATAACCTATTAGGAGAATCATGCATTAGTATGGCGGAGGCATACCAGTCGCCTTAGCGACATTTCTAGTTTATTTTATACGGCACTGCTCCTTCAAATTACATGTAGGGTCCCTTTATAAAGGGACTCTACTCAAAATTAGAGTCCATTTATATATGGAAGATCTTTGCCTCCCATCAGAGATCCTTCCGATTCACATTAGAGTACCTAACTTATTAAGCTCTACCTCACATAGCAATATATTGCATTAGCACAGAGATACCATGGGATTAAACAAAATATAGGGCCTACGCATCTGTGACGGCATTTGAACTATCAACCCCATAATGTACCTTTTGAATTTAACAGTCTAGCACGTCCAGAAAGCGATCGCACATGCAAGTGACAGGTAGGCCCACCGAGTGTAGATGCCCGAGCAATAAATGATGTGTATTATATGTTTTATAAAATAATAAGATGAAAAGATGATCCTTGTCATCACTCACCCTCATCGCTATCAAATAAAACGGTCACAATCTCGATGTGAAAGTGAAAGGGAGGCAGATCCTGTAATCCTATATAAATGATTGGTTGAGAAGGTACAAGTGTGACCACCCGCAGGCATTTTATTTGCCTAATACGTAATTTTGCTTATGAGATATTATATGACCGGTCTTTAGTAAAGTATAACTGTATATAATGACCGAAATATTATCACTTCACGTCGCGATGGTGACCGGGCGAGATTTCATCGTTTTATCGAGGAGCTTTACACTGTTTATTGGTTTTATTTACTTGCAAATTTAATGGCCTTCATTTAAAATTCTTTCGACAATAAGGATCTGCTTCGTCATCAAAATATAGGTGTGCGCCATGAGAGGTAGCCCCAAACTGCTGTTCTGTGTTATGGTGGAGTTTGCTCTCTCATTCTGAGTGTGTTCGTGCCGTAAACAATTGCCAAACTGTTGTTTTTAGTCTCATTTATACCTTATTTTCTCATTTTCATGAATATACTGTTCTGTTCTGTTTGATATATTGAGTTGTGTTAATGTCATTTATTGTGATTGTTATCCTGCATGTATGTATTTACAGGGCCCCTGGAAAACAGGACATGATTTTTTACTGACGGTGCCACACTGTATAAATAAAACGAAATGATAATAATAATTATCATTAAACAAAAATTACACATCATTTTGTTCGGAAATGCACACTAATTATAAGCCATTGCAGACTCCATGCATGCCTTCTATAAGCATTCAAAACGCCCCAAAGGCAATCGCCTCGGATGTGTTACAATGATCCAAAGGTATACATTGTGTGGTCACACTGCAATGTTCTATAGGTGCATGTCACGAGTCCGACATCCACGAGTTGTACACCTGTGGCCTACGAGTTGATTCATACAACCCACGACTGAGCTTCATACCCTATAGGCAATAAGGTCCTTGAGTCCGACACTATAGGCAAGTAAGCCCCACGAGTCCGACACTATTATACGTAGGCACAAAAGCCATGCATGAGTCTATGACCAGGCAAATGGCCTAGACAAGACATCAAGGCTTATAGTGTATAGGCCTACTTTTTTTCCCTATAGTGTCGGACTCGTGGACCTTGTTTGTCTATACATTTGGACACATTAATGGACTTTATTTGCCTATAATGCAGTGTCAGACGCATGGGACTCGTGGATTGTACATGTACTGTGATTGATTGATTTTTTTCCAACGTTGAGCTCGTGGACCGTATGACTCGTATAGGTGTCGGTCTTCTTTGGATGACCCCGTGTTACTGAGGTATTCGACCCGCCATAAGCAAGGCATAAAGGAGCCCAATACCAGTGAATAGACCGTTTCTGTAACTTATTACTATTAATGGATGTTTCTTTTCCTACAAAATACAGTAACGAAACATTTCATTAACCTGCTCCCTCCCATATTGTGTTGGTAGGTAGGGCAAGCCTCCATTACAGTGCACATTACTTGAATATGAGACCGTTTTGAAGCAAATAATTTTCACACAACAATAGATAATTATAATGTACTCTTAAATGAATCTCACAAGAATTGGAACAATCATCCCCCAGCATTTGCACTGATTCCCACTGATCAGTTACTAGCCTTCCCCTTTAAGGGCAACTTTTGTGGGGAAAAAAAACCACCCATGCATTAAAGGCAAAATTATAAATGCCTTTAATTGTCACGTGCATAAAGTATTATAGCCTATAACTACTATAATCTATACGCTCTCACGATAACCCGCAATCAAGGATTTATTTCATAGATAAATATATAAAGACAGTCGCTTTGACCGTTCATTCATCATAGTCATTATTAAAGGGTGATAGTTTTGTTTGAGACCTATAACTTCAGGTTTTTAATATTTTGGGTGAGATAATGAGAAACCTCTCATGAAATATGAAAGAGTAGTAATTCCAAGAGGGATTCAACGTTTATATGATGAAAATCTTTTTTAAAGTAGCTGAGATATCCAAAAAAGAGCATCAAAAGCAGGACCCAGCTTTTATTAGGATCACTTTGTTTTACTTTGTTTTTGGATGTCTTAGCAATACTCCAAAACCGATTTTGATTTAAAAAAGAACTTTGAATTCCTCTTAAAGTGGTATAATGATTATGCTTTGTACTATTTCATAAGTGGTTTGTTGGTATCTCACAAACGGTTAATCCCCCAATAGGCCCCTACTATACAATCCCTTTAATGTGTGCTCAATAAAAAGAACGATCTTTAAAAAATGCTCACCCGAGTGGACTCAAACCGATAAGAATGATAGACATATTGGTTTATCAGACGGGTAGTAACCGATATAGAGGATCCGTCTAACCGGGAAAACAGGACTCCTATATCAGCACTTACATCTATACGCAAACACAGTATGCGAGGCGTTCGAGAAGAAAACGAAGTGACAAGCAATATACGCCGTTTTCGAAATGTATTCAAATCTATAGGTTATACTGTTTCATTCCCGGGAACATGACTTCTCGTCTTAAGTGAAATTCAATTGCTGGTATTCAATTGCTGGAATTCAGTTTGCATGTATACTTGTTGCTATGTCGCACAAACCTCGGACTAGCTCTCAAGTTGTCAAGAACACGCAGCCTTCGTTTAAAATTTGAAAATTCGAATATGTTATGAAAAACGTCTATCCTACATTAATTCAACGTGTATTTTGCCCATGAAAAACGTCAAAACAGACACCTACAGATAGGATGCAAATATGTTGATATCCGTTTAACACACGCAAGATATAGAACAATAATACTTTCGGATGGGACTCTATAACTTGTTGGGAATCGTGTGAAATACTAGTATATATAAACTATGACGAAAGGAAACGTCTCTGCTCTGTCGCCTTTTAATTTACTACACCCATATAACACGTTTGTTTTTTAAGGGTATGGAGGATAGTGCCATTGTGGTGACCACTTGCAACAGCATGCTTTTCAAAAGGCCTAAAAGCTGTGGATGGTACATGTCCGCATCCACATTGCGCTGCCAAAGAGTATTATACTGGTAATCGATATGCCCGCCACACTATAGCTTCAGAAGAATTATATTATTATTATATCCTATAGTAAGTATAGTTTGCAACTGTAGGCCTGCAGTCAGTTTTATCTATCAACTTGTGATATGCTGACATGAACATGCATTATCTTTTTTTCGCACGGATGATGTAGCCTCATCATCATCAGTCGGCATCTTCTCGATGTCAATTGGCAAAATGAACCATCCCAGACGTCTGATTACGCAATGATGGTTCAAACTTGTAACCGTGTCAGACCTACCGACACTCGGCCACCTTGATTTTGGCCTCGCCCCTAGCCTAGCCTCATAAGCACAACCCACTACTTCTGCACTGCACTGGTGGCGATCCCGGAGCCAATCTGAACGAACAACACGTATTGTACAAATTGTACGGTACGTCGGGTGGTGATTGATGATATTTTACTGCAGCATCAACAGTTGACCGAAAGATCGGTCTGTATCTGTCCGTCGGGGAATGTTCCGCGGAGACTACGTGTGGCTTCACGGATCCCCTCCGTATACAGACCGAAGTCAATGATGCCAGCTCCTGTGTGGCAATAGCGCACAGATCAAACGTTACGATTAACCAAATTTCAGGCAGCTATTTTACATTCAAACAAGTTTGACATGACATGACACATTATGCAGCAATATTTGGGGTTAATTTCTCACATTGTGCAATCGAAATACTCACAGTTACTCGGTTATAACGCAGAAATTTTATCGATATCGCAACATCGCCGTTCGCAAGCAGTAAGTCGCCATTTTTAATCTGTAAGCCATTGAAAGCCAATCACATGCGAGGTACGTGTTTTAGTAAAACAAACACGTAGAAGCTACCTCGCATGTGATTGGCTAAGAGATTCATAGTGTGTGTTTCTGCAGTTTGAACGTGACGACGCGACAGGCTGTGTTTTACGTTGAAAATTCTACTAAAATATTGGATTATTCATTAATCTGGTGAGTGTAGTCTATTCTTGAATAGTTGATTTAACTATTCAAGCTTAAATTTGCCGACCTAGGGCCGTGAATTAGACGCAATCGAGAAGGGTGAGGTACCTCACCCAATTTTCCATAGAGACAGTGGTTAAGAACATCCACACAGCAATGGGTACTACAACCTTCCGTCTGTCTACGGAGGACAGCGTTAATGGCAAAATATAAAAGAGTCCTCCGGACAGACGGATCTTTCTGTCTACATCAACAGCAGAGCGGAAGCGAAGTAAATTTAGTGGCGTTTCATTCGGCATTTTGGTCATCAACGGTGAACTCTGGTGCATCGCGATCTGTCAGAAGGTGCCATGTCCGACAAAAAGGGTTTGTTCCATCTCAACTTCTGTGTTATTATTCATGTGTACAAATATAAACCATAGACAAACTGGCGTAGTATTCTGCTTGGTTACTACTCTACTAGCTGGGTATAATCGCTGGCAGACTGATAAGTGATACTCAGTACACGTACAGTAGGGTAGGGTGGCGCTGGCTCGACCCGTCTATTCTCGGTCGGCTTTTAGCCCCGCTCTCCCCGGTATCCGCCCTGGCCCTGAGCCTGGCCTGATGAGGTGCTTTCCTATCATCAGTGTTAAAATTTCTAAAGACCAACATAACACAGCAGGGCCCAGGGTGGAAAGCAGAGCAGGACATGCAGGACATCTGATAGTATTCTTTTCCATTCACATTGCTTGGTTCAGACTTGTTTGTCAATCAGAACAAAAGTAAACAAAGATGAAAGAAAGAGATGGCATTGGGCTTGACCGAAAGATTGGTCTGTCAGTAGGCCTATCTGGTCACCGAGGATAATATTATTAGAGTCTACCTCTGCCAAGGGATCAGGTTATGTTTTTGTTAATAGTAATACCATTGATTTGTGTGTTTGTTTGTTAGGGTTAGTTTGTCCGTGTGCAAAATAACTAAAAAAGTAGTTAACGAGATTGGGATGAAACTTGCAGGAAAGGTTGAGAATGACACAAGTAACAAACGATTAACTTTTGGTACCGGTAGTGATCTGAGAATTTTTTTGGGAATGTATAAAGGATTTTAGATATTTTGGCAGGTTGGGTCAATGAACTTGGGAGTTCAGGCTGCGTGTATGGTTTGCATGCACGCACTAAAGCGCGAGCTCTAGTTTCTGCTAGGGAGGCCAGCCGCGCCGTTTAGCAGCTGAAGGTCTATGACATAAAATAGTTCATGCTTTTATATCATCCCGACTTGACTTTGGTAATGCACTCATTTTTCAGCTACCACAATCTCAACTTTCACGGTTACAAAAATTGTGAAATTCAGCAGCCCGCATTGTTACCCTTGCCAGGAGAAATACTCACATTATCCCTGTTTTGTCCTCATTGCATTGGCCCATTGGTTACCTGTTGAATCTCGCATTGTATTTAAACTATTACTATTTGTTTTTCATTACATACACGGATCTGCCCCAGAGTACAATGTTAATTTGCTGACATTTTATAATCCTCCCAGATGTTTAAGGTCATCCGATTGTAGATTGCTTGTTGTTCCAAAAACAAAGAAATCATGGGGGGATCGGTCATTTGCACGTGCTGGACCTTACCTGTGGAATCAGTTGCCTCAAGCTATCTGTTACATTTCGATTGTTGCCTCCTTTAAAGTTGCCCTCAAGCTCATTTGTTCACAACCATTTTCCAGTAGAATTGTTATTATGATTTTTTTTTTCATCATCATTATTGTGTCATTCATTTTCATGTGCATGTTTGTGTAAGGATTTTTGTATTTCATAAGTTACTTCTTCTACTGCACCTTGAGCACGTTAGCTATGTGGAATTGGCGCATTATAAGTACCCTGTATTATTATTATTATTATTATTATTATTATTATTATTATTATTATTATCATCATTATTATTATTAATATTATCATTATTATTATAACAAAAGCTTCTATATTGGGAAATCAGATGGCTTTCAGCACACAGTGGTATGGTGGTGTATCCAATTACCGGACGCTTTTTTTGTGGCTTTAAAATCTGTACTTATACGGATAAGTACGGATGAAGTTTTGGCTAAAGGATGAAATTTCGGCTAAAAATAACATCACTTATTCACAGACTCCTGGAAATTACGAATTCACCCAACTTATGTCAATTGCTCGCTCCAGTTTTTAGAAAATATGCTTCAAACATATCCCTCTAAAAAAGTTGTCTTTTGGCGCGGTGCATAATCGCATTGTATTACTGGACGCGATGTTCGTAATCGAATAATTCTCGCTATCGCCAATGACGTAAAAAGTACCCGGATGTTGATTTAAGCGTCATTTACGGTGCATTATGGGATAGTCCGGTAGCAAAGTCACTTCCGTTCGTACGCGCGTGATACGTGACTAATGCTATTTACACACACAACCGACTGTATTCTACGTGTACTTCCGGTTTTCTCGACTTGAATTACAGCTTTAATATGATTTGAAATTTCTCCATTCTTAAGAAATTGCTGTTAATACGACTATTGGTTGTTGCTGCGAAGCTGCCATGTGTTGTTCGCACGACAATAAATGAAAAAAATCTGCAGAAATAGGACCCTTACTGGCATGCGAGACGTGACGTGGCCGCGTGGGTGAAGTTTGCGGGTGACTCCACAGCGCAGTATGTGCACGCGCGACTTACTAGTAGTGGTAGTATTATAGTAGCACTAAGTAGGCCTAGTGCCTACGTACATTTGTACGTACATTGTACTTACTTGGAAGAAATTGCTTCGGAGACAGGATAAGTTCGAGATCACTGTTCGTCCCGATTGTGTTCGCGACAATTCAACAGAGAACAAATAAAAAAAAAGATGGGCATTCCATGACGATATACTGTATATCCAGGTGGGTGAATATTTTCCAGCATATTTTCAGCGTATGCTGAGATGACTGATTTGTGATGTACGCCGTACCGGTATGTGTTAGCTTATGCGCTGCGCGTGCAGTAGTGGTGCATGCTAGCAAGGCCGGCCGCTGGCGGGGACTACATACAGTGTACGAGTATGACAGGCCTGGCCACTCGCTGGCTCGGGCGGTACAGCGGCCTACTGTACTAGTATCCGTGGTCGGCGCTGCGCTATAGGTAAGGTACACGTACGCGCACGCTAGCGTTGTGCAAATTATGACCCGCGCCGGAAGTGCCCTTGCTACCAAGTGCACTAAATCTTGACGAAAAAGCCACATCCGGGTACTTTTTACGTCATTGGCGATAGCGAGAATTGACATCTTTCGCACCTAGTCCTTGCACCAGAATCACAATTCATCCCACAAATTACCATACACATTCTCATTGAGTGGATGACATAGAAAAAATGGGCAAATGAGGCTCAAATTTTGTATTTTACGGTAAAATGTCTGTCTTGAACATTTCGAACAGTTCACGCAATAAAACCTTGTGAGAAATCAACAACTGGTCATAGACTCTACTTCAGTTTACGTGCTTTGTCTATGGGAGCTGCACGCGCGGGTGATGAGTTGCGGGCCCCTTAGCGCCCAACTATTCCGTGCATCGTTCGCGTTTGAGGACGATAGCTACAAATTTCCGATATCGATATGCATCTGGCTCCCAGGAATCCCCTGAGCTCTTATACACGTATGGGACTCGATTCCGTTTTTCTACAGAGGAGAGCAGATAAAGTAAATTTAAAAGAATGATTCAAGATAATATAAAGTTTTGGTACCGGTACCGTACCTCAAAAGTTTCCCTGAGTTTCCTTGTCTTAGTTTGTGTTTCAGGTTAAAGTACCTTTCATATTTAACTAACACTGTGAGACTTATTCGGCCCAAAGTGCTCTCATGTCTTAGTAATCATGCAATAATGGTTTCGTACATACGTGTATATTGATTGTCGCGGTACCGCGTCGAGTCAAACTAACGGCTCGTTCGAATTTTTCAGAGCCCGCTCTGCTCAGGTACGAAACCATTATTGCATGATGACTGAGACATGAGAGCACTTTGGGGCTAGTAAGTCTCACAGTGTTAGTTATATGAAAGGTACTTTAACCTGAAACACAAACTAAGACAAGGAAACTCAGGGAAACTTTTGAGGCACCAAAACTTTATATTATCTTTAAAGAATCCTCCAGACAGACACATTTTTCTGTCTAGCATTGGGCATAGCATCTTTGACCGTACCCAATGGTGGCTTCTGCAGCTATAGATTTTTTCTAGGCTAGGGTCTGACATAACATGTGAGAGGCTACTCTAGACACTATATGGGGAGACCGAGAGTGTTTTGGATGGCCCAACGTCTAGACAGTGTATTGTTGATAATAAGTTTAAATGTTAAATTGTTTAGTGGAAAAATGAGCAAAAAAGAAATGGGATTCCATTGGGAATCGAACCAGAGACCCCTGAATCCCGATGGAATCCCATTTTCTTTGCTCATTTTTCCACTGATAAATTATATTCATTTCTGGTCAGTTTTCTTCTGTTTGCATTTGGTATTTAAGTTTCACTGTTACATATAAAGAATACCTTGTACGTTTGGAGGTACATGTACATGCACCACCCCACCTTTGCGCAAAACACTCGGCCTATCTGATCTGGTCTTTAGCTTTGCCTTTGGAATAATATGGTACTCAATGATTGATCTACCCCAGTTTATCTGCATTCAGGCTAAGACCTAAACACCTCCTTATCCTATGTTGATTAACAATAGTAGGTCACAAGTACTAGTATGGTACAAGATTTTGCACAAGGTGAAAAATAGAGGTGCTCTATTCAATGAGGTGAAGCCAAGTGGAGTAGTGCACCTCATCTTTCATTGAGTAGCAACATGGAACTTAACTAGTCTTATTTCCTTTTTAGAGTCCCCCAAAACATGTCACAACCTTCAAAGGTGGTGCTGTGTTTACCTCAGACGATAGAGACTTTAAACCTACACTTGTACATGACACAAAGCATGGGTTTGGAATGAGTTTGGTATGAGTCTGAGGTAAATATGCTTAAAAAGAAAAAAAAGTCATATTTGATCTAATTATGGGCCTAGAAAAATCTTGTTGGAGCCAAAGTGGGCCTTAAAAGTAAAAAGATGTTTCAAGAGAAGCACGGTGGTAGAGTGTATTAAATGCTTTATAATCTAAAGCATCATTTACTATGAAATAAGAAAACTGAGACACCTTTTCTCTACTTTTAATGACAGAAGAAACAGCAGGAGTGCAAGGAGATGAAAGTGAGGAATCTGGAGCATCTCAGAGTAAGTAGAAACCTGTAGATTCTCTCAATGGATGGGGGAGAAAGGGTTTTTTATTTCTTGTTATGGTGCATATTAATGTGTTGTGATTTTTTTAGTTTTTTTTTAGTAGCCTTTTCTGTGGTCTTATTGTAATTTGAGATGTTGTTGCACAAGAATTATGAAACGATATATTATTTTTGATCATTGCAAGCTCAATTTCTCAAGAATAAGTGATTGTATTATCATAGTCAAAAGTTGTTGAGAATGGTGATGCTGTTACATATGTTCCTGTCAATTTCTTTGCATCAGCATCTCACAGAATTCTGAGGTTACTTTGCTTCTTATTTCCTGTTCATTCATATATCTGATGGAATCATGTGGTTACAAGCTCATGATTTATGCCATTTATGATTCATGATACTTCATGCAGTGAAATACAATGCACAGAAAGTGAATACAGAAATGACATTTTTCAATTTCATTAATGATAGAATGATAATTGCTCAACTCTTGACATAGATGTGAGTCACTTCACACTCAAGAAAGATCCCCCCTCCCCCAATTTAAAAATCTTCAGTAAAGATTCTGATCTAGGTAAACGGGCTAAAGTTGTGACTTACCATCTAGTATCTACATTGACTTTCTTCATTTTTATTTGTCGTTTTGCTTATTTTTATTAGCTCTTGCATAGAGTCTGTGTATACACACATGTACAATATGTTCATCAGAGGAGACAAAAATGGCATATTGTGAGCATATTATCAATGATAACTTCATACAGTGGACAATCAAGCTACATAAAAATTTCAGTAAGGTACACCATGTCACTGACAGTTCTGGTCTCAGTGTAACAAACCCATATTATGATATATCCCCCATTATCTGTGATGTTTTTGTTGGTGTGTTACAGTGGATGCATTGAGAGAGCTGTTTGGTAGGTTTGCCCTGTATGGTCGGGATATCGGTGACCCTGCCGCAGAGCCAGAGTCCAAGCCCAAGCCAGAGCAGCTGCTGAAAGAACTAACTGCACAGGGTGTAGCAGACTACATCAAGGAAGGAAAATGTGAGTTAATGATGGTTACCATCGTAACTACTAAATAGATCACATACATCTCTATCAACCCACAAAGTTAAAAAATATCACATTCCTGTAGTTTGGCACTGTTTTGTTTGTTTTGAATCATATACTTTTAAGTATATGTATCGCTAGAGTTTCATAAGATTAAGTAAAATATTCCCTTTCATTTCAGCCATGGTCCTTCATGTACAATTTTTTGTTTCAGCAGCAGATTTTTAAAGCCTCTTAATTGCTGAACTTATAGTTTGGGGTTTTTTTCTCACAAAATTGCATATTTTGTACATTCATTTCTGAGTTTGTGCAGGTTTAATGACTCTAGCCAGTTCCATACAATTTTCCTCCAATGTAGGATATGCAGTAAAAATTTGAGGGCATGATGATAACTTCTGCAGCAATTACCCTAAGACTTAGTTATTATTCAATAAATGTCTAGTGGCAACTGATGGCAGATCGATACTGCTTGTTAGCAGGGCAAGATCTGGAACTTACAGGTGGGATAATGATATGAATAATGCTGCATGCCAGCTTCCCAGCAAGGGTGATTCAATAGCTTTCGGTGATGTCACCCCTAAGAAAGTGCAATGAAATCTTGAAGGTAGGCATCTGTATGGCTCATGATGGTGTTCTGCCCACAGACTAATAACCCGTTGAGGACAAGTCCCAAGTATACTCGGGCAAATGTCTATGGGAAATGCGTGTTGTAGCAAAATCAGCCGGTCCTCAGCGAGTTAGGTTAATTCAGAAAGAACATAAAGAACAATTACTTTTAATTGTTTTGAATTCTTAGTGAAGATTACAGGTTATTTAGCTCTTGGTAGTGTATTAATGTGTAAATGTAATCCTACATTTCATTTCTTGTAATCTATAATATACAGTGCATTCCCGTTATAACGAAATGCTCAGGACTGGCAGTTTTCTTTCGTTATAACAAAATTTTGTTATAACCGAACAAATACAATATATAACGAAAACAAGCAAGCCACACATATATGATATTCAGTTTGTTGAACACTCGTCATACACTGGAGAGCTTTGTGAACAATAAAACAAATAGTTATTCAATTTCAGATTATTGTATTACAATAATGCAAGTTCAACTTGGAAACTGTGCGTGACACACCAAGCGAACACACAGTGATGTGACGCGTTCGCCCATGCAGAGGCGCTACAAATGCTTGTTCTGCTATAATGTATTTTCGAAAGCGATCCTCAATTCGTTATAACGGAGTACATTTCTTTTGTTTTTCTTTGTTAGTGGTGCTCGGAAAAGACTTCGTTATAGCGAAAATTTTGCTATAACCGTGTTCGTTGTAAGCAAATTTTGTACCATAGACTTTAATGCCGATAATTTTGGGACCAGAAGTTTTACTTCGTTATAACGAAATGTCATTATAACCGTGTTCGTTGTAATGGGAGTGCACTGTATAGATTTTACATTTATCAAAGTAATGTTTCTGTTTTTAATGATATCATCATTACAGGCAAGAATATCATTGTCATGAGCGGTGCAGGAATCTCTACATGTAAGTATATCAGTGCAAGATTGAAATTATTATGTAGATTGTCTGTTTTGCTTTTTATACTAACATATGCATTACTCTGTTTATATCCACCTTGTGTGCATAATGAAAGGACTGCCCTTGTGTGATAAAGCATTTTTCTCTACAGAAATAGTTTAAATATATGCAATGTATATTTTGCCCCATTGTGCTTTCCAATGCAATACATTTGACAAACCTGTAAAGTGAAAACAGGCTGATAAAATTGTCTTATCAATACAGTATTTCATATTCAGATTATTTTTCCTGGTGATGATGGTCCTGATGGTTATAGTTAGTGATGGATATGTATTACCTAGCGTTATCATTACTATCACTTTTCACCCTTTGTAGTCACAGAATAGTCTTCATCATCATAAGTATTTCTAAAATTACATTAAAAAAAATTACTATGAATAGTATTTCAATGATAATTATGTTACTCCAGGGCCCTGTTTCATAAAACTTGTTATCAGTGACAAGTTGTGATAGTTCTTACAAGCTACTGAAATCCTTGCGTCTGATTGGCTGAGAGCAAATTTGTCACAGAAATGTGGCAGTTGTCACTGAAAACAAGTTTTATGAAAAGGAACCCAAGACAGGAGAATGGCCCATATCACACTAAATTCTTTCCCTCTGTTGGTTGCATTAGATTTGTTTGTGTGTTTGATGTTTGTATTCATGTATGTTTTGACCTAGAAATGCTTTTTATTTCTTGCTCTCTGACCATGCTCCGTAATTAATAGCTGCTGGGATCCCAGACTTTAGGAGCCCGGGGACTGGTCTCTATGACAACCTACAAAAGTATAACCTTCCCAATCCACAGGCAATATTTGAGATTGGCTTTTTCCAGGTAAGGAGATGTGGACTGGTGTATTCTACTCAAAGTAATTGGGATTAAATGAAGAAAAAGATGATTTTAATGGTCAACATGTCATATTGTAAATTGAGAATGTGTGTTGTCAATAAGTTCATGGAATGAGAACAGTTCTGGATAAAATTTCGTATGTGTAAATGTAAACAAAATTTTGTAGAGTGTTGGACCTTAAATGTTTAGTGAAGTGTAGACTCTTTCTGAATTCAGAGAAACCTGTCCTCTTGTTGTGTTTCTTTGATTTCTTTAGGGTTTTGTTCAGCAAATAAAGACTATTGTATCATCTTTTGAATTTGCATTCATAATCCATGCACCACTTTTTCATCATCTCTTTGTGAAACTACACAGACATGTCTTGTGTTTGCACAGTATCACATAAATGAAAATCAACCTAAAATTATGATTTATGTGTGTGTGTGTGTGTGTGTGTGTGTGTGTGTGTGTGTGTGTGTGTGTGTGTGTGTATTTTATGTGTTTGTCTTTTTATTCCTGAATTGAAACAGGAAAATCCAGAACCTTTCTTCACGCTGAGTAAGGAGCTGTTTCCTGGCAAGTTTCATCCAACACCTTGCCATTTCTTCATTCGTCTCCTCCACGAAAAGGGGCTCTTACTACGACACTTTACGCAGGTTTGTGCAACTCAGCTGTTCCATCTTCCCCCCTTAACTCTACATTCCTCATGTTTGACCAGATAGATCTGTTGTATTACATACCTGTACTCCCATTTCATGCAAACATTTGTCTCGGGTACTGGTACTGTTCCTAATAACGCTTACTAGATGCTTTTCCAATGTTGCATCATCACAAGTATTGAAATGGAATGAAAGTCAGTAGAAACACATGATTTTAATAGCTTGCTAAAAAAAAAGGGGGGGGGGAGGTATCCAACCCCTGCATACTTTAGTAAATTTAGATATTGTGGATCCGGATCCAAGCAATTGTCTTCCCCTCAATTACAGAGAAGACAACTTCCATGCCTACAAATAGAGGAGACGATGTCATTGCTTTGTCTGTATTAAAGCTTACCTTCATTTGAAAGCAGTGTAAGATTTTAAACTTGTTTAACCCATCCCAGGTTATATGGATATATATGAATAAAATGAAATGAATAAATAAATAGATAAATAGATGAATATTATGATTATTAGTTATGTCAATGTCGTTATTAGCTTTGATACACATCTGCTAATTACCGGTAGGTAAATTTTTATCTGTTGAGGATGAGCTGATTTTGCTGTAGCGCATGTTTCCCTTAGACATTTGCCTGAGTATACTTGGGACTATGCTTGATCAGGTTAAGGGACCACTTGGGGAAATCATTTAGCAGTCAACATTCAATGTTGCAGTAGTTACATAAAACATCCTTGAAAAAAAAAATTGAATCTATTTTTCAAATTTTTTCTTCAGCGCTTAGAAACGTTGTAATAAGCGCTTTATAAATGATATTTATTATTATTTATTAATGGGGCTTCAATATACAGGCACACCCATTCTGATTCAGTTGGCTTGCTGCAATATGAAGTCAGCATCTTAAAACGCAAGACTGCTACCATTGCTGCTTCATGCTCGTACTGTATTATATTCTCATCACCAGTGAAAAAAAAAAATATATATGAGCTAGCAGTTTCCATATGAATCTACATTTTTCCAACATTTGGCTCGTTTTTGTGTATTGTCTAGAACATTGACACTCTAGACAGGGTCGCGGGGGTGCCAGATGAGAAGATAATGGAGGCACACGGTTCTTTCCATGTGGGACACTGTTTGAACGCCGACTGCAGGAAGGAGTACTCAGAGGAATGGATGAGAGGTAGGAAATTGAAAACAGATGCGGACTTTGTGTCATGTTCAGTTAAAGCCCAAGGATATTTTGTTTATGAACTTGTAATCATGATGAATGGACAGAAAATTGATTTGAATTGTTGTTTTGCAGAAATATAAATTCCCATATATCATATTGGCAGTTCCTTGACCAAACTTGGGTACAAATATCGAAGAAACTTGAAACGTTAATGTTGATCTAATAACTACCAACATAAAAATGGGTATTGTAGGTTCAGAAAAATTGAGAATAAAGAAAATGTTTGATAAAAATGGGGAACTTTTCCATCACCCTTGGGCTGCGTGGCCTTAACAGCCATCTCCATGTGAGTCACTCAAAACATTTGACACATCATACAGGTCCTTGCGTGATGTTTTAAAACTAACCTCAGTGTTACTCTTAATCTTAAAATCTGAATTAGATAATTGTAAAAGAATTGTGGGCCATTATGTGGGAGTGTAATCCCATGTTGGATGTGTGTGTGAGTATATGTTTGTCTGTCTGTTGTGTGTATGTGTGTGTGTCCGCATGGCTTTGTGCTCCCTCTTTAGCTCCTTGAAAAGGGAGACAATGAGAAAACTGCAAAAGGAAAAAAAAAAATCTGATGTCTAGAGAAGAAATTTTTGTGTAAGTATGGACTGTCTCACATACATGAAGACATGATCACACATTGGTTTTGGCGTAATTCATGTAATTTAATCGTCCTGCAGACATTTTGCATTTTCTTGTCAAAGTTCCTTCTTATACAGGGTGATGTTGCTGTTCGGAGGGTAGTAACAAGTATGATTTGTACAAGAACCAGCAAGCTGTATACTACATGAATGTACACCATACGTTGTGAATTGTCTTTTGATTTTAAGTGCCTATTTCCATAATGTCTGCCATGTAAAATGTATGGAATAGGAAATATATGAATTTTCTAATCAGATTGATGTTTTTGTTTTTTTTTCTTTCAGAAAAAATCATGGCGGACTTGGTGCCAAAGTGCAAGGCATGTGAAACCGGTGGTGTAGTAAAGCCAGGTGAGTTACCACCATGAAGTCCATGCCCCTATATCAATCTATGGAATGGGTAGGGGTCATACTCATAAGCAGTGAAACTACCGTGTCCAACACCTCATTCATATGTAACATTTAAATCTCAGTGTAATTCATGGTACCCCATAGAAACCACAAACACCCCTGAATAGGTTAAGTGATTAACAAACTGCTAAACAGATACTGTATATTATGTAACTTTGTGCATGCCATATTCAAGCAAATATTAATCTTCATGACACATAGGTGGTTTGTGTGAGGTTCTCCCACAGCTTTTTCTGAACTGGCAAACACTGATAAATGTAAAACAGAGTGAAGATGAGAAAAGAATTGGAAAAGGTGAATAGTTTTTAACCATATAAGTGCATGTATAAGTAACCTGATTTTATAGTTTTGTGTCAAATGTAGCAGATATACATACTTGATATGTGATTTCACAGTTCTATGCAGAACATTTATATAATGTGGATTGGCCTTGAGGGGGATACAACATTTATTGCCTGACTAGAATTCTATCGCTTGAGTTGAAGACTAGGGAAATACAATTCTAGTGAGGGCAATTCATGTTGAATCCCCTGAAAGTAGACAGTCCATATCATTGTTATTACCAATTTTACGCATCTTGAGCGGTAACTTCGATCATTACAATGTAAACTTTCTGATTTACGGTAACAAATTTCCACTCGGCGCCAGGTCGAACCCTACACCACTGCGCTCAACTACACCAACATGCGCCTGCGTGCACACAATCCTATGCCTAATTCAGGTATGCAGTGAACGTAACAGCCGGCTCACCAAAGTGATTTTCAGCTCTCACAGTCGCAGCGATCATCCTCTATTTTTACGTGCTAACGTATGGGAATTTGCCCTCTGTCGCAAAACTCAGGTATGCTGTGCGCATAACAGCCAGCGCACACAGTCAGACGCATGCCTACATACGGTGCAGCGATCGTCCTCTAATTTTACGCGTTAACGTATGGGAATTTGCTCTACATTGCAAAACCTTTGTGTGAGAAACTCTCGTCAACAGCAAATTTTCATCACCGGGAGCTCAAGTGCCCAGATGTTAGTGGTTTGTGCATACCTTGGTGATTGACCGGAATGTTTACATGTAAAGTTAATGGTGAAACCTGCAAGAAGAAAAATACCCACTAATATTGCCCGCCGGAAACTGGTGGTTTCCTGATCAATCAAAATACCAACTACAATTGCCCAGTAAAACTACCTTGTATAGGTAATAATCATATTTATCTATGTTGGAAATGTAAAACATGGAAATACTAAGGAATACATCAAAATGAGTTTGAGAAGTTATTATTTCTAGTTTCGAGTGTTTTGTATTACAATTGTAAGTTGTGAATTTATAGTCAATTTGAGATGAGAATCACATGGATTTTATTTGATTCTGCCAACCATTTCCATAGTAGAATAATCTTGGTTTCTTATAATCTTTTTGTTTCTCCACAACACTATTTTATAGTTTAATTTATATTATGAAGAGTTTGATCACAAAATGCATCAAGCAACATTCTAAATTAAGTCAATTATCAAATAGGGCAAAATAAAACCTTTCCAGTGGTACACCATGTACCTCTTTTCTAATATAACGAGGAATATTCTCATATTTCTGATTAAAATTGCCCTTTATTTTCTTATTATTTAATATTTCTGTTAGCACTTCTAATTTGCAAATATCTCAAATCGACAAAAATGGAGTTAACTCAATTTGCAACCAAACTCTTCATATGTCTTTCTGCTTTTCATGTTCTTTGAGTAGACATCGTCTTCTTCGGTGAGTCCCTCCCGGTCAAGTTCTTCCCACTTGTGATGCAGGTAAGTCTTCCTTTAAAGTCACAACATACCATTAAAAGTGGAAATTTTTGCGCAATGATATTTTGCGCTCGGCTGCATAAGTTGAATTATGCTTGTTTTTAATTTCGCAGACAACATGGCAGTTGAGTGACTGCTTCAAGCAAGTCACTGCTGCCATACAATTGTAGCTGTTAAAGGCTTTGGCAGCATATGCTGTAAAAGGTAACTGGTCTGCATTACAACAGCATATTCACACACTATACAGGACTAGTGAACATAAAGAAAACTTCAAATAACATATTGGTAACAGTTATCCCCTACAAACTTTTAAAGTTTATGCAGTCAATGTTGCAACTACCGGTATCCCTGAATTCAGAAGAACAAAATCGTACACATACTGAAACACGAGTGCAGCCTAATCTGGCAAAAGACCTGTTGTTAGCTACCTGATTGCATAATTTAAGCGTGCATTCAGTGTGCTTGCAAAGATAACAAGCAAAAGATTTGGGAACTTTTCTTTTCGTACCAGTTCCATGTCGCAAATATATGCAAAAATTTCCACTTTTACAATGTGCTATGCACACCGTGGCCTACCATGCAGTAGTACAAAAAAGGGCTCCTGAAATAAATGTTGGAAATGGGTGTTTTTGCATGCTAAGGACTGGTTGGTTATACCATTGTGCCAGGAGTAGAGGCTATTAACCTATCTCCCCCTCTGAAGTCTCGATGAGGAAGTGTGCTTTTATTGAAGAAGGCTGTGTTATCCTCAAGAGAAAGCTATGTTGAATGAGATCAGAGCAACAGATAAGTGGCAATTTGAGCAAAATCAGTGAAGTTCAAAGAAAACTGTGACAGTGCTATTGTCAGTGAGTCATTTTAGATACCTAGGAAACCTCAGGATATCCGTCTTAGTCACATGTCCGTGATAACGCTCGTCAGAAATTTATTATTCATGTACATAGAGAGATAGATTTGTTATTTTTTACTTTAACCCGTTGAGGACAGTTTGATTTTGCTACAACATGCATTTCCCATAGACACTTGCCCGAGTATAGTCGGGACTCGTCTTCAACGGGTTAAAGACTACTACTTGTGATGACACTCTTAGAATGTTTTATGTGGATTCACAAACACAAGACAGTTTTAACAATACTGGTAGTTTCAGATTACTAGTAGTAGCATTGCTGTTGTTGTCCTGTCTCTCTCCAAGTTTGACAGCTTCATGAAAGTTCCTTTCCAACAGTCTTCTTTTCTGTGTATTTTGTTCACAAGGATTTCCCAAAGTGTGACTTATTACTAGTGATGGGGACATCACTAGTTGTGCAGCCATTTGCATCACTGATTGACAAGTAAGTAACAAATGATGCTGCTATTAAAAAAAAAGAGATGTCTGAAACTGTAGCACCTGTCACATCAGTGTCAAATGTAGAAGATGAAATACCTGGTATTAATCATGATTAAAGGCACATGGACCCGGTGGTTTAGTCGAATGTGTACGCGGGCGCTAGGCGCAAGTTTCCAGTGGAGACCTATGCTATCGACCTCTTTAGCGCTTACGCGTTGACCCATTTCCACAAGTCCGATCCACTGTAGTAAGTGGTCCGATCACAGTTCGGCTCATGATTCGGCTGAGGGGGATGACAGCTTTAGCAAACTTCTTTTGTGACGTCGTACTAAGAAGCACATAAGCATACACCCTGGCATCACTAGAGACTGTGTGATGCGCAGAGAAGACAACGAAGGCAACGTTACCTAGCAACACCTACGCGCTTTACACTTGAGGATAGCTAATCTTCAGCAATCTATGTATCAATGCTACTGTGATCGGCAGTATCATCCAACAGCGCCCCCACACCCACGGGTCTATGCACCTTCAACTTGTTGCCATGAGAGAAATTGTAGATATGTGCCAGGACTTTTGTGTTCATACAAAGAGCTACCTGTATATAAGAAGTACATGTATCCCCCAGTACGTCTTCTGGGAGGATACCTTGGATTTCAGCAGTGTTATCCTGCCAAGTCCCTTTTTTGTGCATGTTAGTGGCCATATTTCCTTACAGATTCTATTTAAATGTGGTATGATTGTTTATCATTTATTATAATATCTTCCTGCTCATTATGGTGTTAGCGCCCTCACTTGTTGTATCTTTGTCTGCCAAAAAAGTTTGATTTTATAGGGTCTGCTTATATTTGCTCTACTAGCTACAATTCTTGATGGATTTTGTACAGAGGTTTAGCATAGTCATATTCTCGTGCCCCCAATGTTCCACCTTTTATTGAATGAAAAGCCGCCACCGCGTTACATTTCTTGTGTGTGCTCTACCATCCACACTTTGAGATGGTTTTTTGTTTGCCAGTTTGTTTTGAATGATAATTTGCATCCTGGTTAAATTTTTGTTACCAAACTAAAGAACATGCTGGTTATCAGACATTTCATCTACTTGGGTATCATAGAATAAATTCAAACTAAGGTGCTGATATTGCAGCTGCATAGAAACACTTCTTTTTGTAGGATGAACTCATAAATGCAAAAGTATCTTTGTTCACACTTTGTGAATAAAGATAGAAACCAGGTGACAAACCATACTTAAAATTCCCATTCTAAGGATTTAATGGCATCATAAATGCTGTCATGAAAATATTACAGTGTATATACTAAAAGATTCAATTTGTTTTGATGTTTTCATATTACCACAGAGTGCCTGAGACAACCCCAAGGGTGCTGATAAACAATGAAAAGACAGGACAGGTAAACAACAGTACTTTTTAACATTTTAATTCAATGCATGAATACTATGATATATGTATAGACAAGCAGTGTGTGGATGAAAGCAGAGATATCTGTTTTACAAGGTTAGTGTCAGCCAGAAGGAAATTTTTCTTGAGTTGTGGAAATGGAAATTATAACTTTGATATGAAACATTATTGAGTTCCAATTAGATCTGGTAACATACACGTACATTTGATTGGTATCGTAATTTTTAATTTTACCTTAAGTGACACTGAGAAGTCTTCATCTGTGATGTACTACAAAAATGTACATCAATCCTAAATGCCACCATAGTGAAAGCATATTAATAATTGTCACGTGCCCGACAGAAGGGCCCTAGCAAGGTTACATTGTGCAAGCCTTAGGGCCCTTCTGCCGGGCAGGCAACAATATTTTTGTTCGTAATCATGAGCAATCGGGGCCCGTTTCATAAAACTTGTTATCAAAAACAAGTAATGCTAGTTGTTATAAGCTACTGAAAACCTTGCATCTGATTGGCTGAGAGCAAATTTGTCATGGAAATGTGGCAGTTGTTACTGATAACGAGTTTTGCGAAACAGTAGCCAGGAGTATTTACAAGATTTGTGATGATAATCAAGATTATGATACCTCATACATCACTCAGACTTAAACATTCTTTGTGCTCATTACACCACAGACTGATCCCCTGATGATGATGCTTGGTATGGGAAGTGGGATGGACTTTGATTCTGATAACAAGTACAGGTGAGTTTCGAACATTCAAATGCCTGGTAGAAATATATGAAATCAAATACACTCAGCAAAAAAAAGAAAGTAAACACTTTTTTGAGTTCATAATTTTCACAGAAGATTTTGATGAAAATCAATGTATTATATACCATATTAAAGGTAATTTAATTGGCTACTAAGCTCATAGGTTGATTGAAAAGAAAACTTTATGCATGAGTGAGCACATTCGTTTTTGTCCTCCAAGGCACAAAATTAAAAATTGCAAAAATTGACATGTTCTCTTTCATTTGCAAATGCCCTTCACGATAACATTAACAACAAAAGACCAGTTTAACACAATGAGAGACATGAATAAAATAGCAAAAACAAGTTTTCCTTCTCTTTATCTCTTTATAACCTCTAAGAAAAGCAAAGTGGGAAACTAAAGGGGGAAAATAAGAATTTTCTGTCAAATCAAACTTCAAATGACGTAGGGAATAATAAGCACACAGATGATTGAATGAGCAGAATGTTTTTATCTATTTCTTTTAATCTAGTGTTTTAAGAATTCATGAGACAAATTCAAGAACCAAACAATATTTACAATTTCCTAATTTGAAAAAAAAAAGCTCAAATTTTTACCATTTTAGTTAATAATCACTTCTCTTATTTCATTTGAATTTAGATTTGACATAAGATTCTTTATTTTCCTCCATTATTTTTTAGCTTTCATTAATCATTTGGGCTTTAAAAATATCATAGAGATCAAAGGTTTATTTTTGCAACTTAATTCATGTTTTGTTTTGTGTGAAATTTGTTGTTTGTTCTTAATGTTCTATAGAAGAGCACATACGCATGAATGACAACTTGTTCAGTTTTGCAATTTTTACTTTTGTGCCCTGGAAGAGAAAAACAAACATGTTCACTCATGCGTGAAGTTTCCCTTTTTGTTGACCTACCAGGTTGATAGCCAATTAAATTACCTTTGATATGGTATATAATACATTAGCTTTCAGCCAATATTCTATGAGAAATATAAACTTGAAAAAGCGTTTACTTTCTTTTTTTGCTGAGTGTATAAAGAGAATTCAACATATTTTTCACTTTTTGAGCATGATGAAAGAGCACTTGACTCTACCTCTTTCAAAAAGCAGGGAGATTGATATTGCCCTTAACATAATTATGTCAGTAACAAGTCAAGGGACTGTGTACTTTTCATAAAAAATGAAGTTTTGTTGTTTTTATTTGCTTATATCTTCAAATTTTCCACTGATGTGTTCTCCTGATATTGCGTCATTCACTCAATCCACATGTATATAAAGGTGAACTTGTCCTTTTACAGTAAAGAAAAATCTCTCGCTCCTGTAATCTCCCTCACTCATTGTATTAAATGTCTCCTCTCTCCCTCTTTGTCCCCATCGTTTTTATGCCTCCGCCACAAAGTGGTGCCGGAGGCATTATGTTTTCGGGTTGTCCATCCTTCCATCCGTCTGTAATAAATTTTGTGGACAGCGTAACTAAAAAACCTTTTGAGGTATCCTAATGAAACGTGGCATGTATGTGTATCAGGGGGTGAAGTTGTGCCTTTTAACTTTTGGGTGCACATGCTCAAGGTCAAAAGGTCAAAGTCAAATGCTTAAAATTTCACTATTTCCCCCATATCTATGCAGTGCCTGAAGATATTTTCTTGAAACTTAAGCGCTTTTTACACTTGTAAATATTTGCTTAGTCCCGTACACCGGTGGGGCTAAAGGGGGGGGGGGGGGGGGGGGGGGGGGGGGGGCCTTAGCCCCACCGGTGGTACGGGACTAAGCAAATAGCCCCACCGATAATCCCGTACTATCTGGCCCTGCAAAATAGCAGGGTTAGCACCGCAATTGCGGTGCCAAGCAAGTGAGTGTAAACAGAACGAAAAAATAATCCGGGGCTAAGCGACGGAGACGAAGTCCGACCCCCACTGACCAATCAGAAACGAGGTCATCAAGTGCTGCCGGTGCGTGCGTGTACGCGTACAGTGCACAGCGTAATCATGAATATTCATGTGGTTTGGAAAGTACCGGACTAAGAAATACAAGTGTAAAAAGGTCAATTTTCTCCCAAGATATTTTCATAGAACATAGTATATATGCATATACTGACTGGCAGTGATTATCGAGGGAATTTGGGGTTCATGGGGTCAAAGGTCAGGGGGTCAAAAGTCAAGGGCAAAACTTCAAACTTTTACTTTTCCCCTCATATTTATGCAATGCCAGCAGGATTTTTTTTAAAACTTGAAGTATGCATGTATAACCCAATACAGATTCTCTGGGAAGGTCTTTTTCCCCAAAAAGGTCAAAGGTCAAAGATCAAGTGAAAGTGCTAAATTTACTTCTTCCTCCATATCTCAGAAGTGGCTCAAGTTATCTTGAAACTTCGTACATGTTTATGCAAATTCTGCCTGACAGTGATTCTCTTATGAATTTTAGGGTCAAAGGCCGGATGAAAATGGTAACAATGTACTATTCAATACATAAATTGCACTTTTTCTCCATACCTTGAAAATTACTCAATGCACAAACTTATGAAAGGGTCAAGGTGAACTTAAAGTCCTTAAATCCCCAGACACATGGTCTCCTATGCATCCAGTTCAACCTAGGTCAAGGAAGGTAAACATTTAACACATTTGTGACAAACATGTCATTTTAATATTTTGCCACTTTTGTGAAAATGTGTTCGTACATTGTCCACATGTACTATAGACCTATTAGGGGAATCATGCATTATGGCGGAGGCATACCAGTCGCCATAGCGACATTTCTAGTCTGTAGTGTCTCCTTTCTCTCCCCCCTTACTCTCACTGTCCTGTCCCATTGCACCACATCAGGGATGTGGCCCTCCTTGGATCATGTGATGATGGCTGTAAGAAACTCGTCGAGCTGCTTGGCTGGAAGGTAAGCTTGACCTTCATTCTGAAAAATTTACGATCCTTAGCCACAAATGTCACACTCTGGTCCCAGCAATAATTCACAAGCCTATAAATGGGAGCAGAAGTTTCTGTAGAATCGACTAAAGTGACTGGATGGTACTGGCTCACACATTCATATCTTTTTGTTTTTCTTCCTTATTTAGTTTATCTGTACTGCTAGCAGAGAAAAATATTTTTCCAAAAGTGACCCACAGTTAACTGGGGAAAACAGATCATATTCAGAATTGTAGTGATAGAGTTTGGGCCCAGGTTTGTTCCTAATAAGGAAAAAGAAGTAAATGCACACAAGAAATACCTTTTTGAAGGTAATAGTTTGGTCACAGCTTATTGTTTGATATGATGTCATGGAATCAGCCAGTCTTCTTGTTCTTGCGCTCAAGACTAGGGTATTTTGCCTTATTTTCTTTCTTTTTTAAAAATCTATTTCCTTCTCCTGCCCTATGGCTCTGTTCTTATAATATGTACCTGAATCTGAAATATTATGCAATTGTTTTAATCATTGTATCCGTCATATATTTACCTGTTCTGTGATGATTTCTCTATGATCGAGAAGAGGAAAAATAGTTTTGAATGTCATAGTCCGTGATTAACTCTTCTACTCAGTGTAAAAATGGAGGATGAACATGTAGAAACTATGTACTTCTCTAGTACCATATGATGATATGATATTGTAAATTTCCTTTCACATTTTCCATCCACCAACATCCACATTACGCCATGTAGAAGGAATTGGATGCCCTGCTCAGGAGGGTTGGGAAAAATCAGTCTGGAACAAGTAATGTTGGCAAAGGCGGAGGCTCTACCAAATCAGTCACCAAAGCAATGTCTAACAAGGCAGCTACGTCTAAATCTGTTAACAAGACCTCTACTGGTGTTTCCACCACAAAATCTCCTACCAGGAGTGCCAAGAGCGCTTCACCATCACTAGCTGTTTCCAAAACAGCATCCCCCAAAGCGCCTGCCGCAAAGTCCGCCTCAAAAAATTCGGCAGATGTTTTGGCAAAGAAGTCTGGCGTGTCCACAAAAGTTGTCAAACCTTCTTCTGGTATTCCATCAGGAGCAGGGTCCGATACCAATGTGCCAAAAGTTGGTCATGCGAAAAAATCAAGCCCCAAGAAATCTAACGCTAGTGGGGGGACAAAATCTGGTGCAAAGCAAACTGCTAAAAGCGCTTCAGCCTCTCAGTCTGCCACAAAGACCACAAAAGTGGCTTCTGCATCAAAGTCGGTTACAAAGACTTCTAAGGCTGGTTTAAAGGGATCATACAGTTTTGGTTGAGACCTTATTTCAAGTTTCTAGCATTTTTGGGTGAAATAATGAGAAACCTCTTTTGAAATATGAAAGAGCACATAATTCTATGAGGAATGCAATGCTTATTTGATGAAAATTGGTTTTGAAATGGCTGAGATATCCAAAAAAGAGCAATTCTAATAGAGTGTGGGACCCACACTTTATTACGATTGCTTTGTTTTACTCTGTTTTTGGATGTTTCAGTCATTCCCAACCCGATTTTCATCAAATAAACTTTGAATTCCTCTTAAAATGGCATGTTCTGTACTATATCATAAGTGTTTTCTTGGTATCTCGCAAAAAGTTAAAAGCCCAATTCTCATCTCCACCAATACTGTACTATCCCTTTAAAAGTTAAGTCTGCTAGTAACCCAACTGCAAAATGATCATCAGAGGCACTTAGGGGAGGAGATATCTGCCAGTTCAACTAATGAAAACAAACAGACAACTAGATTGTTTGCCATTTTCAAGCATCTCTTAACTTTGATGTTAAAGTTACCACTAAAATTCATTAGGTGGCAACACTTTCTACCACAAAACCTGTAGACATTTCAGCAACAAGGTCGAAACTTGATGGATGATTTTTGAGGCTGAAGAAAGAATCAACATCAAACTTTCAGTCAAACCAAGATAAATTACTCAGTCACATTTCATGCCTTCATATCATATACCACTTCTCAGCATAAAAACACTGCTCCACTATGTGACAATCAGCACAGTTCCATACAGAGACTAGGTGAAACTACTGGAAATTTTCAATTCAGTCCTGTGTACACAGAACAATCAGGTACTTAATGGCAAGCATGCTATTAAAACCATGTGTGTGGAGACAACTTGTTGATAATGTCCATTAGGTAAATTCCTATCTCGCCAAGTTTACATGCATGATCATCGGTGAATCTTTAGGTAAAGACCACCTGCCTATTATGTATACTTGATAATAGATCTTGTGATATAAACAGTCTCCATTTTACTAGTTATACATTATATAACTAGAAAAGCACTCTGAGAGCGCAGACCTCCGCCAAGCATGCAGCTCATTTCCACCACTGATCTTGTCCTTCCATAGAGATATCAGTGATTTCCATCCATACATACTTACAGCATTGTGTGCTGAAAGTCGCCCAATTTCCCAATATAAAAGCCTTTGTTACGTCATAAACCCTCAGCTGCACAGCGCGCCTCGCCCTAGCAGCAACTAGAGCACGCACTTTAATGCGCGTGCAAACCTCAAATACGTGCAACCTGAACTCCCAAGTTCATTGACCCTACCTGCCAAAATACCAAAAATCCTTCATAAATTCCCCCAAAATTCTTGGATCACTGCCAAAAGTTAATCGTTTGTTATTCGTGTCATTTTCAACCTTTCCTGCAAGTTTCATCCCAATCCGTTAACTACTTTTTGAGTTATTTTGCACACAGACAAACGAACTAACTAACTAACGAACTAACAAACAAACCAACGGTAACGAAAACATAACCTCCTCTCTTGGCGTAGGTAAATATACATGTATATGTATGTGTATATATATATATATGTACACAGTGTATGCAGAAAAAATGAACAGGTACACAGCCACACACACAAACTCTCATGCAATAGTTGTCATGCTTTTCTCATCACATCCCTCCCATTATCACTCCACATCATGCAGAAGGAGTTCGATGCACTATGTGAGAAAGGTGCTGAGCAGAAGGCAGAGGATGCCAAGACTGCATCGGGGGCAGCTGCCGAGGCATCGTCAGAAGACACAAAAAAAGAACCGTAGAAGCTCCCGTGATTTACGGAGCAGATATCTATTTCAGAGTGAGATTCATAAAACTACTAGGTCACATCCAAGATTCATTCTTTTATGATGTATTCTCTTTTGTTGATCCTTTTATGTGAATTTTAAAGTCTTCTATAGATTTATAATGGTGCTTACTCTGACATGATTATTTGATTTAAGTGATATTTCATGTGCATCATAGAATAAAAGCTTGCATTGTTTTATGATCTTGTGCTGAGATATATTGTCAAGAAATATGAGAAAATATAAAATTGAGAGATATTTGTAGGGACAGTATTTTTTAGAATATATTTATACTCTTGCAATAATTGACATTCTCAAATGTATATTTGAAAATATCATAAAACTTGTTTGCATTCTTCATTGCAAATATAATTCCTGAAAGTCAGCGGGATGAAAAATATACTGAAATGTAGAATCAAAGTTGCCATATGGGTTGGCAGTAGGGGGCTTTTAATAGATTTGTGACACGGATGCTAAGATGACAGTCGTGTGGACTGTTCTCCACTCTCCTCCTTGTGTTGTAAAGTAGCTTTAGATTTCGCAAAGACGCAGCCTATACAAAGTAAAATGGCGCCCCCACATGTTGTTTGTCATCATTGCATCAAGTGGCTCTCTGCGTCATGAATTTCAGCCGATGTTAAAATGGCCCAGAACCGTCGTGAAAGCTATGTAAGTATATAGCTATAGCTATATAACCATATAGTGATAGGCAGTCTTGCACATGCGCAGAACAGTTTTTTTATTCCTCTTAAAGTCCACGATTGCAAATCTAAAACTTCCTAATATAATCTCAGAGAGAGGAAGAATTTTATTATATACTGTAAAACTAGGAATGTTCACATGCATTTAAATTTCGCGAGAGCCAAGATTCGCGAAATTAAAATGCATGTGATATACATTGAATGTTAGAGGCAACTCGCATATATTTGATGCTGGGAAAAAGGCTGTCAGCTCGACTCGCAAAAATTTCATGCTGCCAAAATATCGTGTTTTACAGTATGCTTCTGTTATATGAGTTCCAAAGACATTTGAGTGTGAAAAGAACATTGATTGTAAGATTATTATGATGTGTCACACATAAGTTTAGATGGATTTTTGCCATTCGGATTTGAACTTTGTATATGTGCGTGACCACCAATGATGATATGAAGGTTGTGGCCCTTATTCTTCATTTTGTTAGTACATTTTTGTGGGTCATTTATCAATTCATAACTTCTGTATTCGGTCTTCTATCAATATGGTTAGGCTGTCTCAAAATGCAAATAATGTGATAAAAAGTACATGTATATGTATTTGCATTTGTGTTTCTTTAACTGTTAGTCTTGATATTTTGTAGTAAGTTCTGTTCATATGCTGGATAGGAAGATCATGAATTGCCAATGTTTGTGAAGCTGTGGGTCAAATGGGGACACATTGTATGTGTCTCCTTTCTAATTATCTTCAACAATATTTTAGCTCAGGGATGGGGTATACTTGTAGTGCATAATTTGGCGTTCATTATCTCGGCATTTGTTTTTGTACGGAATTTGTCCCAGTGGACATTACCACGTTTGATGCCAAATTTCAGTTCTTGATGTCATTCGAAAAGAATACGAGCAAAATCAACAGAATGTAGTGATATGATGCAATATATGTAGTAAATAGTTCATATTTGACTCATTTCTATCACTGCGTGCAATAAGTGTACTCCTGCTGATAGTCAAAAAGAGATAGCCATAATTTTCTCTTCCCTAGCCAGTGCGTTTGATGTATATTGATGTATATAATAATAATAATAATAATAATAATAGTGGCTACTTGTATAGCGCACAGGTCCACTTTTCAGTGCTCATGGCGCTTCAAAAATGAAAAGATATCATATATTTACATGCATATACATATTCAAACATTTCAACAAATAAGAAAATGGTAAACAAAAACAAATATATACCAAATAAAGAATACAACATATACCAATTAAAAATACAATATTGATCCAATATTAATGACATACAGCAATTACAGTCCTCAGCATGAAAGAAATAGATAAGTTTTAAGTTTGGATTTGAATGACTCTGTCGATGACAGTTCCCTTAACTGAAGAGGTAACTGATTCCACAATTTTGGTCCCATAACGGAAAAAGCACGATCACCATACCCATGTTTTACTCTGGGTGTTTGAAGTAAGAATGCAGTGATGGAGGTGAGAATGTATAGTAAACTTTGTAGTGTCTCTCAGCACGTTTTCTTTTTTTTAAACATGACGATGACACAAATAGTGGATGGTCACGAGTGTGATGGTATAAGATTTGGCACGAGGTGAAAGATAGAGGTGTCTATTCAACGAGGCGAAGCCGAGTTGAATAGTGCGCCTCATCTTTCACAAAGTGCGAAATCTGGTTCCACTGCACAAGTAAAGACCATACACTATTTGTTTTATACAACACCTCAAATGTCAACAGATGTGGTCCACACAGATTCTTAAATTTAGCACAGAAATGGAACCATTTTCCATGGAAGACAAATGAGTAGCCACACAGTCACCACCACCATGTACGTACGTACGTGAAGCCAATTGGTTAAAGTTGTTTACAAAAATGAGTGACAAAAGTACGCGCTTGTAATTGTTGAGTGCGCGTGGCGAATGTTTGTATATTGTGACATCAGAGCCATGCAATTGCTCTGATGTCACAATAGTTCATGATGTCACACAGAGTTCATAGTATGATGGAACCTCATTTTAAAGAGGTTGGATATAACAAAACCCTCTTATAACAAGGTAGTTTTGCAGGTCCCAACTCATATACTTCATTGTTATTGTATCCCGATATGAGAACCCTGATATAGCAAGACAATTGCCATGGCTCTGAGGTCCTCACTATAATGGGGTTCCCCTGTGTTTGATGAACTCAACAACATAATGAACTTGAGCAAAGACACAGGGGAAATTTAGAAATCAGTGAGAACATTGGGTCTTTATTTCCTGAATCAAATCATCATTGTATAACCTCCATTACAATGACACTGAAAATTGAATGCATGTGTATGTTCCTCAAGTTTGCCTGGATATAGCCTGTTACAGTTTACTGTTACATGTTTGCATCATAGCCCAAGTGTAGTGTATGATGTATATTATGTGCATTTTTCTTTTTTAAGCAGTAGAGAGAGAGAGAATGGCAAATATTCTTTACTGATTCAATATTAAATGTGAAGGGATGCAAATGATAAAAAGTAATGTTGGATCATGATAGATGTAAATGTAAATAAATCATAGATAAATGTTGGAACATTTTACTTACATGTAGTCTGTAGAAAGGTTCCTTCCTTACGTTTTATTTTGATATTTCTTTTTATTCATTTTTTGATAAAGTCAGGTAATTTTTCATGGACTTATTCAGTAAAATTTCATTATACTGAAACTGGACATGGACTTTGTTGTGAACTGATTGCATATTGTTGTACCTGTGTTGATATATAACGACAATCTGCTGAAAGATGATGAAAAGTGCTCTTATTCTGGTCAACTTGAAGTACCTAGGCATACATCAGTTATCATCTTTGCTTAGGAGGTTAGTTTTATGTGAACCACACAAAAGACAACGTCATAGAGCAATTTGTAACTTCATGTATACTGTGTATATACTCGGTGCTACAAAAGACATTTCCCACTTTTGATCCTTAATAATTCAAAAACTATATATCACATTACAGTGTCATTGATATCTATAGGCAATAGCTGAAGAGTGTACAATTTTGTTGGGGTAATTTAAAAATTAAAGCATAAATCAGTTTCATTAAATTCAAGATTTATTTTTAAGCTAGGTTTCAGATTTTGCTCTATTTCCAACCCTCTGTACAAAACTTTCAATTTGCACAAGGTGTAAATGGGAGTGTGTGGTTATCACCCTGACAATGGTCCTGAACAATGGCCAGGGTTTGAATGCTCTATTACATATTCATGACTAATTCCACTATCTCAGCTAGTCTTTATTCATCGTGAAATGTAGTGTATGCAAGAACGTGAAAACATACAATGTGCTTGCTTTTTTCATGCGCCTGTATTTTACTGTTTACTATTAATTCAGACTAGCAGTGCCCAGAGTAATCCATCATGAATTATTAATCAATCATTCATGTACCTTGGAGCAAGAGACCAGAAGCCTAGTCAGCATAACTCTGAAAAGGTGGTATCCGTGGTATTCATGTTTGTTGTTCGGGATCATTGTAAGCACTTACTCACATACACATCATTGGTTCCTGTCTTTGGTTCAATTTGGTACAGAGGGTTCAAATTTGACCAAAATCTGGAACTTAACTTTAATCATGGATTTAATGAAACTGATTCATGCTTTCATATTTAAATCCCCTCCAACTAAATTGTACACCATTCAGATATTACTCATATCAATGTTAGTGTTATCTGATGTATAGTTTTTGAGCTATTGAGGATCAAAAGTGGGAAGTGTTTTTTGTAACACCTGGTCCTTATTGACATTGAATTCCTGATACGGTGATAGGATATACATGTATGTATAACGTTTTGATGTGCAAGGAGATAAACTTGGCTGGGTCGTTCGTCTGTCATGTTTATGAAGGAATCGTCTTTAAATTATAAGGATTCATTTTGCTCTATCGAGATTTTACACCTAGATGAAATCATATACCTTGGTAATCAACACCATATTGGTGTTTTTAAGTTTAAATAGTGTATAATTATGTTCATAGTAATCACAAACTCAATAACAATGATACAGTATTGAAATTCAGTGGCGGATCCAGGGAGGACCGCATCGGCGCTCACCCCCCCCCCCCTTATTTTTTTTTTTGAAACAAAAGAAATAAAAAGAAAAAAATAGGGGAGGGGTGCGTGTGCCCCCCCCCCCTCCTTTAATTTTGAAAATGCGCCCCCTCTTTACGTAATACCTGGATCCGCCCCTGAAATTGTATGGAGGCACATGGTGTAATAAAAAGTCATAAATACTGCATATGCTGTTACAGGTGATTGGATTCATTATTGCTCATGTAAACGGTTTATTTGAGTGAAAAAGTGGAGGAAAAAAAAACTCATCAGTAATGTGATAATGCACTTGTGTAACATGCCCAGCCACGACTGTACACAAGCATAAAAAATAAATGAATATTAATATTTTATCTGGTCAATTACCATGAATTTTTAATCTCATTTTCATGATTTTTGCCCAGGATAGTCTTTGGATATTGCTAATATGAATTATATATATGTGTGTGTGTGTGTGTGTGTGTGTGTGTGTGTGTGTGCGTGTGTGTGTGTGTATCTCTGTGTGTCTGTGTTTGTGTTATTGATTTGATGCTAAAAATGTTCATTTTTCGATGTCTGTAATTCTGCGGTAACTAATAATTGGATTTTATTCGCAATAGATTTTACACTTTTACACTTATGATATTAAATCGATTAATGGATTTAACAAATCACATATGATAACGTTCTAGATGGATGCGTGTGTGTGTATATATACATGCACTAGTACTCGTTTGTGCGTGTTTAGGTAACCAAGTGCGTAAGATCAGGGAGATACTCACCAGGTGCGCGTCACGAGACCGACACCCACGAGTCATACAGCTCGCAAGTCATACAGCTCACAAGACTTTAGTCATACAGCCCACGAGTCATACAGCCCATGATTCCGACACTAAGCCAACACGGCCCACGAGACCGACACATTACGCGCCGTGTTGTATCTGTCGAACTCGTGGGCTGTTTTTACCTAGTGTCGAACTCGTGGGCTTTATTTGCCTAGTGTCGAACTCATGAGCTGTATGACTCGTGAGCTGTATGACTCCTGGACCTGTTTTCAATGTCGAACTCATGGGCTGTATGACTCGTGGGTGTCTGTTTAGTGGGATGACCCCATACTCACCTCCCTGGTAAGATGTACGTCCACTATAGTTTTGAGATGGAAAGATAGACGGGCTGTTCACTATTTTTAAAAAAAAGAATAAGGGGATTGATGTGGTAACCGTGTGAAAGTCTACTTAAAGCTAACAATACAAGATGATATGAATCATGAAATGAAGTTCCATGTCATGTGATCATCCACATAAATAATTTTTCGTCAGTTCACTAACTTTTCCGTTCGGGACTTCAGAGTTTGCGGAGAATTTGCAGACTGCTTTTACACTTTCCAGGGATTCTTGAACTTCGTCGTTGCGCTCCATATTAAGTTTTTTTTTTTTCTTTTTCTTCGTTTTGTTATAGCAAATAAATCAAATCAAATCAAGTCAAATCAAGTCAAATCAAATTGAATTTATACCGGTCGTATAACTATTATGCAATAAACAGTAAATTCATCGTTAACCAGCCAAGACAGAAAAGGTTAATTTAGCTGAAGAAACAAAACTGGAGGAATTGATTTCATATTCCAAATTTCACACCTCGATATAGATAAACACAATGAAGTTTAAAACAGAGATCATGCATTGGATAAAGCTGTAGAGATACTTTTCACACACACACACACACACAAACTGTTAATTATGATATAGATCAGTTTATTCAGACTTTTGCATTTAAGCATCTGTAAATTGGTTATACCGGGGACAGAGTTATAGAATTTATAGTGATTAGAATAAGGAAAAAGAATAATTTCAAAATGCGCGATAAATCACAGTGAACGAGGATGATGACAATAATCATAGCAGCTTCATATAAGAATACAACGATTGGGTGCTCATGGCAGCAGAAGAAAGCATGCATAAATTTTACACTTGTGAAATGATTGTTAAGCTCGTGGTAATGTAGCCTAATGAAGTTGCATTGCTATATTACTGAAATATATGAGTCTCCCATCTCGTCATCCTTGTTCGGTATTAAATGTATTGGGTTTTTCAGAGTATTGGTTTGTCTGATCTAGGACCACAATAAATGCCACAAATTAATCTAGATGCTCTATCGATTTATGTTCTACATGATGTGAAATTATATATAAAAATAAAACACGTCTGGAATGCCCCTTTAAAAATACTTCCAGATTTGCAAGCTTTGATTTCGTGAGGCAAGGAGTTCCATTATATATTTATCAATGATGCACTCTTTGTTGATGTTGTTTTGGAACAGTCATATCTGATTACATTTCTGGCAAAGTGACTTATCAATGTTTCATGGTGAAACTGTTTGATGATATGGTTGGAAAATGCCCATCGAACCAAGAAAGAAATACATTTTTGTATTGTGCATAATATCATATTTTTAAATTGTAAAATATAATATTTTTATGATTTTGTATTTCAAGTTTTGCATTGAGTAATTATTTTGTACTTGATTCAATAAAATGTAATGTAAAAACAATGATGCGACATTCAAGCTCAATGAGAAGCTTACGTAATGAGTTAGAAGTCACCGTATAACAGATCCTATCTGATAATATACTCCATAACGCAAATATAAGATCATCAGATGAACATGGGTTCCAGACTATACTAAGACACCAACAGTGTTTACGACATCCACACAACCGAGATACCCGACAAAGAATAATTAAAGAGATTTCATTAAATTGCTGTATCGCCAGCAATTACTCAGATCATTCCATGCATTATACAGCTACAACCACTACTTTGGTTGCTATGGTGAAAGCAACACACTAAAATGCGGGGGAGCTTTCTGTAATTACTTGATGGCTTCGCCTAATAACAGTATAATAATTAGACCCGCGGGAAATGACCGTAGACCTACAGACACTATCCAACATGATTTATCGTGTCGCGGTAGAACACTATTGGTTTTATGAGAAGTCAATTACGATGAATTCGATCAACTATAAGAAAAGTCGTGGGGACATAATGCGTTCTCATTGATGTGAGTGCATGATTATGGCTGTATTATACAGTATTTTAAAAAGATACAGTAACAGGCATACCGCACACAAACAAACACACACACACACACACACACACACACACACATAACATACACACACAGTCACATATATATTACACATTTCTCCTGCTTCATGTTATGAACATATAATATTTATGTTGATAACTATAATCCTGTGTTTGTAATCCTGTATTGGATTTACTTATATCTTCTCATTTACAAAAGCCCGTTATGAAAACGCCTGATTAAAGTCGTCATTGTCACTATCATTACTATTGCCATTTTCTACGGCACACTTGACTTGATATATATATATATATATATATATATATATATATACGGCTGTTTGTGTGATTTTGAGATATACGACCTTATATTTGTTTTCGCAATATGTTAGTTGGAGTAAGTTTTATCCTGAAAAATGTTCGAGAAAATGACCAGCACGGCAAGAAACACAATGGCGTATCTCTATAGAGACAGTATCAGTAAATGTTACGGTTGCTTTCTTACCTGCATGGGCATCGATCTTCCCAAACTATGAACTTTTATGCAAATTGCCGGACTCGCGGAGGCTGGAGCTTTGTGTCCAAATTCTAAGAAGATTTGTCCTCTATTCTCACGACATAACAGGGCTTTTGGATTTCCTCAACACAGTCAAAATGTGATTTGGAAACGGCTTAAGCTCTGGCCCCAAGAAGTCTAGACGAAGGACCTAGTTCTTGTGAAGGAGCAGTCCAGCTGAATGCGACCATGTGTGATCTCCTTGATGTGCAACGAGTATCATTGTCGCATTATACTATTGTATAGGATTGTAACTGGATCACACAAATATTATTTCCCCACAACATTTAGGGGACAGCAAAAATTCTTCACAATATTTTGGTACCGAAAGACATTCACTCAGGTTATGTGGATGCCTACAATTTTCAATTAAAATGATTTTATTGCCATATAAAGTAATACAAAGCAATATACATAACGCTTACATGAGTACATAGTATTTTAAGGAACTTTGAATCACATAAGTTTCAACAAAACATGGATAAAATATTTTAACGATATCATCTTTGTGTTTTAGATATAAAAAAAAGGTAAGCAATACAATCTTATTTTGTAATTCACAGAGAAGCCTTTTCAACACATCTCCATCAATTGCAAACAGAAGTGTGGCTGCAACTCTTATAATAAAAAGAATGTCGCCCATTGTATGCAATGGTAGCCCGATTTTGAAACTTCGAAAATTCTGAAACAATGACCGTAATGATAATAATGGTAAAGATGTTGGTGGCAAAGACGCTATAACAGGAGATGATTATGATGAGAGATGTGATGTTGATTATCAAACGTTGAATTCTTTGTAATTAAAATGAATGACGCAGAACAAAAACGTTGCAATTTATATATGTGTGTGTGTGTGTGTGTTTGTACATACGCATATGTATATATATATATACATACATATATATACATATATACATATATATATATATATACATATATACATGTGTGTGTGTATATGTATATATATATATGTATATATATATATATATATATATATATATATATATATATATTCACACACCAGTGTAATAATTTGAAATTGCAAAAGTCACATTGTACTTTACCATGTTTATATGCAAATTTCATATTGTGTACTTTCGTCGGAAATGAAATATTTAAAAAAATGTTAATAAATGAAATGAAATGAAATTAATTGGAATACATAGAACTTGCAGCTCTAATCATTATTTTGCTTTTGCACCTAAAAAGAGTGCACAGACCCCCACTGTACTCATCGTGTTGGCATAGGATTTTTCCCCTCATGTAAAACACGTGAAATCATAAATGCAGAACGCTAATTTCGATGAGTGCTTTATGGGGGGGTGCAATGCGACTATCAAAGGCATCGTGTGAAGTCATACCATAGCGCTACACGTGTACAGTGAAAAAAAATCTTTATATTTAGCTATTTTTCTTTTTTTGTCGATACGTGCTCCCTGGATATGAAAAGCCCTACAGATCACAATTTTTACAGTTATGTCTCTCACGAGGTTATCAGCTTTATCACAGGCAGCCATTCCAATCCTAGCTTCTATAGATGTCTTTGCTCACCATGGGGTACAACATTCTGCACTACCTCAAAGTTCCAATTGTAGCTGCTGGAATGCATTAGAATTCCTACAAAGGAACATTATTTTGATTATAATGTGTGGATACAATGCGACGTCATAACCGCCCATGTATGCAGTTTGAACTATCAAGGCTTTGTCGAAAAATGCCACATGAGCTTTTAGCAGAGGCTCGATGAGGGCGGAATTGTATAGATATTTGTTGTGTTATTGTGAGCAAGAGAAAAAAGCCCCGGAAAGACCTATTATATCATTTATAACATTATTGCTTGTTGCTTATGATGGCTTACGTACACGTCAGCGTGGGAAAAGGATACACTGTTATGTGGTGGAGGTGGGGGCTTTTCGACACGTGCGGCTCGATAAGGCAAGGAATTTTTAACTTTTGCACCATACTTTTTTAAATTGGCTTTTGGGATGTTGGGATTTCTTTTTGGCTGCTGTCCATGATAGATACATCTGAATACATTTCATCTCCTTCTTCGAGTACAAAATAAGATTGGATCAAACAGGTCCTAGGGGTAGGGAATGTAAAGCATGGTCGAAGCCCAAGGAGCTCGAAAGCTCCCCTGAAAAGGTTGCCTCAGAGTCGCAATCCTTTCGAAGCTCATCCTCGTGGTTTTTGTGCATTATAACATCAATATGTTGTCAGCCTTTCAGTGACGTTAGTTTACGTGAAATGACCACCCCGCGCTTAGGTTTACTTTGATTGATTAATTGATAAAGTGTGAAAATCAAGTAGAAAGATTGAAATTTCACTCACAGCAGACTTATCAAACTAAGTTGTAATACTGAAATGTTCTACATAACTGCAATCATGTTCCACATGACTGCTATTGTGTTTTACTGAACATAACCTTGTGATATAGTTTTAATGCAACAACAGTTTTATAATGTATACCAAAGGAGGTTCCACAAGCAAAAGATGCTTTACCCCGTAAACAAATGATAGCTCGGCCACAATCATGGTTCACATTTTAGTATAGTTTTTTTTTTTTGTCTTCTTCATCTTCTTCTTTTTCTTTTTAATCACATAGGCATACCCCGCTTTTCTTATTTGGCACCATTCACTCGCCTGGTCTTATCTTCTATCCGTTCTCCGTTTCTTTTTCACAAACACTGACTACTCGGGGCCTACAGCCAAACAAGCTTGCTTTCATGTAGGTCCCATCATACTTCTCTTTGTTCAACCCCATTCGATTTCGACCAGTTATCATTTCAATTGATGTGATATTACCATGTATATTGTTCGTTTTTGCACATTGTTTACAAGGTAAAAGAAGCAGTATTATCATTTCTGATGTGACATTCATGTACGAGAAGTATGAAAATAAATAAATTGAATTGAATAAACAGTAGCATCAGTCATAACCACTTAATGATTGCTATGAGACAATTATTATCACCCTCACTTCAGTTGCTTTGTATAAAAAGGAATAATAAAGATTATGTTTTCACTTAAGAAAAGGAAATGTAGTGAATCAACACCTGTCTTATAAAGTTGATGAGAAGCACTGTGGGTGATGACAATCATCTTGTCATCTTCCTAGCACAATGGGCTGATGTCTAATATCAACACTTCGTGAAAGGGACATGAAAGTTTTAGAATCAATTTGAACAAGAGATGATTTTTTTTTTTATTTAGTCAGCATAACCTGATGCCACACCCCTGGCGGATCTCTCTCTTGAGCTGTTGGCGCTGGCGTGTGTAAACAGTCTTCGTTTCGAGCGAGACAGAAGAGTGTGTTTTGTACAATGCCACTGCACGAAATCCAAACAAAATACGTGATAGGTCACATGAATCTATATACAACATCGTCAAGGACACGAAGGAGAAAAGGGTTTTAACAACTTTTATGGTGGATTTGTGTGAAGATGGGATGCTATTGACAGTGTGATGAAACGTACATAGCAATGAAAAGGTACACATCACTATAAAACATCGCTGGTCTGATCACATTTTTTTTTTTTTGCTGGCGTAAAATATCGGCGTATAGGGTTATGGATACAATTGCTTTTCTATGGCGAAGCGCGGAAAGATAGAAGATCATGATCATCTTTCGATGAAATATTACACTGTCGGTTCGGAAGAGGAAAATAGCAATCCATTAAAGCTTCCTTTAATAAAGAGGGTGAAGTCAAGCTAATGGGATGGTGGCTGAATCATCAAAGTGAGACAAAACATGACTATGGAGTTAAATGCTGTCTCTCTACACGTCATTTTTGTATTCCTATATCTATCGCGCCCTTTTCAAGCTGCACAACTATTCCTCGATGTACGTCTGCATGGTCCTGTCTCCCCGGATGTTGTTCGTTATTCCGAAGGTTCGTTAATCCGAAACACACAAATTCCCTACACCTAGAGGTTCGTTAATTCGAAAATGAAAAGGGGTTTGTTAATCCGAACATTTGTGGCGTTATTCCGAAGGTTCGTTAATCCGGAGATTTGTAAATCCGAAAATGAAATTCGGAATAACGAACCTTCGGAATAACGAATCTTCGGACTAAAGAGCTATAACCGTTTCCGCTGTATACTACTATTCGTTTGTCTCTTCCCTTGTCTTCTCTTGGCAGTCCTGTCTTTATGGTGGGCTTGCGAACTTATTTTTGTACTGATTGCCATCTTCAGTGGTGGCCACATATTAGAAGTATCGTCTTTTTAGCCGGTCCTTCCATTTTCGGCAAACATTACCTATTGTTCGGTTAAATTTAGTGCGGTATTTCGTTATCACATTGTTTTGTTATTATGTTTCGCTATCTAATGTTTAAACTGTTCATCTCGCAATATATCGTCCAAGTCATTCCTTTGAATTGAATTGAATTTGTTACAACAAGAACGAGTAAAGTGTGTTATGATCTGTCGAAAAGTGAAATGGCATTTACATTGAATTAAATCAAATTGAATGTTATCACGAAACAACGTCGCTAATTATACAAAAGAGAATAAGGCAATGACGTATACCGTCACTCCCTCACAGCACTATACATTCCTATACAAAATTATGAAATAGTCATCTTTTCAGAGGTTTAAGACTCTGAAACTTCCAGCTCTCTTCAAAAGAGTTGAAATTTCTGTGTTATAACTTAACCACAACTTGACGCGAAAAAAAGATTGTTCTTTGTTTTGACTTTATCATGTTTGTATAGAAAAGTGGTGAAGTTAGTAACAGCGTCGTGTAAATATTGAGGGAGACCCTTTTGCCAATGGTATACTATCAACCTACAATGTACTTAGTTACAACACGACTTGACCGTCAATATCACTGAAAACATGAAAATCTAAAATCTCTTCTTATTGTAATCAAACTTCTTTTATAATCTTTAATTCGAGAGTTGATTTACATTAGCATTTCATTGAATCTATATATAGAAAGGAGATTGACAACGTCTGGAGGAAATGGATGGTGTCATTAAAACGCTAAGGCATCGCTTGCCGCTCTGATCAACGGCGAACTGCCATTCTGTAAGGAGAGGACTGAGGTGGAAACGAGAGAATAGCACACTGTCGCAACAGGTGGATTTGGCGAATTTCAAGGCAGCGCGTGCGAGATGCTGCGCGACTTGTTCATAAATAATGAAGTCATCATAGTGGTGCTCTTGTTGTTGTTTAAGTGATTTGTTGTTGTGTTTTCACTTTCTCTCCACGGCAACAAAAATACATCGATCTGGGTCCTCATGCGATTTGATTTGAGCGTACGCAGACATAATAATAATATTTATAGTCGAGGTAACGAAGGGCGAGGACGGATTGAAGTCTGTATATAGGAGTTTGATTAACTCCCCTTCAGCAATGATAACTAATCTGTGTTATTTTTTTAATCTTTAATAATTGTTGAAAGATAATAAGATCACCAACAAACAAATACACACACACACACACACACACACACACACACACACACACACACACACACAATTGTTTCCGCGACCTCGGAAAACATTTTCCAATGTATAAAGTAGGCCTATACAGGTCTTGCTTATATCATATGTGACTTTGACATGACAAAAAGAAAGAAAGAAAGAAAAATAGGAAGGAAGGAATATCTGCTCAGTACATTGATAGATATCTACCAATAGCATCTTTTGCATGATATCCTACTTTGTTACTGTTTTATCATCATTATCAAGTCTTTGCCATTATCTTAGTCTGCCGGGGTAGAGAATCATCAGCCTGTTTCACCACGTGAGTATTTCAGATGATTTTGTGTTTGACCACGTTTGAACAGAATTTCGCCCTATATACTCTTTGCAAGAAATTTGTAATAGGACTGACGGTTCCTTTATGCAGGGGCGGATCCAGGAATTCTGTAAAGGGGGGAGGGGGGCGCAGCTAATATTTCTGGTGCCACTTCCTGGTTTCATTTCATTTTGTTCTTTTTATTTTTTGTTTTTTGTTTTTAACGATAGATAAAAGGGGGGCGTGCGCCTCTTGCGCCCCCTCTGGATCGGCCACTGTTTATGTGCAGGGTATGACTCTCCTACACAAGGGGCTATACCAGTTTCCTCCGAAAGATTTAATTGACAGTGACCATGATGGATGCTTAAGGTAGACCAACTATTGCTGAGCTGGGACTCGAACCTCGTGCATGCAGGGAAACTCACAGTCTTGTCCATGTGGTCTTAACCACTAATGAGGACAAGTAGTATTGTAATGTTGTACAGTGCTATACTTGGAAATACCTAAAGTCATTGATTTTACTCTTTAAATTAAAGGAACGTGGTTGATAATGTGCGAATCTTTGTGTAGTGCAACCTTTCCAACATAATGTGTGTATAATCTGGACATTGAGTTTGAATTCTGCTTGGGTTTTAAAGGCATAATTTACCATTTGCAGTTGAAACAGAAACCCATCATTAGTGCTTTGAAATACTTCTAAAATACGAGTTAGGGATAGAAACAACCTCTGTAAAAAATTGAATCCGTATAAACGACGTAAGTATTGTTAAATACAGAAAATGTGAACATATTATAAGAATACTTCCAGATTACGCCGTCTAAAGTTTTGGTTTATTGAGAAAAATCCTGATATCTCCTTATATCTTAGGCCTTATTGCGAAAATTGTATATGGTAGGATATTTGGGGATACAACAGACCTGTACACATATGCATCAAATGTGATATCTTGAACATTTTAGAATCACTTCTTAAGGTAAACCAGACCTTAAGGCGACAGGGCAAAATAGGAATGTGGCAACCCTGGGTCTTCATCATAAAAAACAAAAAACTCAGTACATGATTACTGTGTAACACAAGCTCTGTAATCACTATACAGGTCTATCTTTGCCTAATACATTAAACGCCAGAAAAAAAAAATCCACCATCTTGAGTGAAGGTGTGCCCGTGTCTGTGCGTGGTACCTGTGTCTTATAAGAGCACCTCCTTGGTAATACTATGTACGTTTGCCCAGTTGTAATCATTGATCCGTGGCTGCTGCGCCATTTTTTTAGAGAAAATCTCGTTGCTTGAATAGGAATCCCAAGTATTGTCGTTCTTACAGCCAACCTGTTGGACAGGAGCTATAATAATGGCTTATCTGTTCCGCGCACAAAGTTCTTCCACCAATGAAGCAAGGCGGAGCCGCGGAGACGTGAATATCCGGCTTTACATAACTTCTCTCGAACGCCACGACTTGACTACTGTATTGCAAGCTAAAAAATAAAAAATAAAAATCTATTAAGGTCGAGCATACATTGATCTTCACCATAACGACATTATTATTTGTTGGACCGAGACTTGACCCACAGTTGGTTGGTCCCCATCCTATCCCGTGTCCCCTCTCCCCCTCCCCACCTCCCCCCCCCCCCCCCACACACACACACACAATCAATACAATAACTATGTGTTTGAATGTGTGTGTGCGATGGCGAGCTAGGGAGATAATTAGGATTGATTGAGCGTGGTATATGGACTACTCCTGTATTCGTATTCATTTTGTTAGCTTATTCGCTTCAGCGCACGGTAGAACAACATAGCTCTACACAGAGAAGAGTTCTGTGGGTACAAAACCAGTCAGGCCTAAAAGCGTTCTAGTACTATGGCAACCGTGTCGAGATACGATCTATTATATCGGTCGAGATAATTTGCTATTATGCAGCCATTCACCGCTCAGCTGCGTGCAAGGTCAACCGCTAAGAATAGCTGGGGAGTATCGCTTGTTATTTCTTTCTTAAAATAGATTTACTAATCATCAGACTGAAGGAAAGCCAAATATAGTTGATATATATATATATATATATATATATATATATATATATATATATATATATATATATATACATATATATGTATATATATATATATATATATATATATATATATGTATATATATATACATATATATATATATGTATATATATATATATATTATATATCTATATATGCTATATATATCCCTCTGTTCTTTTCTCTTTCTTCCTTTCTCAGTTGCCCCCTTAAAAAAGGCAGTGACACACAGTGACACACACATTTTGCTTGTGCTATAATGTGATCTTGAAAGCAAGAGATTATTGAGCAGAAGGGTGAAGATACGAAGTATGAGTCTCTTTAATTTGCTCTCCCTCTGCACAAATTAAAAAAAAAACTCACACCTCCTATGTGCTCTTGTCGGAAAGTTAATGACAAATAATAATTGAAGATTGATAAACAGAAGAAGAAGAAGAAGAAGAAGAAGAAGAAGAAGAAAATGTATTTTACACAAGTCCCTATTGATATGAATGGTTGGCACCTCTGCACCCTTGTTGACGCACAACAAGGATTGTTCATCCCGGTTTAAACGGAGCTGCAGTTTTGGGATCATTTCCACAATAAGTAGCAAGTAAGTACGGAGGGCGTTTCACTTTATGCGCATGTGCAATTAAACTTAAAACTCAATCTTTCTCAAAATATGTACGTTCACAAATCGACTGCGTTTTATCACGAGAGGAATGCTTTCACGTGAGTTGAAATCGATCAATGCATCGATCCCTATGAAATACGCCTGGCTAAAGAGGGCAGAGGTCAGTTGCAGAGGTCACTTTTCTAATCCCCTCTCCCAGTGTCCATTGATTCATTGGTGTTCCCTCCTTTGTCTGTAACAATAGCATCGTTTTCACTGGTCTAGCCAATTGATTTTAGTCAGACCTGTATACGATTCAGTGCAACGGCATATTCTTTGGGTTGACCCATCAACTATAGTAACAAGCATACTGAAACCAAGTGAACAGTACCAACAATACAACAGAAACGGGAATCTCACTTTGTGTGCACATTATCATAAACGTACGTCTATGTGCACTGGTGATATTGCCATCGAACGTTATTGACTCGTGGATGTCAAGACCATTGCATATGATTCTAACTAATCATTTGTTTTTCATTCTTTGGTGAAAATATGGTTTCGTAATTGCATCCGGAGAATCCCTTCAATAGTAGCACTGCTCTACCATGCAGACTGGCGCGCCATTCACATAAACTTACACCAGCATGGCTAACCATGCATGACATGTTGTTAGAGGCTCGCTAGAGGTTGTGCAAAACTTTCTTGTCCAAGGTTACTGTACGCATCGGGACCTCATGCTTAAAATCCAGAACCTTACCTTAAACTGACTTTACTTCCAATTGTCACAGTGTGTCACTGAGATTGGCGGTAGTTTGTGATTCATTAATCATTGCTACACAATTAAAGGATGTTACGGGGGAATGGCTTTGTCAACACTAACTTTGGCTGCTCAAAAGGTTTCCTCTTCAAATGTTTACACAGGATTTCATTTCACTCACTATCGCAAGGCTTCCAAACTATCGTAAAGAAGCTAAGTAAATCTCTGTCAGAAAAGGTAGATATACATGGACAAGTATATACAGGAAACCAATTGAAAATACATGTACATCAAACATTCATTCGCTGAATTGTGCGTGGTTTGTCTGTTTGTTTGTTGTTTGTTTCATTTTAGAAGATGTTTCTCTAAGATAAATCGGCATAATTTGCATTTCTCACGCTGTTGAAGCTCGTTCGATGTGCAGAAGAGGTCAGAGAACTATGCCAGTCTGTCACATGGACATCTCCCTCGAGTAGAGCAAATACGCTCCCGACATCCAGCTTTATTTTCCCCCATCAGAGAAGATGGCTGCTGGGAAGCCCATATTCAGCTGCACTAGCGGGTCTTCCGTGGCGTCCAGTTGGGTGTAAGGCGGGACCACTTCACCGGGGTTATGCACCCTGCTCTTTGGGATGAGTGAATGAAGCGGGATCTTTTACCATGCATGAGTAGAGTGACTCTCTCACACACGGGGCCTCCATTTTATGTCCTATCTGAAGGTTTTCTAAACATCGTTATTACAACAACAACAACAACAACAACAACAAATTAAAACAAGACATACAAAAAACAACAACCAATAAGTCAGAATTCAATCAGTAAATCTATATTACAGGAAGGAGCAGATGTTGTGCCTACGTAGATAAGGCCACTGTCTGTCGATCTTGAGATTTGTGCGAGTCCGCTCGCTGCAGCCTGATGGCTTTTAGGCGTCATCTTGATGCAATTACTTCATCATTATTACAAAATCCTTCGGAGGAGAGAAGGAGACTCACAATACGTCTTCCATTGCGTAGTTAATTGCTCATAAATATTCATATCTGCTTCCTTATTTTCCACCTTAAAAGATTGTAACCAGCAGTGTAATGGTGGTATTCTGTATCAGTGTTGAAAAAAAGTGAACAAGTACAATATTCCTTCTCTTGTTCCTGATAAAGCCAAACCTATATAAGCGGTACAATCCTTACAGAATCCTATTTTCGGATTCTTCTCTTGAATCTTCGTCTAGATCTGCAACTATTCATTCAAAAAAGAATGCATGCTATAATGTGCACCTTTTATTTCTAAAGTATCTGAACATTATTGTTTGTACACCGTAAAAACTCTCTATCCCCGATGAAATCTCTTCAAGATGCGATTGCCATTTTTACAAAAGGCTAGTAAAGGGTATTAGAAACCTGCTGGTTGACGAGACAAAATGTCCGATTTTGATTAACTCTTTTAACAAGAGCATTTTCCAAGCATCAATGTCCTGAAGGTATTGTTAGTTGAACTAATCCAGTTTCCTGGCTGTCATAATTTTATTATTCTGGTTTCTTCGATTGTCACATGAATGACTACAGTGCGCTCCCGTCGTAACGAACACAGTTATAACGAAATTCCGGTTACAACGAAGTAAACATTCAGGCCGCAACATAATCGGATGTATGTTGTTTTTTTTTCTATTTGTTCAGTTATAACGAAATTTCTATATAATGAAAGATATCAGCCGGTCCCGAGGACTTCTTTATAACGGGAGTCCACTGTACCATATAGGCTTATACATTATTTGCTCAATTCTATATATGGTATAAGCGACAAAATAATTATTCACTCACATGTCCTCACAAGATTACATACACTTTCCAGAGACACTTGTTGTATCAATTCAAAAGCGAAGATTTGTTCTTCATATAAAACATATTTACATGTTATAGTGACCTGGATATTAAAGTTCTTGTCCAATATCATTCTGTCAATTTGTGTCATGAAAATGTGCATACACAAACTCACGCACTTTATATTTGCATATATACGAAGGGCCTACAGATACAAAGTGTGTGTATATGTATAAATTATGTACGGTGTGTGTGTGTGTGTGTGTGTGTGTGTGTGTGTGTGTGTGTGTGTTAAGAGTAATTGAATTATGTAAAAGGAAAATTGTATATCTGCTTAAACAGTGGCATCATACTTATTCATGACCACAAAATATGTAACTGACCATTAGTTCCATTCTTATCTCATGTGCTTCTCAATCTATCACTTACCTGGAATATAAGAAAGGTAATGTCTTTTTAAACTAAATCTATCAATACATTTGTTAGAGTGTGTGTGTGTGTGTGTGTGTGTGTGTGTGTTTGCGTATGTGTGAAGGAAATAGCGTTTATCTTAATGAGGGAACAGTGATGTTTTGGAGATGACAATAATACGAAGAAAACTTATGCAACTTTCAATCACACCTTTATCAAGTTTTTAAATGACTGCATATTATTATAGGACAAGGCAATTAGGAAAACGTCGTACTTCTTATCTTGATTCTTTAGAATTTTCCGATTGATAATAATTGATTATGAAAATTCATAAATCTCGCAGTGATTCCCACGTACGCTGAAGAAACTGGAAGTACGTTTACATAAGTAACACGTCTAAATTGGACTGTGAATGAAATCAAGAGATTACAAAATGTATTATCAAAGCAGAGGGGTGAATATGTGAAGATTTTGATATGTTGTCTCCCAGATGTATTTTGTAACATCGCGACTGCTGATACACATTTTAACAAAACATGTTTGGACAAGTCCAAACTAACTGGACTTTGTTATCTAGACTAAGATACATCCTACGGTATCTTTTTCCCTATTTATTTACCTATGTGTATTCGTTTCCTGTGATACCTTTACTTAGAAAGTTTATCTTTATTAGCAATGGGTGTAATCACAAAAGACTATGGCCTATGTTGAATCGTTTCACACTCCGCAAATCAGTTCAAGGTTTGTGAGCATCTCAGAATTGGTTGTTATAAAAGTTTTCGTTTTGAAGTGTAAATTAATTTTCCCTGTACTGTTGTTTGATTTGTTTTGTAAGCATTTTTTTATCTGACATGTATGTCATTATGTTAAGATATACAAATATTATTAAAATCTAAATCTGTGTTGATTTATAATGAAGGAAATCGGAAGTGTACCTTCAGTTCCAGCTAAGTTTCGGTGATATTACAGTTTGATGTGAACCGTACATTTTTTAAATCTTCTGCGAACTTTGTATCAGGCTAGTGGGATTCCTGTAAGTTGATTCACTCTGTTTTTTCTTGCTTAACTTTATCGTGTAGGTTCCCCGCCTATGGTACCTGTCTAAAAGTCGTCATTCCAATTGTAACTGCATACAAACACACGTATATACCACAATCAAACACAAACGCAAATATACTGTGCACACACGTACACAGACACAAGCCCCCCCCCCCCCCCGTGTTATTGGCCCTTGTGTGTGAATAAAGCATGGCTGCATCAATAATTTCCTTCAGTCCCATTACTCTTTCATCAATAGCTCCTTCCATCAATGTATGTCCGTGTTGCTTGGTGTCTCTAGGCAAACAGCCTCCCTTCATTTGCATACTCCACAGGGTTCAGCGAACAAGCACTAAACACTCCCCACGCTGTTGCGTGGACACGGGGCGACAATACAACACAGGCGAAGTCGATTTTACTCCTCTCCGCGCCTTCGACCTCATCAGACGCGCTCCCGACACGGTCTTGGAATTTACTCACTTTCACTCGCTATCGTCTTCAGGAAAAAACTTTGATCTTTCAAGATGGCTCAAGTGCAGCCTATGCCCGGTGCTCCCCAGCAGCAGGCGCCGCCACCGCAGTATTCGCAACCCGCCGCAGCCCCACCTCCGATGGGATATGGCGCCCCTGCTCCAGCCAACAACAACAACATGATCAACAACACCATCGTTATGGCACCCCCAGCGGCCCCGGCACCGACCACCACCGTGATCGTGACAGAGAAGAAGGACAACGCATGTCGAGCTGCCATCCCCGCCATGCACATCGGTATGGCCGTCTTCTGTCTGCTCCTCAACATCTTCTTCCCCGGCATTGGTAAGTTTCACTCTTTAAAAAACTCCCATTTAAATCTCCACTTTGCTCATAAAAAAATCGCCGTTAAACTATAATAAAATCCATTCGGCTAACCACTCTTACTCGTAAAGGTAGGCCTACTGCTCACATCAGTTGCTACCATACCTTTCTTTAATTGCAACTTTACCCGGCGTCTTAAATGGTTGATCCAAAGAGCAATTTGTAACGCCATCAAGTGGTTACGGATTTAATGCCACGAACGTGTTGATCGCAGCGTTATTTGACACTCCCAAACTCATCAGAACCAAACGAGTCGAAAATATTCAGTAAAAAGAAAGTATACAGGAAGAAATGGTAGGAAAGAGGATGCAGAATGAGAGCACTAGAGAAAGCGACAGGTGGAAATAAAAATTGGTGTGGGTTCGTTGCCGTTGGTAATCAGAAGGGGGAGGAAAACCGAAAAAAAAAACCTTATAGCAAGAGTACCCGTAGTAAACTCATGACATTTACGATGGAGAAAGAGATCTTAAAGAAGCGACGATTATGTCAGAATATAACCCCGAGGAAAAAGCAAAGGGAAATTTGTGGCTGTTTAAGCGTATCTTCCATGTTGCGTTTCAATGGCTTCTCTAAATACACCTATCCCCAGCAGGGGAGCTATTCGTGTCTTTGTGCTTCGTAAAACCCCATTATGTGACACCCTTCACTCTGAGAATCCGGAGCCCTATTCATCGAAACCTAATCAATTTGTTCAGAATTACCCAACCTTATCTCAGGAGCGTTCGACGAGAAAGTGTGGCTTACAGTGTCCATAGTGACCGCGCATAAACTGTCAACACGATCGATACGGCGCCTATAGCAACCAGGCAATCGCTCGACTCGCGCACAATTGGATCGCTCCGCCATTGGCGCTACGATGACGTTAATTGGAATGCTATTGTTAAGGAAAGGTGGGGGTTGTGGGGGACTCTATAAGCTATACCAGACACTCCAGATTACTCCAATGCAAATAAAGTATTATTTCTTGAAGCAGAATTGTTACAATGTCCTTGTCCTGTAGCCCCCCCCCACCCCCCCCCCCCCCCATTTCACCCAATACGTGAATGGCTCAACCACAGTGAATGCAGGAAAGCAAAATTTTAGCTTTATCCATCCGGAAAAAAGCCATCTCTTTGAATTCATTGTCATATCAAAACGAATATGTATATTACACATTCTCGATTATCATTTGAAGAGTTTGTTCGCAAATCCGATAAGTCCATTTTTGAAGATTTTAAAGTACGGTCTCTGTCATAAAGTACAAAATAACACCTTTAAAATGATATATTGGTCGCTACATATAAAGTTATATTTTTGAAGTTATGGTCAAAAGAAGCAACAATTTTCTTATTATTCTCTTTATTTTTCTTGACCTTCAATCGCAAATATCTCCATTTGGCAAGTATGGACTTATCGGGTTTTTTTGCGTACAAACTCTTCATTTTCTTCTTTGTACACTTTTCCCGATGAAGTTGATTTATAGTTATCATTTTCGCTTTCGCTTCGTGTTTTCTGCAGGCACGATAGTGGCCGGATTCTCCGTGTTCTGCTGCGGTAACCCTGGTCAAGATGGCGCAGGCAAGGTGGGAACAATGTGTCTCAACTTCTGGGTTGGTCTCCTGCAGCTCGGCACAGTTTGGTTCTTCCTCCTCGGCTGGATCTGGTCCATCATGTGGGGAGCTGCTATGCTGGGCATGTCCGGTAAGTGTCAGCTCCGCGTCGGCTGGTTTCTCGATGCCATCCAGTCGTTACATCACCACTAACCCATGTGCTCTCATAGCGCCCTCATACGGTCCCTACCTAATGAAGAGACTTTCAATCAGAATTCCCATGGGCAACATGACTTTCTCTTGTTAAAGACGTTACATATCACGAATATATCAATTATTAGTAGTCATATTCACTAACACACCATCTTTAGTTATCTCTTTTTATTTCAGCTTGCCCATATTGATGATGAGTTAATATCAATAGTAGATCACGATGATCATCCTGGATAGGGGAACACGAACTTAATAGTTTTGTTACAATATCAATAAGATTTATCGTCAGTAAAATATGCAAACATTCTTTCAGAACTTGTTTACATTTACTTTTGTGAACCAATTGCATAAAAACATTGCAAAGATATCCCATGACACTCAACTTACTATGGCATTTCCTTTCCTTTTCCTATTCTGAAGCCGACTACCACTCCGATGGTGGCGGAACCACTGTTGTCACCACCGGGGCTGGCGGAGCAACGGTCGTGAAGGCTTAAGGAGCCAACAACCAAAGTCGTTATCTCTTCAACGCGGGATTTGGGGAAAGCAGCAAAATTAACAAGAATATTTGAACAATACATTTCGAGAGAAGACCTGACGCATTGCTGCTTCCTTCACATCCGGGTTACATGGACAGGACCAACACGAGAGGGCGGACTTTGTTTAACACTGCCATCGCGTCGATGTTCACCACTCCTTGAAGAGCACCCTTGCCACGACCTTTGATCTAGCGTCGTGCGGACACTGTCCTGTCGCTATCACCCTCTCACATCATATATACAATATTTTCATACTGCGACGAATAGTTCATGTGTGTGTTTACCTTGTATGCTATTTGCATATCTGATTCGAAGGCTGAGTGAAGATTTCAGAATGATGAGTTCATACAAGTGATTTCTGATAAGATTCTGCAAAAAAAAAAATATGTAATTTAAAGATTGCAACATTTGTATGAATTTCGTTGTCTTGCAATGCTCACTGCAAAAGAAAATACCAATTTCTCACGAGCAGACCGACAGTGCGTGCTTGTATTCCCAAGACGGACTTTTACTCAAACTTATGCAACGTAGTTATTGGTTCCATTTCATCGGGAGTGCAACATCATTCTCCCTGTGTGCTGATTCGAGCTACTGCTTAGACTGCAAAATGTAATATAAGATGAGTTCTATTTCCCAAGCATTTTGACAGCCGAGGCTTGTGATATTTTTATGTACTGGTATGTCTTTTCGTCAATGCCGTTACTTTCATGACAGTAAAGCATTAGACCGAGGCTTTGTAGGATTGTGTATATATAACATTGTAAATATTCTAAGTTCGGTATCACTTCTATGCTGTAGGCAAACTTTGAAAAAAGCTATTCCCGGTGTCAGAAATCATTTTTATTTTTCCTTTTAGAAAACTTCCCGAAGATACTTTTCATAAGTTATTGAGTGGTAATTGCCTTCATTGCCATTAGAATATATCATTATGTACCAAATACAAATACCATTACATGCTGTATAAACAATACCATTTTTAGTCTCTCCTGATCAAAATTCCGTCCACTAAATTAAATGGCACAACCTTGCACAGGGAATACTGAAATGGTTTTAATTTCATTTTTACTTTAGGCGTAGGAGCGGACGATAACAATAGGTGGTCTGGCTGTGAAGAACGGGTATAGAATACAAGCGGCCGGCGTTGTGTCCCGAACGTGTGTATATCACCTTGTGTGGCTGATTCTATTACTGCCGGAATCCCACGGCCCTGTTGTCTTTCATTTTTATTGAAGTTTGTCATGAAAATAAATGTACACTATTGTGTATTATCTTTTATGTAAATCAGACGATACATCTTTCATCATTTTGGCACGTCTGCTAGTAAAGGTGCAGTATGCGAGTGATCGTGTCCTTGCAATGTTTGAGTTTGAGGTTTTATGTTTACGTGTGAGTGTGAGGTGTATTCAAACTGTTTGTATGCACGCGTGGAGATGACTTCTAAACTTTTTTAATGACAATTTGTGTGTATACACCATGGAATGACTCAAAAATGTTTCCGCAATACTGGTGCATGGACTGTTTGTGTAACCAGCAGCCTTTCTTTTCAGATCTGGTTTTTTTTTCAGTGCTAGGTTTCTTGAATGGACAAACGCAGACAAGCATAGTATCATAAACCTATCCCGCAATACGCATAACATAATATCTCATTCAACAAACAGATCATCAATAAGAGCTGACGGTATTCAGTATGTAAACAAATCAGCTTAGGGTGTCGCATAATGTGCGTGTGTGTGTGTGTGTGTGTGTGTGTGTGTGACGTGTTATACTTGTGTGTGTTTGATTGCGTGAAATTGTTTACAATTCAACTTTATTGAGGGGCAGGGGTATGCCAGCTATGAAAAATATAACTCGGCATCAAGTAGATTAATTTAATAGCAATAACCGCGATAATGTATTGCAGTTCTGATTACTCGTCATATTTTTACGATGATGATTTTACTCGTCTCCAATAGTTATCTTTGATCACCAAGAGTAAATACACAAAGGCCACATACTTTTAAAATTGGGTATCTGACAGCTCTTTGTGTCTCCATACAAGAGCTAAGAATGAATCATAATGTGATGGCTGAAAATGGAAAAGGACAATGAATGCATCTACAGTATGTCCCAAAAAAATTACAACGGGGCCCTCCGCAATGATATCTTTAAGAATAGTGAATCAATCTAAGTACAAATTCAGGGTATGAAACTATAACTCATTGCCCACATCTTACAGAAAATCCCATTCGATTTGCTTCAGTGGTCAAAGAGAAATACGGAATTTTGTAGACGATGTCGGGAATCTCTTCTGTCCAAATTCTGTCTATTATTCACACACAAGAGCATTGAATTGCTAAAATTGGAAGAATGAGACTCATGACATGCTTTAGAACAATCCACATTTCTCTGTGACCGCTTAACCAAATTGATTGGGGTTTTCTGCAAAATAGAGCTAAGATGTTATATTTTAAGACCCTGAAGTAGCATTTAGACAGGTTGATCATATTGGGTGCTATCAATTCGAAAATCTGATTGTAATTTTTGGGGCGACTTACTGCAGTATGTCCCCCAAAAAATTACAATCAGATTTTCGCATTGATAACGCCCAATATGATTAAATTTCTAAATACTACTTCAGGGTCTTAAAATGTCACATTTTAGCTCTATTTTGCAGAAATCCCCATTTGATTTGACTAAGCGGTCACAGAGAAATGTGGATTGTTGTAAAGCATGTCATGAATCAGATTCTTCCGAGTTTAGCATTTTGATGATCTTGTGTGTTAATAATAGACAGAACTTGGACAGAAGAGATTCCCGACATCCTCTACAAAATTCCGTATTTCTCTTTGACCTCTGAAGCAAATCGAGTGGGGTTTTCTGTAAGATGTGGGCAATGAGTTATAGTTTTATACCCTGAATTTGTATTTAGATTGATTCACTATTCTTAAAGATATCATTGCGGAGGCCCCCGTTGTAATTATTTTTGGGACATACTGTATAAACTGCGTGAGAGCAGCCGCTGCTCTCCAAACGCTACAGTTCTTTGTGACGTAACAAAGATTTGACATTGTATACAACCTCTGTATGGTTAACTATTGATTTCAAATCTCTGCTTTAACCAACCTTTCTCTTTAAATCACTCCATATATATATATATATATATATATATATATATATATATATATATATATATATATATATATAATATATATATATATATATAATATATATATATATATATATATATATATATAATATATATATATATATATATATATATATATATATATATATATAGCATGTTTTAATTTTCTTTCCCTTTCATCAACCAGTCACTTTCTTTATCACAATGGAACAAATAGGTAACCTTGTTTCGTTATATAGATTTTATTTTTAAAGCGTACTGCCAACTTCCCCGCTGTTGGGGTAAGTTGTGACAGCACATGGGGGTAGGCCTATACTTTGTTGCAATTTAGAAAGTATGGATCAATCGGGTAAAAGCATATCTGATAATGAATGTAATTAACAGGGATCTATGTTAATGGATATTATGTACCTATGTGCATGTTTGTGCATATTTTTACACTGTATATGTGTATGTGTGTATGTCTGCTTGTCTGTCTTGTGTTTGTGTGTTTTATACTCCCTCACATCCTCTGATGGGATGTTACACATTAAAACGCGGATGGATATGACTTACAATCACAACATTGATCATGAATAAACGGGTTGAATTGAGTTTACTCTTCACTACAATGCGAGGATACTTCACGTCGAAGTAATGACATTAAGCACTGAATGGTGATATAAATAGTTCAATCACGCAAAACACCAGTCTTTTTATAACATCTTAATACCAGTACTCCTATAATAGATAATGATGTCTGAAAAATCCCATGACGTTATAAGGCCCTACATCAGACTTTCTGCAAGTAACAATAATTAGAGGACAATATAACTAAACTTAAATTTAATGGCGTAAGTTATTACACCTCAATAACGATCAACAGATATGGGGCAAGTTGTTACCGTCTCATTACTTGACCGATATATACGTATTTCAATAACTTAAAGAGGTGTGTTCAACAAACACTCAAACAAAAAGACGCACAACACACCTCTTTCACTCACATACCCATACTTAAAGGGGATGGCTAGTAACTGATCAGTGGGAATCAGTGGGAATGCCGGGGGATGATTGTTCAAATTCTTGTGGGATTTATTTAAGAGTACATTATATATCTGTCGTTGTGTGAAAATTATTTGCTTCAGAACGGTCTCATATTCAAGTAATGTGCAGTTTAATGCCCTGTCACTGTATACAGGCATGCTAGCCTGGAAACATTAAACTGCACATTACTTGAATATGAGACCATTCTGAAGCAAATAACTTTCACACAACAATAGACAAATAATGTACTCTTAAATGAATCCCACAAGCATTGGAACAATCATCCCCAGCATTCCCACTGAATCCCACTGATCAGTTACTATAGCCATCCCCTTTAACTGGAGATGAATGGTTTTAATCAAATAAAGGAATATCGATTATTTTGAAATTTTATCCAGAGAGGTGAAAAAGCGTGTGTGCGTGTGTGTGTGTGGGGGGGGGGGGTTTCACCACTCCATAGGGTGTTCAGGCATGATGGAATTTCGCACGCAAATATCATTTGATATTTTGATGTGATATAACTTTAAACGCCGTCTCTTGTTTAAATTTTAAGAAAATGATCATGTAACAACTTACCGGTGTAATAACTGGACCCGATCTCCCTCATATTCTTATGATTTTAAATTTCTGCATGAATTTAGAACTAGTATCCATATCAACGCTGTTTATGCTACTATTATCGAATGTACGACATTCGTTCTATTCCTGGTATGTACACTCGTTTCATTTTTGGTTTCTCTTTCTGTATAGATCCATTGCATCTAGAGGGGTTTTTCATCTCTTTTATTCACTGTGCTCACGACATTCTTGCCGCAACGTAGGGGTATTTACAAAAAGCCTGAGGCAAACATTTTTTGTTATAAAAAAAAAAATGAGTTTGCAATTGCAGTCCATCTATCATATTATGAGTCTATAGACGATAGGCAAACATTCTGACGACTGTCTGGACCAATACTGTTCCGTTGGGCCAAGTGCAAGAATTTCCTCTTGACAAGCCCATTGTGTATTGTGTGTGCGTGTAAGGGTGTGGGTGTGTGGACCAAAGAGATATATACTAATAGAGGACTCACTCACCATTTACAGTGCGTACAAAATAAAAACGGGGCCTTGGTTTCATACAGTGGCGCGCGCGCATGAAAGAGGTCAATATTATTCACAGAACCCCCAACCCGGAAGCGCCCCTGGTAATGCAACTATAAGGCCAAAGCTTTGGAGCTGGGGAAGGGCTTGTAAAAATCCTTCTAATTTACGCCTACAAGAAAAATTATATTTGTCTATGTACAGCGACATTACATTACAGAGATATGTTCCTGACATGTTTACTGTGTTTAGATAAAAAAGAGCTTGCTCTAATGTGAAATAAAAACGAGCCTTATAACGCGATGCCTTTGCCTATTAAACACACTATGGATTGTTGTTCTATCTCAGAAGAAATTTCTATACATAATAGCCACTGAATACGGTGCAATGCTAATTTCAGTTGCCCCAATTAATAATACATTGTTTTGTTTCTTTCTTTTCTATGTGATTTTACAAGCATGAATGGCGATACACATTTTCCGTGTACGTATACACATTGTCCGTATTGTATTCTTCAATACAATAACGTTGTTTAGAATAAAAAGTTTTCCTTTTATTTATTGTGTGTAGGGTTCTTTATGTTGTTCAGTCAACAGGTATTACCGTCATATTGTCAATGATATAATCTACATTAGTATTCAAGGCAATATAAACTTCAATGAAATATAAATGGACGCATAGTTTATAAGGTTGTAGAAATATTCTTTGATATTGACTACCAATTACACATGTCACATAGAAACACTACATAGATATACATATCAATGCAAATACTCACACATGCACAATACATGTTTACAGGAGACAAACATTATTCAAGGTACTCGTACCAGAAAGAAAATAAGCCATGGGATACACGCTATTATACGTCATTCTTGAGGCATATTATCATTGCATATGATGAATGCATTGTGCACAATGTTATGGACTATTAATCATGCGTGAGTCACTTGTAAATGTTTATTTGTTCTGCTTACTGCGTATATAGCAGGAACGAAAACATTAGTGAATGCTGAAAAGAATTGCATACAGAAGGACCTAGGTTTTAAGACAGCTGATGTCACCTAAACTGAAGAGTACAACAATATTTACTCAAGCAATAAGGGCAACTGAATTAAAAGTGCAAACCAAGTGGAGAAAAATCCATATCTCTCAGTGTTGGCTGCGTGGTTATATGTGCCATTTTTTTTCTTCAGATCCGTAAAAATGGAGATAACAAGAATCCTTGAAAAAAATTGCTTTGCTTTGCTTTGCTATTTGCTTTGCTTCGTTAGTTATTTCTTTGCTTATGGCGGCGAATCGTTCATTCGGCTCCGCCTCCATGCGCGCGCGCGTATTCTAGTACAGGATACAATCTCTTTGGTGTTGAAAAAGTGGAACCTCTCCTATACCTACTCCGCGCCCTGATCATGCTGTTGTGAAGACTGTTTTTCTTGTCTCCAGTGAAGACTTTTGTGACTTGTTCCTTGTCAGGTAATACACGAATCCCACCGTATACCGTCTAGTTTGCCTTCGTGCTCGCTGGAGTACAGACCTTTTACACAGACGGTGTTGCTGGTATCGTTTTGATCTTGTTTCTTTCTTTCGAGAAGATTATTTTCGTGGACAGAAAAATGGCGCAACCACAGACCCACACTGTTACGATGGACCAGCAGCAATGGCAACCAACGACACAGACCGTGATCGTCACAGAACAAAAACCAAACGCATGTCGAGCAGCGATACCCGCAATGCCTATTGCCTTGGCTGTCGTTTGCTTGATTCTTAATATATTCTTACCTGGAATAGGTGAGTACGAGGCTCTTTGGTATATGATTATATAATAATATCAATATATGTTTTTTTAATGTAAATGATGATAATGATTCATAGGATTTGTATGGAGCCATAATTCATGTCCGTTCAAAAATTAAAAATTGGCATATATTCAAAGAATATATATATGTGTATATATATATATATATATATGTATATATTATATATATAGATGATAGGTTCTCTTGTACTTTACACACAATCGTAATGAATCAAGACAGAATTACTGTCTTAATATTTCATCTTTAAAGAAATTTTAGCTAAAGTTCCAGCTTACTTCATTTTTGTACACTAGTCTTGTGAAACTACACAAAATGTAATAGATGAACACCAAGTTAACAATGAAAGTAACAAAATCAGAGAAATGTAATCTTACTCATGACATAATAGAGACATACAGGTGGATAAAAGAAATAACATATCTATACATACGTGTGAACATTTACAATGTGTATGAGACCGCCATCAATAAGCGATGTGCTTGTTTGACTCCAGAAATATTAAAAGAAACGACATCTTATTCTTTCAATATTTCGATATCTTTGTGTATAAATATTTTGTGAAAGGGACTCCATACTCGACGAAGTGAATGAATAACTCAATTAAGGGAAAATGTATTTTTCGATTTAGATAATGTGATTGATAAACCTACTGAAATGCGCTCGAAAGTAAAGATCCAAACGTACAGCAAAAATTTTCATAGAAACGTTCTGTATCTTTATTGTTTCTGGTCTGCATTCAGCTTTTTCGGTGATATTACGATACAATGTGCTCCATTAGCATGTCTATTATATACTTGCTGATATCAGGTGAACACAGAATGAAATTATGCATATCAAAATTAGAAAATTTTGCTTTCCGGCTATATCCGACAGGCAAGCTCATATAATTTTGTCTCCATCATAAAGTACACTGATGATAGCTTATGTGTGGACAATAATCCACACATTAATCGTCTTATAACGGAAAAATTTATACTGATATGCCAAAAGTCGTATATCGATGTGGTTTCATTTTTTTTAAACTTTAGTATCAGGAGAGCTTTGTTTGAACTATCAAAATGTCGTATACGAGAGTGAATGGGTAAACATGGACTTTGAGCGATTTTTATGTGATGAAAAGGGAGTCGTTTACAAGCCGTCACACCAGTTGTCCAATAAATCTACAAATGGAGTAATTGCTATTAATAGCAACGCGCATTTTACCGGTCGAGCATCAAGGCCCCTATATAATCACAAAAGATGTATAAGATAGCAGTTCTTGATGGAATGCCAACTTCCCGTAGCAACAGCCAATCACGAAACGGGATTCTTGTCTTTACCATTTATAATATTTGTCCTTCAAGCATGCAAGAATTGCTTTTGTAGAAATTGTTATCATTACTATTATTCTTATGAGGCCCGGAAGTTGGCTCATTCATTGCAGATAATAAATTTAGTAAACTATCATTGGTTTGGGTTTTCACGAAGCAGTCCAACTTTTACACAGTTCAGATTCAATACAGCGAGATCGAAGCTGTCCAGTTTGCAATGATGGATTGAGAAATACGAAACAAAATATGCTTCAAAAGATCAATTCTCTGTACTTGGCATTTTCACAATTCATACATACGACGGTGATAGGTAATTTGAAATGCAATATAGACAAACAAACAATGTTGTGCATCGGAAACATTTCGTAAAGAGAAATGGTTACGCATTTCGTTATTTCAAAGGTTCTTTATTCCGAATGTTCGTTAATCAGAAAATGAAATAAGGTTCGTCAATACCGGACGTTCGTTGATTCGAAAACGTTAGTAGGCCTACGGACCTTTTTCTTGTTCATTTTCGGATTGACCAACCACCATACTTTATTTTCACATTATCGAACCTTCGGAATAACGAACCTCATTATATTTTCGGATTTACGAACCTTCTAAATTAAGAACCTTATTCGGACTAACGAACATCCCAACGTAGTGGCGCGCTATATTCCATGCAGAATAGTAAGTTAGACATAGAAATGATTAAATGGGACTGAAGTAATTTTCTTGAGACAAGGGACGTTTGCTTAGAAAATAATACAACAAATTTAAAAAGAGCAGCAAACAAGGAAAGCTTATATAGGAATTCCACCTGAAATTACCAGAGGTGGTACCAGATTCGGCCTCGGTTGGTTCAAATGTTACAGTAATCGATCCACGATTAATTTATTGCGGATTGACTACTCCTTTCAGCCATTACTCTCCCATATCCTCGGACCATGCAAAACAACATGCAATTTTATCTTCTAGAGCTCGTTATTAAGGTTCGTTATTCCTAAGGTAAGTTAATCCGTAAATAAGATATAATGTTCGGGGTTTTTTTTCCGACTGGTCGTTTATCGGTATACAAAATGTGATTTCGTAATTCCGAAGGTTCGTTATAGTAGCTATACACACTTTTCTTTTTCTTTTTTCATTTTCGGATTCCGAACCTTGTTTGATTTTCTGATTACCGAATGTTATTTCAGTTTCAGGATTGACAAACATTCGAGATAACGAAAACATCGCCCATTTTTATCAACGCCAGTTTGATCATTTCTTGCAGGTACCATAGTGGCCGGCTTCAGCGTCTTTTGCTGCGCCAATCCCGGTCAATCTGATGAGGGCAAAGTTGGCACCATGTGCCTCAACTTCTGGGTGGGGATACTCCAACTGTTCTTGGTTCTAATTTTCTTCATTGGTTGGGTCTGGAGCATCATGTGGGGTGTGGCCTTCATCGCCCTGTCCGGTGAGTATTGGTATCCCTTTCTATGCCAATGAGTCAAATATGCACAAATTTCACACAAAAACTTGTGGTCAGGAAATAAGCATGACACACAAAGGCTTAAAGGGATCGTATAGTTTTAGTTGAGACTTAACTTCACGTTTTTATCATCTTTTTTTTTTTTTTGGTGAGATTGTTAGAAACCTCTCATGAAATATGAAAGAGCATGTAATTCCATGAGGATTTCAATGTTTATTTGATGAAAATTGATTTAGAAATGGCTGAGATATCCAAAACAGAGTGATCCTAATAAAGTGTGGGACCCACATTTCATTACTATCGTGTTGTTTTACTTTGATTTTGGATGTTTCAGCTATTCCAAATCTGATTTTCATCAAATAAACTTTGAATTCCTCTTAAAATGGTATGCGCTGTACTATTTCATAAGTGTTTTCTTGGTATCTCGCGAAAAGGTTAAAGCCTAATTTTCATCTCCACCAATACTGTACCATCCCTTTAACATACTTGGAGAGTGCATGTTTCTAGGGTGAGGAGTCAGCAATTGATCGCAGTATAGACTGGTTTACTGACATACTTAAATTTATGGACATTTCTTCCGTCCCGGCGTGCAGTGACTATAGCTATTCTATTAGCTTATACCTCAAAATTACTTGTCAGTACTCGGAATCCAGTTTGAACACATTAGTTGTTTAAAACCTCGGGCAAGTTTTCAGGCAGTCAGGTTGTCAAGAAAAATCATTGTCAACCAGTGTCAAGGCGGACTTATCACACACAAAGATTCTTCAACGAATGAAGCAGAAAACGACTTCTGTGTAACTAAATTCAATGCTTGAAACACTGTCGCCAGTAGCGACCTCAAGTTGAATTTTCATCGCAAAAATTTTTAATTCCAGAGCACATCAATGAAAATGCTTATACCATTTAACATCTTCGATCTTTCAACAATGAAATTGATTGCTATTTGGTTTAATTTCAATGACTGATAGACACGACATTCAGGGATTCGTTTATTTTAATTTGATCTATGATTTTACCAATACTATTATGGTAATTCACAGGAATTTTCATTTAAGGTTTCCGCCCAATTCTATATCGCTCTCATTCAATTTTGTGAATAAGCATTATGATATACGAGCGATTCTACATTGCCATTTTACTTTCGATTCAAACTTGCTTTCAAGAACTTTAATTTTCAGCATACAATTAGTTTGGGCAAAATAATGTATAATCATTTCTGAAGTGATATCATTCAACTTAGGAACAGATCTATTCTATTTTGCGACATAATATCTCTATTCAATTTTGCGACCTGATATCTTTTATTCAAATTTGTTTATGGCGTAAACATCATGAAAACAAGTTTCAGTTTCGTTTTCAAGAATACCTTTTTGCATTTCCACCTTTCAACTCCGTACAACATTTCTAAAGTACATCCGCCGTTTAACGTCTTGATTTCTCTTGTTCTATTTCTGCTGGGTTTTGCTTCGGTCAACTTTTGCTAACTTGATGATCATGACATCGAAAAATCAAGTCAAAAGTATCAATCTACAGTTTCAATATTGTTAAAACAGTGGTTGACACTTCATACATGAAGCCAGTATGATTCACTTAGGACCTATGAAGGCCTACTTTGAAGGATGGGGTGGAGATGTACAGTTACGTAGTATCTTGTTTGTCATCTGTCTATTTTTCAGAGTATCTTTACTAAACTTTAGCACATAATTATGACGAAATATGCTTTTTACCTCTGCCAGTATGCTAGTAATAGGTGAAACCTATATACGGCAGGCGGAGGTTGTTTTGGGTGCCCTGTGTTTGTCAGCCTTTTGTCTGTTTGTGTACATGATATCAACTCGAGAACGGATGAACGAATTTCTACAAATTTTGTTTATATTGAAATAAGAAACAATGAAAAAGAAGTAAAGAAATTATTTAATTTGGGGGTCATGAGGTCAAAGGTCATAGGATCATAAAAGACCTAAAATAAGCTTATTCTCCCAATAACTGAGGAACAGATAATCGAATTTTTACCAAAGTTTCAGGGTGTGTTTATAATGACATAAGAAAGAAACGATCAAATATGGGAGTCATGAGGTCAAAGGCCAAAGATCATAGGGATTATAAAGTGCATAAAATAAGCTTAATCTCTTAATAACTCAAGAACGGATGAACAGATTTTCACCAAACTTGCAGACTGTGTTCATAATGAAGCAAGAGAGAAATAATCTAATTTGAATGTCATGAGGTCAAAGTTCAGAGGTCATAGAATGATAAAGGACATAAGATAAGTTTCATCTTCCCATTACTGAATTGAATTGAATTGAATTGAATTGAATTGAATTGAATTGAATTTAATTTAATTTAATTTAATTTAATTTAATTGAATAACTGAAACTGCACCGGTCTTACACTCGAGACACAGTAAACAGTTCCAGCATATTTATTTTCATATTTCACATGAGATATACATTTCATCGAAATACACTAAAAAGAATACAAACCAAGCAAGATACAAGATATGTTATAAATCGGGTTATGGACAGAAGGTGTGTCAGCGTATATAATGTACATAAGACAATTCTCTATAACTTGTGAAATATGATGGAACCGCAAAAGCAAAGCTTGTAAACGCAGGTTCTAAGAAAATATACCAGTGTAAATTTGATATGCATTCAATGGAGATAGGACACAAAGTAATTATGACGAAACTATATAAAAACTAAATTATCAAGGTACAAAGGAAAAAGAAAATAAAAGAGATGAAAGAGAAAAGAAAAAAAAACAAGAACCCAAAGAATAACAACAGGGTAAAAAAAGTTAATATAGCATATAGATACACAAGTATATACACACACATATCTAGAATCAAATTCATAACGAGTTCAATATGTTACTACTGGTACGGATGCAGTGATTATATAATGGGAGCATAAACCAGAAGCAAACAATCATAAACTGCAGGTTGATTCATCATACATTAGATAAGGATACTGCAGATAACATATCAAAGAAAAATTCTAATCAGACAGGTTATATTCATTTATTAACTTTGATTTCAATTTTTGTTTGAATATAAACATACTAGAGCAATTGATTAAGTCGGTGGGAAGATCATTCCAGAATTTAGGTCCGGTAAAAACAATTGTTTTTTGAGCAAGGAGTGTACGAGTACGTGGAAGGTGAAATGAATCTCTTTGTCTTGTTGGGTAAGCATGGACGGCATAGTTTTTCTGAAACATGTGGGTAAATACGTCAGGCAAGCCGTTGGCTGATAACTGAAACATAAATGTGCCTAAGTTATATAAAAACAAGTCAGCAACCTTAAGGAGTCTGTTTTCAAAGAAAAAATGATTCGTGTGACAATAAAAATCCGCTAGATTAACTGAACGAATAGCCCGTTTTTGTAGTTTGAAAATTTTATCAATGTGTAATTTGGCACAGTTGCCCCAGGCAAGTATACCGTAACTGAGATAGGGTAAAACAAGCGTTGAATATAAATTTTTTAAAATATACTTGGGAAAAAAATGTTTTAGCTTATTTAAGATCCCAGTATTTCTCGAAAGCATCTTAGACAAATAATCTATATGATATTTCCATGTTAATTCATGGTCAATATAAAGACCTAAAAATTTGGACGATTCAACTTGAGTCAAACAATCATTATTCATTTTTATATCGCCAGGCAAATGCGTAACGGAGTTACTAAATAACATATAAACAGTTTTGTTTACATTAAGAGATAACTTATTTGCTTGAATCCACATTTGAACCGACATTAATTCTCTGTTCACTACTTCTAAAAGAGTTGTTGGATCTCGATGTGAAAAGAAAATATTAGAATCATCGGCAAAAAGAAGAAAAGATAAAACATTATTACTCAACAATGGATGACCAGATTTTCACCAAACATATTGTATAAATGTCGCTATACCTCTATGTTTGTGTTGAAGATACTGTTTTGTCCCTTAACCTTCAACCCTCACAACCGGAAAGCCAGGGCGATTTTTTAGATCTAAATCCTTCTACATACACGTCGATTGATGAAATCGTGAAATCGAACTACCACTATTAAAGACCACTTAGTGCATGTTTGTCTGATTTTCCTTCGTGTTATGAATTGTGTTTTCCTGATTATTAATGTACTCAGTCAATTCAATTAGAACTATAAAGATGGAATATCGCTTAAACCTAACGTGATTCCTTGCCACATGTTTTCCCTCACACATTTGCCTGCGTTTTAGAGAAATTTGATTTGATTTATCTGATTTGATTTGATAAATTTACCAAATGCACAGGACCTATACATAACACACATTAGTTTGTACATGGAATAATGTCATACACGTTTTGTGTGGATTGTCAAGTCTGGGTGGGTCGTCCAGTAGATAAAACTTACACATGACCTGTAAAGAAAATCTTTACAGAATTTATGCATGTTCAGTATAGGTTTCTTAGTTAGGGGTATGATAGGAGGAGAAAGAAAGTACGAGAAATTGAGAGGAAAATTAGAAGAGGGATACTCTACATCATGATAGTTAAAGGTATATACGAATTTGATAATTCTGGCAACATGGAAGATTCGTTACTGTACGTGATGTATACGCAAACAAAATAAACATGAAATTCCTACCTGGGGAGCGTTGCAGGCAAGAACCATACAACTGGTATTGCTTAAATACATTTAAAAAGAAGGGCATTTTTACCTGTTTTCCAAAACTGTGTTTTGTTTGGCACAGTTGTTATCTTGTATTTCATGTGAAAGAGAATTCCCGATATCAGGATAAGCATGTCTCATGGATCAGTGGGCAAGGGATGTTCTTGGATTTTTAAGTGCGCGTTTGTAGATGTTCTGGTTGGATAACTATGAATAGCTGAGTTCAAGTGGTACGTGCTTGACAGGTTGGTGGGGAGTTCGCGGGAATGGAATCTGTACATAGATACAGCACTTTGGAGGTAATGAATGTCTTGTATATACCGGTAGATGTTCATAATATCCGATTTGGTCTATAGATGTACACTTGTGCTTGTGTGTGAATGAAATTCAAACAAAGAACATCATCAAAAATGTGTGTGTGTGTGTGTGTGTGTGTGTGTGTGTGTGTGTGTGTGTGTGCGTGTGTGTGTGTGTGTGTGTGTGTGTGTGGTGTGGTATCTATAGTTGTTGTTTTTTAATGGCTAATTCATCTTTCCCCTATTGCAGCTGATTATCATAAGCACCCACAAACCACGACCACCGTCATCCAATCTGGTGGTCCAGTCGGCCCCCCTGGACAAATGGCGCCTCCATACAACCAACCACCACCACCAGCAGCCTACGCCCAACCACCACCAGAGAAGATGTAGACACGAGATGGATGGATCGAATCCTACGACCAAATGGGGTCTTTTAAATAATTCTTTTAAAAAAAGAATAAATCATATGATTGACATTAAATACGTGAAATACAATTTGATGTCCAAATCTCCACGAGGTGGGCTCCTTGATGAGGATATGGCATTATCCTGACTGTCATGGAAAGTTTGGAGGGGGAAAGGCAGAGATGAAGGAGAAAATTGATAAAGAATAACCTCAAAGAGGAAATATGCCTTCAATATATCAAGAAAAGAAAGTGTAAATCACTTAGATGAAGTGATGAACAGATTCAGTTGTGTTTTTAGACTTACGTGGCAGAACACTTGATACAGAGTAAATATACAGACTACACGTAGATCCGAGATGCAGTGTATTATAATAAAGTAGCAAATTTTTCTGTATGTCGGTACGTGTTTCATATCTTCCCTCTTATAACAAACACAACCATGAAGTTGTAAAATTTCTGTCCATGATTAGCTTTGCAATTGATGTCGAAAGGAGTCCCAGAGAGAGAGAGAGAGAGAGAGGGAGAGAGAGAGAGAGAGGGGGGGGGGGGGGGGGGGTGGGGGAGGGAGAGGGAGGGAGGGAGGGATATGACCAAAAGAGGAGGTGAGTTAGGGAAATCCCCAGATATGGTTGGGACCTTTTTTAACTTGAATGCCCTTTGAAATTGATATTGAATTATGAATAAAAATGTCAAAATGTCACAACAAGCCTTGCGATAACTGCCACAACGTGGTGTGTTCTTCTTTCAAAGCCATAGTCTTTCTAGCCTTGTACCCAACACAATGTTTGTTTGCTTGCTTTTATTTCTGTACATTTTATCCAGAAATCTCGACAAAACTATAGCAATAAAATCATGAAGAATACTTTGTTAATACAAGATAGTTATAAAAAAAATAATTATATCTGTACTTGTATGAATCGCAGCTTTTCGAACGAATATTCTTGCATGCTTTTATAACAGTATTTATGACAAAGTCATTTCATCTGCTAGAACAGATAGGAAAAAATAAACACACACGCAGGAGACCTTCATCATAAAGCAAAGTTTGACTGCAGATGGTGTAGCCTCTAAGCAATCGAAAATATATAAAGAAAATTCATATCATATCATTCGGTACTAGTATGTATAATATGCGCCCTATGTTTGTATTATTGTGCGTCAATTCAATTATGTGTTTGATAATGGTGGTAGAATCATTTTGTCGGTCGTTTGTTTGCAAATGAGCTAAAACGTTTCTTGGATATTGTTCTTGTTTCTTTCCTTGATGTTAATTCATTTCCATTAAACCATTAGTTCTTCCCTACTGAAGTATAGAACAAACTTCGAAATAGTCGATTAGGGGATGTAAGAACATTTCTGTGTTTTATATCTGATCAGCTGTATATCATCATAGTGTATTTGAAGAGGCCTTTTATGCAGCTTGTTGCGTATTCTATACTATAACTATGTCTTCGGTGGTCCATAGTCGTTTTCTTCTGTGAGCAATTCGTATTTGCAAGGGGTATAGCATTGTTGTAATAGAAATTTAGTTTTTATATGAACATATTGTATGCCTCATCGACGTTAATTTCAATAAGAACACTTTCCCACCAGTCTTCCTGTGGCAATAATTCATGATTTAGTGAAATTTAGTGTTGCGTCATAATTATAACATTGATGATTTCCTTCATTCTTTATCTTTATTTTTGGAATTTAGACTATTTTGAGGATTTGGTTGAGAACAACACGTAACAAAGGGCAAGTGGTTCGATATATCGTAACAAAGAATACCATTGGTATTTTTGTGACATAAAAGAAATGTTCACATTGATTGTGTTCGCAATTTATAGGCAGAATGCTGGTACAATGCTGGTAGAATGTATACGTGTTATGTGTTGTGAATGAATAAGGGAATGATGATACTGATAAAGATTTTATATTTTGATATATAGTATGATTATTTTCAGTGTCAACATTGTCATATCATATTATATTATACAATATTATGAAATTGTGTCAATATTGTAAGCTCCAACATCCAAGCGAATAAATCTCTTTTTATTGAGATCTGAGACTGATATCTCGATCTAGAAAAAATACAAAATTATCAATATTATTGCTTGGGGGTCTGCTAATTTTTCCCACAAGCGCATTTTTGTCGCTGTCCTGTATAATTCCAATAAATACATCTTCAGTATAACTTAAGTGTGTCAAACGGGCGATATTGATTTCTTTTGATTATTGTATATTTGACATCTATTATACCATCTCCCACATTTACAATTTTCAAGAATTACTGCACAGGAACATTATCCAAATTAAAAAGTGTTAGACATGCGAATGAAGAAATTTCAATGATACATAAATGTAATATTGAAATGGATATTGGGGATGACAAGCAAGAAGTAATTACAAAATAAATATATAGTAAACATTTTCACTCAGGCCCAAGCTTTGATGTTTAAAAAAAGCAGAAATAGCTCTGCTATTTTATTGTAACACTCGAGAGACACTTTTACTGAAATATCCCTCGTATACTTCGGCATAATATTCTAAAAGTAACAAGAAGTAACACAATGATGATATGAAAGACATGAACACTGTATAAGGACAAACTCGTGTGAACATCAACAAAGACACATAGTGAAGCCAAGCAAGGAACAGCTTTGAGAAATTGAACGTTTTATATGTGGTGTTATTATGCATGCCTATATTATATAGGACCTACAGTACTGGGCACGAAGCAATGAATTACAAAGTGCAAAAAAAGGGGGGCTAATCAAAAGCAGTTTTTGTTGGAATTCACGGGGTCTTTTGGCCAAACATTGGGGCACAAACTTTGCATTGTACAGATATTTGGGCAGGTATTTGAGAAATGCATACACCTGCACACACATTTTTATTTCATTTCATTTTTATTTCATTCCCGACGAAAGTATACAATATGACAATTGCTTATAAACAAAGTAAAATACAATGTAACTTTTGCATATTCAAATGAGATTTAAATGTACGTCATTTGTTTACAATGAGACAAGACATACTTTCCAAGATGAAAAAATGCATGGACAAACTGTAACTGAATTGTAACACACACACACCCACACACACAGATATATATATCATACTGCTTGTGAGTGAGGCTATGTGTGTGTGTGTGATGAACATAATTATTTTTGTTTTATCTATATGTTGTAGACAGGTATTGGCCTAACATATCTCTTCACTGTTTCCAACTTCAGGCTCCGTTATGGTAGTATGATATGCGTTGGGCATCTTGTCATGGGGTTGGGGGCACATTCCCAGTGGCCAATCCCCCTCCCCCCCCCCCCCCCCCCCCAACACTCCACACATACGCCAATGACAGCCTATGACTATATAAATCTGTCCTTGCTTTGTCTTTCAGTCGAACTGTTTTTCGGTCTCTTCAACTCTTTCCTTCTTTTATATCGGCCTTGGATCACAGATCTCTGTACTGGACAATATCCTTCCTATTATCGTGGACCCATAGACACGATAGATGCCAAGTTCAAAAAGTTTTTATGGGTGAGATTTTCATGACTCAGCGTCTCGGCGCACGAGCATGTGCGTGAACGAGGGAGCGAAGCGACTGAACGAGGGGAGGGTGTGGGAGGGGGTGTCCACCCTCCCACGGTAGGGAGCTTTGTCAATTCTTAGCTCTTAATGGTGTAAGCTGGTGCATACTTAACTATTTTTTACTTATTTTGAAAGACAAAAGGGAAATATGCCTTCAATTGCAACTCTCACGTTAATCCTTTAAGCTATACGCACCCGATGCGTGAGAAAAATGGGTGCCACGAGTGAGATCGTGAGACGGACCCTAAATGCTTGAGTCTCACGCAGAATGCGTGAGACTTGGTAGCTCTGTGGACCTAACGTAGGTCCATGCTAGCTGTTACATCTGAGAGATCAGTGCCCTCAATCCATGGTCGTTCAGTTGGTTTTTGTTTTGTTTTGGGTTTTTTGCCTGTTGATGGCGCCCTTCTCTTTCGACCCAACAAATCACATTGCTCTGGTTTCTGTTACAGCCAGAAACCCTCTCTTCACTCTATTCACTACTAGTATCAACGTTTATCGATATGTAAATGTTTATCATCATGATCTGTATTACCTAGAGACGTTCTTAAGGAAAGCTGCGCCAAAGATTGACAAAATCAGACAAAACGATCAAATTATTTCAAATACAATGCAAACAAGCAACAAAACATCAAGGAGAAGATAAATTTATTCACTGATTGTATTTCATACTCGGCCTACACCGCGGGCACCTTTCATGTATTTGTTAAACATCTTAGCAATTGCTTTTATCATCAAATAAGACCCTTTTGTACTTAAATACGTACACAGTTAGGCAAGAAAATTGCATGCAGGAAAATACAGTTTGCTGTATGTTGTCTGTCGTTAGGAAACGAGAGAGAGAGGGAGGGAAATAAGATAAAACAGTTATTTATACCCATTAAAGGAATGCGTGGTTAAAGGACAAGTCCACCTTCGTATACATGTGAATTGAATGAATGCAGCAATATTAGTAGAACACATCACTGAGAGTTTGAGGAAAATTGGACAATCCGTTAAAAAGTTATGAACTTTTGAAGTTTCTGCTCAATCACAGCTGAAAGAGAAGACTACTATAATAGCTTGTGATGTCACATACGTACAACGATATAAAGAAAATAAAAAGAGAATTTCACAAAACTTTATTTTTTTTATTTAAGTGCACGTTTCTTCGACTTGTTACTGACGTATGTTAAGGGTAATATCATTTCCTTTTGCCTTCTGAAAGAAAGAAGTCGAGTGTTCCTTTGCTATGCGAGAAAAGAGAAAATATGTTTAATTTTCTTTATACTTTCTTTATAACGTTGTACTCATGTGACATTACAAGCTATATCAGTCTTTTCATCTAGCCATGACTGAGCAGAAACGTCAAAAATTCATAACTTTTGAACGGATTGTCCAAATTTTCTCAAACTTTCACTGATGTGTTCTACAAATATTGCTGCACTCACTCAACCCACATGTCTATGAAGGTGAACTTGTCCTTTAAAGGGTCAGAGGGGTGTGCAGGGGGTGCAGGGTCCGACGTGCGTCCGATTAAATTCCCTAGCGTCTAGTGTCAACTTACATTTTTCTGTCAAGGAAACTTTGGTCTAAGTTAATGATGTGTGTTGGTCAAGGGGAGACTGTCTTGTGAGGCAAAAATGACATCTCAAATTGGGAGTGAGGTTGCTTTTGATATCACTTCGCTTAGTGAAAACATGTATAGGCCTACAGCTTAAGAACTGTTATTTCGTTTATTTGATTTGAATATATTTGTAATCATCATTTAAGAAAATGTGCACCCCCTGTACACCCCTATATGACACCCCCTTGTTTAGCCGGTACATTTATTTTCCTCTCTCTTTCTCTCGTTTCCTATACCAACAGACAACATACAGCAAACTGTATTTTCCCCCTATAAGACCAACTTGAACATCATAATTTTATAATTCACTTTGAATAACTTGAACGAAAGACACAATCTACACAGACCTCCGTCATTATTAAATATGTGATGCTTTCAGTGGCAATGGAAGTCAAGTGACTTAAAGTCCTAAAATGGATTCACAGTTCATATCAGGAAAATATGAAAAACATAACTCGATAGACGAGAAGATACGAAATTGTCATCTAAATATTTTGACTTTGCGTATAGTGACATGTCCCCTTTCTGCTTGTGTGTGTTGTGTGTGTGTGTGTGTGTGTGTGTGTGTGTGTGTGTGTGTGCGTGTTTGTTTTTTCAATAAATAGATGAAGAGTTTGTTCGCAAAAACCGATAAGTCCATTTTTGAAGGTTTTGAAGTACGGTATATATCTGTCATAAAGTACAAAATAATACCTTCCAAATGATATATTGGTCACTACATATAAAGGTACATTTTTGAAGTTATGGTCAAAAGAAGCAAAAATTTTCTTATTATTCTCATTATTTTTCATGACCTTTAATCGCAAATATCTCCATTTGGCAAATATGGACTTATCGGTTTTTGCGAAGAAACCCTTCAGATGTTCGCAGCAATAGTCCGACAACAATCAACGTTAGGGCGAAAAAGTTCCAGAAGTCAAAACCGGTGATCTGAGCATAATATCAAAACATCTTACTTTGAACGCGTGATGCACTACAGGTAGGATTGAAAACTGAAATTGCGGGTGGTTAACTATAACTAGCATTGTTGTGTTCCTCAAAGATCTCACGTAAGCAATTCAGTTTAGTGGTCTCCTTCTCCTTCCATCCGCTCTCCTTCTCTCTCTCCCTCGCTCGATCTCTGATACAGCAATCCTGGAACTTCCCAAAAACTACAACAGCTGTACATTTTTCCCTTTTTTCCCCCTAAATTTTACTGGTTGATGTGATTGCACAATCATGTGGTGAGTCCCCGTGACCTGAAGCTCTGTCCAATCCGGATCATTTCGGAGAGTCATCGATATGCTTATTGGCCTATGTATATATCATTTCCGTTGTAATTTGTGTAGACGATAGACGAAACACAAACAGGAATGTGAGGAAACTTCCCTAAATATAGGCCTGAATAATTCTAGAGCCCCGTCCAAGAGCCATTCTAGAACGGAAAGACAACTAGTACGAGACGACTTGTCATATTACTGGAACCCTCAATCAGTTCTTACAAGATAGAGCTGGAACTCATATCCAGTTAATTCCACTCTTTAAATATGATTACTGAATTGAACGACCATAAACATGAAACGTTATTAGTGATACTCTCTCAGGCGGAGGTCTCATTGTTTACTGCCTGCCTGCTCTAATAACGCATTCAACAGCCTATATACGCTGTGAGCGCTAGGTACATAAAAGGGATAACCAAACCGAACAGTACTTCCGAATGGGTGTCGTACACTCTCAACCCACGCAACATTGTTTTGGAGTGCCTACTTATACTACACTAATTAAGTGCAGGCAGGCCGTCCAGCTTATGTCTAATTTCTAGACACGATAGAAACAGCACTCAGGGTGCATGATCACCACACCTATCTTTAGCCCGAGAGTGATTTACATGAAATTGTATCGCGAGTTTCTAAAGCGTAGACTGAGGGCAAGTGCTGGAACATAAAAATGGCGCAGCAGGTACAGACAACCACGGTGTACGTTACTCCAGGCCCGGGCCAGGCTGGGCAGACAGCATCTACGGTGGTGGTGCACAAGAAGCAGCCGAACGCTTGTCGAGCAGCTATCCCAGCTATGCACATAGGAATGGCGGTTCTCTGCCTCGTTCTGAACATCTTTATACCTGGTCTAGGTGAGTTCGTGACATCTGACTCTTTTCGTCAGAGCCTCTTTCTTTATCACAGTTTTCCTCCATGTATAAATCCCATGATATGATATGCACCTTCGCTTCACCGAGATACAATTGACAATGGGACAACGCAGATGAGGAAAATACTCATAACTGAATTCTCATAATAAATTCGTCATCAGGCTAACATAAAAATAAACATATTTACATAAATCCGAGGTCATTCATAATCATTTTGCTAGCGACTTCTTTGAGACCTGGGCGTTCCCCCTGGCAAGAATGTAAGGGAACAATGTATTATGTACTGCTCTCTGATGTACATACAAATACATGTGTGTGTGTGTGTGTGTGTGTGTGTGTGTGTGTGTACGTGTGTATGGGTTGATGTAGTGTGTGAGAGAGAGGGAGAGAGAGTTTCACGGTTGGTTAGTATATGAACGACAAAAATATATTGTCTCTGGCCTTGACGTTCTACTTGACTTGCTATTAAATAAAAAATTGTTTCATAATCATATACAATACACGCACTGATCAAGCTGATCTACCCCCGTGTTATGAATTAAAGATTGCCCTGCCAGGTTGCTGGCGTTTATATCATGTTCTATCAAGTTATATCATGATCTGGATTGTCTGTGTTTTGAACAAGCTAGAAGTAATACTCTGAGCATGTCATTTAGTCAACAGGCTAATGTGATGAAAGGGCATTTTCAATCGGGAACAGAGTAAGAATGGATTGATGATAATGTGCAATGATCTCTCAGACAATATAAATATAAATATACATGTATATATATATATATATATATATACATATATGTATATACATATATATATATACATATATGTATATACATATATATATATATATATATATATATATAATATATATACATGTGGATGCTAATATTTCTAATGTACCATTTGCCTTTGTCATTTTTTCATCTGAAATTATTAGTATACGTAAATACCTATGAGAGAGAGAGAGAGAGAATCATATATTATTCCAACCTATTCAATCATTCATCTGCTTCTGCAGCTTCAGCAGTTCCATTAAAATACTTCTCTTCAAATTGACGTTCCCTTTAAGTTTCAGTGTGAAATAATAACCACATTGTGTAATGCCAGTGCCCGTGTTGTTATGGTAACGGGAAGTTTGAGAAAGACAGCTGTTTCCGGCTCTAACGAAGATCTATCTCTCCCGTATCCAGACTATGGACTGGATACTGATATTACAACAATAATATAATACTAGCATGAAAATATTCACGCTGTTGCAAACGTTACTTAAATATCCTAGTCTAACGTGCTGTATAAAGAATAGGATTATACTTTTTAAACGGAGTAAAGTTAAATCGAAAGGTAGCAGATTCATCGCAATGATTGGATATGCAATAGCAAAGTGTGGGAACTCTGAAATTTACCTCTTTTCACAGAACAGTGTGTGTCGCAATCAAGTGGAAATTATGCTGTGATGATCCCATCACCTCACTGCTCTCCCGTTAGTTAGCACACAGAATTATGTTAAACACTCTCTTCTCGTTAATAATTCAGCAAGGACAATCACTCCCCGTTTTAAAGGGATGATATATAGTGTTGGTTGAGATGAGAATTGAGCGTTTAACTTTTTGAAAGATACTGAGAAACCACTTAAATATACTATACACATATACAATTCTAAGAGGAATTCAAAACTTATTTGAAGAAAATCTCGGTTTTGAATGGTTAATATACCCAAAAACAAAGTAGAACAAATCAATCCTAATAAAAGGTGGGTCCCGCCTGTTATTAGGATAATCTTTGTTTTCCATATCTCAGCCGTTTCAAAACCAATTAACTTCGAATCCCGCTTAGAATTACATGCTCTCTCATATTTCATAAGAGGTTTCTCATTATCCCACACACACATACACGAAGTTGGAAACCTGAAACTCCATCTCAACCAAAACTATATCATCCCTTTATTGTTATTGCTGCGGGTATCTTGAAAACAGCAATAATGCATGCTATGCCAAGAGTTTACGACTTCGTTATTCGTTTCATGTCAAAAATAGAAAGAAAAGAGAAAGTGAATTATTGAAAATTTGTTTACAGGCCAGCGACAGAAAAAGACATCATCACCTATACATAATTTTCATAATGATTGCAACTGGTATCACTTCTTGTTGTTGTTTTTGTTTCCGTCTTCAGATACAAAAAATATACACAAGCTGCATATACATCATTGCATATACGTTCAGCATGAGGAATTGGGGATTGCCCGTTCAGCCATATCTGCAAAGTACATTGTACGTGTATGACTGTTCTCCCATATACATGGTCCCGCCACTGATTTGTGAGAAACTGTAAATAGGACCTCATAAATTTCTACTTTTATTATCTATTTAGAATAAACTACTCATCATCTTGTTTGGATAGATTAATTGTCATTATTTAGTGAATGTCTGTCGACATTCACTGACATTGACCTTGACCCCCCCCCCCCCCCCCCCCCCCGAAAAACGTTTCGCAGCCCCTGCGATTGTTACCTTATACTAACTACACGTATGCCAAACAAGAAATCCCAAAGGACGTATATTTATTTTTCATACAATCAGCCACGGTCACGGAGGTGAAACTCGTATCATTATCTGTGACATGTTGCAGATGTTCTTAAAAGTTGATCCGCATTTTATAGACGCAAACTAATAGTACTGCGTGAAAGCTTTAAAGGGATGGTATAGTTTTGAGATGGGGATTCAGGTTCTCAACTTTTTTTGTGAGATGAGAAACCTCTCATGAAATGTGAAAGAGGATACAATTCTAAGAGGAATTCAAAATTTATTTCATGAAACTGGTTTTTGAATGGCTGAGATATTCAAAACAAAGTTATCCTAATGAAAGGTGTGACCCACCTTTGATTGGGATCACTTTACATTACTTTGTTTTTGGACATCTCAGCCATTTCAAAACCGATTTTCATCAAATACTCAGTAAACTTCGAATTCCTCGTAGAATTGTAGTTGTACTTTCTTTAGCATTTTGTAAAGAGAATTCAAAGTATCTCGCAAAAAAAAAAAAAAATTGAATCCTCACTTCAACCAATGCCATGTCATCCCTGAAAGTATTTTAAAATCCAGGCTTCAAGTAACAATGGCAATGACTACAACCCCTGCCATGACTGCACGAATGACCTTCTGATTAATTTCCTGCCCCTATGCAAGCACTGCAGCAGGGAGGTATTCCCACCTCCCTGGCTACAGAAGGGTGATTCAGACCCTGTGACGTATCAATGGAGCGGTTGTTGTTGTTTTCCTCTCTCTTTTAATTGTTTGACTTGATGCTTTTATACTTTTTTTCGTAAGCAAAGCCACAAAGTATTCAAAGTAAGAGTTTCCTGTAAACCTTCCCAGAGCATATTGTGTCTATCGATACACTCTGAGCACCGATTGCTGTATTTTTTCGCGGATTGGGTATTGCACAATTTGTTTGAAAGATTTTGCAATGTACTATTACCTCGTTAACTGTTATCTTGCTTTATGAGAAATACATTACATTGTATATTGTGAATACGCAAATTTATTTAGCACTTAATTTGAATTTGTTTGTTTGTTGTTGTTTTTTGCCGTTTCTACGCATTCCACTGTAATTTTTTTAATAAGCTGTTGTCTTTTTTTTTTCAAAGTAATTGGTGTAAGAGTCAACACACGACTGTAACTTGCATTGACGTGTGAGCTCTAAACCACCACCACCACCACCACCACCACAACAACAACAACAACAGCAACAACAACAAATGTTCATTAATCCGAGCATAGAGGTACATGCTCCGTGATCTAAGTACATGTATACACTATATGCATTATGACGCTGCGTGATATCATTTTTTTTTTCTGTTCTGTTCAATTGGAATTTTATTTCCAATGTCACCTGAATTCATTTAGATAAGACAGGTCCTACAATGATAACAAAAAATTATAAAACAATGAACACACTCTTGTAAGCGGAAAAGAAAAAAAAGCAAGTGCATAATCAGGGGGTGTTTCATCAACATTTGTCAGCGCTGACAATCCCATAGTAACAGTCAGTGACCAGCGCATCTCAGCCAATCAAAACGAAGGATTTTGCTGAAATTGTCAGTGCTAACAAACGTTGATGAAACACCCCCTGTTTGAACAAAAGCATTATTTTACAGAGAAAGGGAGGCTCATATTTGTAACGTAGTTACAGTCAAACTTATGGTTGATATAACTCTCTAAATTCCTTATAAATTGGAAATCAATTTATGAGATTGTGGTTAGGGACAAATCCAAAATTAGACTTTAAAGTTAGATTGACTTCTAAATCTAACAGATTGATATTTTCAATCTGAATTTGGATTTGTCCCTCATCTAGATCTAAGGAATTTAGAAAGCTGTAATATATATATACATGTATATAATATATATATATATATAATGTACATACATTGATAGATATTCATGTTTACATCCCAGGCACTATCGTCGCTGGATTCTCAGTGTACTGCTGCGGTAATCCAGGACAGTCCGGAGGGGGGAAGTTCGGCACCATGTGCCTAAACTTCTGGATTGGAATCCTTCAGCTGGTTACTACTCTGATCTTCCTCATCGGTTGAATCTGGGCCATCGGTTGGGGCGCAGCCTTCATTGCTATGTCATGTAAAGACCGAATTCTGACAAACTACTTTAAATCTCCCCTTTGTGAATGAAACGGAAGGGCTTTCCAAACCTCATCACTCATACACTTAGATATTGAAATAAATTGGGTAAAGTTCCATTTGCAACCACCCCCCCCCCCCTCCTTCCCGCCCCTCAGCAACTACAACAAGAAAAATCTAAGAAGTAAATGAATGCCATCCTGGTAATAAGTTGTTAATTGAGTCTGCTTGTTGAGGTGAATTCTATTAAAAATGCACCCACTTTAAAGGCTGGACATGCATTACGTTTGTATTTAAGGAGGATATTTGGGCATTGATTCCCGAACAAACTGATCCAACAAGCAAAGAGTCATGGGGAAACTAAATAGTCTTACAGGACCGATGAGGGGACAATGAACTCGCCGTCCTCTACAAATTTCAAGATTGAAGTAAAAAGTTGGTTTACTTAGATAAAAAAAAAGAAACCACCTTTTCATAACGTGTGTCTCATAGGGCAATTGTTTAGTAGTAAACTGCACACATAGATGTATGGGGGGGGGGGGTACCGTTTTATTGCCGAGTAAAGAAATGCCAAGATCCGAATCAACAATAATAATTTATGTAACTTTTTTAACTCTTTAGTCGAATGAATTAGGAAAATGACTATTTAAACCTGACGTTAAAAGACAGAAGTGTAGGATATTGTTGCTGCTGTATGAATGTTACAAGTATCGTAACTTAATCAAATTGAGAGGTTATGATATTTTGGTCAGTGGGCGGAAGTCGAGCTAAGTCAAATTTCCGTGTGATGCATGCATCATAAAGTCAACATCGCTTTCATTATTTGTACGGGTGTTCATTGTTGGCGTTTCTGTGGTCTAACCTTTAGGGCTATATAGGAATCTTGGCTGAATACAGTGGAGGCGCCCCTCAGAGGGCTTGAGCTTGAAGAGAGAGTGCCCCCAATACCCCAATTCCATAGATATTTTTTTCTCATCGGTCACTCGTCGGATGCCAAGTTTGTTGCTTCCGGTCTCCCACAGAAGTGCATCGGATCGCAGTCGGATGTATCATGTGGTGGTCGATTATCAGGTCAGTGTCAGACATGTCGCGCGTGATCCTCATCGGACGATCTTGCCTCATCGTATCACCGCCCGACGTGTCTGACACTTGACCTGATAGTCGATCAACACAAGTCAGATTCTTCAGACTGCGATCCGATATACCTTGGTGCGTGGCCGGATGCAGAAAAATGCTTCCGACGAGTGACTGATGAGAAAAAAAATCTGTGTGGAATGGGGGTATAATCATTGTTGAGCATATTATTTCACACAAGTTGAATAACAACTCCACAGGGTCAAACAACAGCTCTAGGAAATGAACCAGTGACGTATACTTAGTATTAAACCAGGGAGGTGATTAAACCAATAACTAGAGGATCCACATGGCGCCCACTATGTCACAGAGCATAAGGAATATTTCTGCGTTAGATACAGCCCCATTGCCGAAACTTTGAGATCGATGAATCAGAAGCTGAAAGAATCCGCAAAGTTTGCCGGAAAGATGACGAGATTTGAAGTTCCGAAACCAAGATGACAAGAACACTATAGAGAGAAAGAGAGTTTAAAACATAGGACGCCACTATATTTTTAGATGAAGTGATAGTGATAAGAATTCCTGATGGCGAAAAGGAAAATGACAATGCAGAATCGTCAAGATTGAACTTTGTCGTAAAGATAGTACTATAATAATCATTCATCATTCATAAACGTGTGGTGGGAAAAAAAGACGAAGAATGTTTAACACGGTATTTTAATAATTGTTTTCATGTTTTCTGCAGCTGACTATCATGATACGAAGAAAACCACCACTGTCATCACCACGCCCAACCCGCAGTCACAGCCAATGATAGTCGCCCAAGCGGCACAACCCCAGCCGCAGCCCTACAACATGCCTCCACAACAAGGCTACAACATGCCCCCACCACAAGGCTACAACATGCCCCCACCACAGGGCTACAACGTGCCCCCACCACAGGGCTACAACGTGCCCCCACCACAGGGCTACACCGTGCCCCCACCACAGGGCTACACCGTGCCCCCACCTCAGGGCCCAGGCATGCCACCACCTCAGGGCTACCAGCAAGCCTCGCCCCTACAGGGCACCGCCCCGCCACCTCAAGCTTACGACCCTCAACAACCCGCTGGATTCGAGACAAAGAAGGGTTACCATCAGCCACCACAGCAGGACTCTTACAATGTTCCACCACAGGCCTACCCGCAACAACCAGCCTACAATCCATGCGATCCTCATGGCCAGCAACCAGCCCCCATGGAAGCTCCTCCTCCGTACAACCCGGAATATCCGCTTCCTGAAAAGTCGTAAACAACTTTTAACTGTGTCCCTAACGCTGAAATATTGTGTAACGCATTCGTGTAGTTTTCTGAATATTGTAATAGCTTTATTGGTGCTCCTTAAGTGTACTATGAGTTCTGTCGATCGCAGACTAGATTTTCTCTTGGCATTATTACGAAGGGTTATTATATTCTGACACTTACAGAAAGACTTTTTTTCTGAAATTGCGATCAAGATTCTTTGTGACGTCCTAGACGGGAATGTAGCACTCTTTATATACATGTGGCATGTAAAATTTGTTTTGTTTTCACAATACTATTGACTATTTTGACTGTAGAAGAATGACCTTTCACACCAATTTACTTATGCCTTTAGAGACATCGAAAACTAAACTACCGTGTTGGCAATGATTTGACTGTAGTGGTAGTCATTGATTGATTTTTTTACTGTTTTTTTTTCTCTTTAGAAACAACAAATATAAGAATGCATGTATGTAAAGCAAATTGTATTTCATGATACATGTAATGCCTTCTTGATGAGAAATAGATAGTTCCAGTGTGAGGGGTGTATATAAAATGTATCTTCCTCCAAAAATGTTAAACAGTGAAAATTGAACAAAATGCACGATATATTTCGACGTGGCGTAAACTGGCGTTATTTTCTACATGAGAGTTCCCCCGTTCCGTACTATCATGATATGCAATGATACCTTGTATATACTACATTGTTTACTATTCTTATCTTTGATGACTCTCGAAAAGGATGCAATATACAGCTGTACGTACCACCAGTAGTGCCACAATAAGAGGTTATTTATAGTACGCTGTCTTTCTCAAAGCATCAACTTAGCATTGCACCCTTATGAAGATAACATGAAAAAGCTTTTGTGGTTCATTTTGTTTGTTGGTTTTTATGTTAACAAATTGTAGCTCTTCGCTCCGCTGTATGACAGCCCAGCTGTATGACAGCCCAGACGGAAAACAAAAGATACACTCTGGATAGGAAACGCAACACTTATGATGAGTCAGAGTACACTGTACATACTTATGCTAATCTTTCGCCTGTTCTCGGCACGCTAAGCGTTTTGATACTATTTGACACACTGTTTTATCATTATTGTTATTGTTACTGCTACTGCTACTACTACAACGCACTGCTACTAATACTTATCATCATAGCTGTACATTGTAGTATCATCATCTGACATCGTCGTCATCATCACTATTATTTTTTTTTCCTTTTTGTAGGTCCTATACGGTTACGGTACATAATTATAAGGGGACGATCATATTTTGCAAATTGATTTATTCTTCCCACCATCTTTCCTTCCAATGTCATGGTCTCAAGAGGTTGATGTGACTTTACTACCTGTATGATAAATTTCGAGTGAACATTTTACGATAGACCTGAATAAAATTGTACAGTCTTGATAAAATGATGGTTGTACAAATAGCGCACATGCATTTTGTTTAAACGAATTGTAAAGTAAGAGTAAACATCTTTATTCCATTGTAGAAAATGTAAAGCATTGTATCACGCGTCTTTTGAAATTCAAATGTTGAAGTGAGAATATAAATGCAATCTAATTTAACCATCAATCCTGAAATAACGAAAGGAATTACATCATCCTTAATTGGTGTAGTTATCAGCGAGATAAACGTGGCGCTGTGAGTCAATGTAATACCGTTCCCGTGGACTGTTTCTATAATTCTCTGGAATAATACGCGTAATATAACGCCGTGGCTCACTGAAAGTTTCGAAAAGCTTATTTATGTACATCAGAAATTGATGTACAGTACAATCTTTCGGCACATGTGTGACACAATATCGGATACGCACTGTCAACCTAAGTTGTTGAGAATTCCAGAATTATTACGCGTTTAGATGAATGGGTTTTATAGCTATAAGCTACTTTGTCTACGATGGGATCGTGGCATCATTCGGAAAGGCTCTGAATACAGATTACAAGTCATATACTATGACATACTTTCTTACTAAATAGATGTTTAAACTGCCATATTTACTCATTTCTTAGTAAGTGTGCTTGACTATCTTTATGCAATTACTGTAAAGAAAACCATTTTCATTGTTCATCATTTGTACTTTTTTATGATCTCATCTCAATAAATGTACGTTATGCAAAAACAGCGATGGATACTGTGTGTTTATTGTCGTCTTCTTTTTCATAATTATGACACAGTGTGCCTGGTTGATACCGGTTGTTGACAATTGCTTGTCATCTGGAACGAACTATACAAGGGGTTGGCATCATTCGCCCGTTTTCTGCATGATGTGGGTATGTGGGTGGACCACTCTTGGAAATGAATAAATGAAGTAGGATCTTTTATTTGCATGAATGAGTCATGACTCTCTCTCACACAGGACCCCCAGATAATGTCTCATCCTCGAAACAGAGTGTCATTCCTCTTATTAAAGAGACCCAATGGGATCCGAGTCTGTGCCATTTGATTACAAGGCCGACGCGCTATACCGACTGAGCCTCGTCACAGCTTTGATAGCCTTGTTGATCTTCGTCGTCTCTGTCGTCAAAAAACAAACAAACAAACAAACAAAACACATCATAAGTCCCTTTTGCTCTCTTGGCATCTGATCCCAGCTAACACAAGGACGTTTTCTGAACGTTCTTGAAACGTTCCAAGTTCGTTATTTGGACTTTTGTCAAAACGTTTTCAGAATGTCTTTTTGTGGAAGGTTTTCGACGTTTTTAAAACGTTTCAAATGGATGTTATTAAAACGTTGTTTAAACGTTTAGAAAACCAATAAAAAACCTTTCGGAATTTTTAAGGACCTGCAGAAAACCTTTTGAACGTTATAGACGTCAGTAAAACCTTTTAAGAATATTCAAAACGTTCTGTGGACGTTCTGCGGACGTCCAGAAAACCTTTGAAAACCGTCTAGAACGTTCAAAAAACGTTTTAAGAACGTCTAAAAAGTCTTATGACCCGTTCCAGAACGTTTAGAGAACCTTTCATATCCGTCTAGAAGGTCCAGAAAACCTTTTAAAGAATGTCTGCTTATTTTTCATAGGGTATTTGAAAAAAATTATAATTTAGGAATTATGTAGACACAGTCTGAGATTAATGTATCCTAATTCTATATAATCCTATCCTTACCTGTTCCTAATGTCCTACCACCTACACTACACCCTATTCGTATTGATGAATCTGTATCACATTCTCTTATATACCACCAAAATGTTGTATTGCATGAAGACATGGTTACTAAAATTAGATCACACACACCTTAATTTGAATATTCCTAATTTATGCATAAATATTCATAATAAAGAAACCAATGACGAACACGCAGCGGACCAAATACAAACGTTTCTTAATCGTTCATTAAAGACGAAATTGATGTAGCAGACATAATAAAAACGTTTTGTGGACGTTTATAAAGGACGAAGACGTTGCAGACATAATAAAAACGTTTTGTAACGTCCATTGACGTTTTTAAAACGTTTTCCAAAAAAACTGAGCTGTGCAGTAAATGCTAAGTACCGACTTTGACGTTGTATGTACGTTTTAAAAACGACTATTTTATACGAAAACGTACGGAACCTCAAAAAACGTTTAGGAAACGTTCTGAAAACGTTCTGTGTTTGCTGGTATAAGATACAGTATGTTATTGGAGTATTTTACAGTGATTCAGAGAGCTACTTGGGAGTAAGAATTTTCCACTTAAGAAAAAAAAAAGAAGCGGGTCCGCATGTTTATAGTAAAATGGTGGGCGACTGGAGGTCTTGTGAATTATTTGACATCATGCATTTTGAAATGCATATACATACAAATGTAGTATATAGATGGATAAGCACGGGAAAGAATGTAATGAGAAAAGGCCGTTAATAACTAAGTAGAAAATGATACTTTAAATAATAGTAATAAAAGGTCGTGGTGACAGAATCGGGACAAGATTTCTGTTCGTACAATATACAGTTAGGCGTTATTCACGACCAAGTACAGTGTACTCTCACTGCTTTTTGAATAAACATCTGAAGTCAGTTTAATCTACTAACTTCCTCACTTATTCAGTCATAGGATGAATAGTCCTTTAATACTGTAAGTCACATTCTGATGAGAAAGGGTTGTCTTTAAATTTGAATAGAATCGTGGACGGCATTTGGGAAGTTTGAATCACATCTCTGGCGATCGAGAGTGATTTTAACTACAAATATTATGGAATGTTGTGCGCCTTTTCGCCAGCTTTGTTACAATATAGCTGCAGTGAATTGGGCACCATATCATAAAGCTCTTTATTATAACTAGTTTCTGTTGTAGCAGCCATAAAGCAACCAAGCAGATGTCGATATTGGAGTCATTACCATGATAACCGCAAGTAAAGCATCTCTCAAACATTGCAAACCCTTATAACATGGGCACCTCACCATCCCGTGACGTGTATAGGCCTTCACGTACGCAGTGCGGTGTTGCCACCCCATGAATCATACAAAGCGCCCTCAGTGTCTGTAGCCGTAAAAGGCTTGGTTGCTTTACTTCACATTGTAATTTCACTAATCTTATCCTTATTGTTATAAAATTGTTTTATCAGAATCCATGTTTGTTGACAGTGTGAACATCATTATTATTTCAATTCTAGTACATAATGAAGTTAGCATCAGTAATGTCAGCAACAACGTTCAGATAACGTAAAGATTATTCAGTGTGACATCATGCATTGCTTAGGCCCTAATTAACTTTTAAAAATATACTAGTAATTAGGCCTAATATACTCAAAAATATGTGGGTAGTTTACCTTTGAAATTTTAGATAGAAGCTGATGAGCAATCTTCTGTATGTACTCAGTAGGACAACGACACACACACACACACACACACACACACACACACACACACACACACACACACACACACACACATGTAGCTCACCATCTTTTGAACACTCTTACAATGCATCAATAACCCAGTATGATACAGAAACAAGACAAAGTTAGAAAAAGCAAAATAAAATGTTTCCATTCATCGTAAAGTATTCCATTCCAGTTATTTCATTTCCAATGCAATTGCAAATCAGACATTTGATAAGTAGGCCTACACAAAATTAATGCAAAATTGCAATCACGGAAAGGCTAAGAATTGAAGTGCAATAACTGTTGTCTTTTTTGACAAATTGGCCCTACAAATCAAATTTGATTAGAAATGGGTGGATGCTAAAAAGCAGAGCTTGTATGATTTGCAGTCTCCTCATGAATAACAACTAATAAATGATCGTTTAACTGACAAAACTACGGGTGAAATGCCAATTGAAAAAGAAAAAAAAAAAAAGAAAAAGGACAAATATGACCCGAACAGCAATTTTCATGCCCATGTTCTCATCAATCATTAAACCGCACAGCACAGAAAACAAATTTGTCAGCACCGCATCCAGATGGAGTAGCGGAGGGGCAAATAAGTTCTGTATAACTTTAATGCCCACAACCAGGTAAAAGAAATCCACCCCTTACAAACGTTCGTCAGCCCTTGTCATTAAATGATTATTTTTTCTGTTTTCTTTTCTCTTTTACATTACTGTCAAGGTTGACAACTTAAAGTTGTATAGGCCTACTTAGATATTCTACATTTTTCTTTTCTTTTGTCTGGGCTAATTTCACGAAAGGATCACCACTGCAGGACAATAAATTCATAACTCTTTTGGCCCAAACTAGCCAATTTGTTATACGACCGTATTTATATGATCATCTACCCAATACAGCTAGTGAAGAAAGCCAAGTGTGAAACCGCATCACGTGAGCAGACAGCATGCATAATGGTGTTTACATTTTTTTTTTTTCCTGACCCACCTCCAACAACATAACTTCCAACAACAGAAAAATCATACTGTCTGTGAGATTCTACTGATACTTCTGCGGGAAACGATGCTGCTCGGACGTCACCCATTTTAACTTCGGTAAGATTTACATAGAATAGGAGTTCACAAGTTTGAGCCCAAAACACTTGAAGGAACGAGGCTGCTACGAATATCAATGTTATTTAACTTGGGCACGAATTTGTAAAGCGAATTTATGTGTTCTTGCCGGATTGCTCACGGTGTGACGGTACGTATCTCTCAGTCCCACATATTACAATTTGTTGCAGCTATGTGCATTGCCAAACCACTGCACATGCCATGCATGCGACATACACCATTAACGCTAGATCTACACGCTATTATGAGAGGGAGTTTACAGATTATCTCGTGTATGGGCCGATGTAGATCTTGAATTATGCTCCATCAGTATGTAGCGTCCATGCTATGTGGCAATTGGGACAACAATTACATACCATACCATTAATTGGCATTGTTATGCCGCGAAATGCTGATCCTACCAGTATGGTAGGTGTCCAACCTACCGACCGGGTCCATAACGACCGGTCGCGCATTATAATGGCATTGCGCGTACAGAAAGAAAATGTACGCATGGGACTACGCGCAACGGTGTTCGATTCTTCACTGGGCTACGCTACCGAGTAAAATGTGGCGAAAACAACTAAGTTATTCGTATTCCCTCTAAATTACCGAAATTTAGCAAAATCGAATAAGGTTTATCGTGTAACTACATATAACTAGGCCTACCTTTGCTGACTCATTGTTAGATGTAGAGTATCCTTCCGTAATAAATTTGACGATTTTGACCGCAAAATTGTCACCGCCGCTTGTACGATCGTGCACACACGTTACACATACACATGACATAAACATTTTGTCGCCCGCTACGACGGTACGAGTTGATGCAGAAACGAGAAATGAATGTGAAAAAAACAAACCGACTCATCTAATTTATTTCAATTATGATGAAAAGTTTCCGAATGAAAATCAATTCAAATTCATCAAACAGTCCTTCATAAGTAATATCGAAGGATTCAAAATATATTCAAATATTATTGGGGAAAAAATGACGGCTAGAAAAAAACAGCGGCCTGTCGAAAAAAACGCATTTAAATGCCCTTTATACGTATTGTCAGGGTGGTCGGTTGAAATGAGCAGGGCAACTGAGTGCGGAAAAAATGACACCCCACGCGTTCGAAGCCGCCATCTAAAAGCGCGTACCTCAGATCGCATTTTCAGTGCGCGCTTGTGAATCCGGAGTATTTTCTCCACACGTGAGTAAAATTTCAGGCAAATTGTGAGATTTTTCACGTTTCTATTGATAGAAAAACGTTAGGTGTCCGGTATTACGAACACCCAACCATACCACTCTCCGCGGCACTTCACTTCCAGGCATGCTAGGCAGGGCCGCAATTACCGGGAGCCCCGACCAGCCAGGGCAGGGAGCCCAAAGAAACCAAGTGAATGTAGTTCACACACTGTACTGAGGTTTACAAGCCTATAGTATCAGTAACAATATAACTATGAACGGATGATACTGTAGGTCATAAATGAAGCTTGACCGAAAGATCGGTCTGTATCTGTCCGTCGGGGAATGTTCCGCGGAGACGAGACTGCGTCTGGCTTCACGGATCCCCTCCGTATACAGACCGAAGTCAATGATGCCAGCTCTTGTGTGGCAGTAGTGCACAGATCAAACGTTACGATAAACCAAATTTCAGACAGCTTTTTTACATTCAAACAAGTTTGACATGACATGACACATTATGCAGCAATATTTGGGGTTAATTTCTCACATTTTGCAATCGAAATACAGTAACGCGGTTATAATGCAGAAATTTTATCCATATCGCAACATCGCCGTTCGCTAGCTGTAGGTCGCCATTTTGAATCTGTAAACCAATCACATGCGAGGTACTTTATTAAGTAAAAAAAACAAGTAGAAACTACCTGGCATGTGATTGGCTAATAGATTCATACTGTATGTTTCTGCAGTTTGAACGTGACGACGCGACGGGCTGGTTGATGTGTGTTTTGCGTTGAAAATTCGACCGAAATATTGGATAATTCATTAATCTGGTGAGTGTAGTCTATTCTTGAATAGTTGATTTAACTATTCAAGCTTAAATTTGCCGACCTAGGGCCGTGAATTAGACGCAATCGAGAAGGGTGAGGTACCTCACCCAATTTTCCATAGAGACAGTGGTTAAGAACATCCACACAGCAATGGGTACTACAACCTTCCGTCTGTCTACGGAGGACGGCGTTAATGGCAAAATACAAAAGAGTCCTCCGGACAGACGGATCTTTCTGTCTAAAATGAAGCTAGCCCGACCAGACGCTGTACGCTATGCGAAAACAACCATGTACAGCGACTGGGCTGTGTATAGTTAAAATGAAGCCAACTGTGACCAACCCGCACGCAAAGCATTTGCTCCCACAGTGTGTGTATCCTACAATGCAAGGAGCACCCTGGGCTGGGTCAAAATGAAGCATGATGACATAGAAAAACAGCACATGATCAAAAAAAAAAAAAAAAAAAAAAGAAAAGAAAATAAATTTTCATGGGTAATTGCTCATTTTCATTGGTATATGATGAGACATCTGCCTGCAAGGAGATCTGAGATAAGGCAGATATCGGTGTCAATAGTGTCACATGTCTGAGAAGGATTACATGCTTGGTTACCCATGCTTGCTTGGTTTGCAGCCTCATGTAAGCAGTGTTCATACAGTCCAGAACACCCTAGATAAATATCTGTAGTGAAAGTATGCATTACATGTATGGTTGGGTGTCTAATACATCGACACCCTAGTAATATTTTTCTATCAACAGAAACTTGAAATATCTCACAATTTTCCTGAAATTTTACTCACATGTAAAGAAAATACTCTGAATTCACAAGCGCACATTAAAGATGCAGTTTGAGGTACACACGCTTTGAATGCATGGGGTGTTAGTTTGATGTGCTCATTTTTGCTGTACAAAGTTGAAACTGATATCCTATTGCCAATGTACATATATGTGAGATGCATGCTACGCTTTTCCTTCATGCATTTATAATCTATATCATAATTGTTTTGCTGTTGCTATTGTTTATTATCATTTTTTCAATAATATTTTGATATCATATTTTAAGTCCATTCCCCATTGATGAGTAAAAAACTACTGTGAGTGTGTGTAGTCTCGTGTGCATTTTGGTTCTTCTTGAAGACATGCTGTAAATAGTGGGGTGTTGGTTTCAATGTACAGTGTTGATGTGGTGGACACCTACCATACTAATGTCAGTGAGTATGATTCTAAAATAATGGAATACCTAATTATAATTTAGATCATCATAATTATATTGTCTGTGCCCGAATAAAGCTGATATAAGTTGTAAAAAGTTGAGTTCATATATACTTGGTACCTTGTGGTGAGGGAGGGTCCACGTATTGTACACATTCACATGAGGAAATGCATTGTGTTCACCATGCTCACAGGAAGTCAAGTGCTTCTGACTGGAGTTATTAGTGCTTAAAGTTAAAAGGGGGGAAAAAAGTATTCCTACAAACCCCCCCCCCCCCAAAAAAAAAAAGAAAAAAAAAATCCATCCTATAATGCCTCTAAAATGCATGTCTTGTGCTACTATTATATGAGATACTAGTAATGGCAGCACACACACACACACACACACACAAGCATGCTGACAATTCTCGTATACAGTTGTGTTCATGTAAGCATTTTTGTGTGACTTATATTCTACATGCTTGACTACCTGCAAGGGGAACATATATATCTTTGTTCAGTTTATGAAAGTGACTTTAGAGATCAAGCAACTTTTTTTTCTTCATTTTGTAGATATGTGTGTTTGTTTGTTTGTTTTTTGGTTTCCTTTGCTACCATAGCCTGATTGGGCATTCAGATTTACAATGTATGCAAAAAAAGGTGATCTGTTTTAAAACCCTTATCCCAAGATCAGTTCACTGAAGTTTTTGCTGTTGTGTCAGGGCTCCTTGAAAATCATTGTGTCTTCTGTCTTAATACATTTTCCATTTAATCATGCTTTCTATCACTCTGTTGGTGACTGTCAGATACTTCTCCAAAAGTAGCACGGCCAGTCACCATACATTACTGCAAATGATGCTTTTTAAGCTGTGGGATATCAAAAGAACATAAGCTCTTCCACTTTTGTGATGCAAAATAACTATGCGACTTTGCACAATAAATTGGGACTTGTTTTTCATTCATATAAATCTGTTGCGCAGCTTAAATATATTAAGTACCCCCTCCCCCTTAAGAACCATGACTTCCTAAAGCTTGTCTGGAAGAATCAGAGACTGAGCACTGCTTTTCCAGTCACTGATATCAACTTTGAGACCCACAGATGTATGCAGTTCTGCACTAAAAAATTATGGCAGTGGTAAGTAACTAATACACATAGTTCATTCATGTTTATGCATTATTCATAACCAATCATAACCTATTTTGACAATTCCCAAACTCCTGAGGCTTGCTTAACCAAGCACCAGTTGAAGTACACATAATACTGGTACCTTATGATATATGATCAAATAAACATGTATTTGCATAATTGCCTTTGAGAAAATGTCAAATCCAGAAATTTCTCATGTGAATGAACTGAGAAGTACAAAATGTAAGTTTTCATTTGTGTCTTACCCCTTACAATACATCTTACAATCAGTGTCTAGTCAAACACAAATTATGTACTCATGGACCTGGCATTAAATTCACCCTTCATTGATTCTGCTGCATATTACAAAATGATCATGTTCTGTGACTTAAAGTGAAAACTAGGTTTCGGTAAGTGCTTGAGAACCCATCTAGCACCATTTCATTTTTGCTTGCAATATATCGAAAGAGTCCACTAAGAAAATTACCTGGCTGACGCGGTTTGCCGGAATGATGAGTCGGTTTGGAGTATTTTGAGAAAAATAATGATAGTAGGAAAACCGACTTTTATTCCAGAAGGCTCCAGACTAACTCGGTCTCGGGGAAAAATTCGACCCTACTTCAGACAATTCACACGCAGTTCGTGATCGCCACATTCTACTGGCCACTGCATAATACCAAATGAGGCCTAACTGAATGGACAGGAAAGTGCGTGCTAACGTAATCCTGTACAAAACAAAACAAAAATGACAGCGCGCGGTCCTCAGTCGCTGAGACGCGCGGTCTTTGGAGTTTTTGTTGTTGTTTATCAAGCGCCTTTGATTGTTTTAGAGGTGCTTGATAGGCGCACACTAATTTTGCATGCGCGCAAAAGAGGTTTTTGATGTGCACGTTGTAACAACTCAGACCATTACTGCGAGTAGCCAGAACACAAAACGCTATTTTATACAGGGCCGCTCCCATAGGACAACACCGTATACAATCAAAGGGACAACCATTACAACTCGTCCCGCCGTCAAAGCGAAACCGAGTTATCCCTGAGTTCGAGTTTAGCCTGACCCCGTTCGGGTAAGTACTGAGACTGAACCTTTTTGGTTAATATTTCGCATTTTCGTCGTTACCCATCGAATATCTTATTATAACATCGTTATCCTGCACATTTCCTAAGCATACGTTCACATTTGGGAGCGAAATTTGATAACTTTTGCAGGCGTACCAGAACTTTCTTTGGGCTTTAACTTTCCAACATGCCTGAGCTGGCTACATCATACATGTAGGAAAGCTTACAACTGCAACTTGCAGATAATTTAGGATTGACAATGACTGCAGTTCAGTTCATGGATACTCTTGGAATGATGCAGTTTCTACTGTCACTCCTCTGAGCATGTACAATGTACACTGAACATCTGTCTGCTGATCAATCGAAAGTTACACACACTCGTTGCAAAGCATCAAGGCAAATCACACTAATTGTCTCCATGTGATTTGTTTGTCAGTGTTATGCATTTGTCGGCTTGTATGACACATCTTTCATCGTCAGTTTCACTTGTGGTTCTAGAGCCATGCATCCAGGTACTTGTGAGCACTAATTGTGCACTTTTGCACAGACTTCGCAAACTTTTATCATAACAATGTACTTATTGTAGGCACAGTGTAGGTTTAATGGAAATTAAATCAGTTGGAAATGGAAATCAAATGTGACCGTGCACCTCAAAACGAACATAAAGTCGCACACACTGATTTTGCGTGAGGACTGAAAATAAGTGAAATGGGTCAACCTAGCCGAACTTGACTTTTTCATATTTTCTAAAAGAGGGGGTCTTCTTTTACATTACGCTAAAATTTGGTATCATAAAACAGGCAGGAAAGTGTGTTTTTTTTAGCAGTTTATCTCGAACATTTTTGGTAGAATAGTGTGATTAGGTGTGTCTTTAGAATCCCTTTTTCATTTCTGAAAAACCTTGTCCACACTCTTCACTTTCAACTCCAATAACTTTTGAAAGGATAGTACTACTGCTTTGAAAGTTTGCATTAATTATGGACAGAATGTGTTAATGAGGCATGCTTAATTTCAGTTTAATCTGATCATCCCTTCATTGTTGTGACTCTGGTGGTTTACTTCCTGTTTTTGTCCCATTCATCACACAGCCAGCACGGTTTGGTAAAGATTAAGCGCTTGAATAGACACTGTACTTCAGAGCCTCTTTTCTCAGTTCACACTTTTCCTGAGTTTGTGCTTTCTTTCTAATATTTAGATACGGTAGGTTAGGAGAGTCAAATTGATTTGAGTTATACATCATTTTAAAGCTTAAAGTCTGTTCTTTCAGAATATGGTCTTAACTTAAAATTCATGTCTGGCGACTTTTTGTTTGTTTTGAGGTGCAGGGTCACAAATACACTTGATGTGAATGTTAAGAAAAAAAAGAAAAGGTTTTGTTTTCAAATTTGTCTGTAGAGACTCTGATTCCAACATGAATGTAACTACTGTTGGAGTAACTGAATCTTATTGCATACTCATCTTTACAGCCATGCATTTATAATATTCCTTTGACCCTAATATCATTTACAAGGCAAAACAAATTGTGTCTATAAAATAGTTATGACCTTTGACTAGTATACCTGCAACTCTCTCAATTTACCAAATAGCACTGTGTAGCTTCCCCTTAAAAGTGCTTGCATATCAAACATAATCACTTTCTAGAAACAGGAGAAAACCATTCTTTCAACAATATGGAATCCTGTGTCAAACCAGCTTTGTCAAAACCCTGACCCTCAACATTATTTTGATTTCCAAGGGGTCCAGTTAATACTCATCTCTGAGCGACATCAGTGGTTGATGCTTTTAATGGATCATCTAAGATGACACCTTCCCTAGGTCACATGAGAAATTATCGAGGGTGGCTTATTTTTCACTTAGCCTCTTTTGTATTTCATATGTAACTACTGCTGACATTATGGAAGACCCTTCATGAAAACACAGGTAATCTCACAGAAATTATAGTGCATTTGATCTTCTCGTTAGCTGTGACTTGGGATTTAGTTTTGAATTCCACATTTGTGTAGTATGGGCCATGTTTGCGAACTTGGGCAGGTAGATGAGTGGTAAAGATGAAGTGTGAATAATAATGTAAATAATATGATGTTTTTGTTGTGCATATCACTGCCACAGCATCTCTATGCACTCAAAGGAAGGAACTGAAGGATAGAAAAAATGTCATTAAATGCAAATGCAACTCATTTAAAATGATTTTGGAATAGATATGTTTGGAGGATGGTTAAATAAACTCTGGTGTCGTAAGCTACTCAGTAGATGAGTCAAATAAGATGGAATACTATTCCAAAGTGAAGGGGTGGCGTGAATAAAGATTGCTCTCCTTAAAATTGGGTCCAAATATCAGGACAGTGGTAAAGATCTTTCTCAGCAGCCAATCAAACTTCACCAGAGATTCAGTGAGATATTCCGGAGCATTAAATGTAGACACTAAAAAGTGGGAAGACCTCTTCCTGTTGATCAAATTATGTTTCTGCAACATTTATGGTGAATCAATTATTGCGTACATCACCACTGAACATATCACAAATCATTATCCAGTAATGAGATTTGTTGCCTGACCGAGCTACCATACTCAAATGATGTGACCGCGGACTCGCAAAACAGGTCGATGCAGACGAGCGTGACATATTGGCAACCTTGGCTGGCTGCAGATGCCTGATGCTTCACTGAGATTGAAGGTCCAAAAATACTTCACTCCCCACCAAAATTAATAAGGTGCTGTCACCTTCCAGTGATGGCAGACAGGATAATCATTTCCAGTCGCTCATGCTGTGTTGCTTTCTGCAGAGCCGACCTATTGGAGTTGGACTTGGAGGGAACAACTTCAGGAAATGTTCAAGAGTCTAATGGAGGACTAAATGGTCTCTAAAATTGATTCTGTTCATTCTTCAACCTTCTTTCTCTTTGAAGGGCAGTTCTATTTCCTGTTTAAGTTCCTTTGTGGAAAATTCAATTGATAATTTAACCCATTGAGGACGATCTGATTTTGCTATACAACATGTATTTCCCTGACACCTGCCCAAGTATACTCGGGACTTGTCCTCATCGGGTTAAGCAAATAGATTGATAGATATTCCAAAACAAAATGATTAAGCTATGAAATTTGAAGTTCCACATGTTTTCAAACACATTGTCATGAATGTCTGTCATATATTATTATTTATCTACCGTGTAGCTAAGTATCCATCCATCTCCATCTGTCTATCTGTCTATTCATCTATCTTTCCAACCATCTATCCATCCAGTGCACATTAGATTGAGATGATGATGATGCAATCTTTTTATTACTCTCCAATTGTTTTGACCACGGCAAAATTATGAACATTTGTTTTGACTGATGAACTACTGCCCTCTCCCCTGATATTTGATGTAGTCAGGATTTCGCAGTGCAACGAAAGTTTGATACAAACAATACAATGATTTACTTTTTTATTCCGTGTCAGAACAGGAAATTTTGTTGAGAGCTATTTTGTTTACTTAATCAATTTGAGGTTTGTAAGGTGATGACACCATTTTTCTTCTCATTCTAATTTCTATGTCAAACTTTTAGCTAATTACCATGAGTACATGTATATTGCTTTTTTGTTTATTTTGATGAAAGTTATTTTACTTTATGCTATGTAGAGCCGACGAAGTACTTTTGCAGGAGGAGTTTTGAGAGGAATTGATGAAACCAAAGCAAGATTTATTTGCAAGAGTCTGAGCGAATGTAATTGTATGTATGTCAAGCGCTGTAGTGTCTTGGTGGTTCTTTCAGTGTATAGGCAATACCTTTGTTTATGTGACCTTGATGTTGCTCACACATACGTACTTTTTCGGTACACACTATTAAAAAGAGAAAGATATGGTGATTATTATTGTAATAAATAATCATGTGTCATAGTGGACGCGTAAAAAACTAACACCATTATCCTACTCGATTGGAGTCACGAAGACAAAAAAATGGAATGAAATCAATAACATTTTGCACACACATGACAAGAAAGGGGTTATACACTGTAATTCAAAACAGCAAAAAGAGTGAAGCAGAGTTAGTTCACTGTCTCATAGGTTTAGACTTGACTGCAACTTGAGTCCAGTGATAAGTGCTGTCATCATTGTGGAAAGGCACAGCATTTATCATGTTTCATTTGCAAAAACTGTGAATGTCCCCTTTTTTCCATGCACAATAGTCACACATTTCTCTTGTTGCTGGCAAGCTACTTTATGAGAGTAGCATCCATTGAAACTAAGTTCAAAGTTCTTAGCGTATTATTTAGCAAGGAGTATTCATTCACTGGATCGGTTGTCATTTATTTCTATTTGATGCCCGAGATGTCTTTCCATCTCATTATCGTTGCATTAAAAGTATGTGACTTCGAAAATCTGTTGTTAGTCAGACTGTCATTTGAAAGAGCTATGAGCTATTTTGTTTATGTAGTACATGTTGTGTCTGTTTATACTGTGCATTGTTTGTGCTGTGTGGGTGTGTGTTTGGGTGTTCATGCTCTTTCTTTTGACTTGTTCTGCAGTGATTGCTAGCATACTGTAAAGTAATGTTTGCAAGAGTATGTTTCTTACTTAGCCAGGTAAAATGAATTTTGTGTGTGTTTAATTCTGTAAAATCAAGGAGATAAAATTCTGAATTACAAATCACACATAAAGATATCCAAATACTTATATTTTCGCACTAGTTTCATGTTGGGCAAAATGTGCAAAAAATTTCACACCATTTGCCAGAATGTCCACTTTTGCAGTGTCAGTGTTATCACCTTCAAACTCCCTGTTATCATTGGTTTACATGCTTGTACTCACACCACCCCTGTTTACTAGTATGCTCTACATATTAGTAAGTTCATTGCTAAGTACATTATCTTGATTGGACTTTGTTTTCACCTGTTGTGTTTTCTCAGTGGAACCATGCATGTTTTTGTTATGATATTAATCCAAAGTTCAGGTACATAGTATCTACTATTTGGCACCTCCTGGCTGTGCATGTGTGATATTAAAGGAAAAATACCATTGATCGCCAGAGATAAACTTGTAGACTGGTGATTCTGTGATTTCTGTTTGTTTATAATAATGAACATGTCAAAGTGAACTTTCTTTTATTTAAGATACCGCAGTGTTTTGAATGAAGTGCCTGTACATTGTGACCAATGGTGTGTGTATGATCACATGATCAGTGATTGGTTTTTCAATTGTTCAAACAGGAGCTGGACAAATAATTGGTGGAGATACTTTGTCTAAAGAAGGTTTACTCTGCACATGAATAGAACTATCTAAAATGTGAAAATTCAGAAACAAGCTGCTTGAATGAATGTTCAATATGACAGATTTGAAAGAGAATCAAATTATGAATACTCTTTCTTTTGCTGAACTGAGATAGGTGATCTTTGATGCCTTACTACAGACATTCTGAACAATATGGAACTGACATGAATTGCTTGTGTATGTTTTAGCCTGCTTCCAAAGTTGGTAGAATATCATAGTGTTTTCATGTATTACATTGCTAAGTTTCACTTTTTACTGTGACCCCAGATCTATTTGCATCACACTAATTGATTACCCTCCCCAAGTTAAGATTTTTCTTTGGATTTGTCACATTTTTGCAGAGTTCAAGAAGAAATTGTAAAACATCAGAAGAACTTTGACATCAGGCTTCTGAATTTCACAAATCCAATTGAAGTCTCAGTGCATCCTGACCTAGATGTTTGACCTTATACATTGACTCCTTCAAACTTGATCATACCTGGACATACTCAATAGTACACCTGTCAACTCAAGATCTTTCTTTGTTGGGTCATATAGGTTGTACATTTGTATCAACTTTAAATAGGTATATCACATCCTTCCATGAGTCATTTCTGTTCCAAGAAATATACACATGTAGATACATAGGAACCCACCAAGAGGGCCTTGTCCAGGAGGGTCCCATGACATTTGCTCCTGCAACAAGTGCTCCTATGAAACATCATGCACGCTCTTTAAAGCCAAACATAAATTCTGCTGACAAGCACAGCCGAACCCTACAAATCACAGCCCTAACCCTAGCCCTAAGTTCTCAGGTCAGAGAGAGTAAGACCGGAGACGGTGCAATTGTCACAGGAGCAAATGTCTTGTCACCATCCAGGAGACGTAACACTGTTTGAAGAGTTTTGAATCTATGAACTCAGTCACTGTTTGCTATCAAGGCATGTTGCTCTATTTGTTTACATACTCAGTGGCAGAGGCACAGATTACACCAATCTGTTTTATGTTGCTATTATTTTCTGTGCACATCATCCCAGGGTTTGATCACTTCCATACCCAAAACCATGACCTTCTCTCAGTGAGGCTTGAGTCTTTGCCAGCAACTTGAACTCTGTAATCCCACTATTGACTGATAGGTAATAGAGAGCAGGAACTACATACCACTGAAAGTATGTCAAGTCTTCCCTGATTGGTTAAAGTTTGATTGCGCAAGAAAGGAATAGTGAAGGAATGTGTGTCATGAGGGTCTCATGTTTTGATTTTAACATTGCAGACGTGATGGTAAGCAAGGCCTTTCCGACTTTGTATTTACCAAAGTCTCGCTGTGGCTGATAATGTTATCTCATTATTCTAGAGATTCCATATTGAGTGATAGCTGTAGATTTCTGACTCATTAAAACTGGGGCAGCTGTTTCATGTCTCATGAAATATGTTTTCAGACACAAACCCTGGGAGACTCACTTCCATAGACTTTTCAGTTTCACACCCACATGGATAGAGTTATTGCACTCTTACACCAATCATTCCCAATGTCATCCTGATACTCTCTCCATTCTACTACCCTCTCAGTCATTCTTGGTATGGTCCTTCTCCTACCCTCTCTCCTTACCCCTCCTACCCTCTCTCCTCACCCCTCCAACTCTCTTTCACACTCCTCCCCCAAGCACTACTCGGCACCTCACCCTTCTTTTCTCTTCAATGCTTTCTACTTTCCTACTTTCCTTATCCTTTCCAACCCGCTGACTTCTCCATCCTTCATTCTATTAACCCTTCCTATCCAACCCTTCACATTCTACCCTTTTTCCAAAATGTCACACTTTTCACCACCCCACCCTTCATACCCCTTGCCATTCTAACCTCCTTACCAGTCCCACTCCTTACATCTTCCACCATTTACCCTTTCCACCATGTCATCCTTTCCTCATGACCCTTCTGACTCCACTCTTCTCTTCTTCTCACCCTTTTTACCCCTCACCCTTCTCATTCACCATTTCTCTTCCATTTATACCACCCTACCCTTCCCATTCTACCATCCCCACTCCACCCTTCCCATTCCACTCTTTCTATCCCCTCACACTTATCACCCTTAAAGAAATGATATAGTTTTGGCTATGATGGGGCTTCAGGTTTCCAACTGTTTTGAGAGAGACAATGAGAAACAGTGAAATATGAGAGAGCACATAATTCTAAGAGTAATCAAAGTTTATTTAATGAATATTGGTTTTGAAATGGCTGAGATATCCAAAACAAAGTGATCCTAATAAAAGGTGGGATCCATCTTTTATTAGAATTGCTTTGTTTTACTTTGCTTTTGGATATCCCAGCCATTTAAAAACTGATATTCATCAAGTGAAATCTGAATTCCTCTTAGAATCATGTGGTTTTTAACATTTCATTTGTGGTTTCCAAGTGTCTCGCAAAAAGTTAAAAGCTGAATCCTCATCTCAACCAATTCTATACCGTCCCTTTAACCTGTCTCACCCCTTCCAATTCCTACCCCTTCACCCTCCCTCCCACTCAGCCTTTCCACCACATCACCTCTTCACCACCCACCCCTCTCTCTTCCCACTCCAACCCTTCTCTCTCCCTCACCCCTTCCAGTTTCCACCTTCCTCACTCTTCTCCCCGCCCCCCTATACCAATTCTATCATCCCTCCTCCCACCCCACTCTTTGTCCCTCATGCTAGCGCCCACTCACCCACTCACCCCCTCAACAGAGCCAAATCTGCTCTCATGATATCCCGAGATCATACAATTGTAACATGGACTTTGCTCAAGGTATATGTTGACTCGGGATATAGGATAAAATCACGCTTTGCCTTCTACCTGCATACCCAGGTTTTATTTGTGTACCTGCTTGCGTTGGCATTTTGCAATGTCAGTGTTTACTCTTTTTGTGTGTGTACCTGCAGGGCCAGCAGATGCTGTGTGTAGTCCATGGCCTAGGATAGACCAAAATCACAGATGATCTGGTGATGCTACATTGAAGGTGAACGATCAGCACTAATTAGACGAGAGTCGATCAGGTGCAGACCGCATTTGCCCTCATCACTGCGTTTGGCAGGATATTTATCGCTTGCCACATGGTGAAGGAACAGACAGTATGGCGTACTGTGGGAATTGTGAGTATATTCAAGAAGCTCTGCGGTATATTTTGCTTATCCCATTCAATTTTTTGTTTAATGAAATGATAGGATTTTGCTATGATGTATGTTGAATATGGTGCCCATTTATTAAAAAATGAAAAAAGAGATTCGAATTCTGACAATATATTAAAGTGCCCTTTCTTTATGAAGTAAAGTGACCGATTTTGCCAACCTTGGTACAGCTCTCTAACACATTTCATGTACAGACAGTCAAACCTGCCGTAGTGACCACCTGTCTGTAGCAACCGCCTGCTGTATATGACCTCGAAATATACCGGTATGTTTATATTTCTGGAAGAGACAAGCAATGTTTAAGACCCTGTGTATTGTGACCATCTGTCTATAACATCCACTTTATTTTCGTCTCCCCTGAAGTTTGACCGTATTTGAAGAATACCATCACCAGTAATATCAGTGCTGTATTTGAATATTTCTATTTCCATGAATGTGGCCCATGCATAATTGCAGTAAAAGTTAGCTTGATGCATTTACATTATCTTGTTCATTTGATACTTCAGTGGTAATCAATGTATATACCAGGGTTAGTCTCTAGTAACACATCACTGACTTTTTTCTTCACTGTTCATAGTGATATTATTCAATCTTTATGTTCTTGCCACCAAATTGATATCATTTGTAGCTGGTGTTAAGTATGGTTTTTCCTCTTTTAAGCTGATTTATCATCGAAGTTCGAAGTATTTTTGTCAAGATATAACATTCAAACAGACAGACTGAATGAGTGAATTTAAGTCATATGTAGATATGTATGTATACATGTATATAATATATATTATATTTATAAATCTCTATATACATAAATTTGATTATCTTTTTAAGTCTGAATCACATCTGATGTTGGCATATATTTTTAGATATCCTTTCTGACCTCAGTCATGATTCAAGTTGATGTGTTTCAGTTGGAAAGAGGCTGAACAATTTTGATATTGGTAAATTGAATTATAATCCATCTCATTTGTTGTTGTTGTTGTTTTTTTCACATGTCCAGGTTTAAGTGCAGATATACTGTAGCAGCTTTCCATGAAAAGTTGATCGGGGACATAATCAGCGATGGAGGCCAGAAGAAAGATACACCACAACCTGAAGGTGCGGTGGGATCGATACACCACTTGCAGTCCCGACACACAGGCTGAGGTAAAATCATCACAAAAGTCATCCACCTAACGAGCATTTTGTGACCCCATGTCATCATCATACACCCACCTAGTGCTCACTGACTGTATTTTACCCTGCCAGATGTTTGTCGATAATGGGTTCTTTACTGACTGGTTTAGAAGAATTATGGCAGTGCCAGATGGGAGTAGATTTATACATAACCAAACTGCAAATGTACTTGGAAAAGGCTAGCCAGTTAGTGTGCCCTCACTTTGAGTGCTGTGTGATCTCTGACAACTGAAAGTATATCATAGACCTCAGTAGAATAATCATTTGTATTCATTTTGTCTGCACAATATGTAGATTTGTACATGCAAACAAAGTCATAAAGAGTAATCCAAGATGTTTTCCCCCAAAAAAAATCAGTTTAGGGCATCGCTCTCGAAACCAATGTCACAAGCCATTTGTGAAGGCATCAATCGTGATATTAGTAATTGGGATATAATGATGTTAAAATTGTATTTTCAAGAAATTGCAGTGAAAATGAATGTGTTGTTGGACCTTGAAGATGCATGGGCTATTAGGTAGGAGAGACCTGTCAGGGTTTCACATGAAAACAGTCATTAAATTGCAATCTCGCCGTAGTGCTGGTTCCAAACCACTCTGTCAACGTGAGTCACGTTTTGATACAGCGTAGAGAACTATCGTGGCAAATGTGGCATGACGGCTTCATATCTCCTTTGCAAGCACCCAGGTGTTGTATCACAGTCACAGTATGCTACTAGCTCACTTGCCCACTTGCCCAACCTGAACTCACTTTGGGGCAAGTAGATTAAATAAGCTCTTGCCTATACATAGTATGGGTCCTTTCCCATACACCGGTTTGGGCAAGTTGGAGAAATATAATTTGCACTGCCCTTAGGCATATCTGTAGTTCTCATTTCAACCAGACTGGCACCTATGAAATTTTAAGTATTGTGGTCTTTCTATCAGGTGCTACAATGAGAAGCACTATTATTCCAAGAGCAAGGGCAATCAGGAAACAGGGACCTTTTCAATGATAAGATGCAGCACAATTTCCCTAATGTTTTTTTTTTCAAAATCCACTACATTTAAGAAATTGAATTGCCAGAAATACTGTAAAACATGATATATTCGCGGCATGAATTTTTCGCGAATTGGAGCCGATGGCCTTTTTTGCGGCATTAAATTTTCGCGAACTGCCACTGTCATTCAATGCATACAGTGTAGACAAGAACTTTCGCGTGCATTTTAATTTTGCGAATCTTGGCGCTCGCGAAATTTGCGAAATTAAAATGCACGCGAAAATTCCTCGTTTTACAGTAGTAATTTGATTGGCTCAGTGCTAAAGATTGCACCTTCTTTCACCCTAAATGAAACTGATGTCAAATGTCTTGCAGGTAGGAATGTGTACTTGCCTCTTTGAAATTATTTATGAACAAGGATTAAAAATTGTATGAGTTTGCTTATCTGTCAGAGTGAAGCCCAATACATGTATTCTGTGACTTATCTACTTCCATTTGTGTGACTCTATGGGTTATCTGACCTTAACTCAGCCCTGAAGCACAAAGGTCAATGAACTTTAAAGATAGAGCTATGATTGTTTATTGTTGACATTAACCAGTTTTTTACATGTATCAATCAAGGCTCTTGACCCTATCTTGTGTGATAAGAAGTTAGGTCGCTGCATGCTGATGGAGATCAGATACAGGATTTATATGTCTCTCAGTAGGGTTGAAAATGGGCAAAGTATACAGTGTAGAATAAGTGCTGACAGTTTGTAAAATTCTGCAAACATTTCAAATAAATATTTTTTTTTTGGAATTTATCTTATGATTCAGTTTGTTTAAGTATCAATTTCTTTTTTTTCTTTGAATTTCTTGAGATACTTTAATTTCAAATTTGCTGGAAATCAGTATTTGTAGATTTATTTTTGGATGGTGACACATTGGCCTTGCATAGAATGTATGTCATTTGTGATATCACAAGTCAATGTTGCCAAATGGCTGCCATTTCAGAACCTCTTCCACCTATGTTTGCAAAAAAAAAAAAATGATTGATACTTTTAAAGTCACTAGGCTGTTCAAACAGATACAAGTAAAAAGATATTGCTTACTATCAACAAATCACAGGGAAAAGAGTACTACAAGTGCATTCAAACAAAATAAGGAAAACGCATGCTGGACAAAGTCATGTTTTCCTCTTTATGTTGCTCTTTGAAGTGATGATATGAAAGTGTTCAAAAGTCACTTTGTTATATCTCTGTGCAGAAAAAGATGAATTATCTGGAGGACTTTCTACATCATCTCATCGTCATGTCAAGAAATGCATCCATCGATTCCGAGGACCTCTTTAACTTTTGGTAAGTCATGGGACAAGGGGGGGGGGGGATTCTGAATACACTGGAAGTTTCAAAAGTTCATAGAGGAGAGATGAAATTATCCTCTTGTAAGTCTACTTTAAGGTGTGAAGCCTGTTTATCACTTTTGTAATACTTCTACGATTGACTTCTTACGAGAGTAAGAACATTGTTGTTTGTAAACCAAAGGCCAAGTACTTTTGGCTGCATTTGGCAAACATGGATTCAATTTTGTTTTTTATTCTAGAAAAGAGGAATGTAAATGAATTCAGATTTCAGTGGGTAGTACTTGACACTTATTTGACCCACTGTTATCATGGCTTATCATTGACTTGAGTACATTATCCTTCACTGTTTCGTAATAGATTTGAGTTTTGAAGTGAAAGAAGTACTCTTCAGAAAGAAGATGGCATTTTAGATTTTTATCAGTTTATGATTTTGTTCGATGTGTCATATCCTATGCCTGCTCATTACATATAACAGGTAGATGAGAGGTATAACAAGGACATAGCAGATTTTATCTTTTGTGGGTTTACTTCATTCCAGGCTATTTCACAGTGGTTGCATTCTCACCAACAAAATAGCAGGATAACAAGATTTTTTTTGGGCCCGTTTTGGACGGACAGAAACATCACACTAATTGCCGATAGTGATGATTTGTCGACCAAACTGCACATGCCCGAAATATACCGAAATGATGGCCCTTGCCTTTATGTTAGTGCTCTGTTCAATCATCCATGTTTTGAATGATGGGATAAAAGATCTCAAGATTCTTTTGCTTTGGTATACACACACTCATTGCAATGCGAATTGTCACGCTATATGTCAAATTATTGCAATAATTCCAAAGTAATCACAAGATTTCTTGAGATTTGGATCGCGATGCACATTGCACTACTGTAAAACGAGGAATGTTCACATGCATTTTAATTTAGCGAATTTTGCGAGAACCAAGATTCGTGAAATTAAAATGCATACGAAAGTTCTTGTTTATACTACACACTACGCATTGAATAATGTTAGAGTCGTGAAAATTTCAGGCTGCGAAAAAGGCTGTCAGCTCCAATTCACGAAAATTTCATGCCGCGAAAATATCGTGTTTTACAGTATTTGGTGGGACTTTTATGTCCACACAGGCAAGAATCTGGAGATTTGTATCTCACTAATTCACCTCAGTGTGAATCCCACTTGTACATCCGGAGTTCTCTCCTTATCTCTAAGTATACATAACCTTCAGCCTCACCATCCTAGCCTACCTTCATTCCTCTCCGCCGTTGATTATGTAACTCAAAGTTACAAAATGTATAAGGTGCGACTTAATAACTAATCAGTAAAGTCTTTTTCTTTAATGTTTGTTTGGTTTTTCTGGTTCAAATAACTGGCTTGATGGAGGAAACTGAGAGGTGTTTGCTGAATGAGTGTGTATTCTAACTTGCCCGCACTGCTATCAGCAAGACATTCCAGACCAAATTACTCATTTTATGGCAGGTTATACACTGTTATGTAGAACACCACATGAAGTACGTTTCCCCCCCTCCCCCCCCTCCCCCCCCCCTCCCCCCCCCCCCAAGTGAGGGTTGTATTATATTTGTATTTATTTATAAATAAAGCTAAATGAAATGTGTATAACATGACATATATGATCACTCATATGTTTTGTGTGTGTGTGTGTGTGTGTGTGTGTGTGTGTGTGTGTGTGTGTTTCCTTGTGCTTAGTTTATATTCTCATTAATAAATTGTGTATTAAGTACTCAAGGATTTATGATGGAAAGAGATGTACTAACTTTAGTCATCCTTGAGTGACACCATGTGCAATGATGTAAGTGATGAGAGATTTTACGTCATTGTTTCATCACCCACTTCATTTCGAGGGCCAGTAAACATAAGTAGAAAGCAGCTTTCATTACATCAAACTAATGCTGTATGTGTGTCATTTTTATGGCAGATGTGGTCTTTGACACAAAAAAAGTTATGAAATAACAATAATGATCATAATATTATAGTAATGACAATGATAGTAATGATGATGATGATGATAATAATGATAATAATAATGATGATGATAATAATAATAATGATGATGATGATGATGATAATAATGATAATGATGATGATGATAATAATAATAATAATAACAATAATAATGATAATGATGATGATGATAATAATAATAATAATAATAATAATAATAATAATGATAAAATAATAATAATAATAATAATAATAATAGAATATTAGTGATGATATCGTACTTATCATGATCATCATGATAATAATGATGATGATTATGATAACAATAATGATGATAATAATGCAAATACAGTACTTTTGATATATACAAAATGTATATTCCTTGTGCCCTGTATCCCGACAGCAATGATGTTCACAGCGCCTTCAACATCCTAGCCCGGGAATTCATGACTGCCGTCAAGGAGATATCCACCCAGAGTTCGGCCGACTTCAACCAGACGCTGGACAGCGCCCTCTCCAGCCAGCTGACCCCACAACCCCCGCAGGCCGCTCTGGTTGAGTTCCTCATGCACGACAGGGGATGGCTGCTTCTCAACGCAATGTCGATCCTGGCCACGCAGGTAAGAGTCAACACTCTTTTCACGTTCTATCTTTGTGTATATGCATGCATGTACATACTTGTGTGTTTTGCTGTGACATATCAAAATAAGAATCATTCTCAGTAAAATATACAAAATGATATCAAATGATCTCATAAATTTCATCCAGTAAAACCAGTAAATCCAGTTAAGGAGATAAAACAAACAGTAGTGCTAGACCGTCCAGATTAGCCCTGTAATGATTATTAGGCTAATTTGGGCTAATAACAATAAATATTATATATCTTTCTTTCATTTGATATGCCTTGTCCGCCTTGGACTACTTAACATAACAATGTCGGAATTTCGGAGCTTGGGTATTTGTTCCATGTTCATTGTGTCACTGCCGGCAACCAGGGACAGCCTGGTGGTAGCGTCGCTGCCCAGAAAGCAGTAGATGACAGGTTCGAGTCCCACTGGTTCCTGTTTTCCGACATGTTTGTTAATTATACAGATCAGCAGTTGCAATCTTAACAAATTTAATTTGTAGAGGGAGACAAAGTGAAGAAACTCGCACCTGAGCCTTCACCCCTCAGAATAATATCTTTCTTTCATTTAACAATAAATATTATTGTTATCATCATTATTTTAGTGTAAATTTACAATATAAAACCTCAAGTTTGTTACACAACACAATCATGATGACAATCATGGAAATCCGGGGAGAGTAGATTTCTGTGGTTGTTACCAGAAGTGGTTTACTTGCAATAAAAGTTGCTGCAGGGCATATGCTTTTGATACTCGATTCAAAAATAAAGAATTAGTATGCCTGGTATTACCTTAGTTGTGTAAATAATGTATGATACCCAAAGAGCTTTTCCCTAGTAAGTACTAGAATGTGGACTCTTCATACGCCCTGTACTATTGTTTTGTGAGCGCAAGGGGAGCACTGGATGACAACGAGGCAGTAGGCTCACCCTCATGCTAACACGCTAGCAAACGAGCAACCGAGGAGCAGCGAAATCTAGAAGTGCGTACCTGTGTAAAAGTTCAATACTTCAAATACGTGCTGTAAAAATGTTACTTCACTTTGTAAAAAAATCCGCCATTACTAAGTGGGTAATGGCAGCCCCTATGAAATCTCAGACACCATTATATAGTTCACACTCTAGTGGTGGAGAGGAGAAAAATCTCTTTGATGATACCAGTGTTATGACATTGTCCAGGTGAATACTGCTCCCCATATCCTCAACAAAATCTTTCTTTAAGAGAAATGAACAAGTTTCAGTTTTATTCATTCTGGCTCTTACTGCACATAAAGGACTGTATTCTTGAAGGTGGTTTAGATTTAGACCAAAGTTTAAATTTAGTCCGTACAAAATAAGTGTGAGATAGGTGTACCTTTGACATGTGTGTATCAAACCTGCAATTGTTGTTGGATGTCTGTTGGCGTACGCAATGTGTCGCACGTATTTTTGCAGAAGAAATGAGCATAAACCATAATCTAACTTTAAACCACTTTGTGAATTCAGGCTGTGTGCAGTATATCACTTGTGAAATAGTATGATTGGTATCACTGCTACTTGATGGACACATGAGAGATCAAGTACACAATCCCTTGCCAAAATATTTCTGTTCATCATCAGTATTTACGTGTTGACTATTTCATGCCCAATATCTTGTGCAATGCATTCGATATAGTTCAGAGGTCTTCTTCCTCTGTATGGGAAGGGTAGTTTCAAGGAGATGGTTTATTGCCACTTGGTCTACTATCAGATGGTTTACTTCCCAGTTCGTCTTAAGCCCCAGTCAGATTGACATGCCGGATCACCCCGGATCTGATCCGGGCGATCCGGGGAGAGATCCGTGTTGATGCCTTGGGCATCCTTGGACATGCGGTAGGCCAACACGGCAACTTTTGGAGGTTGAAAATATCCGGCGTCATCCGGGGACTGCCGTATTGGTAGAGCAATCCGGGATGGTCCGTGTGGCTGCCACGTAGCTGCCGTGTTGGTCGGTGTAAGCGTTGTGTAGATGCCGTATAGATGCCGTGCTGTTCCGGCCTTATCCGTGTAGCTGCCGTGTTGATATTTTGTGTACAGTCATCAATGCTCGTCAATGCTCCATCCAGGGCGAAACTATACAGGAGCTCCCAGGATCCGTGTTTATATGTGACTGAGGCTTTACACCACTATGGCTAAACTCATTGGTCTACTTTCAATTTCATCTAATGCCCGTTTGGTCTAATCCTCACATGTTTTAATGTCCAGTTCGGCTAATTATCATTTCGTCTAATAACCAGATGGTCTAATTGCAATTTTGACTCCTTGGATTTTTTTTTTCCCATTTAATGGCTTTGTCTAATAAATTGTGGGTATTAAATGAAGTGGGCATAGCCATCTGGAGTAGACCAACAGGTAATGAGGCTAAGTGGCAATTGGACTAAATGGTCATGAGATGAACTGGTTGTAGACGAAATGGGATTAGACCATGTGGGTTGAGACTAAATGGCTTCAAACGAAGTGAGAGTAGACCAAGTGATAGATCACCAAGGAAATAACATTAGATATGCACTGCATAAGGCTTGAGAAAGTCCTCAGGAGCAGGACGAAAGCTTGCCCTCTACAATTCAAGGTTAGTTGAATCTCAGTCATTTAACTTATCATCATCCCCAGCCGATGAAAGTTTTTAGTATCATTAGATATGATTTGTTCCTAAGCACAGAAGAAGTGACCAGCAAGTCATGTTCCATGAAGAAATGGGTGGAATATCTCCACAGATCTCTTCTTACATTTTGTGCTCTCTCTAACTGCGACTGCTAAACCAGAAATATTGCGGCATGAAACTTTGACGAATTAGAACAGACGGCCATTTGCGCAGCATGAAACATTTGCATATCGCCACTGGTATTAAATGCATTGTGTAGACAAACACTTTCATGCATGCATGTGCATTTTACTTTTGGAAATTTAGGCTCCCCCTCCCCTCCCCCCCCCCCCCCCCCCCCCACCACCAAGATTCAGAAGTTTCATGCATGTGAAAATTTCTGGCTTTAAAGTTTTCTACTCTCTCATAAGGAGCTTGGTGTACATGTGCCATCAAGCTAGTCCTGGAGGGCCTACTGTAAAAGTGGATATTTTCGCGCGACTAATTTTTCGCGCTCGGCTGGATAAGGAGAGTTTCACGTGTTTTTAATTCTGCGGTATCAAGACATCAACTACAGGAACATATGGCAGGCAGAAATATTTGCGTGCTTTTATTTTCGCGCTAGTTTCTGATTGCGCGAAATGCGCGAAAATTTCAACACCGCAAAAATTTCCACTTTTACAGTATTTCATGGTCCATGTCTCACATCCATGTAAGATTATCCATTCAACACAAGCTCTAACAAAAACAAGTTTTGTAGCCCTTGGAATGTTTGACTTCCAGATAGAATGCAGTCTATTACATGCATTCCAAGATATACTACCGGTATTTACCTGGAGTCCAAGGAGCCAGCTACGTGAATTTAGTTCAAGACTCACACAGCACAAGCTTGGACTGCATATAATAGACTGCTTCCCATCTTACTGGTGTTCAGTTTAGTTGCAATATGCAATAAATAGTGACACTTTATCTCATGTTTTGCCATTTTGCTGCTGGTATATCCGATTGCGTCCAATCACAATGGGATCTTCCCTTTAATGAGGCAATAGACACAGGTAGTAATGGCAGGCTTTGATCGTGAGCCTGCCCATCTATGTGTCAGCTATTTAATGTGATGGAGAGTAGTAACATTCAATACTCTCAGACCATCCCAGGTTTTAGTTGTGCAATGCAAAACACACTTTGCCTTTGATATCTCTGTAGTCAAGTCACCATAGTTACATTCCTATGTAGACTAATCATCAGTGATAGCTGATTACGTGTACAGTATAAGAGGTCATCCCTTTGATCACAATGAGCATCCTAACATCAATCTTTAGGATTTAGGTTTCGAGCAAGAGTCCCATGCGATTGAAGCACAGAACAGGGAGGAATCGTACACACAGCAAATCTGTTTGTGTGCAAGTGTGCAGCGATACAGTGGTATACTGCATGCACATATGCTATATTTTATGTTCTTGAGGTTGACATGGACGCTAAAGGGGAATGGGGTTCATGGAGAGGTCAAGTGTCCATATAACTCTGTACATACAAGTAGGAGCCCCATCGCGCGGCTCGTGAATAGAGCGCCAGAAGAATTTTTGCAGACTTAAAAGTCTTAATTACATCGACTAATCTTACAGATAGGTCTTCATTGGGCTAAACTACAAGCTAATCATCAAAGTTTAAACTTTGAGTTCATCTTTAAGATCATTATTGTCATGTCTACCTAACTTTTGATAATGACAGTCTTCCTAAGAGAAATCATGAGATTATATGGAAGGTTAAAGTCATCAGCACATTGGCTCCTGCTTAACTGAGAGTCATCTGAAATCAAGCCTGTCTCCCGGTAAAGCAGGGCTCCCCCTCTAATCGTGCCTGGTATTGACCCAGGGGATGTAAACCACCTCACATGGGAAAGGTAACTCTCTACGTCTACCAGAAAGATGGTGCTCCAGTAAGCTGGTTCCGCCTCCCTGCTTCAACTGAAATGCAAATGTGAGTCGAAGCTGATAGCGCTTTTTATGATTCACAGCACAATGCCATTCTAAACAAACTTTGTCCCATTGCCCAACAGCAACTTTTGCACTGCACAGTGAACAAAATATAATTTGACTTTGTCAGCAAATAACACTTTAGGCAAAGAAATATATTCTTTGTAATTGTTTTTCTGGATTATAGTTATTATTTCTGGATACTAAGAAGGGAAAATGGAAGTGTTTCAGCTGAAATATGCCCCAGTTAAGTGGGTTATGGTTCTGATTACAAGAGGTGAAAATAACACAAGGAACTCTTAATACTTTGCAGTATTGTTACTCTTAAGCAGTGTTCCTGCTATTAAAAGCAGTTCCCACTTATCCTGTGAGCACTGCATCAGTTAGTTTTGAATAATTTACCATTGCTGTCTGGAGAGTGTTTGTCATGCTTATTTTCTGCTTTCACTTTGTTTTCAACATTCTGATGACAATTAGTATAACAAGGAGGATTCGGTTTATCGAAGGAGCAGAAAGATGGCAGGTGATTGATTCTTAGGGGAAAGAAAGACAATATTGTTATCTGTGACCATGCATTAATTTTGTATGAGGACTGAAAATAGGTGAAATTGGTCAACCTAGCCAATCTTGTGTTTTTCATATTTTCTGAAAGACCAAGTCTTCTTGTATAGTATGTTAAAGTTTGGAATCATAACATGAACTAGGATATTGTGTTTTGAACAGTTTTTCCTGAACACTTGATTAGGTGTGTCTGATAGAGTCCCCTTTTCATTTCTTAAACACCCTGCGCACACTCTTCACTTTCAACTCTTATAACTGTGGAAAGGATGATGCTACTGCTTTGAAAGTTAGCATTAATCATGGACAGAATATGTTAATAAAAAGTATGCTCAATTTCAGTTTAATCTGATAATCTCTTCATTGTTGTTACTCCGGTGGTTTGCATCCTGTTCTTTGTCCCATTCATCGCTCAGCTAGCGCGGCTTGGTAAAGATTAAATGCTTGAATAGACCCTGTACTTCAGAGCCTCTTTTCTCAGTTCACATTTTCAGGACTGTTTACTTTCTTTCCATGGATAGGTTTGGAGGGTCCATTTGAATGGAGTTATGCATCATTTTAAAGCTTTAAGTCTGCTCTTTCAGAATCTGCTCTTTACTACAAATCCATGTCTGGCGACTTTTTGTTGGTTTTGTAATGCAGGATCGCATATCTCCTATCATTTTGAGGAAGGAAAATGAATGTCACAGTAGCACCTGCTAATGATGTACAGCATAAGGTGATCTTCAACCTGAGCTAGATTGATTTTAATTGCCTTTCCACAGAAGCAGCTCTCTTTGTGAAACCAAGGAGGTTTTATACATGGAGTTCCAGCTGGCTGTAATTATTCAAACAGTTGTCACTCGATTTCTATTGATGTATAAAGGAATTCCACAGGTGCACTTGTGCCTTTGATGATCGATGTTCCTTGCCGCCATCTTGCTGAGCATTCTGAAGATTAATTTTGAATGTTAGCGCAATGTTGGCCATATTTTGCTTATCTATTTATTAAATGAAATGAAATTTCAATTAATGATAAAGCATATAAAACAAAAGACAATTCCGGCCAGATATTTGCGCAAAAGTGTTAATCAGAGCTGTATCATGTGAAAATGTTTAATACTGTACCATCCTGGAAAGCTGGTTTTATCACTTTTCCGCTTAGTTTCCACAAATGAAACTAATATGGAATAATCTTCAAGTATAATTCTTTATTAATAGATATATCAGATTAGTGACTGGGTATGACCAGTGGAGTATTTTTCATCTTTATTTCAGCATTTTTTGCTCCATTTCTATTCGCACATCCATGTGTCTGTACTACCTACCTTTTATAAGAAGGGATAGCGAAAAGTAATTACCATCACAAAGAAATATCTTCCTTTGAAAGTCACATAGTGGCTAGTGATTTTGCAATGAGACACGGGTCAATTGTCTTCCTATCTGCGGCAGATCCTCTTTGGCACATGCTTCAAATATTTTTGAGCGGCGGCTTCGAACATCTAGCAAAGGAAATGAGACGGTTGTGACTCCATTCTCTATAACCTCCTTGGTGAAACTACACCGTTTTACTGGTTTAATTCACATGTATGATATTTTGTGACTTGGGGCTTGCAAGACAATTTTGCAAGTGGTTGAATTTATGCTTTCAAGAACCGAATTAAAAAAAAAAAATGTTATCCCTTCTCAGGAAAATAAGAAAATGATTCTGTACTAACTCTGATTTTGCCACTTGACTGTTATAAATGTTATGTCAATTTGCTTATTTACTCTCTTATGGGAATTTGTTGATTTTGTTCTTAATCTTTTTGAATTTCATATGTACATATGCGTGATCTTGTTTGATTGCTCAATAAAAACAATTAAAAAAGACAAGTTTGGGGTGACTTCCCTCCTGGGGAATAATCTGCAGTGCATATATATGAGTCGTGAATGGGAGACCATGTTTTCTCAAGCTGTTCATTTTGCAAGTATCAGGTCAACCTGTGAACATCATAGAAATACTGCGCAATATCCCATTATCAAAATTTTGTCTGAATTCAATCCAAATTTGTGTTGGAGGGATTATTTCGTGAAATTTCCATCTTGATTCTGAATAATGTTGACAAGCTCATAATATCATGTGACAAAATTGTAACTACTGTAAAAGTGGAAATTTTCGCGGTGTTGAAATTTTCGCGCATTTCGCGCAACAAAAAGCTAGCGCGAAAATAAAAGTATGCGAATATTTTTGCATGCCATATGTTCCAGTACTTGATGTCTTGATTCCGCGGAATTAAAAACACGCGAAAGTCTTCTGACACGGCCAAGCGCGAAAAATTAGTTGCGTGAAAATATCAACTTTTACAGTACATACTGCACACCATGTACTGTATGCAAAACACTAAATCATGGATGGGTGGATGTGAGACAAATAGCCATGAATACAATTACGTATGTTGGGGCTGTGCTAAATATTTTTATTGATTTATCAATATAACATATGATATGAACCTCAGAATCTTGCTGGTAGTTTTTTTTTTTCAAAGCATGTTTATACATTTGATGTCAAAACCAAAGATTTGCTTCATATTTGAAGTGTTTCCATGAATTTTCTGAAAAATTCCACCCAGTGTTTTAGTTTGTGGTTTGGAAAATAGAGTGGAAGAAATAGTATGGCCTACAGTGTAATGTTTCTTGAATTTATAGAGATTTGTTGAATTTGAGGGTGTCATGCTCACAGATGGTTGAGCAAAGCAGTATGTCACTGAATTGGTTTGTGCATTGAAAATATTTATAAAATTTGATGATATTTGCTTACTAGCTCTTTCTCCCTTATAACCTGACATTCTGTGACTGTCCCAGACTGAAAAAACACAAATCTACACCAGTAACTTGTTTCATGAATATCAGTATAGTGCCCTCTTGTGGCAGGTCATGTTTAGTTTTCAAAGTGCAAACACTGCTACGCCAAACCGAAACTGACTTCAATGAAGAGAGTAAAATCAATCACACAGAACACTAGAAGTTTCATTCAAATTTGAGGACAAACATGGAATTTTGAATTGCCTCATGTTTTCACAGATATTGATGATAGTCATATTTATGCAAATTAGAAGAGATGATAGTGAATAACTTTGGTCTGTGAATTGAGCAGTAGATACTGCCTTTTTCTTGTGAAAATCATCATTGTTAGCATGGAAGTCGATGTTGTTAGGTTAGTACGTAACACATCCATAACTTCATGTAAAGAAGACATTTCTCAATACATTTATCTTGTTCATGTCTAATAAGAAAATTCTGTTAAGATTTGTGGCTTGATTGGTATAAACTTGTAAAGGCTATGTCATGGTCAACTCATGTAACATGCAAAATAGTTTATGAGTGTCTATTTATTGCTTTTCTATGGAAAATGTAAAACCTTGAATAGTTTGATTTTTATGTTATACTTTTATAAAATGTTTATGAGAAGAATCTTAATGATAAAACAATTTTTTTATAAATGATTTGCATGATTAATTTTGATAGAAGGCTACCATTCTCATCATTTTGTTGAACTCCAGTCATTATTGCGCAGAATCTTCTTATTTGACTGCTAGATTTGAAGTTTTGATTAATAGGATTCGTGAAAATTTGTTTGTAACTTCTGAATCATTTATTTGTACTCAAGGAATAGGAGTTCTTAAATATTTGTTCTTATAGAAAGATCTGGAAAACAGTCCCAGATTTGTTTAGCATTGGATGCACTTTTCAAGACTTTCATGACAACTAGTGTACAGGTGTGTATGTGTGTGTTTATGTGTGTGTGTGTGTGTGTGTGTGTGAAAGAGAGTGTGCGTCTGTGTATAAATGTGCAAGTGTTTGCAGCTGGGAAAGGGGTTAGAGATATTTTGGAAAGAGGTGCTTTGTGGATGGGGAATTCTCCTATCATGTGAACCCATTCAAGCGTAGCAGGCAGTACTGTCTGTGGAATTCACATGGAACTCTTTTTGCTGCAATGTAGGCTCCGTGAATAGGTGCTCAAATTATCCCATTGTACGATGCAGTAGCTGAACAAGAGACTGCACACAGGGCATTTACATACAGTGCTAACCACAGCCATCTCAATCCCCAGTGGCCGAAGGGAGACTACAGTGCCCAGTGATTCTTTAGTGGAGCCAATAGGAGGTATGAGAGACCTAATGTAGCACTGGTCTGGAGTGAAGGTTACTTTTAGACGGTTTGACCTTCAAAGGGGGAAAGTGAGTAGGCAGAGGTCAACCATCTGGCACAACATTGGCCTTGCTACTTCTAGCTGACTGAAATGTTATGACTTGGTGGCAGGCAGCTCTCAACAAGTCCAAGTACGGTACCCTTGGTAGGTATTGATTGATTTAAACCTTGCTAAAGCAAGTTTATTGATTACACGCCTCTGTGGTGGAGTGAGAAACTTTACACAGTCTAACTCCTACCATAGAGTGGTGTATACCAGCTGATTAGGCATTTGATGTGACTAGCATGATACCTGTAGCTAGTGAACAACAAGTAGGTGACCCAGCTGCCACTGCCGTGAGCTGCGTGCACTGCTAGTACAGGAATGAAAGTTTCTGATAGTTCCAGGGCAGTATTGTGCTTACATCTGTCTGTGTACAGTATGTGTGTATATATGGTATATTGCCTACCGGTATAACACCCGTATGAGTACTGGCCATTTCTTTAGTGCGCTAATACAGTCACCCTTGAAAGAAAATCATGCTATTGAAACTTTCTTGACAAATGCGGGTTACTGTGGAGAATGTAAAATATGCCTTGCAGTTAGATATGTAGGCCTAGTAAAGGTTTGTCATATATTTCTGTTAATATAACAAGAGTATTGTGTCTACATGTACATCAGCTTTCCTTCAGCATGTCTTTGGTATAAATTGATCACCATTGATTTTTTTCTTAAAGGACAGGTTCACCTTCATAAACAAGGATTGAGAAAATGTAGCAATATTAGTAAAACACATCATTGAAAGTTTGAGGAAAATCGGACAATCCGTTCAAAAGTTATGAATTTTTGAAGTTTTGTGCAGTAACCGCTGGATGAGAAGACTACTGCAGTATACGATGTCACATGCGTACAACAATATAACAAAAATATAAAGAGAATTTCACAAAATTTCATCTTTTGAGAAAAGTACACATTCCCTTGACTTGTTTCCGACATATGTTATGGGTAATATTATTCCCCCTGCCTTTAGAAAGAGCAAGTCAAATGCTCTTTTATTATGCGAAAAAATTTAAAATATGTTGAATTTTCTTTACATTTTCTTTATACTGTTGTACTCATATGACATCACAAGCTGTAGTAGTCTCCTCCTCCAGCAGTTCCAACACACACATTTGAAAAATTCATAACTTTTGCATCGATTGTCCAATTTTCCTCAAACTTTCACTGATGTGTTTCACTGATATTGCTGCATTCTCTCAACCCTTATGTTTATAATATGAAGGTGAACTTGTCCTTTAAAGTAATATTTTACCATATAAGATTGTGGTTGATCAAATAATGGCCTCTTTGAATGTTTTGTAGTGAAAAGCATTTTTTCTGTAAAAAACTAGAATCTATAAAAGACTAGAAAGTTGAATCTGTTCAGTCATGTATTTTTGCTGCCATGCAGACATAGCATTTGATGCAGAGTGTATACCATTTTCGGAATCAGTTTCAAGTTTCCAGCAAGTTGGGATTGTGTAAATAGATTAACAAATTAACTTTTTATTTTCACTCTGCTATTGTATAATGTCCTTGGACATACTTTCAATGTTTGCTTTTTAGTTTATATTCAGACTTGTGTACACATGTCTCTCATGCGTGACTTGGCCTAAGGTCGAGTACTATTGTTCCTATAATCCCTTAAGAGTTGAAATACCATTATAATAAGACTTGGAAGAGCCTTTCAGAAGTGTATACACTTGTTCGTTTCAATCAAGTGCTGTCCAAACTTTGATATTATTTGAGATAATGTCACTATTCACGTGTCTCTCATTCTAGTTCAGATTGTGTGATTTAACTCTCAAAGAGTCATGAATTTCATGATTTCAGTTTCAACAAAGAATGATAGAAAAAAAGGGGGAGACTTTAATTTCAATTGGATTCTAAAGGCAGACATGTTCAATGTAAATATGCACTGCTGCACAGTACAATGTACACTGTGTACAGTGTACTGTATCAAGTACTTCTACGTGATACACACATTACATTGTACATCATACTGTTTGAGGAAAACAGTTACATGTAAGTTGTTGCATTTTGTGGAGTTTCAAATTGATGGCTCATTAAAAAAAGATCCAAAAATCTTTTAAACTCAACAAATATTGGACTGATGACAGACTTGATTCTTGTACTGTATGTCCCCCCCCCCCCAAAAAAAAAAAAAAATACAACTGGACTCTCCGCAGTGATTTCTTTAAAAATGGTGCATCAATCTAGATACAAATTCCAGGTATGAAACTATAACTCATTGCCCACATCTTACAGAAATCCCATGGGATTTGCTTCAGTGGTCAAAGAAAAATGAGGAATTTTGTAGAGGATGTCTGGAATCTCTTCCCTCCAAGTTCTGTCTATTGCATTCACACACAAGAGCATCAAAGTGCTAAAATTAGAAGATTCAGACTCATGACATGCTTTACAACATGTATCTCTGTGACCGATGAACCAAATTGAATAGGGTTTTCTGCAAAATAGAGCTAAGATGTTATATTTTAAGACCCTGAAGTAGCATTTAGACTGGTCGATCATATTGGGTGTTATCAATTCAAAAATCTGATTGTAATTTTTTGGGGGGACATACTGTATTTTTGGAAACAGTTCCTTCATATTTTGGGACTGACCTCTTTCCAGCAACTTTGTTATAATGTGACATGTTGTGGGAGCTGGGCAACTTTGAATGCCTTTTGCAGACAAACAACCCAATATCAGTGCTGCTCACCATCACTCTCATCACTACTGAGCGTGAGAAATGATGTCAAATGATGGTCTTTCTACTCAGTGTGTTAGAATTGAGTTATCCCCAGCCTCAGATCCAAATCTGACGTGTATGTACCTCTCTGAGTTGAGGGGTCATGGAATGTAAATCCATCTTCTGCCCTCACATAAACAACGGTTCTCTGTCCTCACGACCTTGTTTACATAAGCAAGGTGACCCGCTGACACACCAGTGGAATGTCATGTACAAGCTTGCCAAGGACTCCAAAGAAATCTGTGCTGTTAGCACTCACAGACATACACTGTGTACATGTACAGTTGAACCTCTCTTATCCGGCCTCCCTTTATCCGGATCTCTCTATTATACGGACGCAATCTCGCCGTGATTTTTTTTCTTTTAAATAATTACTGGAGGAAAGGGGGATTCCCAACTCCTTGAGAACTCCTACACAAACACACATGAATTACATATACTTGATACATTTCTTAATGATTATTTAGGTAAATCATCCCAAGAATTTATAAAAGAAAATGATTTCATTCTTGCAAACACGAACCTCTATTTTGGGGTCTGGTACTGAGTGTAACAATGAAAAGGTTGCAGTATACACATTACTACATGTGGTACTACAATGGGCTACGTCAGTACATGTGTATGTACAGTATATGTACTGGTATGTATAAAGCATTGAGTCTCCCGTATCCGGCCAAATCCCTTATCCGGATGAGCCCCGGTCCCGACTTGTCCGGATACGAGAGGTTCAACTGTACAATATGCAGAAAAGAACATCTAAATTAACTTGATGCATTGGGCCTTCCGTATTGCCTACAATATGCTGTATATTTCATTTTTAGAATTAAACTTCCAACCCCCAAGTTCATGTCCACATGGAGAGGTTGAAACTTAAATGATTTTTATCAGAATTTAGGGGATGAATGTGGACATTTTGCATCCTTTTCAAGTTTCACCTTATAGTGCTGGTGAAAGTTGCAGTCTGCATTGCATCAGTTTGATTGAACTGTGAATTCATCTGTCCAGAGTATTTCGAGAGTCCTGGTCATGTGACTTGATTCTAGATATCTGTAAACAGGAAGTGCCTCCCAGAAGCTTTGGATCAGAATTCCCTTGTCTTGCTGAGATATCTGTGGCCATTTGTACCGATTTTAGTGACTGTGTGTGCAATATGTGTCAGGTACAGATTTTGGGTAAGTCATGCAAACTCTTTGTTTGCACAGTTTGGTGTGTTCAAATGATATTATAAATCTCTGTATTGGTTTCCTCAGAGTTATTAGTACTCTGTGTATATATACATAGTGATGTACATACAAAACTTTCTCTCAGAATGATTACACTCCGCCAGATGATTGGTCTCTACTTGGAATCCATTGTAGAGCTGCAAAAAGACTCAAGTTTTGAGTCAAGTAATATTGTTATTATTTATCAATCATTATTTTACTCTTTTTTTTGCCTAGGATTCTTTGGTCTCAGTCTGTTCTGATTGTGTGACAATTCATTCGAAGTTCTGTATTATGCATTGAAAAAAGAAAAGCTGATTGCACTGTGTTCTTGAGTGAGAAAAACCCTACCCTGGGACTGAAAGGTTGAGAAAAAATAAGATCATTGGTGGAACCTTGATTACAATCTTGCATACTCCTGTGTTTGCACTACTAAAATTTGTGTGTGAATTCAAAGTGGGGATTTAAGATTATTTTTACATTATCCCAAAGTATGGTAAATACAAATACCTCAAAAATCATAAATGAATATACTCATATTGATCAGTAATTTTCACTATTTGTGCTTGAGCCAGAATATTTTAACTCTATTTTAGTACTGAGAATTTGTGTTTGTGCTATAATTTTAATTGAATTTTTTCCTATATAGCTGGCTCTAGTGTTGACATGATTCTGATATTTTTTTGTAGTCAAGGTAGGGAATGAACTTGCAATCATGTACATGTAAATGTTAAAATGTAGATCAGCAGAATGTAACGATCCTACAAATTTCATTTATACAGAGGGCAGGGAAATTGAAACCATACCTCATACCTCATATTTTCACCCCTCTGCATAATAATATATATATTGCTTTCATTTGCGTTTATGTTTTTGTTGTGTATATTAGCAGTTCTAGTGATATGACATCTGCTCATGAGCTACCATATTTCTAAGAAAGTCACACTGATTTCACACTGATGTGTTCATTGTGAAGCTGCTCAAGGAGAAAAGCAAAGGAGAGAAATATACATGTATATGTCTGTGTGAAAGAGTGTGAGCTTACAATGTATGTCGCAGTAATTCATGCACTGAAGTAAAAGTAATATGATATCACTTTCATAGAGGGATTAATTTTGCATACAGTAGCATGATGGTCTGTATTAAGAAACTCTCTCCATGCCTGGGGAGCTGACAGCTGGTTAAGCTCCCATAATTCTAGAACTGGCAGAAAGGGCAAAAAGTCTTGTTCTGAGATTTTGTAGGCTCCTACAATAGATCACCACCAATGATTTGGATACCTTTCTAGAAGGTTCATCTTCACCAATCCAAAGTTTCCAAGTTCCGTGCTAATTCTTGCTTTAGGAAATGGGCTTGATTTCAAAATTGTGTGACTGTGTACGAAGGAAATGCTCATCGATCCAAGTACAATAGTCTTTGGGTGCATTTATAAACTCACTTCTCGAGCAGAGTTAAGGTTTCCAGGCCACTTTCAGAGAGTTTGGGACAGTTTATGAATGCAAAACTGTGGTTATGGGGTTTGGAATGCCTTTCTGAAATGCCCAAAAAGAAATACTTATTACACACACTTGTATGTTAATGAGAGAAGGGTACATTCTATTTTACTCTATTCAGTTGAGATGATTATAAACATGTGATATGATTTTATATCCAGGAGATAAAATAGCAAAGTATGTGTGTTTGTGGTCCATGGATGGAGGTCTGCTGCTGATTTCTGATATTACCATAGCAATGCTTTGTGTTGACTTGTGATTTTGAATGCCTAGACATGTGATTGGAAAATATGATTCTGATATTATGATCTAGGGCTTGTTTCACAAAGATTGCACTTTAGAATAGTAAGTTTGACATAACACTAGTCAATCTTAGCATGAAATCGACCAACCAAGTGTGTTTTACAAAGTTGATTTCAGCCTAAGACTGACTAAACATTTGTTTTAATAGTAATGTATGAGGCTAAAATATGAAATGAGCCATCAGCTGTCTGCTAACATTGATTTTTAAGTAGGTTCTAGGGTGTAGATTGCTTTAATTTTCCACTGACCTGACTCATTGAAATTATGGTCTGGATCTGTAATTTCAATTAGCAGGAGAACTTCCGTCTTTACAATGACAGTAAAACTTCTTTTTTTCTGAAGTGTAAACCCAAGCAAATTGTATGCATGTTTTTATATCATGCGTGAAGAACTTGTGAGTCCATGCAAGGCTTACACATGACTTAGAGCTTTGTGAAATGGGATTAAAAGTGGCAAGTAACAGGAAGACGCAGTTTTAGGAGTTATGCATGATTTGGGGACTTAAACATGTGATTTAGGTCTAACTTACTTCTTTGTGAAACACCCCAAGGAGCATTACTGCCGGGGTATTGTTTAGGTTCATGTATGCAGGGTATTCACTTTGAACTCTCGTGGTAGGACTTTAGTTTACTGACTGTGACACCAACACATGTTTCTGGCATCACGTGCAGTCGGTACAGCACGCCCAGAGATTTATGCCATAATATTCGCAAGCACTAAATCCGAAAATCAACAAGGTTGTTGTATCAAGCCTTGTAAAACATGACTTGGGCAGACAATTACCCGAACAGTGTTTGCCTAACTCTCTTCTCCACAATGATGAAAAATGTTCAACTTGGGGCAAGCATAATCAGGTCTGTGTGCTACCCAAATAATTTGCGCTGCGAGCAGAGAGGTGGACTTCCAACCTCCCTGCTGCGAGGTACCATTATTATATCTGTGGGAGAGTGAACCAGAATATGGCGTCTTATTTACAAATTTATTTACCTAGCTGATATACTCTCGAAGTCCCAGAAGCCAATTTTTCGATGGGGATTTATATTTTCGCATTATCATTTTTATTATTCATTGTTAGTGTTGTCAGTAATCATGTATTCCTTACTGTTGTTTTATATGGCTTTTTCGAGTCTGATATGTAGTAAAATCATTTTTTTTAATCATACGTTTTCCCCTCAATCATTTGGTGTAAGTAAACCCCCCCCCCCAATTGTTAGGTCTAAATGGTTATCACCATGCTCCATATTTCCCTACACCTGAGGTTATACTTGGGCCTATGACTTAAAAACAAATTTTACATTTATCAATGTAGATCCCTTCATACACTTTCTCCTACCTTTCAAAATTGTAGTCACTATTATACAATTGTAAACAGATCATTATGTTTATTTTCATATTGAGACATGTGTACATTCAAGTGAACATTCACAGACATAATTTGTACTTTGTAACTTTTTGTATACGATTGTCTATGTTTGTGCGTCATTTTCTTGAGAAATATCTAATAAAATAAACTGAAATGGCATGGAATGAGTTCATATACTGTACATGTCTGTAGTTCAAGCATGTCCATATGAGGCCTTTTTGGTTCACATAAATCTTTGTTTAAGTTGCAGATTTTTCAAGTGCACTTTTAGTTTTGAAATGATTCTTATATTGGCAAAACATGTTAGAAGATTAAATCTATGTCCCTCTAAACTCTGCGTTTTATTTCATTCTTTATTTTGTACAGGTTTGCAGATTTTAACCACATCCATCTAATCACTTACCACATAATATGATACATGCAGTGAAATTCAAAGGTGCCAATTTAGTGATGACAAAGTAATGATTTCTGCAGCAAAATTCCAGCAAGACTTACATTGTAGTCACTAATAGTGCCCTGTTGGCCACTTCATTGTATGGAAAAGCACTGCTCCTCCCTACATCTATTATCACCTTCCATGTTTTGTCGTACAATGTAAAAGCTATTATCACCTTCCATGTTTTGTCGTAAAAGTACAATGTATCAATTGTACTGTACCCATTTTGAGCACATTTGGATTGATAGGGACACCATGAGTTAAAACCATCTTGTCTGAGGATGTGAATTGTCCGTACTGTGCTGGATTTGAATCCAGCATCCCCTGTTGAGAGCACAATTTTTCATATGATCAACCGTACCCTTGTGTTTCTACTGCTCTTCTGATATGACCGTGTATTCCAACCAGGGAGGCAGCACCTCCCTGTTACAACACAATCAGATGATAGATGTCTGTCCCTGTTAGATTCCAATCTATTCTCATGGCTGGTACAACCCTGTCCTGAGTACAGTACACACTATGTGATATTTTCTGTGGCTTATCCACATTTCTCGGAATCGTCCACTGTAAAAACTATACTTCCTCCATCCTGTGTAGGGTAACAGGATAATTTAATGTACAAGAGATTAGCAGGTTCCATGCACTTTTCTTCCCCTAACAAAAAAAAGGGGGGGGGGGGAATCATTCCTTTTTTTTGCATTGTCCATGGAGCAGTTGAAGCATGTAAACTAATTGTGTGCAGATCTCAAACTACTTTGCCAGTCATGTCTGTGCAATCCAGTAAGGGGTTGCCCAGATTACACTGGCTGTGTTCACTTCATGTTCTGTGAATGAGTAACATTGGACTGTAATGCGAGGATAGTGGTCCTATTTACATGTAGCTAGACCGCATCATGCAAGGTATGACCAGAGCAGGAGAGATGAAGCTAGCCCACAAGTTACTCATTGTAATCTGTGTAGGAAGGGCATCTTAACATTTGCATAGGCATGAGTCAAAGTAATCTGTTCATCTGATTAGCAGAGATTCAACAAACAAGGTAGGTTATATTCAAACTGAGCTCACGGTTCCTAGCCAGACTGTGGCTTGTGTGGCTAACCAAAGTGATGTAGACAGACCTATATGTATTCATGTGGGGTATGATCATGCTGAGAATTTACATGTACCAGTATTGTGCTTTATTTCACAGATAAGAAAAGCTTGAAGTGATAATCACGGTATTTTCTCCCCACTTTTCTTTGATTCCATCCTGTGCCCAGGCATTATCCTGTAACGTGGAATTCATCCGACTTCTCATCGCATTGTTTGAAGAAGCCTTGAAACCGCCTTCAAGAATAGCAACTGAACACACCCAAGGTGAGCGAAGAAGAGTTTGTTATATAATCACTCCTCAGTGATACAAGAAATAGATGTTCTGGTGTTTATCATGAATCTCATTTTAAAGCCACCCCCCCCCCCCCTTTTTTTTTTCATGATTATTCCGTAGCAGAATGTTTCCAGAAAGGCTCTAAAGGATTGCAGTACAGTCTTAATTCCATTTAATGAGGAGCTTTCTGAGTGGTTTCCAATCTGAAAATATGAAATGGGCCGACATTATTTAGGTATTCTCTTACCCTCAACTACAATGTGCTTCCTTGCTAGATTGCTGCTGCAGATGATTGCCCAGTATCTTTTTTTTTTTCTTTTTTCTTTTTTTCTTTTTTTTTTTGGGGGGGGGGAGGGGTCAATAGAGTTTTCTTATCTATAGACTTTCTTGTAATCAACAGGTGTCAAAATTGGTGGTTTCATGAGTTGAAACAGATCTTGGTGCAATTCCAGGGTTCTCGCCAGGATTTTTATTGGAAGCATTGATTAAAAAAATTTTCAAGATATCACATTTGATGCATATATGTATATAGGTCATTTGTATCACAAAACATCCTACCATATGAGAATTTTGCAATAAAACCTAGAATATAAGGAGATATCACTATTTTTCTCAATAAACAGTAACTTTAGACAGTTTAGTCTGGAAATATTTTTATTATAACCGTTGTTCACATTTTGTACATTTAACAATACTTAACATTGATTATACTAATTCAAATTTTTACATTGGTTGTTTCTATCCCTAACTCAGATTTTCAAATTATTTTGAAGTACTAATGCTGGGTTTTTGTTTCATCTGATTTCATCTTATTTCAAGCAAATTATGTCTTTAATATTTATAGCAGCACAGTGCTTGTGCCGATACCGCTAACTGTCTCTTCAAAGCTCATGCTTGTAGGGGCCCGACAAGGGTGATACACCGGCAGAGAACCCTGAAGTCTGAAAGAATGTTAATGGTAGAGAAAGGAACTTCTAGGCTGGGGTTTGGTCACTCAGGAAGGGAAAGTGAGAGGGGTTTCCTGTGTATACATTCTTTCCAATATTTACAAAAGGACTTATGGCCTTGTTTGATCATTCCCTTGCTTGTGCCTGTGCTCTTTTGTTTCCTGCGGAAGACCATGACACAGGTATTCAGTTTCAGTACAGTTTTTTTGAATAGGTGCTGCTATAGCTCCATCCTCCTCCGCTCTGTCCTTATCCATAGAAATGCTACAGTAGGGATCCTTCACTGTTTGATATCCTGCAGGCGAGGTACTAGTCTGGATTCTGGACTCCTTTTATGATATCTTTACTTGAACTACTAAACTTGTACACATCAAGTGGAATGATGGTACTGTATGATCCCAAGAACCAGAGAAAGAGACTGACTGTCCCTCAGAATTTTGAGGGAGCATACACATAAATTTTAAGTGTGTGAACTTATGACCTCTATCTTCAAGCAAAGAGCAATAAGTCTGGGCTCTTCTCTCTCTGGTTCTCGGGATGGAACTATCACTTGAGACGTACAGGAAAATAGCAGCTCGAATATAGATATCATAAAAAGAGTCCAGAATCTAGACTATTCTGGTGTGCGTGCACCAACACACACACACACACACACATACTCTCTCTTTCATTGTTGTTGTTCTAATTTGAATTTATTTGGCGTTTATCATTCCTCTAGGAATATTTACGCCACTCTTTCTCTCTTTTCTCTCTCTCCCCCTCTATCTCTGAGATCTCTCTCTCTTTCTCTCTGTCTAGCCTAAGTTCCAGACTTTACATACTGCTTTTTTTAAATCTCTGTCCTGTATGTTTGGTGATTGAATAGCTTCTAGGACAATTATACCTCGGACAATTTACCCCAGACCCTTCCCCTGACCCTAATCTTAATCCTAATCCTAACCCTAACCCTAAACCTAACTGTAGTCCTAATCTGTACTCTAACCCTATCAATAACTGGGATGGGGGGGGGGGGTAATTGTCCTGATACAGATTGTATTCATATCCGCACATATTTATTCTGCATTTTATTCAAGCTTGCTGTGGTAATCTGTCTTTAGGATTTCATATATATCTCAACCAAAGGAGTACTTTTTTGATATACTGGAAACAAAGATCTGGAATCCAGATCGAGTCTATTCAGTAAGCTAGCCTCCTGACCTGGTCCCTGATTGAGCACAGACAATGCCTGACCTTAAAGACAGTCTTGTGAATGTGGAAGAGAATGGGTCCACCTTCAAAGGGCAGTTTATCCTCCGAAGGAGAGCTTTGAATTAGAGTATCGAAGCAAGGACACGGACATCTTTGATCAGGGAAAGCCAATCTACACTGGCAGAAACGCAATCTGAAAACAGCAAGCAAACACAAAAACAAACTGGCTTTTTAGATCATTGTTCACACTGGTAGAAAAATCCAGTATATGCCAACCCTGGAGGTTTGTTATGCAATGGTAACTTATTCATGTAAGTAGTGTGCATTCAGGATCATGATGCTGCCCGTTGGTTAGTAGTACACAGAATCCAAATCATTCAGTTCAAGCTTGCGGTGATAAACTGTCTTGAAAGAGGGCTTCTCTTGACCTGAGGAGTACGTTAATAACAGAGACAAAGATCTGGAAGCCAGATGAGGTTTGTTCCTTGAGCTAGCCTTCTGAAAGCTTTGTGAGAATCATGTGGACGACACATGTTGATATCTTTAAAAAAGAATCGTAGCATGTTATTTTTCATTTGGTTTTCAATCAATACTTAAAGTCAGACAACTTTTTGAAAGCCTTAAATTAGCCCCTTGATTTTTAATGTGAGAGTGAAACAGCAAAGCAATAGCAAAGCTCAACACTCCTAGGAGTAATCTAATGCCCTTCTAGCTTTAAAATAAATGCCTAGCTTTAGCTTTGGATTCTAGGATTCATGACTTGATATTAAAAGTTCATGTTAGCTCAGTCTCTGCACTTATTGATTATGGCTCTTCTTAACTCATGGAGAATTAAAGGAAGAGTACGAGATTGTTTGCTGTGATTGTCTTGAATACACACTTCACTATTCCACAAATTTAGTGGTTGTTTGCATTTAAATCAAGATGCATTATCAATGCCGAGCAATATTTTGGACTTTGCAAAGCAGACTTTCCTCTTTAACGGAGATCTTTGTTTGAGTTGGCAAGCAAAGATACTGAAGTAAAAAGTACCTAGATGGTCCACGTACCACCCCCTCTTCCCATCAAATGATAAAGAGAATAATTTCAGAGTGTGTGTGATGAAATCATACAACATCAAACTTTGTGCCCTGTGGTTACTTCCTTTTGATCATACACACTGCGACGAGTGTCAATGTTTAATTTATGAAGCTGAGCAAAGACCATATTTTATTGTTGTACTTTGGTCCCTATTGATATTACACAATAAAAAAAAGAACAAAACAAAGATATGCATTTAACTGCATATTTTGTAGTAACTGCCGTGAGCTTAGGAACATATTCTTTATGTCATATGACTCTACGGTCCAAATTTCATACTCGGTACTTATCTGTCCTTGCGCGAATGAGAGTTACAGTGTAGATGGAAGAGATCTGGACTCTCAAAGGATATCCTAGCCCAATTTTCCTTGACTTTGAGCTCTTTTTTTTGCGTGTTTCAAACTGCATGTGTGAGGGCCATCTCCCCCTAGGGGAGACCATTTCCTGGTTTCATTTTCCATCCGAGAAGATGGCCGGATAGCCCATATTCAGCCGCACAAGCTGGTATGACATGGGGTCCAGTTTGATGTGGGATGGACTCAACACTTTCCTGTGTTTTACAGCCTGATCTTTCGGATGAATGACAGAAGCAGGATCTTTTATGTGCATGAGTTGGGACTCTGTCACACTCACACACGGGACCTCCATTTTATGTCCTTTCTGAGGGATAAAGTCAAAGTTGAGTGAGAAATGATGCATCAGAATCGGCAAGATTCAAATCTTTCATGGAACAGCCATCAGTGGGCTCACATGTTTTCTGCCTGGGCGGCTCGCTTGGACTGTTAGGGAAGGAAGTCATTTGAGCGGTCTCTCTCTCTGAGGGAAAAATGGAATTTATAGGGAGTGACCTTGGTCACCTTCATGGTAGGTCATCGTCAAGAGTCATAAGTTATTGTTGAGGGTCAAAGGTGATTTGCAAGTGTCCAATGTCATTTGCTACTGCTGGGTCAAAATCAGTGTTAGACTGACATCAGATGGGGAGTGACATGTTGCTGTCAAAACTCTTGTAGTTTTAGCTCTAAGCTCATGATGATTGAGTAGTCTAACTCACTGGACAGACTTGTCAAAACTACTGTAGTTTAAGTTCAAGATGATGTTAAGTGTGCAAAGTGATAAGACAAGAGATGTATAGGCCTATATATTACATGGCTAATCAGTTGTTTTCAAAATTAATTTTTCATTGTCTGAGACAGCATGACACAAAGACGGAGATAGGTAGCCCCTTCAATGGATTGAAAAAATTAACAATTAAGGTGATGAGTATTTCATTAGTACAAGAAATTAAAAGTTTGGAAGCATGCAGGTAACCACTCCGACACAGAATCGGACTAGTCAGTGCTGTTGTGAAGTATTGAGTCTCACCAATGTTTCAATTTAAAGTTTGACTTTGTATTTGCCTGCATCGCAGAATCAGGGCAGTATTATTTCATACTGCCTCACATCATGAACAAACTTACATTTTGTGTATAGTACAGTCAGGAATACGATGTGGGGGAATTCCTATCGGTCATACGTAGAACTAAAGTATGTCTGTGTTGTGTAAGATTATTCCTTCTTCTTTTTTTTGTCTGCATCACAGAATAAGGCAATATTCTTTTATACTGCCTCACATCATGAACAAATACATTTTTTGTGTCTAGTACAGTTAGGAATGCTACAAAAGGAAAGTCCCGTTGGTCGTACGCAGAACTAAAGAATGTCTGTGTTGCATCAAATTCCTTTTTTTTTGTTCTTCTTCTTTTTTTTTGCCAGCATCATAGAATCAAGGCAGTTTTTTTTTTTAAACTGCCTCACATCATGAACAAATACATTTTGTGTGTATAAATTACTGTCGGGAGTACTACAGTACGCAGGGAAAGTCCCTTCAGTCGTACGCAGAAATAAAGAATGTCTGTGTTGTGTAGAATTCTTTGTGCTTTTTTTTTGCCTGCATCACAGATCGCAGGGCAGTATTTTTTTCCCCGTTTTTTAACACTACCTCACATCAAGAACAAATTCATTGTGTGTGCATAGTACAATTAGGAATGCTTCTGTATGTAGGGAAAGTCCCATCGGTTGTACGCAGAAATAAAGAATGTCTGTGTTGTGTAACTTGGCTCGGGTGACACACAAGTCGTATAGCAGTCAGTGATTCTGTTTGACATTTGACGTGATGGGCACAGGCCTGTATTGGGTACATGTATGGAGGATAAATCAATGATTTCATTCATATAGGTAATATTGTAATCCCCTTTGTTCATTTTAAGTCAACGAACAGTACTCTACTCTATGTTAACAATTGCAATGAGCTGTTCTGCATGAATGCAGTCATTTGTGTCTTGTGTGCACAACGCAGGAACAATAATCAATGTCTGGTTTGCACAAACTCTGAAAACTCCAGTTCCTGAGACTCTCCTACCTTAAAAAAAAAGGGGGGGGGGGAGGAAAAAGAAAGGAAAATGAAATCAACTCAAGCTACAGAAGTGTCAGTCAATAAAGAGGAAAGCTAAAATGGGGATTTAGGTAATATTTGTTTGTTCTTTGCTTCATTTTGAATGACATTTTCTTTCAATCTAACATGATTTGCCCCAAGGGACTGTGCCCTAGTGAAATTGGCTGTTCAATGATGAAAGAGCAAGCATTAGTGAGCATAATGTGTGCAGTTTATTGGATTCAAATCAAAGATGAAGTTGCTACCTTGAGACATGGCCAGTGACAAGGAGGAACAAAAACAATTGTTTGAACTTTTCTGGGGCTTGCCGTGGAAACCTCAAGAAATAAGTCATTTGCGGATCTCTTCTGGGACTTCACCACTCACAAATGAAAAAATGACAACCTTTAAATGACAGTAGACAGTAGAAACACAAAAGTGAGGGAAATAAGCAAACTTAGGTGTGGTAAAAAAACAGAGGGGGAGAGTATGTTGAACATTTGACAGATGATTGTCAAACTCTAAAGGTGAACTTGCTCTTGAGGGTTTAAAGGTAGGGAATCCCATTTGCACGCCCTAAATGAAGAGTTGTATAAATACAGTGGTATGTTGAAGAGAATATCATTTTAGAAACTCCCATAAAGTATTGAAAGTGGAAGGTAATATTTAGTACATTTTTTTGACGGTTAGATTTTGAATTGAATTGTTTTCGGGGCTCACCGTAAATTCCAGTACATTACTAGGCTACCTTTGCAGACCCATGTACTGCATGTGTGTCCATCATGTATATTTTGTGAAGAAAGTTCATCAACACTTACAAACATTTCTATATACATTCTTACCACACACTCTATATGTTATTACATCAGCTCTTGTACTTTTAGATTTGTGTTTATAGATCACAAATACAGAAGAATGCAACAAAAAGGCTTAAGTGTGGCTGACACACAGAACTACTGAGTAGTTGAGTTTTGTGCATTATTCAAATTTTAGATAACTGTTGACTTCCAAATTTCTAAGCAGTGGCCTAAGCAAGTCCCCTGAGGTTCATATTTAATGTTTTGCTGCATTTTGGGAGGTCTGTAAAAGGTATCCCCTACCTTTAAGGCTGCGTTTATCTAAAAACTTTCTGAGGCAGAATCACGATCCTTAACGCGTTTGAGGCATTTTCAGGGGTTAGATAAATGCAACTGTGTTTTCAAACGCGTTTAGAAACGCCGTTTAGAAACGCCTTTCAAAGGGCGTTTTAAAACACGTTTGAGACCACGATCGCCGTTCTGTGAGTGGATAAACACAATGCCGTTTTGAAACACGTTAAATATCTCAAGGTCAAATCCCAGCTGTTTCCGGTTGTGCTCTCTACCCATTATTTGTGTGTGACTGAGGAGGCACGTTTGGTGATATACAGTTGACCTTTACTTCTTGGGTCAAACGGCGCAAAGCAGCTGCGCAGTGACACCACTCGAATCGCGATTGTATGATGGTTCGATAAATGCGGCTCCCCGAGAATCACGTTTCAAACCACGTTTGCAAACACCATTCCAAATGCGTTTTGAAATGTGATTCTCTCTCTCAAGTTAGATAAACGCAGTTACCAGGCAATTTCACAAATGATTTTCTTTCTTTTCTTTTCTTTTTTTCAGGGAAGGCTCTGTTACCTATTGCCCATGATATGTTTACACGTACCTCCATGAGGTATACTAAAATCATACTGCAAAGCATGTGTCCTTGCAAATTGAAAGGAGATAGCTCTCTTGGGATAGCCATTAATCTTATTATCCAGAATTCATAATTCTCAGCTTAAAGGGCTCAAGGCTTATGAGAGCTTGGTGGTTTTTACTATTGAAAGAGATGAGGACTGTTTACAAAATTGAATCTTTGTCAGCTTTAAACAAGAGAGCAGAAAATCCGTAGAATATCTTCTAGGGGATGGTATGATTTTTCTCTTTTTGTCAGTTCAATTCAATTCAATTCAAATGGATTTATTTGGAATATTCTGCATTGAATATATATTACAAATGAAATGCAGTCATTTCTTTTTATTTTCAAGACAATAAATCACACAGCATGTACATCCAAACATAATTGAGATATATACGTGTACAGATTGAAGAAAAGAGTAAGAAAACCCGTCAATTGGGAACCACTCGGGATATAGTGAATCAAATGATCTGACTGAATTATGGCGCATGTTATGGGAGTGTGAAGAATGCAGAAGACTCATCAAATAAGCATATATGGCTTGATATGACAGCCTTAAAAGAGAGGAAAAAAGAAGAAGATAGACAAAACATACATCATTAATGATTATATACTTATTGAAAACAAAAGAAAAGGAAAACAACAGTGATTCTGGCATCACATTATGCGTTTTCACATCAGCTCGAAGAGGGGGTAGCCCGATTAGTTAACAACTTTAAAATAGCTAATTCGACAGCTGAGTATGTGCAAACAGCATCAGTAATGTGTGTGCCCTCTCATAAATTCCTCATGATTTGTGTGCAGTGTGCCTCGATCGATTGGGTCACACACGCTAGGCATGATGGGATTCATCTCGCTAATTTCTCGAGTCGTTTTCACATTATCAAACAGCGCGCTACTATCCCGCTATTTCAGAAATTTCCCGAGTTGGAGTCGAGAAATTTTCTCGATCAGAGCGATGAAATTAACGCGCTAATTTGTGTTCACATTATCAAATAGCGCGCTATTTCGCTATCGGGAAAATTTCGCAAGTCTGAAAATAGCGCGCTATATAGCGAAACATCGGGCTGATGTGAAAACGCCTAAAGCGACAACAAAAATTGAATAGACACTACACTGTATATGTACAGAGAATTAGGTGAGTGAGGTGAGTGCTGGTGCAAGTGAATCAGCCCAGCAGGCGCGCGATATGAGAACTTAAATATGTTTATTGAATAATTTGGTGTAAGGAGATGGGGGGGGGGGTCCATTTGGCCTCTCGATTTAAGACAAGTGTGACATCTCAGTTGTAAAATATCCTACTAGATAACAACATCTGATGTATTGACTGTGATTTGATGAAGAAGACTAACTTTGGTTGAGTTCAGACTTTCCAGTAATACTGAAGATTGCAGGGACTCAAGTGTAAAGTCAGTTTTGTCAGAAAACAATATTAGTAGTGAATGTCTGTACTGTGTAAGGTAATGGTAAGGTAAAGAATAATGGAATTTGAACTTCAGACGAAAAAAAGTTCATTTAAAACCTGCTCAGAAGTTTACCTATTTCATGCATGTATATGAAAGCAGTAAACCCTCAGATACTAGTTAAACCATGTTGAAACAGTAGAGTGCTACTGATACAGTACGAGGCTGTTTATGTTGATATTGATAAACCTCAGGATATTCTTTTGAAGTAATCATCACAGTGTAGTTGCTGGTATGATGTCCATGATGGATTTAAGCATTTGTATTCGCAATTTCTGTCACTTTATTCATGAAATTCCTTTTTTTTTTTAAATTGTATGTAATTTGCAATATAAGGCATGAAGAGTAAAATTCATAAATTCATGAAATGATGACAACATACATGTCATTATATGTGCTGTGAGAATGCTGAAAACATGACAGTTCAATCTAAGTTGACTGAGATAATGTACAGGGTATAGGGTACAAATCCAGTGTCTTTAGAGACAGTTACACAGAAACAATGTTGATCTATCCTGTTTTGTCTGAATATTTAGATGAGGATGTTTATAATGCCAACTGATGAGTACAGACAGCAGTCTACAAAAATCAGCTGATGATCCCTAAAAGTATGATTTTGCTGATCTCTCCGTGTGTTGGGCTGGTGTATACACCATATCTCAGAGCAAGATATACAATTAACACTTTAAATGTACACTGCTTATTTAATCACTAACAGCCCACAAATGCACTGTAATCACAGTTTGTGATCTGTTGCATCAAAGATTTCAAATTTCCCCCTTTTGTTTTGGTTCATTTGATAGATGTGTCGGATCTGGTGCCCCGGATGGAAATCTGCTTTCCCAAGCTAACAGGAAAGCGTGCCAGCCCAGTGGAGTCCCCCACTACCAACATGGCAGCGCACCTCACATACGATGTGTACCGACAGAAGGCCGCCTTCCTAAGAGAAACCACTTCCTTCCAGGGTGGCGGCCCTGGAGGTCGCTCGCGGGGCACTGCAGGAAGCCAACGGAAGAAGGCCACTTCTCCTGCCAACAAAGAGGACGAGAGTACCGATTCTGAGAATGAAGGAAAGAGGCGATACAGGCACAGATTTGGGTCAAACAACATCAAAAAGCATAAAGTGACAGCAGACTATCGCATGGCGTTCCTCAACTCAATACCTAAGTATCAGTGGCATGGGGGGAACCTTATTGTCAGGCCCAGAATGAGCATAGACGATGGGATGTCACTTGTGGACTTGTCCAGCACGACACCGTTTGACCTCTGCATCACTCTCCTCTCCTTTCTTGAAAAGCTGTGTTCCAGTGAAGCGATGAACGCAGCCCACAGGAACTCGCTGAGTCTCTTTCTGGCACCACACTTGACGAACCTTCTCGTCGAGATGGACCAGAAGTGCTCCGGAGAGTCGTCGCCGTTGGAGGACAGATGGGGGCCAGAGCTGTTGGGAACCCTGAAAAGGCTCATCCTTCGCGTAGTGCTCAAGGTGTGTCTGTACAGCCTCACCCACCACCAGAAGGTGGTGGAGTTGTCATCGAGTGGATTGATGCAGTCATTGCTGCAGGAGGCCAAAAGCTCGACTCAGAAAATCATGCACACATTGTCAGAGAGGAGGGGTGAAAGAGAGGATGACTTTACCAGAGATGAAGGCGATGAGCAGGAAATATCAGACTCCGTCTTTGATGGACCTGATAATGATCACAGGAAGCCTGGTGGGAGGAAACTAGTACTTGATGCTGATGCAATCAAGAGAGCCAGCATCACCTACATCAGTGACATCCTTCATGGTGTGATTCTGCTCCTCTCCTATGTAATGTACAGTTGCCATGACAACCAGGCTGTGCTGACCCAAGGGTTAGCCATGCTGAATGAGTTTGAAAGTAGTGGTGGGTACAAGCTTTTCCTGATGGTCATCGAGAATATGGACAGCCAACTCTCTGGTGGGGAAGATGATGGGGAGCGAGTCAGGAACATCAAGGCCAACATCATTGCCCTGATCACAAGTGTGAGCAAGCTTACAACAGCAACAAAGAAAGCAAAGCTGGAGTACCTCCACAAGTTTCAGTGCCTCAAGAGAACTCACAATAACTGTGACTACAGTCACTATATGCACCACCACCAAAGCATGCTGGGAATGACTTACACTGCCTTTGAGGAGGACAAGCAGAGCTTGTTGGACTCGGGTCACATGTCAAGTGGTGGACCACTAGACAGACTTTCTATCAGAGCAAATCGAAATAAGTGTTGCATCGCCTCCATTGTGGATGTGGTTCTGGAGCTAATTTCAAAAGTGCAATGTCGTGTAACCATAGTCAGACTACTTGGGATGTTAGAGCAGGGTGGCATCTGCTGTTGCATTCCACCCCATGTCCTTCTGACAAGACTCCTTCACCGCATCGAGAGCAGATCGCCAGCATTGTCAAACTACATGTTGAGCGTGATCGCAAAGCTGATTTTGGAACAACTCAGAGGTGGGGAGAAGTCTGAGGCTCTTCCAGTTGACCTCTGTCCCGAATGTGAGAGTCGACACAAGCTTGTGGGCAGTCAGGACATTGGGAGCATCACAGACAGCAGGACTAGTGACAGTGCAATCGGTAGTGACTTCAGCAACCAGGACGGAGACCTTACCAAGTCTCGATGGCAAGTCCTGGGGTTGTATTTCAGCCTCCTGACCAATGAGGTAAACGAAATCCTCAGTATCCAAGTAGCGAAACATCTTCTGCACCTAGTGAAGCATGGCAACTATGTCATAAAACAGGAACTGTACCTCCATGTGTACCTCCCTTGCTTTGAGTCTTCCAGACCAATGTTGCAGGAAGACACCCCATGTCCTGTGCCTAAGCTGCCATACCGCATCACCTCGCCAACTGTCTTGGACTACTGCTTCAGTGCCTTGCCCATCCTGCTGACCACTTCCACCTTTGCGCAGGATCTCTTCTTGAGCCAAGGTGGTCTAAACCAACTGTTGCATCTCCTGCAGCTGGAGACCACACGTCCACATGTCCTGCAAGTCTTTGAAGTCATCATCCTCTCGGGGGATGAGGAAAAACTGAGGAAGCGGGACCGAAGCAACACGGATGACAGTGTTCTCAGTGAAACATCAACTCAGACAAGTGCAAGTACACAACTCAAATCTTGTGCAGCAGAAAAGAAGCGTGACCATGCCAGTACTGTCAGTAGTGTTCTAGAAGCATTTACAGGTATTGTTCAAGAAGTTATACCGGATGATTTGCTTGTGAAAGCTGAAAGCTCAGAAAGTGGAAGTTCTCAAAACCAGTATTGTGGATTGTCTTCCAGTGGAAGATCCTTTGACAGACTCCTTTCATCATACACCATAGTAGATGAACCATTTGAAAGCATAGCACACCAAAGTATTGAATCAGTACTAGGAACAATCCAAGAAGGTGTTCCAGCCATTCCAGAGAGGAAAGAGAGCTCAACTGACTGCTACAGCTCTGATTCCTCACACACGGACGCATCAACACCCACCAGGGTTCTCATGCCCAAGGACAGTCTGAGTATGTTGTCTGATGCACGCCTGGCCATGGCAAGCGATGTCTGGCGATCCTGTGCTAATCTCATCGTCTATAGCCCTGGATTCCTGGAGCACTTCTTACAGTGCCAAGTTGCAGGAAACATCTACAAGATCCTGAACGAGTCCTTCCTGGCCTTGGCCCAGATTACCAAGGAGTGTGAGGTGCTGGAGATCAGCTTAGAGTCTGTCCAGGACACCACCAGGACCTACTCAGACAGCGACATCAGCAAGAGGGATCGCTTTCATGTCACGCTCAGCATCGTGGGATCCCTCATGAGAATACAACTCAAGCTCTGCAAAGAGCTGGCTGCAAGGAAGCTGGAGGTGAGTCCTCTCTCTTTATTCTTCCTAAAGATTACCGAATTGATGATGTCACAATCTCTTTTTCTAGCTTGGGCTGTAACCAGGTGTGTGCATAAACACTTGGGCCATATGTGAAATTGTTTAGAAGAAAATTTCCATGGCGATGAATAGCTGTGACATCGCACTTGCGCACTGTATTTGAATGTTTTATAGAGATATGTACCATACTCACATCTGTTGACTGTTTGGGGACAGCAAGTTGGTTTACTGGAACTCTTCCTTTTGTTCATGTGTGATACCAGGGTTCAAAGGTATGATCCGTACCCATCTTTTTTCTTTACAGGTCAAACAAAGTGAACTTTCAATTGATGATCAACCACCATGAAAATGTAGCATCATCTACTCAAATACTGTGCTGTCTCCAACTGCAAATTCCATGAGTATCAGGAATTAAATGTCTAGATTAGAAAAATAGACATCTATTGTCATTCAGAACACCAAATGAGCAGTAATGGAATGAGAATTCACTGCATTTCTTAATGGGAATGTACTTAACTATCCCAAGTTTTTCCACTTTCCTTCCTTTTTATTACTAGTTGCAATATATTAGCTTTCCAATAAGATTTTGGATCTAATGTAATTATTTGTGAAATGTTATCTTTTTCATTTCTTAGATTATATTATCATGTAGAGATATACAGTAGTAGGCAAGTAGGTATGGGTAATTGATGGTTTTCCCCCTATATTCATCATATTTACCTACATAGTTTGCATGGTAGTGATCCTAATGAGATGATGTAAACAATGGCACTGAAATTCAAAGGAAAACATAACCTAACCACCCACCCGATCTCTACATGCCGAGGTAGTGTTATCAATGTTTTCTAGCCATATCGGTTCCAAGGTCAGAGGTTGTCATTGGCAAATAAGGATGGTTGTAAAGTTCAAAAGCTTGCATGGTGTGAGAGCATGTTTAAAAACATTGAGGTAATAGCAAGCTTAAAGTGCAATCCAGATCATGTTAACGTTGGCTCTAATAGATAGAGCAAATTAAATCAAACAGAATGGGGGCCATGTTCATCAAATCTGGACCTGAACTCTTTAACATGCCAAGTACACCGAGTATGCACCACATAATATACACAAAATCCTGAACAGCTTAATTTGTCTGACAAGATAAGAGTTAGTTAAGAATTTGAAGTTTTCAAAATTGAAAGTAATAGATATACAGGTATGTTTTTACTAAAAAGGGATATTAGTAGCATATATGCATGTTATGATCATTTCATCAATTCTCAAGTTGCCCATTTACCCATGACCTACACACCAAGTTTTACTAAATGCACTTTTTTAAAGCAAGAAATCAAGAAAAAAAAAAAAAAACAAATTGTATCCTTTGCAGTATATTGTGTGTGTGTTGCAGACGTAATGAAATGAGCCAGAAAATAATGCACCCACTTCCATATTGTAGCATTTCATTAAGGTCACTTCAAATTGTATCCAACAAACAAACATTCATCATGGTCATAATCTTAGCCGGACTTTCCTCTGATTTTTTCCGAAGGCCTCACTTCTTTTACTAGAATGGCCTTTCCTCAGCCCTGTCACATCATCCTCCTGCAAATACTAAAATGATTCCTGGATATATTCTTGCAAAAATGAGGAAAGCAGGCTCTGTAAGAATTACTGTGCTGTTGTTGAGGGAGGCGAATTACTCTATAAAAGTAATGATTGCTTGGAGGCTGTGTGCATGTTTTTTCTTGAAATTCAGAAAGGCTTTCTCTCTTTTCTGCAGATTCGCAAAACACACACAACTGTATTGGTACCTTGTCTTTTTGAGGGATGATGCCACATAATTTCCTCTTATATGGACCTGATTTGTTCAATATGTATGAGCAAAGTTTGAGCAAAAAAAAACACAAATTATTTAGGGATTTAAATGATACTGGTCTTTGATGTATTTTATATAATCTCTTGGTGCTTTATTTTTCACTCATATCTCATGAATAATTATTTGAATGAGAGAAATCTCCAAGTATTCATCAACAAACAAACAAATGACATGCAGAACATGCTCTAACAAGAAAAAATGCCATTGTTTTTTGAGTTGTTTTTCGGCAATATCTCAAAATCTGATTTTTAGAATGGGTTAATTGTTCTTTGAGGACTTTCCCTTCATGTTTTGCTTTTATCTCTGTCCTACACACATATGTTACATTCAGGCCTCTTTCTTTTTCTTTTTTTTTTATAACTTACATAAGCATGGACCTGGGGTGTTTGTGTAGGGGTATACTTCAACCAGTACCTTTGCATGCATGCTGCCTACAACTCCTTTTGAATCCATTCTGTGCTTAGGCACCGAGCCGTAAATTGCCATGATTTTTCCATCAGCATTGAGATCAGATACCAATAATTCTTCCAAACTTAAGTCACCCCTTATTATTAGTTAGCAAGTCCACACTGGTGTAACTAGTGTGCCTCAATTCAAGAAGAAAGCTATATGGTAGCACAATAGGGATTAGAAGATTAGGTAATCTTTCTTTATTAGAAGTTTATAACCTTCTGAGAAGAGAGAATTCCTGCAGACATACCAATTGGTGAGCAGTAATTAACAAAGCGCAGTAAGGGTAAAGTGCTGTTTATAAATCTCTTTGCATCTTAACTTCAATCAGCTAAGCGTTCAGTCCTTTGATTTTTTGATTGTCCTCTCTTTCCTCCAATTCAATACCGGGTATGCATGCAATTACACCTAGCCATTATGTACAGTGGTGATTTGGTCACGCAGTCTTATCTGTCATGATTGGTGTGGTTTAAAAATACAGTCTATTCTGTGATTTGTTGACAAGCAGTCCAAAAACACGAAGATAGCCAGTAAAAAGTTAACGATATGAGAGTGAGATGAATGCCAAATACCTGGACGAATTTTGTGAACAATGCAGGGAGAAGGAATGTACCAGGTTCTATCCACTTTGAAACACCACCTGCTGGAGGCCAACGTACTCAGCTCCCACCTAGGCAGGTCCATTGCAGACACCCTACTGAAGCTGGCCCAGCTTGAGCCCCTGGACTCCTCCCAGTACCAGATCTGTCGCCTCTCACGGAGCTCAGTAAGCAGACCACTGTCTCTGTTTCCTTTTGCAGGGATTTCTAAATCCAGAGTGTATATGTGTAAAGATGACTGAATGTTTGGAAACCTGAAGAAGAGATGCAATAGATACTATTAAAGTCAAAGGACAAATTTCAGTGCTGGCAAGTGAATAGATTCTCTCTACCAAACAAAATTTGAAATCTCTAGTGGTAAGGCACATTAATGCTCTACTCTGGATTAAAAAAGTGCACACAATGTGATCCAAGCTCTTTATGCCACTAATGTTTACATAGAGAAGTCATTCATTCAACAGAAACGGTATCTTGGGGGAAGTCAGTTTGGGTTTGTACAGAAAAGTGTTTTTTCTTCGGTATGCTGGCTAGAGATAGGGAGCTAATGTGCACATGCTGTTAAAGAGAGGTTTTTGGATGGCAAGATGAATAAGGGTAGACGCTAGAGGACAATTGCAGAGTATGTAGTAAAATGGAAAAAGTGGTCGCATTAGATATGCACTGTTTTATGCCAAGAGTAAGCATAGTGTCTGGACCAACCAAACAAGGCTAGGTGAAATGACATTTTTACTCTCCCCACATAGATGTGAGAATTCTTCCTGTAATAATGATTCAATCTTAACTTCCTATAATGATGATTTTTATCTTATCTTCCTGCAATTATGATTTCAGTCTTTTGAATCTTCTGAAATATTATTTCAATCTTATATCATGTAATGATGATTCAATCTCAACTTGCTGTAATGATGGTTTCAATCTTATCTTCCTATAATGATCATTACAAACTTAGCTTCCTATAATGATCATTTCAATCTTAATTTGCTGTACTTGATGATTTCAATCTTATCTTCCTATAATGATGGCTACACATCATTTCAGTGCCACAATCATAAGAATGCGAAATTGGATGAATGTCATACTTTCTACTCTCACAATGTAGATGGGCGATTTCTTCCTGTAATGATGATTCAGTATTATCTTCCTATAATGATGATTACAAAGTTAACTTCCTATAATGATGGCTACACATAATTTCAGTGCCACAATCATAAGAATGTGAAATTGGATGAATGTCATACTTTCTACTCTCACAACATAGATGAGCGATTTCTTCCTGTAATGATGCTTCAGTATTATCTTCCTATAATGATGATTACAAAGTTAACTTCCTGTAATGATGATTTCAATCTTAACTTCCCATAATGATGGCTACACATCATTTCGGTGCCACTATCATAAGAATGTGAAATTGGATGACTGTCACCACGAAGTCGTCTCTGTCCTTGCAGGGGAGAGAGGAGGCAGCGGATTCCATCGACTGGAATCTTGAGGAGCTCCAGGAGGCGTCGGACGAACAGAGCAGTGAACTGAGCGACCCCTGGAGCACAGAGGGAGGATACGAGGCTGACAGTGAGACTGACAACAGGGACAAAAATAATGCCAGTAAGAATGCTTTATGACTTTTTTTTTTGTTAAAGGTAATGTTTACCTTCTGGAGCAGTGATTTTAAAAAGTTCAAGTTATCACATGTGATGCATATGTGTAGGTCAGTTGTATCACAAAACATCCTACCATATGAAAATTTTGCAATAAAGCCTAAAATGTAAAGAGATATCACTATTTTTCTCATTAAACAATAACTGTAGACAGTTTAGTCTAGAGACAATTTTATCATAACTATTGTTCACATTTTGTTTATTTTACCATACTTAACCCTAACTGCACTGGGGGGGGGGGGGGGCCTCGGAGGCCCCCCCCCCTCGACATTTCGCACAATTACTCTGCAACACGCAATGCTCTCGCCGCGATGCTCCATGACTTTTTTCTTTTGAGTTTCCCGCACATTTTGACACCAAATTTGTGACGCCTGGGGGTACGGTTCTGAAGTTACATGACTTTTTGTACATGCACGTGAGGCCAAAAATGGCTAAAAAATGTGATTTTGTGTACAAAGTCAATGCAAATTGAGTTTTTTCACATGGTTCATATAAATATGCTTATTTCTACTCTCAATGGCTAAAATTAGTTTGTTTTAGGAGTATTATGCTTCAAAAAGTGTCTGTGACAAATTTTGTTACAAAAAACAACAAAAACAAAAGGTCGAAAAAACAAAGAAATACATAAGAAATTCATGAAACAATAAAATAAATTAGAAATTAATTTTGATACTGAATTTCTTTTTCAAGTACATTTGCTAAGAATGCCACAAAGATTAATTATACCAAAAATGAGCACTTTTGGAGCTTTATTTACTGATTTAGATGAAAGATTCTGATTTCTTGCATAAATTATCATAATTAATCAAAATAAAATAAAAGAAGACTATTTTGGAAAATTTAAAAACACGATCTTGTAGATTACATCCCACACTACCATTGTGCAAAGTTCCGCGGCGATCGCGCGATCCACAGCCGAGATCTTAAGGGGGGCCCTTGAGGGCCCCCCCCCCCCCCCCCCCCCCCCCCCAGTCTTTCAAGCTACCAAAATAGCCCAGTCTTTTTAGGGTTAACATTGATTATACTGATTTAAACTTTTTTGCACTGGTTGCTTCTATCCCTAACTCTCATTGTAGAACTATTTTAAAGCACTAAGCTCGGTTTGTGTTTCATCTGCAAATGGTAAATAATGCCTTTAACATAGTAATGAAAATCTCTGCCCAAGGCCACATTTTCCACAGCTGATTGAATTCTCTGAATGCAATTCTGAATTCTGTGGAATCAGTGGGGCAGTTTCAATATGCAGCATTGTGCATTATTTGCATGTTATTTATGTATGCTTGCCTCTGATAAGTTAGTTTGACATTTATAAATCTCTGCTATTATCTCACTGTTTCAGGGTTATGAGGAGTGCACATTTCTATCTAGCTGTGAGGGTGTGTATGTTGTTTTAGAGGCATAAGAAGGGGAAAGCACTGGGAATTCTGACCTTCATTTATTGACATTTTATGTTTCGTCAGGAGTGTCACTCATTTGGAAGCCCTTCAAAGTATTTCATAAAGTTTCATACAAAATTTTCACAGTCTTATGACATAGTATGTGTGAAACTACAGCTCAAACTATGTTCTGGTTATTGAGAAATGATCTGTTTCTTGAAATTGCAACAACAAAGCATTACAGCATAGGCGATCTGACTTGAACAAGTCCCATGAACTCACATTCGTGTTGGTACTTTGAAATGTAACCAAACCTTCCCTTCTTAAATTTTGTGTTAACTATGCTTTGAGTCTCATCATGAAATCACTTGCACCCTGACGAAAACCTACACTGTAAGATGAAATGATAATGTTTGTTTTTCATTTAAAAAGGAGGCACTTGACAAACATATGCCCAAAACAAGATATGCTGATTAAGAAAGCAAACAATAATTTTCAATTCAATACAATTTTCAGTTAAATTCAATTATACTTAACACACATCCCCTTTCTTTACTTTAATTCACAATTTGCCTGTCCACTAAATTGGTTAAAACTGCTTTACCTGTATTCATTCCTTTCTTTTGTTTGCATTCGCTAAGCACTTCAAGAAATGGCCATCAAAATATTTTCTGTTAATTACGTTCTAATTCAGGTCAGTGAAGAAGAGAGGTCAGTTTTGTAAGATCGACTATCAACCAACACATAGACACGTGTCTTGAATTACGTTATCAGCACACTTAGAATGCCCTTTAATCCATATCAGTTCAGATCAAGAGATGAATGAAATCAGATATGATCAAACAAATACAAAAAAATCACACGCATTTGTGTGTGCGTGCAAGTATGTGTGTGTGTGTGTGTGTGTGTGTGTGTGTGTGTGTGTGTGTGTGTGTGTGTGTGTGCGTGTGTTTAAGAGTACCTCATTTTCCGGGGCAAAGGTCAAGGAAGATATTAATTATATAAGGCTGGACACTGTATATTGAAATCATGATGTTTGCAGAAGATTCTTCTCGTTTGGAAACTAGTTAATCATTGACACATATCTGATTAGTTAAATAATATTTTTCTGACATTAAGGAAATTGGTGAAGACAATGAGGAAAAGGAAACCAGCACAAATATGGCCAACATTTCCTGAATCAACACAAACAAGATACCAAGATAAGTGTGGCATTTCATAAAGTTGAAATGGTCCACACTGATGCTCCCAGATATTCTATACTTGAATATACCTTACCAGGCATGGTCTTTGACCCTATTTGAAAAGAATAGAAGGGGGAAAGGGCTTTATGCATCCCTGATATACCTGATAACAATAGGTGAATCAGGCATAACCAAACATTTTGTACAAAGTATTCACCTACGCTCAGACAGAACAATACAGGAATCTTTGTTTATTGGTCACACACACACTCATGACCATTCAAACATCGTTAGCACTTTGTGCCCCAGAATTAGTTCACACTGCAGTGACCTAATTCAGGAAGAAGGGCAAGGTCAAGGTGATGGTGGACAGGTGGCTTGCTTGAGTGACCCTCTTGTGAATTGTTATTCAAACTGACCTTTGACCTGGTTCTTTCTCGTTTTGTCTCTCTTTGTATTACAATGATACAGATAGCAAACCAGACAGAGAAGACCTAGTTTTTGCCCAGTCTCAACAGACCCTGGTCTACCCTCAAGTAAGTGTCAATGTCACATCAGTCTAATCATTATCTACATTGTATACTTTTGTGCTGTGTTCTGTGTAACATATGTACATATATCAGGGCTCAACACTATTTTTTTTTTCTGAGGGCCCATTAGGCTCTGAAAATCAACGTTGAATTTGAGATGTCAGTGGCCCAAAAAAGAAATGTAGCGGCACGACATTTGTATATAAAAGGAAACAAAGCAATCTATTTTGAATCTTAGTTGCCCGGTCAGGCCACCAATAGATATGCTTTTTGAAAGTTTGGTGGCTCGACATCACTTTTGTTTTTGTTTTTGTTTTGTTTTATTTGTCTTTTTTTTTGGGGGGGGAGTGCTTTTTGTAAACTTATTTTAGTTGAGTTCGCTTATTTATTGTGTATTGCTTAGGTTAAAGAGGGATAGTTATATCATTGTAGCGTAGTGTGTTCTATGTTTGTGTATATACATGCTCAATTTATATGCAGTTTATGTTCATAAATGCCACGGTGTGAAGGCACATATAAGTGAATGCAAATGGATTTCTATGTGAAAGATTGCTCGTGTTATTGTTTTACACACTTCTGTTTGCTTAAAGGGGTATGTCAAGGAAGGATTATAACTTAGGGGGATGTGGGGGTTTCCCTAATGGACCATAAATGATTGATAATGATGTGTAACATTGCATTGCCAAACATTGGCAGTTACCCAAGTACATCTCATGCGAGATCCAGGAAAACTTGTAAAGCCAACCGTGTTTGATACTATTGGGATATAGTGATGGACCTTGTGGAATATGATTGACTGATTTCATTTCAAAAGAGTCTCGTTCTATATGATAACTCTGTTAATGCAAAACAATGTTTGTAGCACTTTATCAATTCAGATTTCCAATGCCCAACCCTGAGGGTCAGTTACATGTGACTGACATCATGTTAGTGGGGTTTTGGGGTATTATACCCCGGTAGCATTTATTCCTGGTCTTTGAAATCTTTTGTTGCTATGTGTGTCAGTGGATGTTGGTTCCCAAGTGTCTCAAGGGTTAATTCCAACTAATACCCTATAATATTTTAGATGTGCCATATAGATCCAATTCCAATTCCAATTTCCAAACTATGTATATCATGTTATTGGAATTTGGTTTGACAACCCAGCTACCAAGCTAGCATGCAAATTTTCCATTGGTTCTTGTTGCTAGGTGTGTTCTATAATGCTAGACTTTCTGTCATGTTTCTCAAAGGTTAACAACAAGTGATATGTCATTCGGGCTTGCTTTGATTTCTCAGCTACCATGCATCCAAGGAAACTTTTAGATAGTTTCTGTTGCTAGGTGTGTTCTGTGATGATGACTACCCCTAAGTTTCTCAAAGAGTAATTACAAGTAATATTTCACTATAGTTTACTTCAATGACCTTGGTTTGACAATTTCATTCAAATCTTCTAAACCGTTCCCATTGCTAGGTCTGTCAGGTGATGCTGGAGGTCCTGGCCGCCAGTGATGCCTTCTCCAGGAAGAACGTCCTCTACTTCCTCCTCAACCAGCTCATCTCCCTGGTGAAGGCCAGCGATGCCTGCAAGGATTGCCTCACCCAGTGTGGGGTGCCTTCCATCATCCTGGACGGGTACAGGAGCATCCTACAGCAGGATGAGGAGAGCACATCAGGTTGGTGTTGGCTCTTTGTGGGGATCACCTTTTTATGCACTTTTTAGTGATTCCCTTCACCTTTTAACTTGTCTGCACATCAGAGGTGTATTTTGTATAAAGATTTTTTTGCAAGTATTTGATGTAATTTAAGTGAATTTAATTTATTTTCACTTTTCAACTAAATTTTCATTAAAAATATGTAATATCAAGTGTGATAGCACTGGCAGAATATTGTAAGTGTCAATGAGTATACTCACTGAAGCACCATCTTAGATACAGTTGATGGACTGTTTTCTAACCGTTAATCAGTGTAATTATAATAATTACAATAATTGTAATCATTGCAACATTAATAAGAGCAAACCTCTCAATGATTGTGAAATGGGCCCCAGGTTTGTTTCAGACCTTTGATGGCAATCTTTTTCTTAATTTTTCTTTTTGATGTTCTTGAATTGCTTTGTTATATCACATAGTATGTTTTGCAATATCAATGTCTTCAAATATCTTAGGCCTTTTCTATCTGTTAGTAAGGCTATACACAAAGAACAGATAGAAAACTCATTCCAGAATGAGTTTTACCATTTACTATCAAAGTCATCAATCTTCCATTCTGTTTTTTTTTTTTCCCTTTGTGTGTGTGCATTTGTGCTCAAAACAAAGACCTGATACTGTAGCTCATAAGATATTCTGTAGCGATTGTGGATAAAAACTCACCATGATATGAATATGATGCAGCTTAAATGCAGTTTCCTTTGAAGGATGTAATGGAAGTTGTCATATGTCATTATCTGCCTGCAAGTGAACTCCATGATCCACAGTCAAACGGGTTCAATCTGTATTACTGTACGAGCTGAAATTTTCGCAGTGGTTTTATTTTCGCGAATTTCACGAGTCGCCTTTGAACCACGAAAATAACAACATGCAAAAATAACAACGCGCGAATGATTAAGTTCAGTTAGACCCTCGCAATTGCGAAATTAACAACTCATGAAAATGTCCTCCAAGTAGCAATTCGCAAAAATATCTGAGCAGGAAAATTTCAGCTCGTACAGTATTGCTTTCATTTTGTAAACTGACAATGTCTATGGCATGAGCATTCTTGTCACATTGTCACTCATGTGGCCATACGGTAGAATTGAGTATATGAATATAAGAACGACCCAAGTCCAATTTTTGACCAAATTTAGTTTGACATGGGAAATTGTAGCTTATGCATGGACTCATCTTGTGTGTAAATGATAAATCCTAATTACCCCCGGAAGTGTCTGAAATTGATGAGTTAAATCTTATATTAATGTAAGAATGAAGGACTTGGGTCATTCTTACATTCATATAATAGCGCCCTCTCTCATCCTTCTCCCATCTCTATAGCAGAATATTATGTATATGAATCAAAGAACGACCCAAGTCCATATGAATCAAAGAACGACCCAAGTCCACCGCACAAAATGGCCTCTCCACAATTAATGTAAATGTTAATTGTCATAATAATATATGTTCTAATTTGTATATACAATGTTGCCTTCCCACCACAGTTAAATAGAATATTATTGGACAAATAAAAAAGATATGAAGTTTTTTTTAGTTTACTCGAAATGATCTTCCATGGACTTGGGTCGTTCTTATATTCATATACTCAATTTCATAGTTACATGATGATGCAGAACTGTCATAGAATTCTGAATATCTATGTATATGCTGAAAACATATTGATCGCATCTGAAATAACCATACCAGCAGCCACTAACAGGGCCATGTGGCCCTTATGATATAGAGGTAGCCAGAAGCTCTCTTGGCACGTTCCTTGCCCCTTGTTGTCATCGAGAGATTCCCAGGAAATTCATGAGCAAAGATTTCCAAGGGAGAACAGTACAAATGACTGCATACCGGTACTTGAAATGTGGTCCCCAAGTATAGACCTACCAGTATTCTGTTTTAAAACAATGTAACTTGTGTCGGCCATAACTGAAGGGCTTCCAAAATACTTGTGGGAAGAAAAGATGATTCAGGGGGTTATGCAGTGAGTCAGGTGCATTGCTACATCAGTGGATATAATAGCAACTATTGGTACACATACTGGAGCCCCAAAGTTGTGGCTAAAATAGACATTAACATAAAAAAAAACCTCACTTGAACCGAACCGGTCTATAGATCCCTAGGGAACAGCTTTCATTGCCAAAGTGATTTCCATCGATATGAGCTACCCTGCCTCTCATCAGTAATTCATATAATGTGTTTGTGCAATATGTTTGCTCATATATTAATTCATTAATTTATCCATTCATGTGACACAATGGCCCGAATTCACGAAGGTGGTACAAATGAAACCATGGTTTAAACCATGGACAAAAACCATGGAGCGTCAAGTGTCACATGGAATATTTCCTAACGAACTCAGTCATTTCGTCGTTGAAATGAATATTTTGTAACGAAATGACAACATTTTGTAACTAACTGAACAAATGATAATTTTATGAACGAAACGGTCATTTTGTCGACGAAATGACCAATTTTGTAACGAAATGTTCCGTGCGACACTTGGCGCTCCATGGTTTTTGTCCATGGTTTAAACCATGGTTTCATTTGTACCACCTTCGTGAATTCGGGCCCTTATCTCTGGTCTATACTGTTTGCTGCTAATAAGCCAGGTGGTAGTTTCACTTTGCGCATAAACAGAAAAAGGTCACCTGTACTATCGGCATGTTGGTTTTTAGATTCACTGAGATAAGCAACTGTGATATGATTATTCATGTAATCATTGATATAAAAAGTGCTTGCCAGCACATCCACCAAACAGTACACATGGTATTTGGCAATATTTGTAGAAAAGGGCTGGTAATGCATTCAATGCAAAACAAAGACATTGATGCTTCCCCATGTGTTAATTGACAGACCATTCTGGTCACTTGGTCTATGCAAGGTCATTCTTTGTTTGAACATGATTTATGAATTCCATAAATTGTTACTTCGGGCAAGCAGATAATATGCATTATGTCGTGTTGAAAACGAGTGAAGTGGTTAAACCAATTGAGAAAAAGGAAGGGTAAATTGTACCATCATGCATATGAGCTGTAAACTGGTTTAATTGCAAGTACCAGGTAACCATGGGCAAATCACAGAGGGTCAGTAGCATCCATCCATTTTCTGTTGTGCCTTTGGAGTGGACCGTATAGCTGTGTTAGCTCCATGCTGTCTGAGAGGAAGTAAAAACCTGTGTGAACAGGAGTTTAGATCCTGTATGTACAGGAGCTTTAACTCTCTCACACATGGGATCTCCATTTCCTGTCCTCTTGACAGAGTGTTCTGGCTACTTTCCGGATGGGATGGCCTAGTAACACACAACATCGCCATGTTACCCTCTGGGCCTTGATCTAGAGCCGTTTGATGGCGAGGCAGACTCAATTCTGATAGAGCCAGCCACCTTTCTGCTCCACTTAAAGGTGTTGAGACATACAAATGCATGTTGATTTGTGTTGATTCATGATACCCTCAACATCACTTTTGCGGTGAAATGCATATCTAGAAACTTTCCACGTATTTTTAGATAATTTTTCTTCTGTTTTTCTTCAGATTACTTGGATACGCCCTCAAAAAACTTTCCAAACCAAGATTCTGGTTGTGACCTCATCTGTCAATCATTGCTAAAGTACTTGGACCCCGTTTACAGTGCGGGGCTGGGCCGAGCCGCGGCCGAGCCCCGCAATTTTGTCCATTTACACTGCCGGGCTCGGCCGCGCTCGGCCGCGCTTTAATTCAAACCTTTCAATATTTTGTCGTAGTGGCACTCTGCTTGTAAACAAACGCAATTTGATATAGTCTGGTTTTCAGACCCTTTGCCAGCTGGATTCCATGGCGACGAAGTCGCCATTTGGGCAAAGGACTTTGCCGAAGGAAAAATCCTTTGCAGGACAAAACCACCTTAAACTATACTAGTTTTCAACGTTGAGGGGGGTTAATATCCTGAATAACGAAATACATGTAGTACGGGCAGAGGGTTTGGAAGCCAGACTAAAATTGGCTGCGCATTTGGCCCAGTTTGCGTTTACACTGAGAAAAGGCCGGGCTCGGCCGCGGCCGAGACCACCTCCAGAGCATGGCCAAATGCGCGGCCAATTTTGGCCCCGCATTTGGCCTTTTGCGCGTTTACACTGAAATGAAAGCGTGGCTCGGCCGCGGCCAAGCCTCGCACTGTAAACGGGATCTAATATGATTAACGAAAGACATTGGAATGTATCCTCCCCGAGACCGAGCAAAATTTACATGTTCCCTCACCAAGTCTTTTGGTTATTCACATTAAAAGGGATAGCTAGTAACTGATCAGTGGGAATCAGTGGGAATGCTGAGGGATGATTGTTCCAATCCTTGTAGGATTCATTTAAGAGTACATTATATATCTATTCTTGTGTGAAAATTATTTGCTTCAGAATGGTCTCATATTCAAGTAATGTGCAGTTTAATGTTTCCAGGTAAGCGTCCCTGGTCTGTGACGGGGCATTAATCTGCACATTACTTGAATATGAGACCGTTCTGAAGCAAATAATTTTCACACAAGGGTAGATATATAATGTACTCTTAAATGAATCCCACAAGGATTGGAACAATCATCCCTCAGCATTCCCACTGATTCCCACTGATCGGTTACTAGCCATCCCCTTTAATATCACAAAAATGTGCAAGTAATGCTGAGTCAAGGGGAAGGTGCATTCCAATGTCTTTTGTTAAACATATCAGTACTTTAGCAATGATTGACAGATGAGGTCATAACCAGAATCTTGGTTTGGAAAGTTCTTTGTGGACCTATCCAAGTAATCTGAAGAAAAATAGAAGAAAAATTATCTAAAAATATATGGATTGTTTCTCAATATTTGTTTCACCGCCAAAGTGATGTTGAGGATATCATGAATCAACATAGATCAGCATGCATTTGTATATCTCAAAACCTTTATATCAGGGCAGTGATTTGGCTCAGTCAGTAGTACATCTGCCTCCCAATCCAAATGACCTGCTATGATTCTCGAGTCTAGTTGAACAATGTTGTGTGTAATCATACCGTCCCCTCTGGTAGGAGGCAAAAACGCTCTGTCCCTCGGGTAGGACATACATGGAGTTCCACGATATTTGCTCTTGCAACAATTGCTCCCATGATATATCAGCACACTAAGCCAAGCACAAATTCAACCCACAAACATAACCCTAACCTAATCCTAATTCTCACATCAAAGTACACCTAAAACCCTATCACAACTTTAACCTTAACCCTAAGTCCTTGAGGAAATTAGACCAGAGCAATTGTCGCAGGAGCAAATGTCGTGTCACCATAAATGGAGGTCCCATGTATGAGAGAGTCACAACACATGCACCTGAAAGATCCCATTCCACTCATTCATTGTAAAGAGCAGAATGTTAACCCAGTATGTGGCCCACCTACACGTACCTACCCACACAAGATTATCTTCTTGATAAGCTACATGTACATACATGTAGGTGTATGTATGAAGAGGCACATGCCTCCCTCAAAGCAAGGAGCCATTCAAAGCAGACAGCTAACATGTAGAATTTGAAATTTGATGTGTTTGAGTGGCTAAGGATCTCACTTTTCTTTTCTTTTCTTTTTTTTCTTTTCTTTTCTTTTCTTTTCTTTTCTTTTCTTTTCATGATAGGAATATAGGAACATGTAGGTGATATGATATAGATGACATGATGTAGGAACATAGTTGGGATGTTCTTTAATAAAACAGGGAAAGATATGCAATATCAGACTACTTCAACAAATCATCAGGAAGGATCTAACATAAATTTTATCTTCAATGTGTGGAACACTGTCAAACTTGATGTCTGTAAAACTTTTCAGATGATGACTTTAGTCAGGGCTCGCACTAACGGTGGCCCGGTGACCCGGGGCCACCAAAAATGAAAGTCGGGCCACCAAATTTTAAAAAAGGGCAAATTTGGTGGCCCGAGCTGGACCACCAATTTTTTTTTGAAAAGTATGTCAATAAATTCATAACTTTTTTTGTGCCGGAAATGCATAAATGCATGCAGTGGGTATGTGACTCATAAAAAAAAAACAGGACTTTTAATGTTTTTCATTGTTTGTTTTTTGTTTGTTTTTTTTTGGGGGGGGGCCACCAAATTTTTCTCTCGGGCCACCAAAAATTTGAAATTGATGATTTTGGTGGCCCCATCGGGCCACCAAAAAAAATTAGTTTGGAGCCCTGCTATAGTAAATACAAAATATTGATTTTACTGTGTATCCTCCTAATCATTGATACAGAGTACATGAGCTGTATTTATTTTTTGACTTTTTTTCAGAATTTATGTTTTGTGTATCTAGAAATATGACAATTATTTTTTAGTGTTTTTGCAAAAAAGAAGAGTATGTACAAATTTGTTAAATGTTGATATTCATGTAAAATGATGTTCAAGCCTTTATAAGCTGATGACCATATTGAAAATCATGGTGCACTTTCTTGAGATGACCACTAATTGTGCAGTTGTTTGGAATAACTTGCTTGAATTCACAGTATAGACCTAAGTCGTTTGAAATTTCCATAGTATCAGAGCGCTTGACACATTGTGTATACCAACAGACATCCAAAGGTGATTGCTTGCTTACATGTGTGTGTGCAAAGTAGGCCTATTTGTGCTTGTTTTATTCCATGAACTGAATTTCAATCGTTGATTTCATTTAAACTTCCTCCGTGAAGTCTTTACTTTGTAACTGTTGTGTGTAGATACCTGCTTTGCTTTGAATCATACTTACCATTTTGTTGTTAAAATATGACATGCAGAAGAACTGACATTAACAGAAGCAGCTCGGTATTCCTCTTTAACAATACTGTAAACGTCAATATTTTCGCGCGATTAATTTTTCGCGCTGAGCGGCTCGAAAACGTATTCGCGGGTTCTTAAATTCGCGCTCCGCAGCAGGTTACTTTACTGTAGTACACATTCACTGCTTTCATCCAAAGCCTCTGCTACATAGCTTGCTATGCCAGCGTACGACAAGCGACGTAGCGAGCGGCTCGACTGCGAGTACAAGCACTCAAATACGTAGTACAGCTGTGACTCTAGTACCGTAGTCACGGGGGACTGTAGCATCGATACGTGCGGTGCACACATGCATGCTACAGTACACAGCAATCTAGGGTATCGTCTCTTCGCACAGTACTAGTAGCGTTAACATGCCTGTACATTGTACTACGTAGCAGTATCATCGATGAAGCGCACACAATTCATCCCGTTCAAAATGTGCGTAGAAAATTGTGAAGATATATTCGCGCGTTTTTGAATTCGCGCTAGCCGAGCGTAGCGCGAAATCCGCGAAAATTAATGTACCGCGAAAATTTCCACGTTTACAGTATTAGATCATGTTCCAGTTGTGAGTGTGGTCGTAACTATTTTATTTGTTGTTGTTGGGATTTTTTATTTATTTTTTTTTGGGGGGGATCTTTTTGCGTATATCATTTTAAACTTGTAAAAAAAAAAGATACATTTTCCTTGATGGACTTAAATAACTCTTATTAAATTCGTTGTTTTCTGATTAGTGGAGAGGGCACTTCTTCTGGAGCTGTTCTCTGAGTTGGTGGAGAGTAGCATCACGTCGGCCCAGCTACGAGGCTACCTCACTCTCTTCCAGGCACCCTCACCTCCAATGGTAAGTTCCCAAGAGCCCTCCTACATCCAGTCAACTTTACAATTCACATAAACAAACATTTCACATGAGACAAATATTTCACATTAGGTGTCAATGTACACGTGAATTTTTGTGTCATTAATTTCATTCTGAGGTTCAATTCTATTCGATTTCACCTCATTTCGCTTCATTTCTTTCATTGTTTTCATTACATTTCAATTCTTTGAATTAATTCTTTTTCATTTCATTCTTTTCCAATCCGTTCCATTCTACATTATTTCTTTTCATTCTAAGTCTTTTTTTTTAATATTTCTTTTCAATTCTTTAAATTCAATTTGATTTATCTTCATTTTATTTTCATCTATTCCATTCCTCTCATTTAGTTTTATTTAATTCCATTATTTCTTGTCAATCTTGTAATTTCAGTTCACTTTTCATTTTACTTTATATCTTTTATACCACTTTATTTCAATTGATTGTTTTACTCATTTCTGCTGGAAAGTTGTGTATGGCATTTGATAATGGAGAGAAAGATCAACAAAATTGCAGCAGTTTTTGTTTTTTCATGTTCCCTTCCAAATTAACTTCCAAATGCGCCTCTATAGTGGTTTGCTATCATGCCAAATCAGTGCTCCACTTCCAACACAGATGAAGGTTCACCTTTATTTGGGTCATAACCATTGGGATTGCACCTCTTATCAGTTCAGCCTGTGTCGTTAAACAAACATGAATGATCATTGAGGCATCTTTACATGACAAGAGTATGGTTTTGTTTGTTCAACTATACAGCAAATAAAGAAAAGTTTGAGAGGCACAAAATTTCATGACAATGGATGATTGAGGACAATGTTTTGAGTTAGACACACCACTAGTAAAAGGCTTTAACTATGCCAGAGTCCATCTAGTACAAATACTTCATATCCCAGGGTTCATGACCACAAGAGCTGTAGCAGGAAGTTGGATTTTGCTGCCTCATGATCAAACTGTTGCCTTGTTATCCAAAGTTTGGCTGAATGTCACTTAGTGTTAAACTGACATCATACAATAATGAAGCTGATAATGCTGCACTCTGGATCTTGCCGGTTGTCTGCGATGAATAAGATGGGAGCTCACAAATGAATAGATCTGCTTCCTTTCTGCATATATCCCACTGGTTATTGTCAAGGTAGATGCTTCTTCATGAAAAAAATAGAGCATAGTTGTGGCTGCACAAAGTGTTATAATGCATAGAAACTTGTGATGTAAATTAGATGCTTAGGATTTATGTGCAATTAAATCAAATTGGTACAGAGTGCATGAATAGCTGGACAGTACTTGTGAGCTCCAAATTTATTCTTTACTTCTAAAAAGTGAAACTCTTAACAACCATTGTATGAGTGACACTTTTTTGAAGGTGGTGGACACATGGAAAGTATAGTCTTACGTCATTATACAGCAGCAGTGGCCTGAAAAGGAAGCTGTAGTCACTTCAGAAATGAATTACAGTATGGCTGGAATATAGATTGCCATGAATTTTTAAAGAGTGTGCCAGGGTGTTAATACATGTCAGTGTAATCCTCGTCTTGGGCAAAGCATTAGCGAATTAATTGATTACCTCTGGTAGTAGGCCTTGAAGAGTACATGTACAGTGCACAAAATGACTGACTGACTGAGAGCATAGAAAATATCATGAAACCAAGGCATAGATATTAATCTGAGGCATGGCATCAAACTAGTATGTGTAGAGAGAGTACTGCATGAGGTTTTCAGGAAAGATTTTACTTTTAACCCTTTGGTTACAAGATATTGTAATTGCTTGGAGGATTAATGCATGGTAAGTCAGGTTCTGGTAGGCAGCATGTTAAGACTGGGAATAGTGTTCTTTTAGAAGTTACATTCAAGAGAAATCTTGTGCCTACTGTTCGAGGAGAGGAACAAAGTGCACCGGTTGTTATACTCTGCGTGCCTTAACCCATTGAGGACAAGCTGATTTTGCTAAACTATGCATTTCCCTATACACACCTGCCTGTTTATACTCGGGATTAGTACTCAACTGGTTAATATTGACCGATTCTGTGACGCGCTATGTGTATTTTTGGCATGGGCAGCACCATTGCGCGGTGTCTTAGCCGACCCCCCCTCTCCTCTCCCCCACCCCCTTCCGCGCACGGAATGAAAAACTGATGCATGGTTGTTTCAGCCAATGGGCATGTCGTACTGAGTGCGCGAATGCTTGCTTAGTGCGCGAACCTTTGTTACAAGTGCACGATAAACATGTTGCCCAGGGGGTGGGGGAGAGGAGGGGGGGTCGGCTAAGACACCTGATTGGCTGCACCCAGTGCCACAAATTGTCTGCTGCCCTCAACGAACCCGAATCGGTCAATACACGCAGGATATTCCGTTGATATAAACACAGTATGTCCTGTTGAAATAATGCATGGTGCTGCAAACTTCTAGGTCCAGGGTTTCGTTGTACGCACATATTACATTTCAATATCACCATATTGATTTATGGACTTTGACCTTGTGCAGAACTATAAAATGTTGATATCAGTCATAAAGATATCTTAAAGGGATCGTATAGTTTTGGTTGAGACCTTGTTTCTGGTTTCTAACATTTTTTGGTGAGATAATGAGAAATCTCTTGTGAAATATGAAAGACCATGTAATTCCATGAGGAACTCAACTTTTATTTGATAAAAATCGGTTTTCAAATGGCTGAGATATCCAAAACAGAGCGATTCTAATAAAGTGTGGGACCCACATTTTGTAACGATCGCTTTGTTTTACTTTGTTTTTGGATGTTTCTGTAGTTCCAAACCCGATTTCCATCAACTAAACTTTGAATTCCTCTTAAAATAGTATGCTCTGTAATATTTTATAAGTGTTTTCTTGGTATCTCGCAAAAACTTAAAAGTCGAACTCTCGTCTCCACCAATACTGTACCACCCCTTTAATGACAGACAATTTGAAATGTTTAAGAGCCAGGATGCATTTTTTAATAGTCTTTGTCAGGGGGATATAGAGTCATGTGCTCAGTATATACTCTGTAGGACGTGTCAATGTTGTATGCCAAAATAATGAACTCCGATAAGACAGCTCAAGCATGATATGTATGACTTGATCATAGGGTTGCTTTGTTTGCCTACCATGGAGGTTATAGCTCCTGAAAGACAAGGTATATAACAAAAAAGTTGTGTACTCCACCTTTCATTTTGTAGCATGATGTGACTGCCAGTATTTGACTTGTTTTCTATTGAAATTCAAATCATAATGTATTGTTTGAAGAAAATGAAGATAATTTCCATAACTTGATGTGAAAGTATCTTATATTTGTATCCGCCTGTCAACACAAATACAGTACCGACAGCGAATTATTTTCCACGCGAACATTCGGGAATAATTCTGAATATTTGCGAATTGCACATTGGCGAATATTCTGGAATATTCTGGAATAATTAGAGCTTGATATCCGAAGTGAAATATAGTATATACATAGTACATAGCACATTGCAAACGCGCAAAAATTTGTGAATTTACGATGCGCATATGCGTGCAATGCGCAAAAATGCACAAACATTCGCGAATATGTGGAAAATAATTCGCTGTCAGTACTGTAAGTGTTTCTCACCAACACTCTGTGAGAAAACAGAATTATCTTATTACATATGGTTAATTTTTAGGTTTATGTCTTCACTTTGTTGGCGTTTCAGGATATGAAATGATATGATGTGAGGTAAATATTATGACCCTTTTATGGGAATTCCAAATAAATCTTGTTATTACAGACATGGATGTTTCTCTGTGACATACTATTAGGAATTTATGGTTTCATCCATCAACTAATATGTTTGGCATCTCCCTTTTGATGTAGAACGGCCTTCTGACCACTCTGCTGAACATTGTCACCAAGACTACCAATCAACCAGCCAGCTACATCAGTTTTCCTGCCACCGCCACTCAGCCCACCCCTCTGCCCGTCAAAATGGAACAGACCGGTGGGATGGACACCAATCCGTGGGCTGCATCGGCTGTGCACCTCCCCCTAAAGGGTAGCCTGTCATGGCCTGTTCCACTCAGCAAGGGGTTTGGCATGGCAATGTGGGTGAGGACTGATGATAGGAGGAGAGGGGAGATGTCAGGGGAGAAGGTGAAGAAGAGCAAGAACAGGACAAGATACCTACCACACTCCTCCAGCACTTCTTCCATCTCAAGCTGTGAGTAATATATCAAATATCCCTCGTCTGTCAAACACTTGTCAATTTTGTAGACAGATGAATGATGAGTTACGGTCACTACACCTACAGGTATCATCTAAACTTTCACCATTTCCATAAGATGCAGTGCTCCCTTTTTATTGAACCTACTCACACGAAATCTTGTGAGTTGTACCCATTGATACCATATTACCATACAGACACTGAGTATGCAAGACTTCAGAAACATACATTTTTTTTTAATATACTTCAAAGATGTATACTTTGTGTTCTTGCTTTGATATATGATTTGAAAGGTATAGTTTCATGCCATAAAAAGATATTTGTGTAAACAGGGAGGAATCTCAACATTGTTTCTTGTTTGTTTGTTTGTGTTTGTTTATTTAATTGCTGTTTTTTTCTGGTTATATGTGAAAATCTTCTGAGATACTCCAATGCACCTTGCATGTGATGATCCAAGTGGATTGTTAACCTTTATTAAGATGGATCCGTATGCTGGGGGGGGGGGGGGACCCTGAAAGATTACAAATTCAGAAGTCAGTCTGAGTCATTAGAAAACAGAATCTTTTGTCCAAGGAAGTGAGATAAACCAAAGATTTTCACTGAACCTGTCTGCATGCAGATTTCATGTTTTGTTTGTCGTATTTCTCTGAAATTACAGTCAACTTACCCAGAAATCATTCTGCGTCGTCGTCACCCACCAAGGCAGTAAAAGGTCGACAGCCTGATCTCCATATGGTGACTTTAGCTGCACGTGACACGACCTTTGAAGTTTGGCTGGAATCCAAGAATGCCAGGCTGGTGTTCAGGTACAGTGAGCCAGACAGACTGTCTAACCATCAGGCCTATCACATAAACAAAAAGGCTGCATGTTGCCTTAAACATGCTAATGAAATGTGGAAGAAATAAAATGACATTATGTTAATGGAGAACTTCTAAATACATATTGCAATTTAAGAAAAAAAAGAAGATAGAAATTACTTTCCTAAACTTGACTTGAATGCAGTATATTATGTAACTTAGATACCAAAAGCTAATATTTGAGTGAAATGACTTATGGTATGGTTCTATGTAAAGTTACTAAGTTGTGAGATGCCAGAGCTCTGTAGCTTAGACATTTGAAACAGAAAACCGAACCAAAATTTATCAGATGTGGATTATGATTGGGCACCAGAATGTGATTTGTGTTTGCTAATTTTCATATTACGTTGCTAGTGGGCACCAAAATGTGATTTTTGTTTTACTAAATTTGATATTATGGGACTATGTGTCTTATAGAAAACAAGTGTCCCTTCCTGTCACTGAAAGTTTAGTATGGTCATGTTCACACTGGATAGTAGCCAACACTGTAAACCAGATAAAAGCATGTGCTGCTTAAAAGAGACAGCATAGATAGGCTGGTAGGCTGACGTATGGGCAGTGGAAACACCTATACTTGTATCTACCTAATAGTGAATTGTGAAATGGGGTTGTGTTCACACTACAGGATAGGCCACAGTGCTGACCAGATTAAGCATGTGGTACTCTCAGAGACGGTGTGTGCTGGCATGCTGACGTGTGGGCAGTGGGAACACCTCGCCATCACTTACCAGGAGAAGAAGGATGACTCACAAGTACTTGGAATAGTAAGTAGGAAAAAATAAACCAAGTCCAAGTAATACAGAGCTATTGAAAATCAGAGTGGTTGTTTATGTACATTGGTGAGGATGTTAACTTGACTGTTGACCTAAAGTGCATGCAGGATAATCATATGTGAACAATATGTCAAGATGTTCTTAAGGTGTGAATAGGTGCATGCATACTTCTGTGTTAGTTGGTGCAGCTGTGTGTGTTTGTGTCTGATCTTGCAAAGATTGGTTAATATTCATGGGAACTGTTTTCAGTTTGATTTGAAAATGACTTGGGTATTCCACAAGAATGGTATCCTACTATTTTGACCGTAAAAATTGGTAGGCAGTGATAATTCTTCTTGCTCCCTCCTTACAGTTATAAATGCAAACTTCTTACCAAGGACTAACATAGACAAAATACTCTGAAAATTTGCCCTAGGGTTCTTTTAGTTGTGAGTCACAGAGTTATGATTGATTGATGCAATATGCCACCCAACCTTGTGATATGCACAATACCTGATACCAGAATACTTGTAAATTAGACATTTTATATAATATATGGATGAATGGTTGACTGGGGAAGGGCAACAAAGAAAACACCCATTATCTTCTTTGGCTGGTAGGAGAAAGATGACTTGTCTACATCATGTTCATCTACCAACGATATCTATAAGTTTGTTATTTTATGTAAATTCTTCATAGATTTCAGTGACTGTGAATGGCCACCGGCGCAAAGACCTTGTTGTTGACTACACTCACTCTCCAACATCATCACGGCCCGTGAACCACCCAATGCACTGCCTGGTTGGACACCAGCTCCCTAGTGGACACACCCAGGGGGCAGACACCAAGCCCCTTGGATCCTGGAGGCTGGGACACCTACACTTGTTTAATGGTTAGTCAGCACAACTCCTTTTCCACATGCTCATTTGTGTTCTAAGCTATTTACCTGGTATGTTAATATTTAGCAAGATTGTTTCCATCATCAGAGAATATTGCAGATAAGGTTAAGGTATGGAATGCAGGCTTTAAGATACTTTAAGGACAAATTTTTTGCTGAAATTACAGCAGCACTTTTAACATGTGTTAAAGTTGGACATATGGTCAGAATGTATTGTTGAAGTGAGAGTTTGTGAGGTTTTGTATGGGATAATCTCAGAAGTAGTAATAATATAGTATGGAATAGTGGTTTTGTTGGTGATTCGATCCAAAGGCAGTTACAGTTTGAGAGTACAATAAATCAATACAGTAGTAATCAAATGTGATGATCATAATGAAATTGCTGAGGTAAAGTTGATAAATGGTCTAGACTTGAACCCGAGCAGGCATGTACAACATACTAAAGATGTGTAACTTATTCATCTCCTTAGGCCAAGGTGTATGAATGAGCTCTGGCTGGAGCTACTACAGTCATGGCAAGGTCCTCCGGAAGAATTTTACCTACAATGAGGAGAATCTGCTTAGTTGATAATAATCTTTTGAGAGAACAGATTTTACACTGAAGAGGCCATGTTACATGAATGATCAAACATCATTTGTATCATGTGTAAAATACAATATCAAAACAAACGTCGATGTAGGGCAATTTGTCAATCAGTTGCAAACGCAATGCATGTTCAACTCAATGTATAATGGGCTGTAATATCATAAAAAGCAATGCATTGTGGGTCATTAGACCCCAAAGCTGACGAGTCCCATGAAATAATCTTTGTCACCAAATGATACCTGCCTGCTCCTAGACGCCAGTGCTCTACAGAGGGAGAGTATCTTCCACCTCTTCTCCATGGGGCCTAATCTCTACTCCCTCAGCCAGTGTGAGAACAGCAGGAACGCCCCTCTTTACAGCAGGCACATCACCAAGGATACGCTCATCGCCTGCGTCAAACAAGACATCCTCCTTGGGGATGGGGAGGTTGACGAGAAACTATTGCGGGTGAGAAGCTCAAAAAGAGAATGAATATTAATGATTGTATGACTAAACACCAGATTGTGTTGGGGATTTTAAGCTTTGAAGGTCACACTCCTTGTGTCTGTACACCAAGGAGCTGCCAAGAAAAGAACGAAATTTAAGATGTTGCTTATACGTGTCAAAGTTATCGCCAAAATGTGTTAAGATTTCTTTTTTTGTTATCAATAAAAATAAGGAAAAAAATGCAGCAAACTTATAACCTTGTATAAGATGCAAAAAGTGTGACAGTCATACTGAGAAATAGACTACTAATACTAATGCAAAATGAATAAGTGACTGCAGATCATTTGCCTTGTGACATGATAACAAATCACTGATTGTTCAGAAGTAATCTACATAGATAAACAAGTCAAAAATGATAAATGCTTGATTGAAGAAGAAATACCAGGTACTCTGGTATGTTTGAGGTAAATAGTCACATCACCTGCCATGACTATGGTATAAAGCATCACCATCTTTAACTGACCACTTTGACTCCTTCCCCGACATCCTCACCCTACCAGGAGAGTCTTGTGGCGACGTACTCCGCCCTCTCCCAAGCCTCCTTCAGCCTCTACCAGGCCACGCCCTCTGGCACCCTTAGCAAGGTCCTCCCGGGCAAGATGGTCCCCCCTGCTCTGATCCACTCCCCTACACCCGTGGCAGTCATTCACCAAGCCATCCCCACAGTTACACAAAACATGGGACTGCACAAGGCTGTCTATGAAATAGGGGGCATCGGCGTCTTCCTCTATCTGTTTGCCAAGGTATTTCCTTCGGGACACACAAGTACCGTGTGATTTCTTGTGATGTTTCGCCCCTCTCTGTTTCATACAGAATTCTTCCTCAATCTATGAATCTTGATATCTTGTGACATTTTTTCTTCATTTCTTGTTAGTTGTCAAATTCAGTGTCATTTCAAAAAGTTTTCAATCTCGTTACAGTGAAGCCCCAGTGTGGTATCATACTGATAAGGGCCATACAAATTTGCAAATTTTTAATAAAAATCAGTTAGATTGATCATAACTTTCATTATGATTTAGATTCACAATTGGAGGAGACTTAAAATTTTGTCATTGCTACCCCCTATTCGCCATTGTTAGGGTAGTCCTGAATTAACAGATTTGATATCTTGCAATTAAATGTGACCCGCTACAACAAAAGGATCCTAAAGTCGATGACGGCTGAGCCGAGAAAATCGAGTTTGAAGTCACATCATCAAAACTGGTCAAAACAATCAGATTTCTGTTTCTGGCATAATTCTGTAATCTAATGTTTTGTCTATCATCTCCTGAAATTTCAAAGCCAAATGATCAAAGGAAAGGCAAGAAATTGGAGTTTTTCTGGGACATGATTTTCCGACTTTCAGTGTAACAGAAACGTGTCTGAAGATTTGTATTTAGCGCCGCAGCTAGACTCCGCCCCTAGCAATGAGGAAGTTATCTCATTGGTCAGTGCGTGGCATCCTGATTACTGATTCATTGTGCGTAGACTGCTGGCGCTAAGCTTGAATGAACATCGCGGTGGTCGCTAGGAGCATACCTTCTATTGTCGAGCAGTGAAAACTGTCTCGCCTCCCCTTTATCATGATAGAGTCGGAAGGACAACTTTGAAGGCGTTTTTCTCGAAACGCTGATTTCCTCAACCACTTGACATGCGCTAATAAATCATCGATATCTCCGCAACCGAGTACTTTTATGAGTTGTGTTATATATGAAATTAAAGGAGAAGAGTAAGGAAATAATGTCATGCCATTTTCAGAAAATTGTCCTCCCCCCGACTTTCGGATCCTTTTGTTGCAGCGGGTCACAAATGTCTTTGTTGCTGTGTTTCCTAGGGTATTCCTTCTCAATATCCAAATATAATGTCTTGTGAATATATGTCTCTCTCTCATTAGCAACAGATGATGCCTGACACCAAATTAGCTTAAGTCAGATTCATCACTCAAAGCTCTACTTGCTTTGCATTAAAATACTACACAAGTATCTGTTTCTGGTATTCCAAAGCTTATAAGGGTATGTCAGTCATTCTGAGGTAAGAACAGGTAGTTTTTTAATGAAGAAGTGTCTGTATGACTATGCATAATTTGTTGCAATACATCAAGGAGCCTTCATGGCAAAATGTACACAGTTCATCAATGTTCAACAAGAGTCAATTACTGTTTGCAAGTGTAGAATCTCTCCCTGTTACCGATGACTAGAATGTCATCATGTTTTAAATTTGTTGCATGGACTTAGAATAAAAGGTATGGAATGTAAACTTGCACAAATAGCCTTCAGACACCACCTTGCTTTGGGGTAACTAGGCAAAAATGGAAATTGAACAAAAATTTTAAATGGATTGATGTATCCCTTGATGTAGGTGGTGGAGGTGAGCATTGATGAACAGCTCCAAGCCCTGGCTCTTCAGCTCCTCCTCACACTCCAATACTCCAGCTACGAGACCGCCCAGGAGTTCCGGGCCATGTCCGGGCCTCTCATGGTGGCCAACGTCCTCACCACGGACAGGTGTCTGGTGGGCCCACACATGCTGAAGGTGAGTTGGGCCTACCGAGTCTAAATGTATTACAGGAGGGACAGAGTTTGACTCAAGGGGTTAAAGATGTGACCCTAGGCATTGATGAACATCACATGTGTTCCTTACAGGTTTTTCCTACCAACCGTGGGATATGAAGAAGATGGAGCTCCATTAATTTGTAGGTAGATGACTGACCATACTCAGACATTGGTGCAGGTCACATACCCTTAATGGATTGGTCTTAGCAAGTATGGCAATAACCTTATGGTTGAATAAGTCTCTTTTGGATGAAAATGAAATGTAATATTTTACTTTTTTTGGGAAAAGCACACACTGCACACTTCAAACAGCATTTGCTGCTATGTTACCTCAGAGTTGAAATTGACACTGGTTTGAAACAGTTCTAAGTCTGGGATGCAGAATTAGTCAAAATCCCATTATTACTTTTCAGCTTTATATGCTTGTGATATACCAAGTGTGATACTCTATGAGTTTACAGAAATTGTCCACTTACTTTGTCAGTAAAGTCATAACTTTAATGATATGTCATACCTCTTATTCACTGATTTGTTTTTGATAAGACATGGGATATTAGTTGTCAAACGTTTTCCCAACTGAGCTATTTTGGTAACTTAGAATTAAATCTCTGTACACATATTTCTCCGCAGGTCTTATTTGATGCATGCTGTAGTGAACCTGTAGTGTTCCAGTGCACCCTGGTTCATCACTACAAGGTCAACCAGGAGTCGACGGCCATTCTCCAGGACACTGAGTTCTTCAACCGGCTCCTCCTGAACTGGAGGGTGTGGGAGCGGGCCCAGCGGGGAGTCTGGAAGATTCTTCTGGAGGCGATTCTATCCCTCATCCGACCTGACCACCCCTTCTGTGCCTTCAACACCAACCAGATGTACAGGGTAGGGCTGGTCCAAACACTGCTTACCATCTGCAGGGTGAGTGTGTAGGGGTCTTGCTTCAAGTAATGGGAAAGATCTTTAGTCGTCATCAATGTAGTGGTTCAGCATTATTATTGTAATTATCATCACCATTGTTGCATAGTCATTACCTCCACCTATTATCATCATCATTATCATCATCATCATCATCACCATCATCATCACCACCATCACCACCAGCATCACCACCAGCATCATCATCATCGTCATCATCATCATCATCATCATCTTCATCATGTTTTAGTAAGTCTCTATGGATAGATAGATCAGTCAGATTTTGTTAAGACCACTTTTTTTTTTCACTCAGCCCTGATTAATCGTATCCATAATTACACCCCTTCAATGTACAAGTGTATGTTTCCCAAAGTCTCATTTTGGATTTCACAGATTGTTAGGCTATGAAGAAAGATAAAGTACCAGCTTTGTCTTCATAGGTGCCAATATACATTGTTTCCCTCTGCTTAGACTTAGTCATGAAATGCTCCAAGTTCGATAGAGAAACATGTGTTACCAGAGTACTATTAAAGAGAATCGTAGACAGCAACTACTGTAGTAATTTGCACCTGGTGCAAGGAGCTTGGAGTTGAATGTTGGCTTTCTCTCCCCCTACCACCCTCCCCCTCCCCCACAGGAGAGGCACAGTGAGGACCTGCCCACTCTGCCTGCAGACTCCTACCCCGCCCTGATAGAGATCATCCAGACGATGGTAGGGAATCCCCCAGACCCACACCTCATGGCTGAGATTGATGACTTCTTGCTGGCCACACACCCAGCTGTCAACACGTTCGTCTGCCACGCCCTCTCCAGCTTCTACTTCATCCTACACAAAGGTGCAGTAACCTCAAGAAATAACAAGTATTCAGATCTTTAAAGGTCCTGTTTATCTTTGGGAGCAGTGATTTAAAAGAATGTTCAATATATTACATTTGATGCATATGTGTGTTGTAGGTCAGTTGTATCACAAAACATCCTACCATATAAAATTTTTGCGATAAAACCTAGAATATAAGGAAATATCACTATTTTTCTCATCAAACCATAGCTGTAGACGGTTTAGTCTGGAAACAATTTTATTATAACTATTGTTCACATTTTGTATATTTAACAATACTTAACATCGATTATACTATTGCAAATTTTTACATTAGTTGTTTCTATCCCTATGTCACACTTAAGAATTATTTTGAAGCATTAATGCTGGGTTTTTGTTTCATCTGCAAATGATAAATTATGCCTTTAAGATGAGTTGATCAAAACTATCACATACTCTTCACAGCATGAGATATTTGTTTTGAGGAGGAAATTCATTGTCTTGTAAAGAGCAAATTTTTCTGCAGTAGATTTTTAATACTTCTCACCTCAATAGTCAAAGCAGGTGTAGTTGCAGCAACATTGGCAGTGGTGGATGTGTTCACTTATTAATATTTTCAGGAAAACATACAATTTGAACATACATGGTAGTAGAAATTTCATCTTGAAACATATAGGACAGTACCTTGTCTTTTAAACACAAACTAATGCAGAACATTGTTTGATACATGAATGGGGAAAAAAGTGCTAGGTTTCAGTATATTTGGGTCTAAATGATGTGACTCAGATTTGATTCTCATCAATTTGAAAGCAAAGGAATGCTAAGAATGTGCAGAGTCTATCCGATTAATGTCCTGGTGCCGCTGAACTGGTGATTGGTTCAAATCAGTTTATCATGTGCTCTGTTCTGCAGGGAAATGGTACAAGTCCCGGTCCAGCACACCATCAGAGATCAGCATGACTGACCTGGATGGGGCATCCCAGTTAGGCTTCAAGCTGGGCAAGCCCCCCGCCTCCAGAGCAGAGATGAAACACAGAGGTACCAAAACTCAAAAAGATATACGTCTCATACATCACATTGGATTTTATTTGTGAGCATTACTACACTGTGTAGGAAATATATTTGTTGCTCCATAAACTGGATTTATGCAGACCAAATTTTCTTGTTAGCTTTAAGAAACCTTGAGATCTGATTACTCTTGTTTGAAGTATTAACAGAATTTCATCTTTGAGATGACATTTATCTCACTCATACTGATATTTATGTATCATTGACAAATTGGACTCTTGTGATTTAAAAGTGATCATGATTGCCTCACCTCAATTCAAATAATGGCTATTATAATGAGCCGAGACAGAAGCATGTTATATAATGTACATTCGTCTCCTCATGAGTCCTGCAATGACTCGTAGATGATTATGATCTTTGAGTAATTAATAGTGAATGATGAAGGGGATGAAGAGGTAGACACATAGATAAAAATTATAGTCGATTAAAGAGAACAAATCAACTTTAAATTTTGGAAACGAAAGCAGTTTTTTTTTTTTTTTATATGATACGGAAGTAATGACATTGATGGAATTTTCCTTTTTGTCATTGGATTGCAGGTAGCAAGGACATTGCTCTATCACCGCTTGATAATTCAGACCAGGGCAAAGGAGATACCAATGCTGCAGCCTCCCCCAGAGAGATTCTTCCCAAGGAGAGTGGCTTCATTCCGAGGACCGACAGGAATTCTGACTCCACAAGTCCACTGGCAGAGGAAAATGGCAAGGATGAGGTTGATGCGGTTGACAGACATATCGGTGGTAGATTGCAGCGGGACGGTGGAGGAGGAGATAAGGTTGATGGAGGAGATGAGGTCGATGGAGGAGGTATGATCGATGGAGACACTGACACCAGCGATGAAGTGTCGTCATCACTATCATCCACCATGAGGTCTGATGACAGTAGGAGTATCTCAAGTGGAGAGGAGGGGAAGGGAGAAGGCATGGAGGTAATTAGCAGATTTGAAATTGACAATGATGATGAAAATGTTGGCAAGGAAACAAAACTTGATGATGGGGAGAATGTGGAAGATGCCAATTCACCAACCACGCCCGGAAAAGGTGGAGATTTTCATGGCAGAAGGACTAAAAGGGCTTCCTCAATGTTGGCCAGGATTCCGGAACATGAATCGGTGGATATCTCGCCCGCTGCCAAGGATGGCGAGGAGAATCCGGTTTCCCCCTTTGAGGAGCTGTCGGCCGATCTGCCTGAGAAACCTGCACAGGATGGAGGGGATGAGAAGAGCCCGGTGGTGGAGGATGGGGGTAGTTTGGTGGTGTCCAGCTACGACAGCTTGGATGCCAGCCGCAGGGACATCTCTCTCAACAAACTCTGCTCGGGACTCCTGGACCTTCTCGCTGACTGTGTCATATTCATCCCGGAATCCCGCCTGGACAAGGTCCTGGGCATCGTTCTCAAACCAGAGACGTTGATCGTCATGGCGCACCATCACTCGGAAGAGATTCGCACCAGTGTGGTCAAGGTGAATCCACTCACTTTCCTTTTCCCGCTCTGTCACCCTAGCTCTATCTCTGAGTAATCCATCCAGACACCTGTCTCTATATTAATTTACATGTTGCTATCTCAAGATGTGTAGATTCCAAGAATTCATATTGATGTTGTCAATCAACTTTAGATGGGATATTAACCTTACCTGCTGCCTTTGCTGGCAATAATGAGTTGTAGAATAGTTATGCTGAGACACCACCTTGCAATTCTGCAATCTTGTCTTCTTATTATAGAAATTAATCCTGTCTTTTAAAAATGGTTGTGTGTGAAAACAAGAAAATGTTTGCTAATTTGCAGTATCATTCAACTAATCTTCAGTGTTACTATAAAGTGAAGACACTCTGATTTTACAAATCTGTCATGATGTTGTTACTTAGAATCACTAGTATATTTTCTACCATTCAAGTTAAATTGGGTAGATATCTGAACTATGCTGTATAATTCATGTCATTGTGTCAGTCATAAGGGTGACACATACCAAACTTATATTCCCCTTAGCTCTTGGATGTGTACTTCCACCGCGCCAGCGAGACTCAGCTGGCTAATTTCCTGCGCATGCAGGGTTTCCACCAGCTGGCCAATCAGCTCCACCAGTACCCAGCCAGCGCTGGGCTAGCTGAGGCCTGCCTCACCATCACCTTTGGCAAGCCAGTCAGCCTTACTGAAGAGTGAGAATCATGTTAATAAATCCTCGTACTAGATACGCAAGTGTTAGAAATGTAAAACATAGTTCTCGTAAGGCTCAAAATTCATCTTCCACCATTCGGAATTTGTTTGCAGTACATCCAGAAAGTTTACCAAGAAACTTGTTTGGCTGACGCGATTTGTATTTTGAGGTCAAAGATGTGAAATAATTTTTTGTAGACCGGAGTACCAGACTTTTATTCCGAAGCGCATGATCGATCATGCCCTAACAGCAGTATTTCCAAACAAGTTACGTGCAATTCGCTCTCTCGCAGAAGATTAATTTGTAATTGATTCTAAAGCATTAAATAGCAGCCATAATTGGATATGTTCTCAGATTGCAATACTTTAAAAGAGGTTATACACTGTTCACTGAATGTTTGAAGAGATTAGCAAGCACTAGATATACACTGTAGCAGTATTGTAAATAAATATTTTGTGTGTATTTGTGGTCACTGAACATTCTGCAGCATTGTGCTTTCATCAGTGTTCTTATTTATGTATGGAACACATAACCAAACATACAACATGAAACTCTTAAATGTCTTCTAATTCTCAAGTTAATTGCTGTTTTTATCCTGTTTGTTCCAAGATCTTTCCAGAAGATTCTTGAAAGCACATCAAAAATGATTATTATGGGGATAATAGTAAGTTATTCTTTGATCCAATGACAATGATTATGGGTGTTAATCATCACTCTTGTCAATTCTTCTCCTCAGCCTTGACTTAGCCTTGATTCAAGACTTGCCCAAGTTCAGGCAGCTCTCCGTGGTACTCATTTGCTCTCTCCTAGAGAACTCCACCCACGACAGTGTGCTATGTCACAACATCTTTTGTGTCATACTTCACGTAAGTGTCTCTATTTATCTGTTCCTCAAGACACAGTAGGAGGAAATTATTTGCAAAGACTTACAAAAAAATAGGACTTCCATCAGTATTTTCATAGTATGTGATTTTCTACATTTCTCCAACACAAATTAATATGTTTTTAAACAAATTGTTCTTTGGGTAATTATGAATATCTGAGGGTATAACAAGAGCTTCCAAGTCTTCTTGACTTTTTTCTCACACCCCAGTTCAGCTGTAATGGAAATCTAAGTTACGCTTGTTGGTTCTCAGAAAATCACTGTCATGTGTGATGGCAACTTTTAAACACTGCAGCACATGGAACTGTAGTATTGCCCCCATAAAGTGGGCTAGTGCGGCTGTAATGGTTAAAAATGTGGGGTGATTTTTTTGATGAATTTTGTTTGTCTCTCTGGTTAGTTGTTTGAGGGTTGCCCTCAGCTGGTACCTGCCATGCTGAACAATGGCCTGTTGCAAGCCACCACCAACACACTGGCAACGTTGTGCACCGCCTCCATGGAGGAGCTGGACTTTGAATCCCTGACCGTCCTCCTGGACGATGTCAGACATCTGCTGGCCTGCATTGGTAACAGGGTCTTCAGGTAGGTCTGTGTTATGTAATACTGGACCTCATCAGGTCATTTGGGAACATTGTATATCTGGCCTCCACTACAACTTCAATAATTAAATCTAATATCTATGTTCAGTATATTGGTATATGTGTATTTGAAGTGTACATAGTTTACATGCCTTGAAGTGGGAAAATGATATGAATTGATTGAGCAGTGAATTTCATTCAAAGGAGGAAATCAAAGGTGTCATAGTATCTGTAGTTTTGTGACTTTGTAAGTGGATAGGTTTGCCTGTTGTGTTGAAAAGTTGGCGTGGTATTTCATGTTTCTTCAATAATCCTGGCATATACCTAACTGAACCAGCATTAACTTAAGCACAGTGCAGTTATTAAAGTCTCTATACCCTTTTGAATGAACTAGAAAATAGCAATTACTTGCATGTATTTGTGTTTATCCAAACTCATTATTGTTATCAGATTTCACTAGAAAATTATGACCCATACAGAATGAGAAGAATATTGTAAAATATGTATGAATAATTGAAAACCACAGAGGGACACTTTTCTGCCTGGTCCCATGTATGCAATTTTGTGTCATGAGGTGATGATTGAATTTTACACACCCCTATTTCCACCATTACTTCAGCATGTCTGGTGAGCAGAACTTTCAGCATCTGGAGGACATGCTGACCATCCTTGGCGGGCTGGAGGAGATGTTCCGCCGCAACTACGGCTCCAGCTCCGCCGCTTGCCGCCTGGTCCAGGGCACGCAGTGCTACGTGGTGCGCGAGATCCTGGAACACTTCCACAGCACTTCCAAGGCCATGGAGTCCACCCTATCAACTGGGACTAGGACCAGTGGACTGCATAAGAGTGTCAGCTACTCTGGTGAGAGAATGGCCCAGAGATCTGGACCTGTGTGAAAAGTTTAATCGCTTTGCTTCACATGAAAAGAAAAACACATGCACATTGTATTTCAAAAACATATATCTTTGACTCTGAATTACCTCATTTGCCAATATATTAAGTCCCCCAAACTAAAAGATATAAGATTGAATGAAAATGAAATGTTCATTTCAATCCAAACTAAAAATATCCGTCAAGTCTTTAGCCATATTATTTCTCTTGTTATAAGTGTCCATATCATTTGATATGATATTGCGTGAGAATATTTCAGATTTGCCAAACTTTTCATATATTATTTTTGCCAAAGACATGGAAGTCAGTAGAATAACATCTTGTTAAAAGAGGTGACTTTCTTCTGACTGTGTTTCAGTATAACTTTGACACTTTCCACAACTTTTGCATAATAGAAAGCTTTTCTTTGTGTGTGTGTGTGTGTGCTTGCAAAACACAAAGCAAACTACATACTTATAAATGGTTACACCAGTCAGGGTATTACGCTATGTTGAAGTCACCTGTTGTTTATTTTTTTCTTTGTTTTCACCAAGATTTTCATAATTCTCTAAGTTTGCAGCTTAGCACATATAAGTTCATGTTTATCCTGCAGTACCACAGTCATCATTGGAGACATTGCAGTGGATGTCCATGTTGCTAACAGCTATCAATGACTTTAACATTTATCAGCAGATTCATCAAAAATATGCATTGTTGAAAAATACAGCAATGCAAATTTACCTGTGAATATAACAAATCTTGTATGCAAGAGGACTGTTTTTTTTTTTATTATTTCAAGACTGATATTTGCATATAAAGCTCCAAGGCAGTATTATGTGCGGGGGGGGGGGGGGGGGGGGGGGGGACATTAAAGCATTTGTATTGAAAATGAGGTAAAAATTTCACATACATTCATATTTGTCCTTTGATGTAGAATCAGTACAGTAAGATTTCAGATAAAAAGAGGTATATGAGTTGGTACAAAAAGCACAGCACAACTATTGAGTTTCTTAACAAATTGCATGTGTTTACTTCTTTGTTTCTTTATGTATTTTATTATGCCCTGACAATGCTGCATTTGAATGCTTAAACAGATACTCAATAAGAAAACATTTTCTGTTCCAATTTGTGTGGAATGGGAGTTTGTGCTAAACTCAATTTTTATTGAAAGATTTTGTCCTTGGGAATAGTGGCATTACTGATCTATCAGGACATGACACTCCCAGGTACTCTAAAGGGCTTTTTACACTTGTAAATTTTTGCTTAGTCCCGTACCAACGGTGTGGCTAAGGGGGGGCCTTAGCCCCACCGTTGGTACGGGACTATCCTTAGCCCACTTTCTGTTTACACTCGTTTTTGCCAAAGTGGGCTAGCCCCACCGATAGTCCGGTACTATCTGGCCCTGCAAAATAGCAGGGTTAGCACCGCAATTGTGGTGCCAAGCAAGTGAGTGTAAACAGAACGAAAAAATAATCCTGGGCTAAGCGACGGAGACGAAGTCCGACCCTCACTGACCAATCAGAAACGAGGTAATCAAGTGCTGCCGGTGCGTGCGTGTACGTGTACAGTACACAGCGTAATCATGAATATTCATGTTGTTTGGAAAGTCCGGGGCTAAGAAATACGAGTGTAAAAAGGTCATTTTTCTCCTTAGCCCTGGACAAGAGATAGTACGGGACTAATGGACCGGTGTAAAAAGCTGAAAAAATTGGTACGGGACTAACGATAGTCCTGGGTCAGAGAAAGTCCGGGGTTAAGAAACACAAGTGTAAAAAGCCCTTAAAAAGCCCAAGAAGGTAGGCATCAAATCCATAAAATAGACACATACATTGTACTGTAGGGCATTATTAGTCTTTTATGGTCTCATACAGCCTTGAAGCTGTTGTGTCATTGTTTTGTCTACAGATTTATTGGCCCTTTGTACGTGTCAGTTTGTATGCATTCTTAAACTCAAGAAGCATTACTGACAAAACATGTCATGCTACAATATAATCATTTATGAGAAATCATTATTCAATTTTGTCCATTGATATAAACAAGCCATGGAAATACCAGCCATATATTTCCAAAATCAATGGAAACAATTTCAAATTTCATGCACATTCCTCAGCTTACACAAAGGAAGTGGAACTCAAATAATGTTTTTCAAACCCATTCAAAAATATAACAATCCATTTCACAGGAAGTTGAATTCAGCAGTGAAATGTACAGAGTTTAATGCACCAGTTATGTATTTTTCAGGAAGCGATTGAAATGCCAAGCAAAGTTCACTTTCCACGACACTGTATCAGACCTTCACATACACATATACAAAAGAATATGTTGTGGTCAGGTGACCCCCCCCCCAAAAAAAAAAAAAAAAAAAAAAATGGCAGCCAAAATGTCCGGCAAAAAACGGAGTGAAATTCCCTTTCGTTTCCTTCTAAAGGGAGAAATTGTAAGCATTGGTTTAACCTATTTCGAGGGTGGTGAATTCGAATCTGCATGATGCAACTCTTGGCCAAAAACGGAAATTCACATGTACTTCCTTCTAAATGGTTGACAAGTGAAAACAATATTTTTACCCTATGAGGGTGTTTAAACCGAATCTGAATTATGCAACTCTTGCATTCCAGAAAGTTTTGCAATGTCGATAGTAGCCGAAATGGCCCTTAGAAATTAAAATTGCAATACTATTTTATGAATATTACCTTACAAATCTTGAAAAATTGAAAACAAATAATGTTGTTAATGGTTTTGCCCTATTTCGATTGCGCTTAATTTGAATCTGGTTGGGGCAACTCTTGCATTCTTTAGGGGTTTTGAGATATTCAAGATTACAGCCAAAATGGGCGGGCCCAAAAAATTAAAATGGCATTGTAACTGTTTACTTTTATATAGATGGTGAAAAATTAACAGTAAATGATGGTCTTCACGTATATTTTCCGGATGAATCCAAGGGGGAATCCGGATCTGGTTGATACTATTCCTGCATCCTTGAGGGCTTTGATTTGGGCTACTCAAGTGGAGCGAATTTGTCAAATCAGCCAAAATGGTATGCCCCCCCCCCCAAAAAAAAGCCTCAACAATATTAATGTATACACCAAAATATTCCAATAATGTGCTCCTCAAAGGATGTTTTCACCCGTACTTAAAAGGTTATTTTTAACATTAATTCTCTGGAAGAATTGAAAGCCTGACACTATACGAATTACACAACTGACTGATGGTTTTATCTCCTTAAAAAGATATGAAAGCTGGTTTGCGAAAATTGGCCAACAATATGGCTCTCACTATCTGATTACTTACCTATATTGGCTTGTTTAATCGTTTTAAATATTATTTTTTTCCCACAAAGTAATCACTGATGACTTGGCAACAGATCTCTGTTTTTGATAAAAACCCTTCTTACATTCTGATTAATTTAGTTGAATAGTAATGACTGTTTGTATGACTATCATTCTCTAGATGTGGAATAATCCGCGGAGTGGAAATTTAAATGAGTTTCGTGCTCCATATAGAACTATCTCGAAATGAGAAAGATATTTTTTTTTGTTTATATCAGTACTTGACAAAGTTATGCTCTCATGCGGAGATTGTTAAACAAGTGGATTTCGCTAAATTGGCAAATCGCTAAAGTCAGTCTTCTTTGGTTCATTTTGTTTTGATCTGTTTGATCATGCTCCTCCATCTCGATAAGTCCTTGTCCCTCCCTAAAGGCTAAACTTTTCTACAAAATGATATTCATGATGACGCTCATGAGTATTGAACAGATAGGTGTAATACTCAGGGTATTACTATATAATATCCATATATACAAGTATGATTTCAATATCATCGACATGTAAAAAAATCCATGCCAGACATAATATTGGAATATCTCAGTATATTACCATTGTGACGGTAATTTTGGATGCCATTTGACAAATTTGACAAATTCGCTCAACTAAATTGAATTAAAAAATATACGAATTATTGCTTTTCACCCTGGGTTCAATGTATTACCCCGCTTCACTTTCATAGAGCACAATATTTCGCCATTTATAAAAAGATATTAAGGAATTTCCGGTTATACAGGACATTATCAATATCTCAAAACATTGAGCACCCTCAAAATGGGGTAAGACCATCAATTCATTTTCAATTTTTCACCAATTAGAAAGAAACATTAATATTGGAATGTCAATTTTTGACAGTTATTTTGTCGGTCATCTTGAACATCTTCAAAACCCTAAATAATGCAGAAGTTGATTCAACCAAATTGGGATTCAGCACCATCAAAATAGGCTTAAACCATCAAAAAACATTGGATGGACGGTAAAACAAGGTTCAGCCTCTGGCACCCAGATTATCGTGAGGAAGTGGGGTATCTCTCTATAGCCACTCCTCCCATATTCTCAGAATATTACAATTCTCACTCTTTTCATAGAAACAAAACAATATCTCATGAAAAGTGTGCACCATATCTCTGAATTTTAGGTCTGAAAAATGCAAAATTTATCTTGGGGTGCACGTCACGAGACCGACACCCACGAGTCATACATCCCACGAGTCAGGTGCGCCGGAAGCAGTTTTGGATTTTTTTTTTTTTTTGGGGGGGGGGCAAATATTGCAGGGGGCTCACGATAGACCATACATATGTTACACAATATACACATACACACACACACACACACACATCTATATATATATATATATATATATATATATATATGTGTGTGTGTGTGTGTGTATATATATATATATATATATATATATATATATGTAAAGTGGCGTACGGTGGGTCGAAACATTGGGGGTGGGCACCTTGTGGAAAAGTAATTTTGACGGTGTGTATGCTTGTGCGTGTGTGCGTGCGCAATAATGGGACTACAATACATTACGGAATGTGATACACTCAACAACGCAGTCATTGAGCAACATTGTACGTTTTCCTTACATGGATTATGGAATGACGGTGTGAAACGACAAATTATATAGGCCTACTGTCAGCAACATCAGGAGAATTGCATAACGATAAAATGCGAGCGAGCGGAGCGAGAGAGCTTGAAAATTTTGCCATTTTACAGTCCCAAAACTGCCGTTTGTAGCTATATCTTTCGCTTTGGAAATTAAGGGGGGGGGGGGCATCGGGCGCAACTGCTGGCAATTACTGGCGGCAACATTAGGAGAATGGCATAACCATTCAATGCAAGCGAGCGAAGCGAGCGAGCTTGAAAATTTTGACATTCTACAGTCCCAAAACTGGCGTTTGTAGCTATATCTTTCGCTTTGGAAATTAATGGGGGCGCATCGGGCGCAACTGCTGGCAATTACTGGCAGCAACATTAGGAGAATGGCATAATGATTCAATGCGAGCAAGCGAAGCGAGCGAGCTTGAAAATTTTGACATTCTACAGTCCAAAAACTGCCGTTGTAGCTACGTTTTTCGCTTTGGAAATTAAGGGGGAGGCGCACCGGGCTCAACTGCTGGCAATTAGTGGCTCCAACGTTTATAGGAAAATGGCATAACGAATAAATTTGACGATTGATTTTGACATTTAACAGTCCCCAAACTGCCGTTTGTAGCTATATTTTTTTTTTTCGCTTTGGAAATTAAGGGGGGGGGGGTGTTGGCGGCCCAGGCGCAACTGCTGGCAATTACTGGCAGCAACATCAGGAGAATGGCATAGCGATTGAATGCGAGCGAGCGAGCTTGGAAATTTTGACATTCCAGTCCAAAAACTGCCGTTAGTAGCTATGTTTTTTCGCGTTTATTCATTTATATACATATCTATCTTATTTTATCTATTTTTATTTTTATTTATTTTTTTTTGGGGGGGAGGGGGCTTTTTTGGGGGGCAAAAATGCGTTTTGCCCCCCCCCCCCCCCCCCACACTTTTTGGATGGGGGGGGGGGGGGGGCCGCCCCCCTGCCCCCCCCCCCCCCCACTTCCGGCGCCTATGCCACGAGTTGCATACAGCCCACAAGTCATACAGCCCACGGTACAGCTCACAAGTCATACAGCCCATTATAGTTATACAGCCCACGAGTTCGACACTGTAAATAAAACCACGAGTTCGACATCAAGTAAAATAAGCTCATGAGTTATACAGCCCATGAGTTCGACACTATGCAGAAAAGGCTCACGAGACCGACAGTACGCAAACAAAGTCCACGAGACCAACACTATAGGCAACGAAGGCCCACGAGACCGACAGGATGAACAGTGCCAACTGTAGACCTATGGTGTCCAGATACTGTGTAATGGCATAAGGTAGATATATGAGAGCTGGAAAAGGAGAGGTGATTAATATGGTTTCACCCCCTCATTTGCCCTCCCTCACCCCCTGAAATGTTCAAGATCTTTAATTGCGTTTGCGTGTGTGAGTGTTTGTTGAAAAAAATAAACGAAATTCAGTAAAAGTTTGCTTCAGATCTTTCCACATTGATTTAAAAAGTGCCAAAACACCTTCGTTTAACTTTCCGCAAAACGCGTACACTTAGAAAGAAAAAATGAAATGTGGACATTCAGATCAACCAACTAGAAAAAAATACCCAGTTGTGAAGTGAAGTTTACAAGGAGATATTTCACAAAATAATCAATGTTGCAGTGCACACCTGCTTTACATGATCTGAAGGGGGCGTACGTCATCTGCCAAGGTGTTGATTTAGTAGAAATTCACAGAAAATAACGTAATTGTCTTTTAAGGTAGAGCGTTAAGGATTCGGAAAAGAAGACGCATCCATGAAAACAGCAACTCTATATTATCATGAAATATACACGGTTTTGAGAAGAATATTTTTACAAACACCAGCCACAAATCGAGGTGAATCCCTGCGATAAAACGTTTTCATCCATTGAATGTCATGCAGTCTATAGTTACATTTATAATTGCAAAATGAACTCTAAAACGTCTCAGCAGGCGGGTAGGATAATGAGGCTTACTTAACTAGTGAAGCGAGAAAGAAAAGGGAGAAAAAACTTACATCCTGTCCATCTTCTAACTTGAAATCGGAAAAGCCTAATAAAAATTACACAATGACATTATCATGGCAAAGATCTAAAATTAACCAAATATTGTTTTTGTCCTCTTTCATCTATTCTTTTTTTTTTGGGGGGGGGGTGCCATGGAGAGTATACAATTTTATTTAAAAAAACAATAATCGGTAACAATGTCTCTCCCCTTAGTGTGACAGACTGCCCCGACACACGTGTAGAAATACATATTTGATGTCGCTGATATGTAGAAAGTGTTATTCAATTAGTTAAAATCTCTTTGCTCGATAGTGTGACGAAATTGCACCCGCTATGTGTTATTTTTCCCTTCGTGCATGGAACACCCTGTACAGGTATAACTTGAAATTGACATGTAGATGGCGCTGTTCATCCTGTCGGTCTCGTGAACGTGAACTACTAGTACTTTGCGTAGTGTTGGCTTCCCTTCCAAAAGCCCTATAGGGGGTTAAAATCACAACCTCTGTATCTCTGTAGAGTTTCTTTGGTAGTTGAGTAGTCCGCAAGGTCTGTTTTGTTACACTTTCCCCAAACCACAGAGCAATAATCTATGTGAGGAAGGATAAATGAGTAATACAGCTGTGCCAGAATCGTTTCTGTTAGAAAAAACTTTATCCCCCTGATACATGCTATTGCTCGATTAACTTTTCTAGTTATATTAGATACGTGTAATGACCAGTTTAAACTCTGATCAAGAATTACACCAAGATACTTAATATTTGTAACGTTTTCAAGGTAATCTTCTTCATGAGTAATTCTTAGGATCTGATTTCTAATTTTACGTTTGGTTCCAAAAACCATAACTTTCGTTTTTGTGGCATTGATTTTCATTTGATTAATTCTGAACCATTCACACAATGAATTATATTCCTTTTGCAGGGTCATTTGAATACTAAGAATATTTTTCCCTTGCAAAACAATGCCGTGTCGTCAGCGTAAAGGGTGATTTTAGTTTGATTTTCAAAAGATAAATTACACATATCATTGATAAATAGACATAAAAGTAAGGGCCCCAGAATGGAGCCTTGGGGAACACCAGAAGACAAACCTTCTCAAATGCACTCTGGGCGCCTTGAAAAGAAACACATTGCTGTCTGCTACAAAGATAAGATGAAAACCATTGTAGTTCAGTAGTTTTTATGCCATAGTAAGGCATTTTTGATAAAAGAATTTCGTGCGATACAATATCAAAGGCCTTTTTTAGGTCTAAGAAAATTGCACCTGTTATAAGGCCAGAATCAAGGTTATTCAGCCAAAAATCAGTAATTTTGATTAAACATGAAGCCGTTGAATGCTTTGGGCGAAAACCTGATTGCCTCTGCGATAGCAGTTTGTTTTCTTGCAAGTATTCGTAAAGTTGTATGTGGACCGCCCTTTCAAGAATCTTTGACACACAAGATAATAAAGATATCAGACGAAAGTTGCCCAGTTCACTTGTATCACTACCTTTGGGTGCAGGAACAATCTTGGCCTTTTTAAAATCACTCGGGAATTGCCCAGAGTTTAAAGATTTGTTTAAAATACATGTAAGAGGTTCCGCGATGTACGGAGCTGCGGATTTCAATAGCCTTGGATGTAAGTCATCTAAACCGGCAGCTTTTTGACGTCTATTTTTTGTAATTCTTTTTTGACAAACTCTATTTCAATTTCTTTGAATTTAAAAATTGATTTCACTTGTGACAATGTATTCAGGGAGTTAAAACACTTTTCGGATCGAGTGAAACCATTTCCGACATTAACAAACATCTGATTAAACGCTTCAGCGATTTTATACTTATCTGAAATAATGTCATTGCCTATTTTGATATTTGAATTGATTGTAACTTTTTTCTTTGGCAATAAATCTTTCAGCACTTTCCACGAGTTCTGCATATTGCTGTCGCATTGTCGTAACCTGATGGTATAAAAATATTCCTTCTTAAGTTTCTTATTCAAATTATTGACTTTGTTTCTAAGATGTTTGTATTTGTCCCAGATAACGTTCAGATGACTTACATCCTCTTGACATGGTGTTTGACCTTTCTCAGACGATCTTCTTTTCAGTTCAGTGAACTTTCTCGTATGGTAATCACGATCTCTGGCTATTGCTAGATAATCATTAGTAATCCATGGGGCACCTCTTAACTTCTTTCGGACAGAGACAGTATATTTTGTAGGTTTTGCTCAATCTTTAAAGTGTACCTGCTTACGCAACGAAGACACAACTACTCCCTCTTATGCTCACTCGACATGGGGTGCTAGATCTTGGCTGCATTATCTGACAATAATCCTAAACTAAATGGATTTTGCAGTTTAATGAGAGTTGACACAGCTATTTTCCTCTAAAATTGTGCTCAACCAACCAACCAACCAAAAAAAAAAAAAAAAAAAAAACAAACATGAAAAGTGTCACAACAGATGTGAAGGGGTGAAACGATGGATGATGAAACAAGAGCGCTTAGTCACTGTATACACAGAATACTTCACCCCCCCAAAAAAACCCACAACAACAACAACAACAACAACAACAACAAATACAGTAGTATGTATACATTTAAAAAGTAACCAAAATTTGCGTTTGATGTGTGCTCACTCATGCACGATTCCATTTCAAGAAATCATTCCAATTTTTATACTGACGTTAGTCAATATACGTGCAGACATATCATTGCCATTTTATTTTTGCAAATTTTTTGTTTTCGTTGAATAAATTGCCCCAAATTGATTACTCCTTTTTTGTGTGTCTGTGTAATGGTAATGATATGTATGAGAATATCTAACAATTTATGATACAACTTTCAGTTCATGACATTATAAACAAATGACTTATATATACCTTACAAAATAATGCTAATGAAATGCCTACACAATCATACAATATTTACCATTTAAAAATGGTAATCTATAGATGCAAGTTACCACCTCGCGGACGATCTGCGAGTGAAATAAGGGCAAATGCGCAAAAAGAAAATAAGCAGAAGGGAAGTGAAAAAGTTGATCCCGATCAACACGATTAAGCAGCACGATTAAGTGAGGTTTGTTGCGTTTTGATACGATCTAAGATAATCTGATGCGATGATCACGATCAAAAATTAATCGTGTTAATTGTAGAAAATTTTTGAACCGTCCAAAAATTGTCTACGATTAACGCGATTGCCACGATTGACCTCAAGATCTGATGCAATCCGATACGATCTAATAAGATCACCATGATTGCTTCACGATTAAGTATTTTGTATTCCGCAGGGTGGTAGACTGCATCTTTAGATTATTATTTCCAAACGGTACATTGTATAATTGTGTGGGCATTTCATTAGCATTAATTTTGTAAGGTACATATAATTGATTTGTTTATAATTTCATGAAATGACAGTTGTATTATAGATTATGAGATATTTTCATACATTGTGTTAATGATATTATCATTAATATGTTATCATTACCATTATACAGACACACAAAACAGGAGTAATCTCCCGTAATCAAAATAGGGTACTTTTTTTAACGAAAACAAACACTGAGCAAAAATAGGATGGCAATTGTATGTCTGCACGTATTGAATAACTCCAGTATAAAAATGAGAATGATTTCTTTGAATCGTTCATTAGTGAACACACATCAAAGGGAAATGGTTACTTTTTAAAAGTATATACTGTAGAGTATTTCGGGATCATCCCACTAGACCGACACCCACGAGTCAAACAGCCCACGAGTTCGACAGTGAAAAGAGGTCCGTGAGTCATACAGCTCACGAGTCATTATACAGCTCATGAGTTCGACACTAGGCAAATAAAGCCCATGAGTTTAACACTAGGTTAAAACAGCCCACGAGTTCGACAGATACCACGGGGCTTAATGTGTCGGTCTCGTGGGCCATGTTAGCTTAATGTCGAACTAATGGGCTGTATGACTCGTAAGCTGTATGACTCGTGGGCTGTATGACTCGTGAGCTGTATGACTCGTGGGCTGTATGACTCGTGGGTGTCGGTCTCGTGACGTGCACCCGAGTATTTCGGGGGGGGGGGGGGAGGCAGTGTGAAGTATTCTGTTTCTTGGGTATTGTACATAATGATTATCGTTTGACCCCTTTACATCTATTGTGACACTTTTTTGGGGGGGGGGGGTAGAGGAACTGGCTATCTACCTCAGGGATCACTCGAAGATTTAGGAGTGATCCCTGACATCACTCCAAAACGAGTGAAAATGAACATTTTCACTCAAAATTCACTCCCATTTCACTCTAAATTCACTCTTTTTTGTATTCACTCCTTTAAGAATGAATATTTTCATTCGATTTTTTTTAGAGAGTAAATATTTGTCATGTTTTTTTTTTCTGGGGAAGAGGGGGCAATGATCTGATCTTTTGTATTCTCTTTTTTTTTGGGGGGGGGAGGGGAAGGGTGAGCATGTTGATTTGATTATATATCAATTTCTTTAGGTTAAAAATTAGAGGAGGAACTATCTGATCAATTTCTTGAGGTTAAAGATTAGAGGAGGATCTATTTGAGGTTGTGGCTGGCCTATACGTGCTGCTTTCTCTCTGATGGTATGCTAATTGTCATCATCCTCAACCTGTCAACCCTTGCCATCATCAATGGTCGTGGATAGTCAGCCGGACTATAATATTCCTATTCGGGTTCAAGCTCACCTTAAATGGGGGTCGCTTTTGATCACGATCGTGAAAGATATCGTATCTTATCTCAACAGCCCGCATTGGTTCTCGGTATTTGTATTGGAACGTATCAGAACGTAGCTGCACGTGCCAGATAGGGGATCCCGATCGTAATGATCTTGTTAGATCGGAACCAATCGAAGACTCAATCGGGACAATCCTATCGGATCGTATTTGAACGGGAGACTAGATCGTGGCAGATAGTGTTGCTTGAAATAGATCATCGTGACCATATCGCATCTATTGTACCAACACCTCGTATCCAATCGTGAAGTTTCAGACAAGTTCAGCAAAATTTCCACGATCAGTTCGTAACGGATCGCGCCCGCACGGTAGTGGGAACGCCGCTTAAACTGGAAGACTATTTAACAAAAACAGAGTAAGTAATTCACAAATTTTGCAAAAACTCTTTAGAGTACGGAATTCAGAGCTCCAATAATAATAAAAAAATATGATAATAGAAAATAAGCGTCCGGTGATACGATCCACCCTTCTACATTAAGAGCAGTCTTACAACTAATTACTTCATCATCTATAGTCCAGTCAAAATAAGAAGAAAGTGGCAAAAGAAAATGCAACAGATACCACTCCACATGCATTTAACTTGGAAGAGCTATCAAAATAACATATTAAAAGTTCCCTAAAATTCGAGTGGTGCATGGATCAATGCCTAATGTACATAAATCCAAAATGGTCGCCATGTAACCCATTTATGCTTATATCTTCGGGCATAAAACCTACGCTCTTAAAACATCCGAGTCAGAACTGACCCGGAACTGTGTGGGTCCGTTGGGGTCATACACCGTTCCGGGTCAGAAATGACAAGGATTATGGTCAGATATGACCCATTCAGAGTCATGAATCGGGTCAGGATGACCCCATTTTGGGTCTTCATGACCAAATTCCAAGTCATTTCTGACCCGGAACGGTGTATGACCAAAACGGACCCAGTTCCGGGTCAGTTCTGATTCGGGTCTTTTTAGAGTGTATAGAAAGTCAATTCTGGTAATCTAAACCTATGGTTTTTTTTTTGGTTATTTTTTGTTTTTAGGTCAAGGAACACAATTACGACTTCACTAGTAACTGAAAAGTATTTCTTTGTACATAATTTGCATAAATTTGCATATAAATGCATTCAAAATGGCTGCCATATAATTTCACTTTTTCATTTCATTTCATTTCAATTTATTTTCATATTTCTCACATAATATAGCACAATATAAAGTAAATTGATACGAAAATTATACAGAACATGATTCAAAATAGAACTTCACCGGAATGTTCAAAAGTTTGTCTTGGTATAAACACAAGGTCTGTATACATGCGAGTTAAACTGTCCGAGATCATAATGCGAAAAATATAATGGGGCCTGCGTAAAAGCAAGCTTGATCAGAGCCGCAGGTCCCGTGATAAAATCAGATTAGGGGAAGCATAAGTACAGATATTTTTTAGACCATACTATATAACTGGGGGATCCGATTAAAACGAACAAAGATCAGATCAAATAAGTGTAATAATAATGGCCTGGTAATATCTCAGGAAATACAACATGTATAGAATGTATAAATTCTGGTGTCTAATATAGCACCTGCATAATGATGTTCTTCAGGTCAAGGAACACAATTATGATATCAATATTGTAACTTAGAACCATTCCTATAATTTGCAAATCATAAGCATTATGGCTTGTGCACCTAGTTGAATAGGAATTTGGAAGTACTGTACCACCCATAATCTCCTCAAAATAAAGCCTCTCAACATTAATCAATATAAACAGTATCAAACAGAACCGATTTTCATTCAACTTTAACTTCAAATTACATTTATAGCTTCCAAGTGTGCTCATATAAGTACACAAAAATCGAAATCTTTGAATTGTTTAAAACATCTCATAATTGCATAAAATGTGAGAATTTGTCTTTATGTTTAATGCATGCTTGTATCTATAGCGCAATATATGTATATACATATTTTTTGTTTTTGCGAGAGGAAGGTTCATCAATTAATTACGAGCATGTTTATACAATAATATATATGAGTTGATGTACAAAAGTTACATGAGTTTGGTACAGAAGTTGTTTTTGTCATATTTTGGTGCCTTTTGTCACTCAGTGACTTTCTGAGCAAGAGACCCATTTAGAATTTACCCGAGGATCTCAAGTTTACCTTCCATGCAGTCTTGCAGACTATTTCCAAACAGAAGATCAAAACTAAAAACTGGCCCGCGGCCCCAATTATACATGATAGATTAGTCCCGGCCGCGGCCAAAAGGGGCACTCCTCTACCATGAACAAGCGCGCCGGAACACTTTTGGTTTGTTGTTGTTGTTTTTTTTTGTGGGGGGGGGGGGGGTGGGCAAACTCTCGATGGGGGCACATTATGTGACGGTGTGAAATCCTCGGCGAGGGAGTGAAGCGACCGAGCGGGGGTACCAAGGTAGGGACATTTTGTAAAAACAGAGTCCAACAGTCGCATTTATAGAGCATGTAGAAGCAAATTTCTAGGAAATTAATCAAAGTGGAAAAAATTTAGTGAGAAGGACTATGATTATAACATACGGGGGTACATTTATGTGACGGTGTAAGATCCTCGGCGAGGGAGCGAAGCGACCGAGCAGGGGGCAGGTGTGGGAGGGGGGTAACTGCGACCAGCCCCAACGCGTAGCGTTGGGGCTGGTCGCAGTCAGGAGGGGGGGGGGGGGGATACCCCTCACACGGTAAGGACTTTTTGTAAAAACAGAGTTCAAAAGTCGCGTTTATAGAGCATTTAAAAGCAACTTTCTAGGAAATTAAACATAGTGAATTATAATATAATATAAAATTATATAGTGCGAAGGATTATGATTACAGTTTAACATACGGGGGGTAAATTTCTTATGTGATGGTGTGAGATCCTCGGCGAGGGAGCGCAGCGACCGACAGCGGATGGAGGGTGTGGGAGGGGGATACCCCCTCCCACGGTAGGGACTTTTTTTTTGTAAAAACGGAGTATAAGTCGCGTTTATAGAGCATTTAAAAGCAAATTTCTAGGAAATTAAACATGGCGAAAAAAGTAGTGTGAAGGAGTACGATTATAACATACGGGGGTACATTATGTGACCATGTGAAATCATCGGGGAGGGAGCGAAGCGGGGTAGGGACTTTTTGTAAAAACAGAGTGTAAAAGTCGCGTTTACAGAACATTTTAATTCAAATTTCTAGGGAATTAAACGTAGTAAAACAAACATCACTTCAAAGGGCTATCATCATAACTTATGAAAACCGGCTGTTCATTTTACTATACGGGTGGAGCGAGCGAGCCACTTTCACTTTGCCATTCGTCTGAAATGTATTCATTTAAAGCTTAAACGTGATCGCATTGTTCGAACAATAAGAATTATGCATATTATTGCTAAAAAGCATAGAAGAAAGGGAAAATGTGTAAGGTTTACTAAAGGTATGTTTCAGGGGGCACACTCGAGGACGCGAGGCTGCCATCTACACACTTACTCATAAGTAAATATTAGTGTGTATAGATATTATAATGTATATTGATAATGAATTATGATTTTACATTTTCAGTTATGAAATTGACAACTTTTAGACAAGAAAAGTGCCTTTATTGTTCACTTTGGTCTTTAAATAATTGATTAATTATTTATCACAGGGGCACGGGGGGGGGGGGGACAAAAACTCGTTTTGCCCCCCAAATTTTATTGGGGGGCCCCTGCCCCCCCCCCCCCCCCCCCCGCTTCCGGCGCCCTTGGTCATAAAACACTTGAAAGTACCCTTAAGATTGTAGGGTCCCTGTACTCATGGTCTTTATTCTTTTCCCCATTCCTGGATATAGAGATTTTTTTTTTCAAAGATTCTCTAATTTTGTATATCAACTCATATGAACATGCTCGTAATGAATTGATGTACCCTCCCTCATGCAAAAAAAAAAAAAGTATTGCAGCATATGCATTTAACATAGAGGCAAATTCTCACATTTTATACAATATATGAGATGTTTTAAACAATTCAATGATTTCAATTTTTGTGTACCATAATATGCACTAGGCCTATGCATCAGCACACTAACTTGGAAGCTAATTTGAAGTTATAAAGTTAAATGAAAATAAATGTTCTGTTCTATACTGTGTACATATTACATTAATTTTCAAAGGCTTTATTTGAGAAAATTATGGATGGTGCAGGGGCGGATACAGGAATTTTGTAAAGGGGGGGCGCAACTAATATTTCTGGTGCCACTTTCGGGTTTCATTTCTTTTTTTTTCATTTTATTTCTATTGTTTTTCACGAAAAATAAATTCAATTCAATTCAATTCAATTCAATTCAATTCAATAGTAAAGGGGGGGGGGCGTGCGCCGGTTGCGCCCCCCTCTGGATCCGCCACTGTGGTACATTACTTGAATTTGAATTGAATTGAATTGAATTTATTCGTTTAATATCCATTTTTACATTGCATTGTTGTTTACATATTGACACATAATATGACAGTAACATATCAGCATGAATTGACAGAATATAGGGTACTTATACAAACAGAAATGGGGTGACCCAACTAAAAGCAAAGCTTGTAAAATTTGTAGGTCACCATGACGAGTAATATTCATAATTATGTACAGAGTATATAATTGAGAGTAACATATATACAGACTCCTGAAACATATTTACATAATTTGTGCTATATTTACATCTTAGTAGTAAATATGAATGAGAAAGAGAGGGAGAGAACGAGAGAACGAGAGAAATAGAGGAAATAAAGCGAGAACCGAAGGGGGGAGAGAGGGGGAAGAAAAAGAAAGAAAGAAAGACAGAAAGAGAAAAAATAAACAGTGGAATTAAACTGAATAGGAATTCCACATGAATAATATACCATGTAAAAATTGATATAAGATTACCTTATAGGGTAAAAATGTCCAGGGTATAGGATTATAAAGGCTAGTTACATCGTAACATATTTACTCAGAAGACTTAGTTTTAATTCGTATTTGCCATTGTTTTGAGGCTTATGGTTTGTTGAAGAGAATAGGCTAAAGAGTTCCAGTATTTTGGTACTTGCAACTTGTTACGGAAATTCAAGCAACTATACGGGTGTAAAGCTAAGCATATAGGTTGTGAAATGTAAATGTTCTTTGCCCTTGAATTACCGGTAATGCATATTACACAGACATCACAATCAACATTGTGCAGGTTGTATGTATACTTAATCTTACAAGTATTTATAAGTGTGTTCATATTAGTAATTTGAATATATGATATTTGTATAAGAGTGTAAGAGTGAAGAGACACAAGGGGACCCACTTACAGATGTATAGATTATTAAGATATGGGCATGCAATAAGCCATATGGCGGCCATTTTGCATCGATGTGCATATATGCAAATCGTGTATAATAGAAATGCTTTTAAGTTACAACTGATATCATTTTTGTGTACCTTGACCTTAAAAAAAAAAAAAAAAAAAAAACACACACACACACACAAAAAAAAAACCCCCACAGGTACATGTATCTAGAAACCAGAATTTACTTTCTACAGGTTTTTTTTTGTGCCGAGACATTGACCGCGTTATGGCGGCTAATTTGGATGCATTTAAATGCAAATTTGTGCAAATTATGTACAGAGTAATACTTTCAAGTTATATTACTGATGTCATAATTGTGTTGCTAGACCTAGAAGAACTGGACACCAGAATTGACTTTCTATGAGTTTTGTCATGGCCGGCGCGACGTTTTTAAAAGTGTGTGTGTGTGTGTGTGGGGGGGGGGGGGGGGCAGTTTATATTTCTGGTGCATGGCCACTTCCGGGTTTCTCAGCTATAACAAAGGTGGTGAAACTACTAGTAACAAGCTGATGAAAACAAGCCTCCCCCTCCCCTAGCTCCCCCCCCCCCGTTCCGCCGTCCCTGTTTAGTCCCAAGATAAGCATAAATTGTTACCGCGATTGTTACATGGCGGCCATTTTGAACATTATGCTAATTAGCATTGATCCACCACTCGAAATTTAGGAAACTTTTAAGTTTTTAGCCCGATTCAATTATGCAATTAGTGGAATGGTTTCTAGCTGTTGCACTTTGTGTTGGGTTACTGAGTATTCCATTTTGGACTGATCCATTAAAATCTGCGCATCTCCAGTACCTGCAGCGCAGTCAGGGAATTAATTGAAGTGGTCGCCGGCGCCGCGCGCGCGCGCGCGTGCAGCTTGCCGTATACGCGCAAACTTAAACACACGCATACTCTTTGGATATAATACACGTACATAATTGTACAAGTGTGCGTGCTACACCAGCCTAGCTAGCTAGCTACCTACTTGCTACTTAAACTTTAAGTGTGGTAAAGAAACGTACATGTAGGTTACGTACCATAAACAGGGGCCGAAGAATTGATTGTAGGCCTAGAACCTCTACATTTATTTTATGATATGAATACGTACCCCCGCGCAGTACGATGTGAATTGTCGTTTTGATACCCAAGATTCAAGAACTAAGCAAATGACCCACAAAATGTTCCCTGATGACTGTGGAAATTGTGGCAGAGCCAGACACTACTGGCCCAGACTCAGAGACAGAGGAAGAAGAAAACAGTTCGTGTTCATTTTTTTACACATTTTTACTTCCCTTATCGGATTAGTGGTTCTACCATCATCATGCAGAGCAGGTAAGTAAAAGTAGCTCTTTTTTTTTCTTCTAATTTACTGTATATAGACCACTTGGAACACCACTTTGTCAGCGTAACGTTAGAGATTTAACGATTAGACCGTCTACATTTGTCATTGTTTCGTGGGGATAATGTTATTCATATTGTTAACCCCAGCGCGGGGCCCTCCTTCACACAATTCACTGTGGTCTGTGGGAGCTTCGCATTTGAGGCGGCATCTAGTTTCAACCAGAGGCTGAGGAGAGCCTCTCAAAGTGACTCAGCTAGGCCAGGTTAAATATTAATCATCAAATATGACCTGTGACACTTTCGACAACGGGCTGTCATCTTTCTCAAGACTCAAACGATGTCAATGGGCAACTGATGATTTATCATTTGGCACCAATTGGCAATCGCTGGGGCCCGTTTCATAAAACTTGTCATCAGTGTGACAGTGACGATTTGTCATAGATTTGACAAGCTACTGAAATCCTTGCATCTGATTGGCTGAGAGCAAATTTGTCATAGAAATGTGGCAGTTGTCACTGATGACAAGTTTTATGATGGGTCAGGTGTGACATATGAGTGATGGCGCCATCGTATGTCAGAGGCAATTACCAGGGATGTCAAGTTCAAAAAATTCTTATGAGTGAGATTTTCATGACTCGGCATCTCGGCGAGCGAATGTCCCCTCCCCCCCCCCCCCCCCCCCCCCCCCCCCCCCCCCCCGTGGCCTCCCACGGTAGGGAGCTTTTTCAATTTTTAGCTCTTAATGGTGCGATCAGGTGCATACTACTACATTAAGTGACTATTTTTTACTTATTTTGAAAGACAAAAGGAAAATATACCTTCAATTGTAACTATCACTTTAATCCTTTGAGCTATGCTCCTTACTATGGGCAGAGCTACCAAGTCTCACGCATTCTGTGTGAGACTGTGGTTAGGGGCCATCTCACGATCTCACGCATGTCACCCATTTTTCTCACGCATCGGGCGAAGTCTGCAACTTGGGCCTATAATTATAGGCATACTAGCTCAAAAGAGTGAAGTGATAGTTGCAATTGAAGGTTTATTTTCCTTTTGTCTTTCAAAATAAGTAAAAAATAGTCACGCATGCACCTGATCGCACCATTAAGAGCTCAAAATTGAAGAAGCTCCCTACCGTGGGAGGCCACAGGGGGGAAAAAAACCCTCACACACCCTCGCTCACGCGCACATTCGCTCGCCAAGATGCCGAGTCATGAAAATCTCACTCATAAATTTTTTTTAAACTTGGCATCCCTGTATGGGCCCAAATTGCAGACTTTGCCCGATGTGTGAGAAAAATGGGTGCCATGCGTGAGATCGTGAGACGACCCCTAAATGCTCGAGTCTCACTCAGAATGCGTGAGACTTGGTACAATCTGTAGCTCTGAATTACGTTTACTTACTCTAACTTGTACTGCGTAGGCCTAGATCTAGGGTGGTATTCTGAAAATCTTCCCAAATTTCTTCTTTAAGTTTCTTCCTAGCATAAGTCAGAAACTTAGGAAGTGCCAAGGAAAGACAGAATAGGTATTCTGAAATTTCTTCCGAGGAACTTCTTAATGCAGATTAGGCTATCCTTATAATATATCCCCACCCACGTCCGTGCTAAACTCAACTTAAGCCGATACGAAATGCCGTTACCATAAGCAGGGCTCCACACTAACTTTTTTCTTTGGTGGCCCAATTTGGCCACCAAAATCATCAATTTCAAATTTTTGGTGGCCCGAGAGAAAAATTTGGTGGCCCCCCCCCCAAACAATAAAAAACATTAAAAGTCCTGTTCTTTTTTTTAATGAGTCACATGCTCACAGCATTTCTGGGCAAAAAGTTGCAAATTTATTGACATACTTTTCAATAAATTTTGGTGGCCCGAAGCGGGCCACCAAATTTGCCCTTTTTTAAAATTTGGTGGCCCGACTTTCATTTTTGGTGGCCCCGGGCCACCTGACCACTGTTAGTGTCGAGCCCTGCCAAAAGGAACCAACCAATGACAATCAATCATGTGTTACTATTATGAAGTATGACATAGGGTTAAATACATGTGCGTGGCATGTCCCCTTCCTCATGCCCATTTCGCGCAGCAAAGTACAGTTGTGCGCAGTGTAAAATGGCAAGCGCCTATCACAATGTGCAGCTTGCTATAAGTATCTAAACGTAGTTAGGACAGGGGTGGAGCTTTCCTAAATATCTTCCTAAAATTCTTTCATAAGTGCATTCTACTAGAATACCAACTTCTTCCTAAGTCAGAAATTTGCATATCTCATCCCCATTTGTGTATCTTCCTAAGTTTCTTCCTAAGTTAAGGCAAAAAGTTTATGGGAAGAAACTTTGGAAGATTTTCAGAATGCCACTTAGGAAAAAATCCTGACTTTAATAGGAAAAAATTTCTTCCTAGAAAGAATTTCAAAATACCATGCACCCCTAGAATCCAGTAGGATTTTCAAGAAACGTGCCATCTCTGCAGCAATGAAACCATATGCAACAAGCTTAGAGACATACTGCGCTGGTTCACCCAAAGAACAAAAGTGTATCCGGGCAATTACCCTCCCCCCCATATTTACCTTAATTTAATTTCACGACATACTACACTACATACTACACTACATATATGGCAGAAAATACCACAGATTCATATCCCAAGCTCAGATTGTTGACTTGTATACTAGAAAGCCCTAGTGAATGGCAAAGACGTGTTATCATCAATTAGAAAGTATCTATCCAAGTATGTGTATCATTATTTAATGAGGATTATTTTCTTCAATTCTTTTTCTTCCAGTTTCCTCATGTTAATATTTACCTGTTCCCTCATTTCTTGTGATTTATATTGGGGTTCGAATATTCTAGTGTATTGTGCCTGTACCATGTGTGCTTTTGATTTTATGCGCACGAAAGACTTTGCGTGAAAGTGATCAATCTAGAAATAGGTGGTCGATGAGTAGCCTCTAGTTAGACTTACCATAAGCATGCACAAGGTCTAAGTTTAATAAGTTTAACCTCAGATCATGTCTAAAAATTGAAATGAGAAATCTACTGCATTCGAGAACATCTAATAGCCTAGGCCAACTTGCATCTAGACAGAAAACCCCATCTATCTGGAACAGTTTCAGACCCTCTTAACTAGGCCTAAACTAGCTAGCTATTTTACAAGAGATCTTCAGTTAGTATCCTGTGCTGTCTTCTACAAAATTGTGATTTGCTTCAATAGTAATAGGCCTATTAAAGTGAAAACATAGTTCTGGTAAGGGTCTGAGAACCCGTCTTGCACCATTTCATGTGTGCTTGCAATATATATCGAAAGAGTCTGCCAAGAAACTTACCTGGCTGACGCGATTTGCCGAGTTCAAGTTAGCCTGACCCCGATCGGGTAAGCTCTGAGATGCGAACAATTTTGGTTACCGGTAATATTTCGCATTTTCGTTGTTACCCAACGAATATCTTGTTATTGTACAGCATTATTTGACACAATTCTTAGGCATATGTGTATATTTTGGAGCAAAATTTGAACTATGTTTTGCCTTTAAAGGCATTATTTACTATTTGCAGATAAAACAAAAATCCAGCTTTAGTGCTTCATAATAGTTCTAAAATGTGAGTTAGGGATAGAAACAACCAGTGTAAAAAAGTCCATATTAATCAGTGTATACAAAATGTGAATAATAGTTATATTATAACTATTATTCACATTTTGTATACATTGATTAATATGGACTATTAAATAGAATTGTTTTTAGACTAGCCATCTATAGTTATGGTTTAGTGAGAAAAACAGTGATATCTCCTTATATTTCAGGCTTTAATGCAAAATTTTTATATCGTTGGATGTTTTTGTGAAACAACTGACATGTACACATATATGCATCAAATGTGATAACTCAAACAGTTTTGAATCACTGCTCCAAATGGTAAACAGTACCTGTAATATCATTTAGAAAAGAAAAGCTAATATTTACAATCTTTTTCTGAATTATTATTTTTTGACTGAAAGCATAGATATGAAGTTGATACCTTACCCATTGTCATCTGTTGGCAAAATTTATGTGTTGTGGTAATGAAACTTGTCTCCCCATGTGCAGAAATCAATCACATAAACTGGCATCAGAGACTGAGTAATTTACCATCTACTGTAGATCTAAGCTGAAAATCTGAACTAGCCCAGATTTAACAAAAGCTGGTACAAGTGCTCTTCAGAATAAAGTCTGAAATTGATTGAATTTCATCGTATGTTCTTATTTCTGTTAGTAATTAGTACAAATTCTGAGTGCTTGCATAATGGAGTTTTTTGTTTGTTTGCTTTTTTAAATGACAGACTAATTTGATCTGGTAGTATGATTAATTAATCTACTACACAAAAATATGACAGTTTTGTCAGTCCACGTAAATTACAATTGTATGTTCACCACTAAGTCTAGAAATGGTATTCCAAACATGGTGTTCAATGAAATTCAAGGGCTGTTCTTATCTTTTATAATCAATATTAGTCCCTTCAGTTGAAAAGAATGCATTTTCATTGAGCAGTTATTATTTGACTATGTTAGCACATAGGCCTATAGATGTCAGTCCAGTGTAACATTCTTGAGTTCAAAATTTACAGGAGGTTTCCAAATAGTGTTTCTTCAATACCGGTACCTAAGTGTTCTCACCAATTTGTCAAAACTTTGCATGCAAAAGGGATTGGCTATTTTTAAAGTGTTCTCAAAGATCATATATGGGGGTTATGCACACTGGAAACAGAAAATAACCTGGCGTCCTTGAAATGTACCTTTTTACCTTAAAAATGGCCATTTCTGAGTGTACTTTCAAGTTTGTTTATATGGCAAATCCAGAGGTGGCCCTTGTGGGACTGTGACCAAATTGGGGGTCAGTTCATGCACATTTTGATCTTCTTTTTGAAAGCACATGGTCATATTTTCTACAAACCTGGCAGGTAATATTGCCAGTGTGATGAACCACATATGAACCATGCCCCATTGGAAGCCCCAAATTCCTGAAATTAAAGTTATTTATTTCTTAGGTAGGTGTCTGCAAGGATGTGTGGAAGGTGAACTTGTGATGGACGAGTGTTAGACCTACTGGTCTCTTGCTGTAATTCTCTATTCTTGAGCGATGCCAATGTGAGATAGTAAGTGTTTTGAAACCAATCAAAATTATGCTTCCATACATGTCTTTTACCTCTTAATTTAGAATGTCTACCATGGTACTAATAACAAAACTTAATTTGCTTCCTCTGCAGACACAAATTTCTATGCCATCATGTATACTATAAAACCATAAATTTTCACATGCATGAAACTCGCAAATTTTTGCGAGAGCCAAGATTCCCAAAAGTAAAATGTACAATACATGAGTGGATGAAGTTGTGCCTATCAACTTTTGGGTGCACATGCTCAAGGTCAAAGGTCAAGGCCAAATGCTCGAATTTCACTATCTATGCTATGCCTGAAGGTATTTTCTTGAAAGTTAGGGTATAAGTATGTATTACTCGAGAAAGTTTTGGCATGTGAGGTCAAAGGTCACATGGTCATGTGAAAATGCTAATATTTCATTTTTTTCTCTATATCTCGGAAATGGTCCTAGGAATCCTCATTGAACTTAGAGCATGTGCATATACTGCCTGACAATGATTCTCTTGGGAATTTTGGGGTCACGGGGTCAAAGATCAAGGGTTAAAAGTTTCAGGTCAACTACTTATTCACTATTTCCCTCATATCTATGCAATGCCTGGAGGATTTTTCTTGAAACTCATTGTACACATGTATTATCAATTGGAAATTCTCTGGGAAAGTTTTTGGCTTAAAATGTCAACAGGTTAAAGGTCAAGTGAAAAAGCTACATTTCTCTTCCTCCATAACTCGGAAGTGGCTGAAGGTATCATCATGAAACTTCATATGTATCTATGCATGTACTGCCTGTCGTTGATTCCCTGGGTAATTTTAGGGTCGTGGAGTCAAAGTTCAAATGTCAAAGGCCAGGTCAAGATATTAAAATTGTACTATTTAATGCTGAAATTTCAGTTTTTCTCCATACTTTGGAAATTAGTCAATGCATACAAAAGGTTCAAGGTCAAGTAACAATCATCAATTCCCTAATACCTGCTCTCGAAACAGCCATTTATCCAATTAACATGTATACGTATTTCAAGGAAAGGGAACAATCACCACATTTGTGACAAATATGTTATTCTGATTTTTTGCCAATTATGTGAAACTGTCATCACACGTTGTCAAGACGTACTATAGATGTACAGTGCTCACCCGTTAATCGGGAACCGCTTTAGCGCGAACCCCACTTGAGTGCAACAAAACTTGATGCGACAAAATTTTCACATGTTATATCCACCGCTTAATCTGAACCAGGAACTGCTTTATTGGGACAAATCTGGCTGAAACACTTCCATTGTCGGTGTATTAATTTCTGAAAATAATACTGTAAAACATGATATATTCGCGACATGAAATTTTCGCGAATTGGAGCCGACAGCCTTTTTTGTGGCATGAAATTTTCGCGAATTGGAGCCGACAGCCTTTTTTGTGGCATGATATTTTCGCGAATTGCTACTGGCATTCAATGCATGTAGTGTAGACAAAAGCTTTTGCGTGCATTTTAATTTCGCGAATTTTGGCGCTCGCGAAATTCGCGAAATTAAAATGCACGCGAAAATTCCTCGTTTTACAGTAAGTAAATCCTTAGAAAAATGCAGGGATTTAATTTCCTTGCCAAAAGAATTATTTTCTCACAAGTTCCCGATAGATTATGTTGACTGCAGTCTAAACATTTGCCATTACTATAGACAGGGAGACGTAGTGAGGTGGTCTTATCGAGCGTCATCTTATCATTCGTCGTCAGCTGAACTACTCACAAACGTACACTTAGCAAGTTCACTGATCTCATTCTCACCAACCAGCCAGCTACATGGTCATGTAGCTGTGAAACTGAGCTCTCTTCGGCTTATCCCTCCTGCATACTGCATGCTCTCACCAACTCGTGTGTGACTGTGTGTGTGTGTGTGTGCCATACCAACACATGCCACCCACACACACACACACACACACACACAGTCCACTGTGTGTGCATGCCAACACATCACGCAGTACACTGTATGAAACCAAGGAGGTTCGAGAGATGGAGTTACAACTGACTATAATTATTCAATCAGCTGTCAGTTTTCTATGGATGACAAAAGAATTCCACAGGTGCATTTGTGCCTTTGATGTTTGATGCTTGAAGCCGCCATCTTTCTGAGCAATCTGAAGATTCATTTTTAACGCTAACATAATATTGGGTATATGCTGTTCGTTTATATATCAAATGCAATGAAATTTCACCTAATGATAAAGCTTATATCAAAAACAATTTAAGTCAATTCCGTTCGAAAATATGTGCAAAAGTGTAAATCTGAGCTGTATTTTGTTAAAGTGCTTGAAATTTTACCCTCACGGAAAGCTGGTTTTATCACTTTTCTCCTTATTTCTGCCAAATGAAACTAATATGGTATCATCTTCAAGTATTTTAGTTCTTTATAAATTAGTATGTCAGATTAGCATACAGACACGTACAGTCGAGTAATTTTGATATCTATTTCAGCAATATTTGAGCAATTTCTATTCGCGCACCCCTGTGCCTTTACCATTGTCTACCGCCCATCGTTTGTAAGTAGGGAAAGCGAAAAGTAATTACCATCACAAAGACATATCTTCCTTGGAAAGTGGCTTGTGATTATGCAATGAGACACGAGTCAATTGTCTTCGCATCTGAGCGGCAGATCCAGTTTGACACATATTCAAATATTTTTGAGTGGCGGCTTCGAGCATGGGATCAAAGCGAATAGGACTGTTGTGACTCCATTGCTTGAACCTCCTAAGTGGTGAAACTTCAGCTTTGAGATTGCACACATGCTACACAGTCGTCCACTGTGCAGGGTCTGCTTATCACCCCTTTCCCAGGGCATACATACTCAAGCAGGATTTGAACCTACGACCTCCTGATCACTGGACAGGCGTCATCTCCACTAGACCACCGAGCTTTCGCCCGACAGCCAGTGTTGGTTCTAATCCTTATAGCATGCAGCGGGTACTGCGTAATTATTCAAATTCATTAAATTCTTCCATCAAAATGTTTTCATTGATGATTTCATGTTCTTGACACATTGCCCTACATCGACGTAAATAAGCACTGAATTGATCAGTGTTTTAGTAGTAGCCATGATAAAAATCATGGGCGTACATACTTGAGCAGGATTCGAACCTAAGACCTCCTGATCACTGGACAGGCGTCATCTCCACTAGACCACCGAGCTTTCACCTGACAGCAATTAGTGTTGGTTCTAATCCTTATAGCATGGAGCGGGCCGGTACTGCGTAATTATTCAAATTTATGAAATTCTTCCATCGAGATGTTTCATAGCAACTCGATTGACACATTGCCCTATCGACGTAAAGAAGCACTGAATTGATCAGTGCATGGCTATGAAAACATCTCGACGGAAGAATTTCATGAATATGAATAATTACGCAGTACCCGCTGCATGCTATAAGAATTAGAACCAACACTTGCTGTCAGGCGAAAGCTCGGTGGTCTAGTGGAGATGACGCCTGTCTGGTGATCCGGAGGTCGGAGGTTCGAATCCTGCTCAAGTATGTATGCCCATGACTTTTATCATGGCTACTACTAAAATAATGTGTATGATACACAAAGTTATGACTACCTCTTCCCATATACCAGTTCACCTCCACCAGTCAATGACCCCTACCAATACTCTCCACCTCATCCAGTGAGTCATCGACCTTCATCATCCCTTGAGTATACATTGTTCATCTAGCCCCATCTAATTTATGACCAGGCTAAGCCAAACCTAAACATCCTGCCCTTTCCCCATTGATTACTTAGAATTGTTGTTAAGTCCAAATCCAAGAATACTACCTCCTTAATAAAACTAGTCCCTCCTTTGTTCCTGTAACAACCAAAGTTTTGCCCAATTAAAACCCCTCTTTAACACAAAGACTCCACCCCCATTCACCCATTCATAGTGTGTCACAAAAGTGTAACCAGTGACCAATGTGTAATCCTCGTGATTGAATGTATGAAGTGGATTACAAGTTGTAGAACATGCAGAGAACGAAGACTCAGATTCTGACGCTCTAAGAGAGAGGATCGCTCTGAGACGCCTCTCAAATAAAGTGCACATGGAAACTTAACTGAACTGTGTCGCCACTCATTTCTACTGTGTGTATAGGTTACCTCTCAAAATTATCAACCGATCCCAAGCAGCTAAACACCGCGACACAACATGGCGGAGAACCCGGCTTGATAGGAACAATTCATCACCAACATTGTGGAGCTACTAGTATAGTTGTGGAGCCCTGCCATCTCTAACCAATAGAAGGAGCAAAGTTTCATCTTCCCAGGACCAGGCAATTTTTGTCTTGCTGTGGAGGTCGAAGACTGATAAACTGACTAAACTTATCACTGCACAATTTGCCAGCTCTGTGACCACCCTTCACTAGAACCACTGCATCAACATTTGGCAACCACCAGTTTTGCCTGACTGAACTTAAATTTCAACAAAACATTGCCATTCGATGACGAATCATTTTCCAGAAGCTGAGATGACTGATAAACTATGCCATACAACACCGTCTGCCATCAATGTCTTTATGGGACATTGGATGATAACATGTTTTGATTGATGTGTTCTCCTCTGGCCTGACCGAAACCAAGATGACTGATACCGACGACCCCGACGACGAACTACCATAACAGGATCGACTGATCACCCCACCGGCACCGCTGACGACAACCAGACCTGCCAGATGACGCCCCACAATGTAGCCTGCAATGACAACTGTACGACATGGACGCCGCCGGCCATAACCAGCATTGCCTAGACATGTGACATGCGACAAACTCAACCCAACCTCAACAGTACGGACGACGACCAGCGCGACCCACAGAAATTTTGTGGATGATAAAGACAATTAGAATTAATGATTCATCCCTGAAATTCATTTTTGGACAGTGACACTTCAAATTGGACACATGCACTTATTCCTTTGTTTATTTGCGTGAATGTTACCTTGTTTGGACAGCTCCTTGGCATATCTTAAGTATCAACATTAATTTGTGAAACCCTTTGGCCTTCATTATGACCGGTAAGTGAAACACACTTTCATTGTTCCAATTTGAATGAGAGCAAGCATGAGAGTGGAATATGGAGTACATTATCTAGAATTTGGCTATGTTATTGGCAGTCTGCACTAATTTTTAAGATAGGCTGTACTATTGGATGCTGCACTCACTAGAGATAAAGTCAATGGTATAATTTTACTCTCTTTTTCAACAATCAAGAGTTTCTCATTCTGTTATTAAAAAAAAAAAAATCACTACCAGCATGGTTCAACAACATGCAAAACTAATATCCTTTCATTTTCACCATGTAACAATGACATAAAAATGTGTCCTACCATAAAACTAACAGACCCAATTACGTTTCCACTGAACCCATACTTGACGACAGACAGAATGGAATGCAAGTGCCCCCAAGGTCCATTGCCGAGCGAAACAGTACTTGAACTGTTCACCCCTAACACTCCTGACCATACATAAATTGTATACATGGATATTGTAGCTGGACAGCTCAAAACAAAATAAAGTCAACAAGACCTAATTAAAAAAAAAAGAAAAAAAGACAAGACAGGTTGACCAGTTCACACAGCCTCCACAAGCAAAATTAACATTACTTAATCTACAGTACAGTTTGGACATAAGACACTACAAGGGTTATATACACATCTAAATAGAGAAAACAATAGAAGACTGACCAATTCTCGTGATGATTGTATAACATGTAAATAGTCTCATGTATCTTTTTTTCAGTAGCATATAGAGTTCCAGGTGAACGAAAAAAAAGTATTGTTATGCTTTGTTATGTTTTGTTATGTTGTGTCGTGTTATCAGTTATGTTCTTACATTACGTAACTTCCTTTTAGTGTGAAACATAGGCTATGTTATGATAGTCATCCTATCCATTAAATGTTGACTACGATTATCTTTTGCAAGACAGTATGCTCAGTTTTTGAACGATATTAATCATGGCATCAATTTGATGTGTATCAAGCTTGAATATGACTCGTTTATGATACTAACAAGTTTGAAAGTACTTGTTCAATCGTTCATCAATTTGACATTAGTATGGATGAGTATGGAAGGAAACCTTTGCTTGACAGGATAGGATTGATAGTGAATTTATTCTATGTTGATACTTCAATATGAAGTATATGGGCCCCTTTTAACATAGACGCTATGAATACCTTGAGTGTCCTGTTGACCTTCCACCATATTGATGAGATGTTCCGTAATGATTATGTTCCATTAAATTTGAAGTTATTTCCGCATACTCTTTTGTGAAAGATTTGGCCAAATAGTTAAACATGGATGGATGGATGGATGACATGTGACTCAATTTGATTGTTTCTAGTAATTTACATGTGACATGAATACATACAAGTTTGAAAGTACTTGTCATTGTAAGGGGATCGCAATTCAAATAAAGGATCTTGGGCAAGTTCAAGTTTGGGTTCTCAGCACCGTTGGGTATAAGGCCCACTTTATTTTGTGTATAAAATCAACTCCAACAAAAGAGGGCAGAAGATGCTGCTTACATAACCAAACTAAAGGTTCTCCCTGTCCTCCACAGACATGAACAAATTATCACAACTGGAGCACTTGAGTTGTACACCTTGCAGTCGCGAGCTCACATAGCAAAAATGAGGGTATGAGGACAATGCCAATGCAGTGGCCAGCATGAGTAAGGGGACAGCTCTTTGTTTCCTTAGTTTGATATGGCTGGTCATAAACTTCAGGGTCACAATATAGACATTGTTTGGCAATAAACTTCATGGTCACAATAGATGCATGGACATTGCTTGCCCCCTTCTTAATCCAATACCCACAGTGCATGTGTTGTAGGTATGGGTAGGGACTAAAATTTATCTCTACCTGTATTCCACATAGAGACCTACATATTATATGAGTACAAGGGAGATATGTTATAGTGACTTATAAAAGTGACACCATATTCCGGGCATCTAATCAAAGTGCTATGGCTGAAATAAAGTGAAATTATTTAGGTGAAAGTGCATTCCCTTACATTCTCCTCTGCTTTTTCAGAAGTTTGTCCTCAAACTTACACTTTTCTTCGATCAATGTTGGAAATTTGCTCCATTTGACAACAAACCCCAAACAATCATAGTGACACTAACCCATTCACACAAAATTTTCCTGACCAGCCCATAAACATGCACTAAAAGAACCAAAATAATTACAATAGACAATAATAATTATGTACACTATTTACAAAAACAACAATCCACGCTGAAATGGTAACACTATCCTTAGGATGTCAGTGCACCTACCCTACGACTAAACGTAGATCACCAGTCATCCCATTTTACTTCGCTATCAAGGCCTCGCTGAAGCCTCTTGATTAACTCTTGACTGTTGACTTCACTTGAAATTACTCTGTTTGTTGAGGCATCATCATCTGCATCATCTGAAAGGTTTTTAACAGCTGAGCGTGGAAGATTGAACGGATTACTATGGTTTCCCTTCCCAATTCTTGCACTACGACGGAGAAGATATGGAGAATGATGACATTCATCACTAGAAGTACCACTTTCGTCTACCAGAGGATCATTAGGATACCTTCCTACTGCCACTAGATCTGGCCAGGAAGAAGAACTGGAGTCATCTGATGTGACATCCGCTTCTGGGCGTGTGTGGGCCCGACGTGCCTTTCTTCGCCTGCTGGGATCAGGAGGGGCTGGATCCCATCCCTGGCTGGTGGGACACTCTCGGAGTTCTCTGCGATGGACAGTCCGTTGATCGCCAGCGCCGTCTGCTCTCTCTACGACATACACGGCTCCGTCCCCGGGACGAGAAACAACCTTATACACGGTGGGTTGCCATTCATCTGCTATCTTATGTCTGCCTTGTGGGTGGTTTTTTAGGTACACCCTAGTTCCTATTCTCAGGGGTCTCTCTCTAGCAGTTTTGTCAAATTGTGACTTTCGATTGTTGGCCTCTTGGATGAGCTTCTCCCCTGCCTTTTGGTACGCCCAATGAAGAACCTCAGTATGGTCGGCAACCCAGTCATGAACATTGGCGAAGTCTTTGTGTGCTTTCTCCCCTAACAGGAAGTCAACTGGGAGTTTGGGATCCCTTCCAAACATAAGGTAGAATGGGGTGAAACCTGTAGAAGAGTGAGTGGTGGCATTGTATGCATACAGGACTTCTGGGAGGAACTCTGACCACTTACGTTTCTTCTCGGGAGGGAGTGTCTGGAGGAGATCGTGTAGTGTCCTGTTAAATCGTTCTGCCTGGCCATTTCCTTCAGGATGGTATGGAGTGGTATGAGACTTGTGTACTCCATACTGCTTGCATAGAGAGTGAATAAGTGCCGATTCAAAATTCCGACCCTGGTCCGAGTGGATTCTCTGCGGCACCCCAAACTTGCTGAACCACTCTCTCATGAGAACCCTCGCTGTTGTTTCTGCAGTTTGATTTCTTGTCGGTATGGCTAACGAGTTTTTTGAAAATACGTCAGTCATGACAAGGACATTCTCCCTGCCTGTTGAGTCGGGTTCCAGCATTGTGAAGTCCACCGCAAGCAACTCATTTGGGCGAGTTGCTATCATACCTCTGAGTGGCTCACGAATTTTTGGTGGGTTCTTGGCTTTAATGCAGCGATCACATTGGGCACACCATTCAGTAATATGATTTGTCATCCTAGGCCAGTAACAGCGGCTCCTAACCAGGCTTGTTGTTCTCTTCACGGCCTGGTGTCCTGCTTGATCATGGCAAGCCTTCAGCACATCACCGACCAGGACCTGGGGTAACAGTATCTGCCAAAGTCGTCCTTCCCCGCACACACGATAAAGTAGCCCGTCTTTCTCCCTCACCTTATCCATTTGCCTCAGCAGGAGGATCACATCTTCCTGCTCGCTAGCTCTCTGCTCGGCATCAGGTTTCCTACCTTGCTCCCAGTAATAGCGTAGACGGCTTATGGCTGGGTCCCGATGCTGGAACAACTGTAGTTGGTCGTGTGTGTAGTTTGGGAATGGCGCCTGTGTATTGCTGTCATCTGTATTCCCCCATGCACTCTGGGCATTAGACTCGGCTGTGGTATGTTTCAAGTCATCTGGTAACCGGGTAACTCCAACCATCTTGCAGCAGGTCTGTGAACCGTCTGTGTTCCCGTCTGGGAGGTGTGGTCTGCGAGATAACCCATCTGCTACCTTGTTGGCGACACCTGGTTTGTACTTGACATCAAAGTCAAATGAGGAGAGGGCACCCACCCATCGTTGCTCGACTGCTCCCAGCTTCGCTGATTTAAGGTGGGCCAGCGGGTTATTGTCTGTGAAGACAACAAATCTGCTGCCAAGAAGATACTCGCGAAATTTCTCAGTAATCGCCCATTTCATTCCAAGCAGCTCAAGCTTCATACTGGAGTACCTTTCCATATTCCTCTCCGCCCCGCGCAGTGTTCTGCTGGCATAAGCGATGACACGCCGCTGCCCCTCCTGTCGCTGGAAAAGAACTGCTCCGAGACCTTGGAAGCTGGCATCCACTTCGACTTCAAATGGCTGGGTGTAATCAGCGTAGCCCAGGACTGGTGGCTGGCACAACTTGTGCTTCAGCTCGTCAAAGGCGGCCTGGTGTTCTGATCCCCAACTGAAAGGAACAGGCCTCCTACTCTTCAGCTTCTCCATGTGTTCACCTACCAGCTTGTGTAGAGGTCCAGCTATTTGTGAGAAACCCTGCACGAACCGCCTGTAGAAGGAACAGAATCCAAGAAAGGATCTCAGCTCTTTCAGATTGCGGGGGGCAGGCCAATCCCGCACCACTTCCACTTTGTCTGGATCAGTCATCACTCCTTCCCGGGATACTTTATGACCCAAGTATTTCACCTCTGGCCGGAACATCTGGCATTTGGAAGGCTTAATCTTCAGTCCGTGCTGCCGTAGTCTGTCGAATACACGCTCCAATCTTTCAAGATGTTCCTCAAAGGTGCGGGAGTAAACCAGCAAGTCATCAAGATAGCAAAGAACAGATGAGAAAAACTGGTCTGCAAGACAAGCTTGCATCAAGCGTTGGAATGTTCCAGGCGCATTGCATAGTCCGAATGGCATGCGGATCGATGTACTCGAATAAGCCGAATGGCGTTGTGAACCCAGTCTTGTGACGATCCTCCTCATCCATTGCTACTTGATGATATCCCGATAGCAAGTCTAGAGAGGAGAACCATCTAGCTCCATGGAGGGCATCCATGGACTCATCAATCCTTGGAATTGGGTGAGCATCCTTTCTCGTCTTCTGGTTTAGCTTGCGATAATCGACGCATAATCGCAAGGTGCCGTCAGCTTTCCGAACTAAGACGATAGGGGATGCATAGGGGCTGGTACTTTCCTTGATTATTTTCTTCTCAAGCAGTTGTCGGATATGTTCCCTCACCTCCTCGAGCTGTGATGGGGGAATCCTTCGGTATGGGAGTCGGATTGGCTCATTGTCCACCGTTCGAATTTTGTGGGTAACTGTCTCTGTATAGCCAAGGTCATCGTCCGAACAAGCGAAGACATCAACATTTTTCATCACCAAAGCCTCTGCCTGCGTTCTCTGTTCCTGGGTTAAGCCATCCCACATCATACCAGTAGTGTTGAGGATATGGTCCCCCGCGGAATTCCCCTGGTGAGCTGTCTGAACCTCCACTCGTTCACACATAATGCTATTATCGTCGATCATGGTGGCACGTTGGATGCATCCGACTGGAGTTCGACCCGGTATGAAAATGTCCTCTGCAGTAGAATTAACCAACTGTACTGACATTCGACCTTTGGTAGAGAATGTTACCGTGGGGTTGATAGTGAGGCCCTTTGGGGTTTGCGCAATCCCGTCAATCACTACGGCCGTCTTATCCGGGCATGTAGGACCTGTCACCTCGATGACTAGTGACGATTCTGCTGGAACTCGTACCTTTCCCATTCCAGCGACACGAACAAGGCCTAATATATGGCGGCTCCCCAGTGTTATCTCTGCTTGGATTTGTGAGACACTGGAGCCTATTTTAGCTGACAATGTCTCAGTCGGCAACTCTCGAAGGACATTCATTCCAAGCAGCACTGGATACTTTGGACTGTGCGCTGTTTTGGTGACAAGAATTCCTCTCTTCTCCGCTTTCCTGTTGGCTATCACCACATCAGTCTCAAAATATCCAGAATACGGGATTTCTGTTCCATTGGCTGCACTGAGGGTTAGCCAGTTGATTTTATTCAAGACTGACTGCGGAAAAGATTGCCGAAAGCACTCCGTTGTGATAGTGGTCACTTGTGATCCGGTATCTATCACAGCCCAGAGTTCTACTCCACCAAGTGTTATTCTTGCTGTGGGGCACTTCCCGACGATCTGCTCCGGTCCCTCATTTCTTGAGCCATCTTCCCTTCTCTCTGAATCCACACCCAGTGCTTGGCTCTCAGCCCTGGGCAAAATTAGTTTCCCAACTGAGGAAACTGCTGTGTCCCGGCAGTTGCAGCTGGTGGTTGGGTGTTTGTTAGCGGTGTACGGCACATTCTAGCCAGGTTGCCTCTGTTCCCACAGCGGTAGCACTGCACCTTTTGCATGTCGAATGGTTGCCGTACTGTGGGATTTTCCCTTTGTTCTTCCAGCCTCCTTAGCCTTTCATGAAGCTCCTCTTGTTGGCATCTCATCTTTTCCAAAATGTCCGTCTGACTTCGGATGGCAGCCGACAGAGTTTCAACGACTGTCCCCATTTCTCCTTGATCATGAACCTGGCATACCCCACCTCGCTTTCTGTGAATGGGAGCACACCCTTCTCCTTCCTCCATTTCCATTGCCCAGTCTCGCACTTTAAGGAAGGTCAGGTCTGGTTTCTCCTTCAGCAGCCGTTTCACCTCTCTCCTCAAGTGCGGGTCACGAAGACCATCCTGGAACTGTTCCTTGATGGCATTCTCTGCATCCGGAGCACCTGTTTTCCCCACCAACCGGGCACTTAGTGATAAAAGGGCGTACCCATACTCGGCCACCGACTCACCCTCCTTTTTGTGTCCTATTGTACACCTGTCGCAAGAGTTGGCCGCTAGTCAAACGATCTCCAAAGGTTTCTTGGAGGAATTTGAATATGGTCTCTGCGTCTTTCTTCTCCTCAGCAGGGCGATGTTTCATCTCCTGTCGTGCAGCTCCTTCTAGGTGGGCAAGGACGTAATCCACGGCATTTTCATTGCGGAGTTTCCTCAGCTTAATGCCAGCACGCACATCGTCAATGAAATCACCCACTGATGCACCATCTGTACCGTTGAAAGGCCGGATTTTCTTCTCTTTCGGTGGCAAGTACACCTCCCTGTTCCTCAGTTCTGCAGTCAGCTTTTCCAGTTTCTCCTGCAGTTCTTCCATCGTCGCCATCTTTCTACCCTCTTTTGTTTCTGGCACAATCCAGTTGTCACGTTTAGAGGCCAAGCCAACAGTAACCACCTCGATCAGAACTTATATTGAAAAGCTGTACCCCATCCGTACTACCAAATGTAAGGGGATCGCAATTCAAATAAAGGATCTTGGGCAAGTTCAAGTTTGGGTTCTCAGCACCGTTGGGTATAAGGCCCACTTTATTTTGTGTATAAAATCAACTCCAACAAAAAAGGGCAGAAGATGCTGCTTACATAACCAAACTAAAGGTTCTCCCTGTCCTCCACAAACATGAACAAATTATCACAACTGGAGCACTTGAGTTGTACACCTTGCAGTCGCGAGCTCACATAGCAAAAATGAGGGTATGAGGACAATGCCAATGCAGTGGCCAGCATGAGTAAGGGGACAGCTCTTTGTTTCCTTAGTTTGATATGGCTGGTCATAAACTTCAGGGTCACAATAGATACATAGACATTGTTTGGCAATAAACTTCATGGTCACAATAGATGCATGGACATTGCTTGCCCCTTTCTTAATCCAATACCCACAGTGCATGTGTTGTAGGTATGGGTAGGGACTAAAATTTATCTCTACCTGTATTCCACATAGAGACCTACATATTATATGAGTACAAGGGAGATATGTTATAGTGACTTATAAAAGTGACACCATATTCCGGGCATCTAATCAAAGTGCTATGGCTGAAATAAAGTGAAATTATTTAGGTGAAAGTGCATTCCCTTACATCATGAACGATTATTGTTTCATTAAGTGAACATTCATTTACTTGCAAGTTGAGACTATACTTGTTAGAATTAAAGCAAGCTTGAAAGTGCTCGTTCCCTCGTTCATTTCATATTTTATTTTTTATCAATTGGGAAATTTGCATTTATGCTTAAATAGGAAAGGTACTTTGTAAGCCATGATATTCTATGATAGTCTTTCAAAATTGAATGACATTTTGCCTGGATCATATACTTGACTTTCATTCCTTGAGCATTCCTATTATCTTCCCAACGATTTTAATATGAAGATATATGCATGGATATAGTGCATTGTACAAGCATTCAAGGTTGTCATTTAAATCAAATGTTTTATCCATCTGCACAGAATAATGACCAGCGAATTGTTTTACTTTATTTTGTGTTACCAGAATTGCCGTTGTGTGATAGGCAAAATCACATTTAATGCTTTGTTTACAGTGCATAAGTCTGCACAACATTGTGTAAATACATGTATTATTATAGTGCATAAGTCTGCACAATTTGATTTGTCTAGTTTTATTCTATAACTTAAAAGGGGTATAAACATTATTGAATATGAAGTGTTCTTTGACTTGGTAACTTTAATAGCTCCCAAAAATACATATCAGACAAGGAAAGTTCACTCAGTGGTAAAATCATATATATGTCTCATACCCCCTTGGTACGAGTGAGTTATTTAGGCAGAAGGTAAATGTCTTCATCGTGCATTTCATTTACAGTAAGTGGTTTAATTGATTTAATTGTAAATTATTATTGTAGGGATTTGAGCAAGAGAGAAAGTATGAAAGAGTCTGGAACTATGATAAATGGTTTCACAAGCATGTTTTGTACATGGTCAATCGCCTTTAATTTTGTCACCCAGTATATACTGAATTATTGTGTGTAAACCCATTCCCCCTCAAAAAAAAAAAAAAAATAAGAGAGGAGTCTTAATTTCCAAATAAAAGGGATGTTGTGTAATGATACACAAAATTATGACTACCTCTTCCCATACCAGTTCACCTCCACCAGTCAATGACCCCTACCAATACTCTCCACCTCATCCAGTGAGTCATCGACCTTCATCAGCCCTTGAGCATACATTGTTCATCTAGCCCCATCTAATTTACGACCAGGCTAAGCCAAACCTAAACATCCTGCCCTTCCCCCATTGATTACTTAGAATTGCTGTTAAATCCAAATCCAAGAATACTACCTCCTTAATAAAACTAGTCCCGCCTTTGTTCCTATAACAACCAAAGTTTTGCCCAATCAAAACCCCTCTTTAGCACAAAGACTCCACCCCCATTCACCCATTCATAGTGTGTCACAAAAGTGTAACCAGTGACCAATGTGTAATCCTCGTGATTGAATGTATGAAGTGGATTACAAGTTGTAGAACATGCAGAGAACGAAGACTTAGATTCTGACGCTCTAAGAGAGAGGATCGCTCTGAAACGCCTCTCAAATAAAGTGCACATGGAAACTTAACTGAACTGTGTCGCCACTCATTTTTACTGTGATGTGTACCTCTCAAAAATATTAATGATCCCATGTAGCGAAAAATCCGCTACACAACAAAAACACTGATCAATTCAGTACTTATTTACGTCGATGTAGGGCAGTGTGTCAATAAGTTGCAATGAAAACATCTTGACGGAAGAATTTCATGAATTTGAATAATTACGCAGTACCCGCTGCATGCTATAAGGATTAGAACCAACACTGGCTGTCGGGCGAAAGCTCGGTGGTCTAGTGGAGATGAAGCCTGTCTGGTGATCAGGAGGTCGTAGGTTCGAATCCTGCTCGAGTATGTACGCCCGTGATTTTTATCATGGCTACTACAAAAACACTGATTAATTCAGTGCTTATTTACATTGATGTAGGGCAAGAAGTCAGGATTTTTTCCTTAGTGGTATTCTGAAAATCTTCCTAAGTTTTAAGTTTTTTTCCTAAGCTTAGAAAAAAACTTAGGAAGGGGGCGGGAGTACGCAAATTTCTGACTCGAGAAGAAGTTGGTATTCTAGAATGCACTTAGGAAAGAATTTAAGGAAGATATTTAGGAAAGCCCCACACCCCTGTCCTAAGTATGTTGTTAAGAATAGCAAGCTGTGAACATCGTGATAGGCGCGTTTGTCATTCACTGCACGCACATGTCCTTTGATGCAGGAAATGAGCTTGAGAAAGGGGACATGTCGCGCACATGTGTATTAGACCCTACGTCATAGTGGTATGCAATTGTCATTGGTTGGTTCTTTATGATACAGCATTTTGTATTGGCTTAAGAAAGGATGTGGGTGGGGATAAAGATGGCCAATTTGCATTGAGAAGTTCTTCGGAAGAAATTTCAGAATGCCGATTCTGTCTTTCCTAGGCACTTCCTGAGTTTCTGACTTAGGAAGAAACTTGGGAAGATTTTCAGAATACTGCCCTAGGTATCTACTGTGAAATTTTGAGGAAATAATGCAAAGCCAATATATTATGATGTACTCATACATTAGTGTAATACACTATGAATATTGGAGGCAATATTCATTTAATTCTAGTAATTCAGCATCTTTTGACATAAATCAAAGGCTGACTTGTATCACTACAATTAAGTATCAGTATTAATAAGATGCAACTGCAAAACTGAAATTGCCCTTCCTGTACTTTCCTTTCAGATTTATTCCAGGTGGTCATGCCAGCTCTAGTGGAGGTCAACAAAGAGTTTGAGGCAACCTTCTGGACAAATTTCTCCTTCCATCCTGACATTGTTTGTTCCTGGGATTTCCATGACAATGTCACCATACTTACTAATTCCACTCAACTGCAACAGCCCATAGTACACAACTACACAGCTGGAGGGGTGTATGAGATTTATATATTTTGCCACACCTCTGAGGCAGCAGAAGGCCTTTTTTCAGAAGTTTTGGTTTACTCAGATGTGCATTTTGACTTTTGTTTGATGCGAAGCACCAATGCTTCATATGCATATGACACTTTTGTCCGTGGAGCTCATGATATTTTTGTTTATTACCGGCATGACTATGAAGACCCAATCTTTTATTACGTTGAGCTGGATGGCAATCCTGTTTTTGAGATTGGTTTCTCATATGGACCGCTGGTAAATGATGAGCTATATGCTGTTGAAATGGACAGCATACTTTTTCCCATAGAACTGCAAAACACTATTGACCTTGGAAATCACAATCTATCTGTAACTGCATACAGTGAATTCAATAGTAGTGCTGTTTACTGTGAGACAGAGATCAAGTTTGTTGAACTGGTGAGTTATCAAAACTGCTTTGTTTTCCAATGGTCATAATTTAAACGGCATACAATTGAGTATGTGAGGAACTATGTGCAAGTATATGTGTAATCAAATATGTACATAAATTGTATTGCCTGTCCATGAATATATCTGTACATGTACTAAAATAAAAAATTCATCAATCTTTCAGAAGAAATTTATTTTTTGCAACTTAAACAAAATCTCATTCAGTGAAGTTCTTGAGATAGTCTTATCAGAGTTTTACATTGTACCTGCATGTGAGTACAAAGTATGATTTATTCTCTCACATGTTGCAGTATACATTTGTAACTGGAATTATGGAAGGTATCTTTGAATTTTAATAGTCCTATGGGAATTGGGAATAATTAGGCCTTTATCTATTCATTTAATTTTCAAATTTAGAATATGATCACATACAGTCAGTCCGCAGCGCGTGCGATAATGAGGCACGAACGACAATTTTATTCAGAATCACGTTTGCGCAGTTTGTGCCCTTGAGACTGACGAGATTTTGCGATACTTTGCGAGAGTTTTTGCAGAGGTCGCAACAACAGCTTTCATAGCTTTCGCAGTGCATTGTTTGACCCAGGATGGTTGGGTAAGTTATAGAGCTGATTATGCTCATTAATTTGATACCTAATTTCCCTATTTTTGATCTCTATATAGTAGTCCATTTTAGCATCAAAGTAAACAATTATTTTGCCAGTGTTTAAGAAGCTTTTAGATCATAGTTTGATGTTTTGCTAGTTCCTGACTGGTATTGAAAATAGATCTCTGTAATTTCTTCGATTTCACAATCTCGAAACTTGAGCGATTATGATCAATTAAAAAATGAAGAGGGGCACCATTTTTACGGTTGTGAATTTTCCTGTTGAAAACAGGGCAAATTATGTTTTCTAACTGGAAGTGGGGTAGTGAATGAACACGCATGAGAGCGATGTGATGTCGTAAAACGAGACTACACCTGTGCAAGTCGCGAGTGTGTGTCATTATTTCGAAGGTATGCATTATCATGCAATTGTTTTGTATAGAGATTGTATTACATCTTGCACATGTGCATGTGTGTGTGTGTCATCTTTCAGTTAATGTTTCATGTGATTCTTGTTTCCCATTTTTTGGAAGAGTGAATCATATTCAATGTACTGGGTGTTACAAAAAGCATTTCCCACTTTTGATCCTTAATTGTTCAAAAACTATACATCAGATAACAATAACATTGATATGAGCAATAGCTGAATAGTGTACAATTTTGTTGGGCGGGCTACCGGTCAGTCGGGGGGTCGGTCTGTTGCAAATGTATTGGATTGAACTACTCTCTCATTTTTTGAGCAATTGACCAAAAATTTGACATATATGTGACTGCTATCAAAGGTAGATGTGCAAGATGCCTTTTTCAGTAGTATCGCATAATGCATTGTCATGGCAATGGCAGATTTTGATAAAAATCTTACAAAATGTTTTGGATCAAACTACTCTCAGTTTTATAGCAATTCTGTTGAAATTGGTCCTATACGATCAATATAATGTGTAGTTTGCATGACGCCTTTTTTTTGTGAGTGAATAAATCTGTTGCCATGGCAACAGCAGTTTTTATACCAATCATACAACAATTATGTGGATTGATCTAACTCCCTGAGTTTATGAGTATTTGACTTGAATTTTGGCACATGTGACCGTTACAGTATGTAGATGTGCAGAACACATCTTCTGTCGATGTTGAATAATGCTTTGCCTTGGAACCAGCTTTTTTTTTTTTTTTTTTTTTTTTTACTAAAAAGCATGTATACAAAAACATTGTGGATTCAGCTTACTCCCAGTTTTTGAGCATTTAGCTTGAAATTTGGCACATGTGATTGCTATGGTACATAGATGTGCAAACTTAATCTTTTATCATTAAACAATGCATTGCCATGGTAACAGCATATTTTGAACGACAATCATACAAGAATACTGTGGATTCAGTGAACTCCCTCAGTCTTTGAGCGCTTGGCTTTAAATTTGGCACATGTGACAGCTATGTGGTACGTAGATGTGCAAACTTACTCATTTGTCTTTGTAGAACAATGCATATCCATGCTATTCATGGTAATAACATTTTTTTTTCACTAAAAAGCATGCAAAATTATTGTGGATTCAGCTTACTCCCTCAGTCTTATAGCACATAGATGTGCAATTTTCATCTTCGGTCATTGTTGAACAATGTGTTGCCCTGGTAACACTATTGAATGACAATCATACAAAAATTTGGATTCAGCTACACTTTGTAAGTCTCTGAGGTCATGAGCATTTGGCTTCAAATTTGGCACATGTTAGCACTATGTTACAGTACTGTACCTAGATGTGCAGAATTGATCTTATGTCATTGTTGAAAAATGAGTTGTCATGGTAACAGCATATTTTGAATGAAAATCATAAAAAGATATTGTGAATTCAGTAAACTCCCTCAGCTTTGGAGCATTTGGCTTGAAATTTGGTACATTTGACTGCTGTGATATATAGTGCAAAATTCATTTTGTTGTTAATGTCAAACATTGTGTTGTCATGGTAATAGCATTTTTGATGAAAATCAAATAAAGTGCCAGTTTTTATCATACTCAGTTTTTGAGCCCTTGACTTTAGATATGGCACATGTGACTAACAGTGAGCAAAATACATTTATTCCATGTTAAACAATGCATTGCCGTGGTAACAATATTTTCATGTTTGTTTCTTAATAAACTGACTGTGGGACATTTTTTTTTTTCACTGTACCATCATGTGCATGCTTAAAATGATCACATCATCATGCATCAAATATATGTTTATTTCTTCCAGATTTCTGGAGTGATTTTCTGGATAAGTGACTACTATGTGGAACCCAATGCCCCTTTCCTTGCAACTATTACTGCTGAGAGAGGATGGCCAGCACTTATTGAGTGGAGAGCTCAAAATGCAGATGACAACACTGTTGACTTTTTCTTTGACACTTTTCGTGAGGCAAGAGGGATATATGAATCAGATAACGTCTGGCTGTACATCTCTAAACCAGGTTTGTTTCCAAGAGTGCGTTGACTTTTTAGCCTGTAATTCTAAGGGTACAAGAACCCTCCATATTAGTCAATTAATTCATTGTTTTCTCTTTTTATCATCCATTAGCATAAGCAATGGCATGTTTCTGATCAGCTAGCTGTTGTATCTTCATTTTCGTACTGCTGTTGCTGCAAATACAGCATTTTTATACCCCCGCCAAACGAAGTTTGAAGGGGGTATTGTATATAGGAATCAGCGGGCGGTCGGGCGGTCGGTCAGGCGGTCGGTCCGTTGCAAATCTTGCGTCGCGATCTACTTCCTCAGTTTTCAACCGATTCCCATAAAACTTGGCACAGATGTGTGCCTTGGGTTGTAGATGTGCAAGACATATTTTTTGACAGTACCCAAAAGTATGTTGCCATGGTAACGGCATATTATGGGCAAAAATGGGTACAAATCTTGCGTCGCGAACTCCTCCCACAGTTTTTGATCAATTTTTATGAAATTAGGTACAGATGTTCATCTGAATATGTTAATGTGCAAGACACATATTTCCGCAGTGGCAAAAAGTGCGTTGCCATGGTAACGGCATGTTATTGGTAAAATATAGGGCAAAATGCTTCATGGCAAAACTGCTTCATCAGTGTTCTTCCAATTCTCATGGAATTCATATTGAATGTTTGTCTTAGGATATAGGTCAGCATGACACATTTCTTGACAGTGACAAAAAGTATGTTGCCATGGTAACAGCTCACATATTATGAGCCAAAATGATGGAAAATTTTGTGTTGCAAACTACTTCCTCAGTTTTTGCCCAATTTCCATGAAACTTGGTACAGATGTGTGCCTTTGGTTGTAGATGTGCAAGACGCATTTTTTGACAGTACCCGAAAGTATGTTGCCATGGTAACGGCATATTAATGGCAGAAGATCAAGGAAAGATCTTGCGGATTTAACTACTTCCTCAGTTTTTTGACCAAAGCTTATGAAATGTGGCACACACCTTGATCTTGGTGGGAAGATGTGGAAGACATATTTTTCGGACGTGTCGGAAGCTGCGTTGCCATGGTAACGGCATATAAATGGCAGAAGATCAAGGAAAGATCTTGCAGATTGAACTACTTCCTCTGTATTCAACTGAAGCTCATGAAATGTGGCACACACATTGGTCTTGGTGGGAAGATGTGCAAGACATATTTTTTGGACGTGTCGGAAGCTGCGTTGCCATGGTAACGGCATATTAATGGCGGAAGATCAAGGAAAGATCTTGTGGATTGAACTACTTCCTCAGTTTTTGACAAAAGCTTATGAAATGTGGCACACACAATAGTCTTGGTGGGAAGATGTGCAAGACATATTTTTCGGACGTGTCGGAAGCTGCGTTGCCATGGTAACGGCATTTAAATGGCAGAAGATCAAGGAAAGATCATTCCTTGGGTAAGACTGTCGTCACGGGGCGGGGGTATTAATCACCTTCAGTGATATTTCTAGTTCAATCAGAAAACATTACATATGGAGCTCAAACACACTATCAAAAATGGAAATGATATTCCTTTTTTCATGCTGAAAACTTAGATGTAAATCAAAGTGAAATTGATGAATGTCACACATAAAAGTATATCTGTTTCATCATCATTATAGTTTAATGAAACTCCGTATTGAAAGTGAACTTTTGTATTCCAGCTATTTTGTGTGTATATGTGTGTGTGTGTGTGTGTGCAGAAAGACTGATGTGGCATACAGTTTTGATTAAAATTGTTCCGCTTCAGATGATATCCTATGAATAGTGAAAGCAAATCTGTAAAGAAATCACATAAACCTTGTTCATACGTATGTCCTGTTTTTCTCTCACCCTGCTGTCCTACATAACCAAAGATGATCCCTGCTACCCTTCCACAGGAATTTGCTACATGAAAATACAAGGAAAATTACATGTGGCACCAAGGTGCATCTTGGCTATTTGACAATTAAGTTTGGATGTTAGCATTGCATGGTAATGGTTCATCCTTGTACAGAATCATGTGCATGAGTACTGCATGTGATGTAGTGCATTCTTCAGAAGCAATTCTGATTGAGTAATGTCACTTATGAAAGTTCTTGACATATTGATTCATATCCTACAAACTGATTTGTATACTGATAACTAATTCTCTCCTTTCAGAGTCCCTTTCATCACTAATAGAGTTGATGAAATTCTGACAGAACTATTCTGTACATCTAATGTTATAAAAGTAGAAGTCAAGAGCATTAGTAATCGTACCATTGATATGAAATTATGTGTACACCAGTAGTACAAAATGGACTAAATTGATTGAATCACATTCCAAAGAGTTATAACAATAACTCTTGAACATGAAATGGGGAATATTCATTACCAAGCTCTGCTGGTCATTTACAGTATGTTAAAAAGAATGTAAGAAAGAATATTAAGCAGAGGGGTGAAGGTTGAGGTGTGAATTTTCTTCTCTCTCTCTCTACATATGAAATTTGTAAGATCACAACTGCTGATCTATAATATAACAAACATGTCAGAAATGAAAAAAAAAAAGAACCACGGGACTTGAACCTGTCATCTACTAGTCAAGGCGCTAATTCCTGTAAGGGGCTTAATTAAGGAGTTCGGTCAACCCACCCTGCAGAAAAGGTTTGACCACACAGGGTGGTAGATGGGACCTCCATGAACACCCCCAGGTAGTATGTGATTCCAAATTGTGGTATCAATAAAATTTTACAGGCCACTTTTCATTATTATTTGTTGGAACAAACGTAAAAAAGTCTGCACATGCCAAGACTACTACACGCACCACTGGCACTTGCAGGAAGCTCTATGGGACGTACACACTGAACTCTATAGTGGAAGGGGCGCTGTACGCGCTTGGCGCGCACTACACACCGAAAAGCCACTACGCTCGTGTTGCACTGTGGGTAAAAGCTTGAAGCCACCGTAAGTGCTGGCCGGTGGCGGCCATTTTGGGACTTTGCTATGGGGCACCAATAAGGTGCCAAGAATCACATGGCTTTTTCGTTACGAAATGAGTAATTTTGTCCGCAAAATTGCATTTCGAAATCAGTCATGTCATTGAAGAAATGTTCATTTTGTCAAAAAACAGTTGTTTTGTTAGGACATGTCCATTTTGTCGACTAAAGAGCCATTTCGTAATGAAATAGCAAATAGCGATACTTAGCGCCTCATAATTTACACCAGAGTGACTTTCCACTTAGGATCATAGGAACGGGCGCTTCTTCTGCGTACCATCTGCACAACAATAGCGTATAGTAAAGTGGGCGGGGCCTAAAGGGGGATCGAGTCCTTAAATGGCAGCGCCAACTAAAGCATTTCCGGTGGCTTCTAGCACTGCGCGTAACGTCACTTCCAATATAGAGTTTAGTGGACGTACAGTGCCAGTGGCACGTGTAGTAGTCTTGACGCAGACTTTTTTTCGACCAAAAAAGGGTTTGTGCCTGCAAACTAACAGAGCTGTTACATCTTTCCGGGTAAACTACGCCAGCTTGTAACGAGTAGGGATTTTCCAGCACGCAGGAGAATTTTCTGCGGGCAGACAAGGATGTTGGCGAGTTCCGTACTTGCGTCTTACCTGCTAGACGCGTGCTACTTCCCTGTTACTTGCGTGTATTCCGTGTAGTATGACCTGTGTGAAAGCTTCGAAACTGACCCGTTTTCAGTTACGAGCGACATACGGGGACTGCGAAGTATCTGCGTAGGAGTTGCCTGCGAGGTCTGCCACTAAAGGGCCTTTACTTGTGTTCTGCGTGTACCTCTGCGGGCAAACCCCCGCGACTCACCCGGAACAAGTTTTGACCATGCTCAAGGCCTTGTCAAACCGTGCCTTGGGAAGCCTTGTGGGTTTGACTTGTGGGGAAAACAAATAGCTACCCGGAGCTCCCCGCAGTTGGCCCGCACCTAGCAGTACTTATCTGGTATCTCGCCCGTAGTTGCCCGGAGGTGCAGACGCTAGTCTGATACATTTATCCCCAGCCAAGTTTTGAGCATGACCAAAACATTTTTCGAGTGAGTCGCGGAGATTGCCTGCAGAGGTCCACGCAGAACACCAGTAGGAGGCCCGTAGCTGCCGCAAGTCGCAAGCAGTTGACCCACTTGAAGTACGGAAGTTGCCCGTGGATCTATGCAAATTGAACTCCTTTAGAAGGATTCTTTCACCAAGTTGTCGGCCTTCATTCGCCACCCATGCGCCTGACACGCAGGTCACATGGAATGCACTTAAGACGAACGTAAGTAGCAGGGGTCCAGCATGTAGGACTAACATGAAACTCGCCCAAATAACCTTGTCTGCCCGCAAAAATTGTCCTGCGTGCAGGAAAATCCCCACACGTAACAAGCCCGCGTAGCTTGCCCGAAAAGGTGTGAGCAGGGCCTAAACTTGACTGCGGATAAATAGGACTTGCGTGCGCAACTCCGGGTAACTACAGGCGAGATTCATACTAGGTACTGTCATGTGCGGGTTATCTGCGGGGACCTCCGTGTAGCAGAAAAAAAAAAAACCTTATTGTTCTTCGCAAGTCGCACGCAAGGCTTGCCCGGAAATGTGTGATAGTACGGCCTTTCCTTTTCATGCCAAATGGTAGGTGACGCTGGTCGCTATCATTTGAAGTAGATTGTTAAGAAGCAGATGTGGGAAGATTGAACAGAAAGTATCTTTTAAAAAGAGATGAAAGCTTGAAATTTGGCATCAAGCATTTTCCAGTGTGTCATATTTTAAGAACAAAATAACATCCACACAAAAATTCAAGATAGTAGCCATTTATCAAAGTTGTCGTTAATTTGTTACGTAAAAGTTAATTCTCAACCTATAATTTGATAAAATTGCCCTTTAAAAAATAGTTTTGCTGTCTATTCATTTGTGTTCATGTATATGCATTCGAACAATAATATACTAATGAAAATCATGTTGAGGGTCCCCTTCCTTTGTTTTTTTCTTGAATGTTACTCTGTTGGTGTACAAGCATAAATTATGATGTTACTTTCACAATAATTTTGGGGTCAGACAACTTTCTATTTTACCATAGTCGTTTATAATTTTGCCACAGCAAAGAAGGATAAAGTGAAAAAAAAAAGATATCTGGAATCCAGACAGGTTTGTTTCTTTTGCCTTTCATGCACATCACCCATTGTAGATCGGATCTTAAACTACCTACTTCAACACTATAAAATTAGCCTGGATAAAAGGGAAAGGATGCGCAAGAGTTTTCCCTCATTTTCTCCTTAGCATTAATTCATTACTGCACATTTTGAAACAAATTTACATATCATGATTTTTCATTTTATTCGATTATTTTTTTTTTTACAATAGCTTACGAACAAAAAAGTACACTTTTAATTCTTTGATGGATAATACAGCGTACGTGTATATTCCTTCTTTAGAAAGGAATTTATCTGCATTCTTGAATAAGCTTCCTTTACGAACATGAACAATCAATTGCTTTCCTCTGCTCTTTTCCAAGGTTATTTTGAATAACCATCGCTCTGTAATTACTCAAAAGAGCTAACATTAGAATGTCATTGGCTTTACTCTCTGTATTCACATATATTTTTAAGGGAAATTTGTTTCCATACATTGCTAAAAGCGATATTTGCCTGTACTTTTGCAGTCAAATTTGTGATGAAAGTACACTGTATGACGGATGCAACTTTTTCATGCATTTTACTATTCGAAAATGATATCTTCCTTTCAATGGCCATTTTCTCAAAATGTGTTTTTATATGCCTTTGTTTACAAATTTTGCGGTAACTTGAGAATGCTTCAATATTTTCTTCCCATATGTGGTACACTTATGCAGAAGGACATGCTTATTGAGCTTTTTGAAATTAGGGGCTTTAGTTTTCAAGTTATTGACAGCTGAGTCTTGATTGGATAATACTGGTTGCCATGGCAACAGAAAATTTTTTTAACAATAAATAAAAATATTTAGTTTTTTTAATTGCATCTATCTACAAAAAAATGAACAAAAAATACCATAGTTTGCAGCAGTAGGAGGCATTTTTGGGGGTTACCAATCACCTGTAGGCATCTGGTTACCATGGTAACTATGCACAATATTATACCTTACAATGTATCCCATTGTATTGCTGACATCTCTAGCAACATGTACATGTATGGTTTTATGGAGTTTTGATGAATTCTTGATGAAATAAATGCAAAAACTGTGATTATTTTGTCATTTTCAGTGCCCCCTTAAAATAATAGCAACAAGCATCACCGACCCTAGTCTAGTTTTTTAGCCGTTTTTATAATGCCTCCGCCACGAAGTGGTGCCGGAGGCATTATGTTTTCGGGTTGTCCGTCCTTCCGTCCGTCCGTCTGTCCGTCCGTCCGTAATGAATTTTGCGGACAGCGTATAACCTTTTGAGGTATCCTAATGGAACTTGGCATGTATGTGTATTAAGGGGTGAAGTTGTGCCTATCAACTTTTGGGTGCACATGCTCAAGGTCAAAGGTCAAAAGGTCAAAAGGTCAAATGCTCAAAATTTCAATATTTCCCCCATATCTATGCAATGCCTGAAGATATCTTCTTGAAACCTAGTGTATACATGTACTAGCCAATTAAGATTCTCTGGTGAAAGGTTGGGGGTCATGCAGTCAAAGGTCAAAAGGTCAAGTAAAAATGTTAACATTTTACTTTTTTCTCCATTCTTGGAAATGGTTCAAGGTATCTCCATGAAACATAGTATACTGTAAAACGAGAAATGTTCGCGTGCATTTTAATTTTGCGAATTTCGCGAGCGTAAAGATTCGCGAAATTAAAATGCACGCGAAAGTTCTTTTGTACACTATATGCACTGAATGCCAGTGGCAGTTCGCGAAAATTTCATGCCGCAAAAAAGACCGTCGGCTCCAATTCGCGAAAAATTCATGCCGCGAATATATCATGTTTTACAGTATATGCATGTACTGAGTGGCGGTGATTATCTAGGGAATTTTTGGTTCATGGGGTCAAAGGTCAGGGGTCAAAGGTCAAGAGCTAACCTCAGAATTTTACTATTTCCCTTATATATATATATGCTATGTCTGCAGGGTTATCATTTTTAACTTGCTGCATGCATGTATAACCCAATAGAGATTCTCTGGGAAGTTTTTTTTTCTTTTTTCTTTTTTGCCAAAAAGGTCAAAGGTCAAAGATCAAGTGAAAGTGCTGAACTTTACTTCTTCTTCCATATCTCAGAAGTGGCTCAAGTTATCTTCAAATTTAGTACATGTTTATGCATGTTCTGCCTGACAGTGATTCTCTTATGAAAATGGTAACAATTTACTATTCAATACAGAAATTGCACTTTTTCTCCATACCTTGAATATTACTCAATGCATAAACTTATGAATTGTTTGGGTCAAAGTCAAGTTAAAGTCCTTAAATCCCCAAATACATGCTCTCCTATTCATCCAATTAAACCAAGGTCAAGGAAGGTGAACATTCAACACATTTGTGACAAACTTGTCATTTTCAATATTTTGCCAGTTTTGTGAAAATGTAATCACACATTGTCCACATGTACTATCTAGACCTATTAGGAGAATCATGCATTATGGCGGAGGCATACCAGTCGCCATAGCGACATTTCTAGTTTTCTTTTGTTTTTGCCTCAAAGGTCAAAAAGGTCAAAGATCAAATGAAAGTGCTGAACTAAGTTTTTTTCTCCATATCTCAGAAGTGGCTCAAGTTATCTTGAAACCTACATATTTATGCATGTTTCTGCCTGACAGTGATTATCTAATGAATTTTAGGGTCAAAGGCCAGATGAAAATGGTAACAATTTACTATTCAGTACAGAAATTGCAACTTTTCCTCCCATACCTTGGAAATTACTCAATGCATAAACGTATGAATGGGTCAAAGTCAAGTTAAAGTCCTTAAATCCCCAAAATACATGCTCTCCTATTCATCCAATTATACCTAGGTCCAAGGAAGGTGAACATTCAACACATTTGTGACAAACTTGTCATTCTAATATTTTGCCAATTTTTGTGAAAATGTAATCACACATTGTCCACATGTACTATCAAGGACCTATCAGGAGAATCATGCATTATGGCGGAGGGCATACCAATCGCCATAGCGACATTTCTAGTTTCAGTTTTTGTATTTTACGAACCTTCAGAATAATGAATTTCATTTCATTTTCAGGACTGATGAACCTTTGCAATAATGAACCTTTCGAACAACGCCACAAATATTTTGGATTAACAAAACCTCTAGATACAGGGAATTTTGTGTGTTTCAGAATAAAGAACCATCGGGAATATAGAACCTTATTGTCCCCGCCGAACGAGTTCGAGCAGGGGACTATGAAACGGACTCCGTATGTGTGTCCGTCCGTGTGTCAGTGTGTGCGTCCGTGTGTGATTAAAATCTTCAATTTGCTACTTCTCTGTCATTTATGAGCCAATTTTGATTCTGTTTGCTTTATATGATAGCACTATGTGGGAGCTTTGAAACTTCAACACAGAATTTCAGTTGTGACCTTTGACCTTGACCTTTGACCTATATTGTACATTTTGCTACAAAATGCTACTCCTTCGCCATTTCTGACCCGATTTCGATTCCATTTGCTTTATGTGATGGCACTAGGTGAGGGCTTCAAAACTTCTACACAGAATTTTGACCTTTCACTTCTTTGACCTTGATTTTTGACCTATATTGTACATTGGCTACAAAATGCTACTCCTTCACCATTTCTAACCCGATTTTGATTCTGTTTGCTTTATGTGATGGCACTAGGTAAGGGCTTCAAAAGTTATACGCAGAATTTTCACCGTTGACTTCTTTGACCTTTGACCTTGATTTTTTACCTGTATTGTACATTTTGCTACAAAATGCTACTCCTTCGCCATTTCTAACCCGATTTCGATTCTGTTTGCTTTATGTGATGGCACTAGGCGAGGGCTTCAAAACTTCTACACAGAATTTTGACCTTTGACTTCTTTGACCTTTGACCTTGATTTTTGACCTATATTGTACAATGGCTACAAAATGCTACTCCTTCGCCATTTCTAACCCGATTTCGATTCCGTTTGCTTTATGTGATGGCAGCAGGTGAGGGCTTCAAAACTTTCTACACAGAATTTTGACCTTTGACTTCTTTGACCTTTGACCTTGATTTGTGACCTGTATTGTACATTTTGCTACAAAATGCTACTTCCGGCGGGGACATATATTACGCACCGCGTAATTTCTACTTTTCCTTGTTTTATTTTCAGATTACTTAACATTTGAAATGTAAAGGAACAAGCTATTGAGATGTCAGTGCTCAAGCTAACTGATAAATTGCACATTTTCCTGAGACTGTGCCGTACTAATGAATGTATGAGTAGCATTTAAAAAAACTGAGGACTGCCATGGAAACTTTTGAAAAGAGCATATTTTTAAACTGCTGTTTGCAAGTGAGTAGATTATTTCTTTTGCCTGTTTATATGCTTTTTCATGTAACGCATGAGATATAAAGGAAGTCTGTAATCCTAACAGTCATGTCACATTCTCGTTTACATTATCATAAAGAGATGGCATATGAAGAGTCTCTGCTCTGTACTGGTAAAATAAGAATTGAAAGACAAATGGCAGACTGTTGTTCTCGTCAATGATGTATAGTTTGTGTTGATGCTGAAACCATTAGTACTTGTATTAGAGTTTTTGCACTTTGGCATCTACAAGGCTGTTTTGTTATGTTTTGTTTTATTCTTTCAGGAAACTTCACCGTCACTGGAACAGTATACCATGAACTGAATGATGTTTCAGCTTCAACAACAGTCATTGTTGAATACCCAATCGCATCTGTTGATGTGTTTGCTTTCTCCCCACTTCACTACCCGTTCGAGACTCAACTTGAATTACATATAAATTTTACCAGTGCTGATGTTCCAACAGATGTCTTCCTGGACATTGACTATGGAGATGATCAAATAGGTATGACATTATTTTGTGGCTCCACATGAGGGGTGCAGGAGGCATTTAGTTTTATGTTGTCCTTGTATTAATCTGCCTGTCCTTCATGTCTCCTGATTGTTACATAAACCTTTGCGTGAGTGATTATTGAAAGGCACGACAATACTTTCAGTTTTAGCATGTAGCATATTAGAAACGAACCAGCTTTTGTGGATACTTGCAGTTTGCAAATAATCGTGTTACTTTGGTTTGATTTACTCTGGTTTGCAACAGCCATAAGAAATACATACTAATCAGAAATGTATCAGATTTGATAAATTAAAAGTATCTGTATAAATAAAGTATAAAGTATAAATGCAGATTGTAAAGACAAAGTTCAATACACTGACGTGTAACATGGCAGTTAATTGATTGGATATTGGTCAAATGTGATAAGGGAATAGGGTATCAGGATCAGGTTAGCTACATCTGTACATGAATTCAAGTTAGTTTCAAATAATGAAATTATGATGGCCCTATATGAAGTGTGCACCTCTCCCACAACCAAGAGTGCAGTTTACTGCTGTGGTTTATTCTTTCAAAATGAAAAATGTTCTGCTGCTACATACAGGAAAATACTTCATTGCTCACCAGGAATTTAATTGAGAATTAATCTTTGAGTGTACACTGTAAGTACTAGATGTGGCTTCTCTATAGCCAACTTGATTTTCTCGTATAAACCGTGATGATATGATATGAATATTGACATTCAGTAGCATGTGAATCGTGAATTTTTTTTTGGTCTTTAATTTTGCGAATAGCACCTGACTCTTGAAATTCACAAAACTAAAACCTTGCAAAAATATTTGGCATAAACAGAATTTGACAGCATGCCTTGTAATTGATGAACAGTCTTAAGTTGGAAAACTGTGTTATGTACTTGTACATGCATATTATGTGTACTTCATGAAAGCCAAAGTCAAATGAACACATTCGTTCTTCCCAAGAACTGTAAGGAACTGGAATTCCCTGTCGTCAGAAATTGTTTCAGCGCCATCTGTGGGATCATTTCGAAACCGTCTAACGGTTGATCACAGTGGCTAGTTATTTTCGTCAAATTTTCTATGTGCTTGTAAATATCTGTAAATAAATTGTATTATAACGTAAATAGCACCAGTCTGCAAGAATCTTCAGTCTATTGAAGGAGGCAGACTTAATCAGAAGAAGAAGAAGAAGAAGAGCCAGATGTGCAACCACAGGCAGCAGAACAAGTTATCATGTAGAAAAGGTGCAGGGCATACTATAAAAATGGGTTTCATGCTCTGTAAAGTAATCAACCAATATTGTTGCGTGCATGGTACATGGCATATTTCAGGAGAACAGAAATAATGAATAAGATGTTTCCTCTTGTTGACATTGCATCAAACTGCAAAGAAAAAAACCTAACCACCAACAAGCTGAGTGCTTTAATAGCAGAAGAGCTAATGGCTAGTTTTTCCTGAAGAATTTTAATCTCCCGTTGCTTTATTTTGACAAAATCTCAAATTTGTTCTAGAGACTTCTCTAGTGATCCATCTCCTTGGATGTATGATAAAAAGATATGTTCCCTTGACAACGAACATCTTCCTACTGTAGTCCTAAGTGTTTACTTATGATCAATGTTACATTACTGCCAAGTAGGATTATCTGTAACAGGATTTGTCAGATACTTCTCTTATGTTTTCATCAAAATGTAATGTTGATACCCGAGAAAGGTGCAGACACCACTGATGTAGCTGTGACATACTTACACTAGTCATTTTCAGTCTTAGATTCTTTTGACGAATATTTCTTAACCCATTGAGGACAGACTGATTTTGCTACAACACACATTTCCCATAGACCCTTGCAAGGGTGGACCTATTTCTTTCTTATTCAGCCAAAGAATGTGCTGTCTTGTTGATGGATTTACGACTTTTAGTCCATGGGCCAGGCCAGATATTGGTACCATCTGAGGTGGCAAAACCTTTTTGGTGTCATTTTGTTTGTCGGGCATAGATATGCTTATCAAGCTATGATAGCATTTCCAAATGAGTAGCTTAGTCATAGTAAATGAATTTTTAACCAATTTGGTCTCGTTGTTATATCCCTATACTTCTGAATCGAAACTAACCGCCATACAAAGAAGAGCACTGTCTTCTGTATGTTCCATAGAGCTGTAAAATGCAGCTCTTATATGGTATGTTCACAGGTGTTCTGTTGTAAACGCGGTGCGCTTAGTCTTTATTCAAGGCAGCGAAGGGAATATCCAAAGGTTATGATGTCCACAGCGCTTAGTCTTTATTCTAGACGGCGAAAGGAATATCCAAAGCGTATGATACAGTGTGTATCCTTTTATCTAAAAACAACAACAACAACAAAAGCAATTCCTCGTGAATTTTACCGTATCTTTCAATTATTTATCATTTTCCGGCGAAAACGCTACGGTGAAAACGCTGATACCACGCCAATGTCGCTTTATTTCCCTCCAATAATGAAAGATAATGCAAAAACAATGTACCGGTACACTACAATACATTATAATGAATAACATTGTAAATGAACAGAGTGATTTTTGTTTAAAACTGATGTATTTGTTGATAGGGTGGTATAAAAACAGTATAGATAATCCCTTTTATGAGGAACTTTAGATATGATAACGGTACATTGGTCTAGATAAAGAACTAAGTGCACCGCGTGACAGCTGTGGACATCATAACCCTTTGGATATTCCCTTCGCTGCCTTGAATAAAGACTAAGCGCACCGCGTTTACAACAGAACACCTGTGGACATACAGAAGGCAGTGCTCTTCTTTGTATAGCTGTTTAGTTTCGATTCAGAAGTATAGGGATATAAATACGAGACCAAATTGGTTAAAAATTCATTTATTATGACTCAGCTACTCATTTGGAAATGCTATCATAGCTTGATAAGCATATCTATGCCCGACAAACAAAATGACACCAAAAAGGTTGTGCCACCTCAGATGGTACCAACAACCCATTTTTCGGGTCTTGGCCCATGGACTATTTGTGTTCTCAACAAATAATGTGCCTTATGCATTGTCATTGGCAAAATGATACAAATTTGTTAACTGTAGACTGAAAGAGATGTAAAGAAACAGTGTTGCAGCTGATTGACAAATTACCCTTCATTGACGTAAATACACACCAATTATATTCATTCTTGTCTCGCCCACTGGAGGTCATAAGCAGGTCAATTAACTTCTGGGAGTTATAAAAAATATTCCTTGTACGCGAATGGGCGAGACACAATTTGGCGATTGCCTTGTTTTTTAGTATAAAGCCATAACGAAAATCAAGGGCATACATAATTAAAACAACTGGATGCAAGAATTATTTGAATAAACAAAGTTGTTCTATACATGTACAGCTGAACCTCTCTTATCCGGCCTCCCTTTATCCGGATCTCTCTATTATACGGACGCAATCTCGCCGTGATTTTTTTTGAATAATTTCGGGAGGAAAGGAGGATTCCCAACTCAATCTAACAATGGTGACCTACAGTCGACTTTACCAAGCCGTGATGATCGAATTTTGACGCGTAGTTTCGTCGACTCATACTGTTTATTTTCAAGATCTACTTGATACATTTCTTAATAATTATCTAGGTAAATCATCCCAAGAATTTATAAAAGAAAATGATTTCATTCTTGCAAACACGAACCTCTATTTTGGGGTCTGTTACTGAGTGTAACAATGAAAAGGTTGCAGTGTACACATTACTACATGTGGTACTACAATGGGCTACATCAGTACATGTGTATGTATATGTACATGTATAAAGCATTGAGTCTCCCATATCCGGCCAAATCCCTTATCCGGATGAGCCCCGGTCCCGACTTGTCCGGATACGAGAGGTTCAACTGTATATTAGAGGCACATATCCAAAGCACAATGTGTTTGACTCAGAAAAGGTGCAGTAATTGCCTGTTGGAAATCTTTTGGGGCAGATGCCCTCGATCATCCCTTTGATTGCCTCCCCCCCGTGGAAATCTAGTTTACAAGAAACAAGAAATGTTCACTGTTGTCATTGGTGTCAGGGTTTTAATTTATTGTCTCGCCCACCAGAGGTGAAGGCGAGACCTACTAAGGGATCCAAATGGCGTCCGTCTGTCGTCCGTCGTCCGTTGTCCGTCCGTCGTCCGTCCGTCGTCCGTCCGTCGTCCATCACAAATGTTAAAGTTTACCTGCAAGACTCTCTTATGATGCATAACTTGGCAACTGTTACAGCAATGGCAGCCACACTTGGGTGATAGAAGCACTAGGGGTATCTCCATGTTATGGTGTTGTCGGAGGTCATGTGATGATGTCAAAGGTCATTTGAGGTCATATGTTAAAGAGTATGCAAGACTGTTTTTTATGTTAAAGTGAAAACTAAGTTTCGGTAAGTGCTTGAGAACCCGTCTAGCACCATTTCATTTTTGCTTGCAATATATCGAAAGAGTCCACTAAGAAACTTACCTGGCTGACGTGGTTTGCCGGAATGATGAGTCGGTTTGGAGTATTTTGAGAAAAATAATAATAGTAGGAAAACCGACTTTTATTCCAGAAGGCTCCAGACTAACTCGGTCTCGGGAAAAATTCGACCCTACTTCAGACAATTCACACGCAGTAAGTGATCGCCACATTCTACTGGCCACTGCATAATACCAAATGGGGCCTAACTGAATGGACAGGAAAGTGCGTGCTAACGTAATCCTGTACGAAACAAAACAAAAATGACAGCGCGCGGTCCTCAGTTGCTGAGACGCGCGGTCTTTGGAGTTTTTGTTGTTGTTTATCAAGCGCCTTTGATTGTTTTAGAGGTGCTTGATAGGCGCACACTAATTTTGCATGCGCGCAAAAGAGGTTTTTGATGCGCGTGTTGTAACAACTAACTCGGACCATTACTGCGAGTAGCCAGAACACGAAGCGCTAGTTTATACAGGCCGCTCCCATTGGACAACACTGTACAATGAGAGGGACAACCATTACAACTCATCCCCCGCCGTCAAAGCGAAGCCGAGTTATCCCCGAGTCCGAGTTTAGCCTGACCCCGTTCGGGTAAGTTCTGAGACTGAACCTTTTTGGTTAATATTTCGTATTTTCGTCGTTACCCATCGAATATCTTGTAATAACATCGTTATCCTGCACATTTCCTAAGCATACGTTCACATTTGGGAGCGAAAATTGACAACTTTTGCAGGCGTACCAGAACTTTGTTTGGGCTTTAAAGTTTACCTGCAAGACTCTCTTTTGACAAATAGCTTCACATAAGTTGCTTGGACTACAACTTAACTTGGGTCATAGATGCACTGGGGGTACCTTCATGTTATGGTGCCGTTGGATGTCACAGGATAAGGTCAAAGGTCATTTGAGGTCATACGTTAAAGTTTACTTGCAAGACTCTCTTATCACATGTAACTCGACATGTACAATGGCAATCAAACTTGGGTGATGGATGCACTGGGGTACCTCATGTTGTGGTGCTGTAAGAGGTCACATGATAAGGTCAAAGGTCATTTGAAGTCATACGTTAAAGTTTACTTGCAAGACTGTCACAGTCAGGGGTCACCAAACTTTTAGGGCCCAATGTTGTTTTTATGGTGCATTTTGATTATGGCTCATAACTTTTGATCCCTTTGTCTGTTTGTGATCAAACGTGGATGGTAGATATGTCCCTTGGGGAGGTGAAGGTCATCTTAAGGTCAAAGGTCACATACAGGGGTCAAGGAACTTTTAGGGCCCAATGTTAAGTTTTTATGGCGTGTTTTGATTATGGCTCATAACTTTTGATCTCTTTGTCCCTATGCAACCAAACTTGGATGGTAGATGTCCCTTGTGGAGGTGAAGGTCATCACAAGGTCAAAGGTCACAGACAGGGGTCAACAAATTTTTAGGGCCCATTGTTAAGTGTTTCTGGCGCGTTTCGATTATGGCTCATAACTTTTGATCCCTTTGTCTTTTTGTGACCAAACTTGGATGGTAAATGTCCCTTGGGGAGTTGAAGGTCACCACAAGGTCAAAGGTCATAGGTGGGTCAATGAATGGCATGAATATGTGATGAGCTACAACACCTTGCCATTTCACAGCTCATCGCCAGACGCCAGGTAAAAACCAAGCAAAACGCATATCATTTGAAAGTGGAAGAATTGGGGTTTTTTTCTCATAAATACAATATTACAAAATCAGTTCTCATTTATGGATGAAAATTGGTATAATAATGACACAATGTGTGGTGACAAAATGAAATAAGTCCTGTGTTCAGGGCTGCAAAATACTATGATTTTTGCCACGACTGCATTTTCGTGTGCTCAAATGAATCTCAGGTATATTTTGCTGAAATATACCAACTTTTGGTTATTTGATGTCTCACATGGGTCAGGTTAATGGAAAGAAGTCGGAGAGTGCAAAACGTCTTCAACACCGGCAGTCGTGGATCGCTTGGGTGGCATATTCGACCTGAGTTCAACAAACTTCCCTTCCTCAAAAATAATGCACGTACAATGTACATTGGCAAGATTTGTGAAAAGAAAAGTATGATAAATGCGAAGTGTACTGCTCATTACCGTACTTGCTGCGGTCTGATTGTAATAATACAAAGGACAAAGAATTTTTTGATGATCAAAGAACAGGAAAGAGGTCAATCTGTACTCATAGTTTGAGCAATACTACCATGTGTATGAAGAGAAGGGGATCTGTACAAATATGCTTTTCATTCAAGTGTGGTGTGTTTGCGAATGCAAAGGTGAACCAACCTTCTGAAACTGAATCTACATAATGTTCTCAATAAAGATAAAATTATTCACTGATATCATTGCCTAAGATAGTGTGAACATTGATCCAAAAGGTATTCAGTCTCCACATTTTTTTTTCTTTCAGAAAGAAAATATATCCAGCTAATTATACTGTAAGAGTAAAAATGTTTGCAGTGTAGAAATTAAGTGCACTTCATGCAACCAGTCCAGAAATAGTAGGCACATATATTTTGAATTCCACATGCTCATGTAATCAATGTCCTGATTTCGCGGAATTAAAAATGAGAAATTCATCTTACCCAGCTGAGCACAAACAAATACTCGCACAAAAATATTCACTTTGAGAGTATTCTGAATATTCTGTACATACTGACATTATTGTCTTGTTGAGCTTTAGAAATCATTCCTATGTGATATTTTGCTTTTCTTTTCTCCCCTAGATTATGACCTTCCCATCTATCCAGACCCGGTGTCGAGGGATATCTTTCTGAATCACACATACAGCCATTCAGGGCTATATGTAATAAACATTTATCTTCACAACTATGTCAGCTATGCGTACCATGAAATTCCCTTTGCTGTACTGGAGGATGTTTATAATGTCACACTGCAGAGCTTTTCAGGTAATCAAGTACATGTACTACTGTTACTATTCCTTATTTTTCTTCCAGGTACAGTTTATCCACAATACATTTACACAAATGAACATGTTTCAAAAACTGCAGTACTCGTAGAATGTGTTTAATGTACCTGGTTATGGAAGATACTGTTTGTAGGTTGTCTGTTCATCTGCCTGCCCAATATTTTATTCTTTACATGCAGAAAAGTAGCTTAGCTTTCCTTCTACCCCACCCACACCTAGTGTGTATGGAGGTATATTGGAATCACTCTGACGTCGCTTGGCTTGGCAGTCAGTCGGGTGTTCAGGCAGTTGCAAAACCTGTGGCTTTAACTACTCTCTAATTTTTATGAGCAGTGGCCTAAAATTTGGCAGGTGTGATTGCCATCAAAGGTAGCTGTGCAAGCACCTTTTTCATCTGTATGGAGTAATAAGTTCCCATGTTATCAGCAAATTTCCATAATGATTATACAAAATGAATGTTGTGGCTCAAACTACTCTCTCATTTTTTGAGCAATTGACCCAAAGTCTGGCAGTGTGACTGATCATAGGTAGATGTTTATGACACCTTTTCCGTTTAAGTATCCTGTAATGTGTTGCCATAGCAATGAAAAATTTTCATAAAAATCTTGAAATATGGATCAAACTGTTACGTCAGTTTTAAAGCACTTCAGTTAAAATTTGGCACCTGCCATCAATGTAATACTATTGTAGTAAGTTGTGCATGACACCTTTTTCGTGAGTGTTAAGAGATCTGTTGCCATGGCAATAACAGATTTTGTACAAATCCTACAAAAAAATGTGGAATGCCCTAACTCCCTTAGTTTTTGAGCAATTGACCCTAAATTTGGTATGTTTGACTACTCACAGATGTACCTGTAGATGTGTAAAACACTTTTTTTTTTGTCAGTATCCCGTAATATGCATTGTCGTGGCAATAGTAATTTTCATAAAAATCACAGAAAATGTTGTGGGTCTTACTCTTTGTTTAAAGCTATTCAGCTGAAATATAGCACATATGCCATCAATGAACTGTGCAGTTGTGCAAAAAAAAAAAAAAAACTTTTAGAAATCAGTTGCCATTACAACAGCAGTTTTTAAAAATGCAAATCATACAAAAATATGTGGATTGACCTAATTCCCTATGTTTTAGGGGATATGACAGAAAATTTGGCACATGTTGTGACCACTATAGTTTGTAGATGTGCCGACTTCATCTTTTGTCATTGTGGAACAATGTGTTACCATGGTAACTGCAATTTTTTAATGGAATTCATATGAAAATTGTGTAGATTTTGCTCACTCCCCATTTGTTTTTTTATTTGAAATTTGGCACATATAATCACTGTAGCATGTGGATGTGCAGACTTTATATTTGAACATCAGATTTAGTTGCTATGGTAACAGCATTTTTTCCATAGAAATATGCAAATTAGCAGTGGATTTAGCTAACTCTCTTGTTTTTCAGCACTTGAGGTTTGGCACATTTTGACCAATATAAATGTCAGACAGGCATTTCAATGCTGAACAATGTTGCCATGGTAACAATATTTTTGATATATATAGTACACAAAAAAATTCTGGATTGAGCTACAATGTAACTCCCTCAGTGTTCAAACATTTTGGCTTGAAATTTGGCTTGAAATTTGGCTTGAAATTTGGCTCATGTTATCAAAATAGTACATACGCATATGTGTAAACTTTATCTTTCGTCTCTGTTGATTTCTTGCCGTGATAACAGCATTTCTTAATAATAGTTATACAAAAATATTATTGATTTTGGTCATTCCCTTATTTTTTAGACATTTGAATTGAAATATGGAACATGTAATTGCTATTAATAATACATAAATGTGCATACTTCATCTCTTTTCATTGTTGAGCAAAATGTTGCCATAGTAATGACATTTTGAAATGGATATCATATAAGAATATTGTAACTCTTTCTTATACCCCAGTTTTCTTTTTTTTTTTTGTCATTTGACTTAAATTTGGCATATGTGATTGCTGTGGCTTGTAGATGTGTAGACTTCATATTTTGTCATTGTCAGACAATGTATTGCAATATATTGCTAAGATACTTTGTCTTAGGATTTGAGTGCTATCTGGATTTACTGAGATATCAAATATGTTCATTTTCTTTACTACCTGCAGGAGACACTGGCAATCCAACGTCTTATTTGCCACTGGAATTTTCCAGCATTTTCAAGGCACATGTTGGAAAGGGTACAGTGCAGTTTTATGAATGGAAGGTAGATGGAGCACTCATTGAGACAACTGCACATCCTGTTCTTGAATATACATTTGCATCAGAAGGGTCATACATTGTTGAAGTTGACTCCTACAATGCATTTACATCTGACAGTGGATTTATAAATGTAACTGTGCTGAAGGGTATCACTGGGGTCTATCTTCTTAATAACGGCCCCATCACACCATACAGCCCAATAACATTTTTCCTTTTCACATACCAGCTTGGAACAAACTCGCTGTATGAAATTAATGTTGGAGATGGAAACACTTTGACATTTCCCACACCAACAAAGCAGGAACACATCGCCTCGCAGCTCCCGTCTGATATTGACATTCCCTTCAACCCTGCTGAACTTTACTGCACCACAATGAATTACATTTATGTTTCAAGTGGACTCTTCTCTGCAGTGGCAACTGCTTCAAATCCTGTGTCTAGCAGACAAGTCACCTCTGATGTCTTTGTGCAGGTCTTGACTTGTGAGATACCTTCTATACGCATTCTCGATGGAGAGAGCAGCTTTTCCTCAGCCAAACATTACCATCGCAGTCACAGACTTCAATTTTCTGTTAGTCTTGATGTAAACTGTCCAACAGCAGTCAAAAAGCAATACCAGTGGGCAGTGTACAAGCTGAATGAAGTTTTCACCATTCCCAGCCAAGACAATCTTCATCAGCTGCCATCCTCTGTCAGCACTAACCTGACAACACTCTATGTACCACCTTTCATTTTGGAATATGGGGAATATGTAATTAGGGTACAGGTCTCCATTTTGCTTCATGATGGCTTTGTTGGTGTGAACAAGGATGATCAAACCTATGTCAGTGTCACTGCATCTCCACTCTTTGCACATATCAGAGGAGGGAGCTCAGTAGCTTTTGGTAAGTGTATTTGTACATTTTCATCTCATGATATTCATCACACAAACCAATATTGGCAGAAATGTTCCCCCCCCCCCAAAAAAAAAAAAAAAAAAAAAAATCAATTCCCTTTAATTTATGATAACTGATGGGAACCACATGTACATTGAAGATGCTCTTTTGTTTTTGTGTTTTACATGATTTATTTTTCATTATACAAACCGTGACATAACAATAATTTTTTGGTCCGAACATTGAGATTTTTCCTCATATTTCACTGTCTGATGTCTGAGGAGTCTGTCATAGCTAGAGTCCACCATCCAACTATAGTTACAAATACTGTACATAATTTGAAAGTGGTTGCTAGCTTGAACTACAGCTGTGATTCTCCTTACCTATATTTGCAAATTGTGATTTTCCCAAGACTTGATTTATGTTTGTAACTCTGTACATGGACACAGAGTAATAATTGCCTCAATTTTGTAGTAACAAGATTTTGTTCTTCTTTAGGCAAAACAGTGGTTTTGTTCTTTTCATATGTTTGTTGAGACAATGGTCTACTCCATAGGATTTTTTATTTTGTTTTAATTGAAATAGGAACACTGAGTACAAAAAGTGTTTGAAATATTTCATTCACTGCTGTGGCCACAACATTAAAGGGAACACTAACCCAAAAAGCAATGTGGATCGAGTGAAAGCAGTAACATCAGTCGAACACATGAGTGAAAGTTTGAGGAAAATCGGACAATCGATGCAAAAGTAATGAATTTTTAAAGTTTTGGTGTTGGAACTGCTGGGTAAGGAGACTACTAGTGGTTATGACTTATGAGAGGACAACAATATAAAGAAAATATAAAGGCAATTCAATAAAAATTCATTTTTCATGAAAATTACACATTCCATCAACTTGATACTGACATATGTTAGGGGTAGCAATTATTCCCCTACTTTCTGAAAGCGGTTAGTCAAGTACTCAAGTATTGATCAGTACCTAAGTATTGATCAGTGTTACGTCCCCTCATGTTTGAAATCTGCATATATAACACCTCTTTTGAAAAAACCTTCCTTAGACCCAGATTCACTCCAAAATTACCGCCCCGTGTGTAACCTTCCATTTTTGTTTAAAATTTTAAAAAGGATTGTTTTCTCCAGACTTACAGATTATCTCTTGGTTAATACTTTATTTGATCCTTTTCAATCCGCATATCGTCCTTACCATAGCGTAGAAACCCTTCTCCTCAATGTGTCGAACTTCATCCTACAGGAAATGGATCGTGGAAATGTCACTGCTTTGATTTTACTTGATTTGTCCTCCGCCTTCGATACTGTTAATCATGCAATTTTGTTAAACACCCTCCAATCTCTTGGTGTAAAAGGTCAGGCATACGAATGGTTTAAATCTTACCTTTCATGCCATTCACAGGCAGTGTATGTCAACAGCTGTAAATCAAATGCTATGCCTCTCAAATGCGGTGTTCCACAGGGCTCTGTGGGCGGGCCCATCTTGTTTTCCATCTATCTTATTAGCCTGGGACACATATTGCGCCAGCACAAAATTAATTATCACATATACGCTGATGACATTCAATTGTATTTGTCTTTCAAACCTAACCAGGTTGATGCCTTACATGCTTTGAGTCAGCTTGAGAATGCAATGAACGATGTTTATTCATGGCTGAACTCACATTCTTTGAAATTGAATACGGACAAATCTGAGTTTTTAATGTTTGGTTCGAAGACACAATTAGGTAAACTTGACATTAATTTCATCTCTTTTTCCGGCATGTCAATTAGTGTGTCCCAAACCTGTCGCAACCTGGGTGTAATGCTAGATTGTAATATGACTATGTCTCATCAAGTTTCTAACATTTGTAGATCTGTAAGATACCAACTTCGTAATATCGGCTTCATTAGAAAATATTTGAACTGCTCTTCTACCGAAAAATTAGTCCATGCCTTGATATCCTCTAGGCTCGATTTTGGAAACTCTGTCTTATTTAACTTACCACAAACTCAGCTCTCCATGCTACAGAGCCTTCAAAATGTGGCAGCACGCATCATCACACTATCCAAGAAGCACACTCACATCACCCCTATTTTGAGATCACTTCATTGGTTACCAGTCAAAGATCGCATTATTTTTAAGATTTTACTTTTGACTTTTCATTGCATTCAGGGCGCTGCTCCTCAGTATAACATTGACTTACTCCATAATTACATCCCTGCTAGATCTTTACGCTCGTCCAACTCCGGTTCTCTGATAATTCCAAGATTCACTACAATATGGGGCACACGTGCCTTTGGCCATGCTGCTCCCACCTTATGGAATAACTTACCTTCAGCCGTTAAAAATTGTTCTTCATCAGACTCCTTTAAAAGCAGTCTAAAAACTCACTTGTTTAAAGCCTCAATTTGATTACTCATTACATGTACTTGATATTTGTATGTCTTTTACCTCGTCACTTTCTCTTCCTTCCGCGCCTAGAGCACTCTGCAGAGTGGATTTGGCGCTATATAAATCATATCAATTATTATTATTACTCTTTCATTTTGCTAGAAAAGTGAATTTTTGTGGAATTCCCTTTATATTTTCTTTACATTATTGTCCACTCATACGTCATAACCTCTAGTAGTCTCCTCATCCAGTGGTTCCAACACCAAAACTTAAAAAATTCATAACTTTTGCATCGATTGTCCGATTTTCCTCAAACTTTCACTGATATGTTCTACTAATGTTGCTGCTTTCACTCAATCCACATTTCTCTTAGAGTTTATGTTCCCTTTAACGATATATTTCAACTTTTGCTTTAGCTAATGGTCAGCACTATTTTGGACATGATTTACATGAAACTCTGACAGTTGGATGGAGCTTACTTTTAATACCAAGTTGACAATCTTCCACCTTTTTTAGGTCACCTGAGCCAAAGGCTCAAGTGAGGTAGTGCGATCGCTCTTCGTCCGGTGTCCGGCATGCGTAAACTTTTAACATTTTCATCTTCTTCTTGACAACCCCATGATCGATTTTCACCAAACTTGGCAGGTAGTATCCCTAAGGGGGATAGGATCTCAGTTTGTTCAAATGGGCACCATGCCCTACCTGGGGAGCCCCAGAGGGGCCCAAATCCCCCAAAATTTAATAGGGAATTTAAAAAAATCTTCTCCTCTAGAACCAGAAGTGATAGAGCTAAGTTCATACTATGAGTTGGTACATTGATGACTGTAGTTTCAAGTTTGCTCATGGCGGAGTCAGGGTTGCCCCCACCCCCCGTGGGACCCAGGGGAAGGGGTGGGGAGGGGTCCTAATGGGGCCCAAATTGTACATTTTTATCTTTTTCTTGAAAATGCCTTAATGAATTTTCACCAAACTTGGCAGGCAGCATTTTTAGGGAGATAGAATCTCATTCCTATTATATGGGCACCATGCCCCACCTGGGGGGCCCCAGGGGGCCTAAATTGGGATCTAAATTGTAAGTTTTCATTTTTTTTTGAAAACCCCATGATGAATTTTCTCCAAACTTGGCAGGTAGCATCCCTAGGGGGATGGAATCTCAATTCCATCAAATGGGCACCATGCCCTACCACCCCCCCCCTCCCCCAGTTGGGCCCAACCCTCCCCCAGAAAGGAATCTTAAAAGATTTTCTCTAGAACCAGAAGTGATTGAGCTAAGTTAATACAATGGGTCAGTACATTGATGACTGTTGTTTCAAGTTTGTTCATGGCAGAATTAGGGGTGCCCCCCCCCCCCCCCCCCTTGGGAGTGGCATAGAATGGGTGCAAATGGTGATGTAAATTGTACATGTTCATAATCATTGATAACCCCTTGATGAATATTCACCAAACTTGACAGTTAGCGTGCCAGGGGTTTAAGATCTCAATTTCTTCAACAGGGCACCATGCTCCCCTTTGGGGACCCGAGGGGGCCTAATACCCCCCCCCCCCCCCCCCCCCATCAAGGAATATTTACAATTCTTCTCTAGAACCAGACTTGATAAATCAAAGTTACTATGAGTTTGTACATTAATGACTGTAGTTCCAAGTTTGTTCATTGCAGTGCCCCCCCCCCCCCCCCCCATGCCCATGCCCCCAGCTCTCAAAGCTACCCCACCATACGTTTTCAATGTTCTCAGGTAAGAGTCTGCCAGAATGCATGGAAGGTGAAGTTGCGATACTCAGGTGAGCGTGAGACCCCCGGGTCTCTTGTTTTTTTTCTTTTTTATTGAGGAATGTAACCCTTTATTAGATGTTGATTCAGTGAATGCAGCAATATTGATAGAATACATCAGTGAAAGTTTGAGGAAAATTGGACAACCTGTTCAAAAGTTATGAATTTTTGAAGTTTTGGTGATTAGACCACTGGATGATATCAGAAAACAACAACCAATTATGACGTCACATAATATATGCACTAGGATATAAAGAAAATAAAGAAAATTCAACATATTTTTCTTTTCTTTTCTAGCATAGTAAAAAAGCACAAGACTTAATACCTGTTTCAGAAAGCAGGGGGAATAATATTGCCTTTGACATGTGTCAGTAACAAGTCCAGGGAATTTCTACTTTTCATGTGAAATGATATTTTGTAGAATTTTCTTTATATTTTCATCGTATTTTGGTGCATATGTGTTGTCATGATCTGCAGTAGTCTTGTGCTCCAGCAGTCTTGTCATCAAGTTAAAAAATTCATAACTTTTGAATGGATTTTGATTTTTGTTTTGAATGATATTGCTGCATTCACTCAATCCACATGTACATGAATATTTTGGTAAATTCTCTTTCATAGTAGTATGAAAGTGACTTAATCTGTTCCCAAGTGATGATTACATGCACTTGTATGTATAACCATGAACAGAATGAAATCATTGTTGTTGGGTATTGTTGAATTTCAGATGTCAAACATGATTTAAAGCAAAATAATGTTGTTGTGTTTCATCTATTGTTATTTGGATCAATGCTCAACTTACCCCTATATTTGGTACAACTGTCCCCAGAGGGGTACCACTTCACGAGGTTAGCACCCTGCTCTTTGCAATACTATGTACATAAATGAAATGGATCTTTTACATGCATCAGGCTTACCCACACAGGGAACCTCCATTTAATGTCCTGTGAGAGGAACGTAGTATTTTGCCTCTTACTAGAGGGGACAGAATGCTAATACGAAGCATTGCTCAGTGAGACACGGGAACTTTTAATTTCTTTTAAATTTGGATACATTTTGATGACTATGATATATAAAAAAAGCCTTGTTGCATTTTTAGAATTCATCTGAATGTTATGTTGACTTGTACAGAACGTGCATATGCTTTGATTGAAATGACTGAAGAAAATTAACATTAAGAAGAAATTCTGTTAAATTATGATGACAATGGGGCCCAATGACAAAAAAAGGGCCAATGTACAAGTTGTACTCTCCTGTGATTTTTTACCAAACTTGGCAAGAATCATTCTTAAGGGATGCAAAGGTATCTGAACAGTTCAAGCCCCCCCCCCCTGTCTTGTTTCCTTTGAGGATGGTCCCATAATTAATCAGAGATCATCATCATCATCTCTGTCAATATCATAGTTGTATCTGAATAATAATTGAAACACAAACCCAGTTTTTCATTTCTGTTTGGAATCCACCAACTCTTGTTGCCATTAATACGATGACCAGAAATTCATGAAAAACATGATATGGCATGCAGCCAGCAATAATTTGAATGTCTTGTTGCTTTACTCAAAATTACAACACTGATGTATTTCTTGCCTTAAGTAATGTGTAGTTAAAAGTGAAGGATGTCACTAATTTGTGTAAATGACTGAAAAATTACAATTTTTGCATGTAGATATGAGGTTTTATGGAACCAGAAGAATCAGTCATAGTTGAAAGTGCTTCAAACATTTCTTCCTTTGATACACACTAGATCATGTGATGCATACAAATCGGATAGTCGATAATAATTGCATCAGTACTTATCTAGACAAATTTTAGCCACTTGGTCCATTAAGGACTTAAAATCATTCAGAAAAAATATATACAGGAAGCATTCTCTGTTACACTAAAATACAATGTTTCACTGAATAATTTTGGAAATTAGGGTGTTGTTTTCATCGATACACAGTGTCTCTTAAGGACAAAATATATTGTCCTAAAGAATAAGTTTGCCATTCAGGTCAATTGTACTGATATACCGTGGTCACCTGCAGACAGTTTACATGTGTGCTTTATGCAAAAGATTACTTTGAAAGTTAGAGAATCATTGTTTTACCACAATAGATTAACTTCCATAAGTCTTAACACTGCTCTGCAATACTACAACAATATTTGTTTCCCTCAACAACATTAGGGTGGTACCACAATGTTACAATGGATAGCTCATCATCTTCAGACCCTGATTTCCCAGATGACATTGGAGGCTTTACTTTCAACTGGTTCTGCCGAAAGTCTAATGAGACATTTCCTGCTATTGAAGACTTACTTCTTCTCGTGGATCAGGAAAAAGGTCAGAGAAGACTATTCTTTGTACAGTTCTTTTGTTGGTGCCTAATGCATGCAGTACAAGCTACAATGTATGTGTCTATATTCCATGTAATCTTGTGAGTGGCTGATTTATAGTTCCATTAACATAAGAAAGCTAGTACTTTTTAATGGAGCAATAAAAAGAAAAGACATTTCTTCATTTCAAAACAACTTGTTGTAATCTTACACCATGTTTGATGTGACTGTAAAAAGTAATATAGAATTTGACTAATAGAGTGGTAGAATGTTTGTGCATATCAAGCACTAAATGAAAGAGTTATGGAATATGGTTTAGCTTGTTTTCATCAAATGGCAATAATTTGCAGCTACACAAACAATCCCCTCACCTCACAATGTTCCATCAGTTTGAACACAAAAACAGTGAAATATCATCTTTTTCCCCTTTCACCTTAAAAGTCATTGTTGCTATTATATTTGAAGCCTAATATTATTTGGTGCCAAAAAAGATTTTTTATTTAAAGGATTTCACACTGAAAAATTGAAATTTAATGTAAATTACGTACAGGTAAATGGATAAATTGTAAAGTGATGACATCAGCATCAATTAGTGTATATGGTTACATCTAATGTAATTCATCATTAAGTAGACATTTAGTGAAACACTGATCTTTTTTTTTTGTTCAGGGTCAAATTGTGATGGAATCGCTACCATTTTATGTGTTTAATTTTACACTCTGCTTATTAAAGCCAACATGACCACATTCTAGAGGGATTCCAATTCTACATATATTAAGTCTATCATATATCATGCCACAGCCATTAGCCACCTTGAGGTGACATCATGAAGGCTCAGGTTTTTTCATGCCACTGACAGAAGGGGACTTTAAAGTATGGTGAACGAGACATTAAAATCAAGAAAGTCATATAAAAGAAGGTGTCAAAGCAGAGGGAATTGTCTCCTAAAACAGATTTTTAATGTCACTTATTAAAAGATATTTGCGCCACTGAGAAATTGTAAGTTAAAACTGACTGATTTACTTCACCAAGTGCAGTGGGACATCGAGGCTGCCATTCATAAAGCACATATTTCTTAGTGAGCGGATGCAATATCTGGCCTGTCTTTAGTCGCATCTGCTTTCTCGACTGAGACATTCAAATGTCCAATTTTTTCAAAGTTTCAAATTCAAAGTTGGGTTGGTAGAAGAAGGGAGGGAGAGGTGACGGATATGGAAGGCCGTTGCAGACATAATTCGTTTGGGGCATACGTATGCATCTGCCTTTAGCAAACGTTTGCTAATTGACAAATCAGTGAGCGTTGTTTGGCAAACGTTTGAACGGTGTTCAGCAAACGTTGCATGTTATCTATTATACGTATGCCCCATTCCATACGTATGTTAATTTACTGCACATATGTATGCAATTGATTGAGCAATCAGGTACTTTGTTTATTATGCATTTCACACCGTACCTTGTTAGTTCCTCAGCTGGAAACAATCTGCCTTCTTCAATGAGCTGAAGATATTTTTTGAAACTTTTGCACTTACCGCAGTTCTTTTCCACTTGAGTTTTATTGGCCATACTGAGCTGATCTGATCAGTACTGAGCCGTACTAAGCTGATCAGCTGGTTCTAACAGCTAACTTCATTGGTTGCCTTGAAAATTAATTTACTGGCATTCAGCGCATACATATAAAAATGGCATACGTTTGCTAACAAAAAAAAAAACAACTTGCAAACTTATGCTATCGCACCGTGCCAATGTTTGCCAAACAACACTTACTGATTGGTCAGTTAGCAAACGTTTGCTACCGGTATTTAAAGGCAGTTGCATACGTATGCCCGTTTCCATACGTATGCCCCCAAACAAATTATGTCCGCAACGGCCTTCCATAGACGGAGCCCACTGTGTGGATGGAGTGCGTAGCACAGCGCATCAGTGCAGGGCTGATTCCTTCATTTCGTGAAATCGTAATTCTGGTCACTAAAATTTCGCCGTCAGATCGGGTTCAGATGGTCTAAAAAGGGTCTCAAAACACCATTTCTCCATCGTACTAGAGACGTTTTTATACCCCCGCCAAACGAAGTTTGAAGGGGGTATATAGGAATCAGCGGACGGTCGGTCGGGCGGTCGGTCGGGCGGTCGGGCGGTCGGGCGGTCGGTCGGGCGGTCGGTCGGATGCGGTCGGTCCGTTGCAAATCTTGCGTCGCGAACTACTTCCTCAGTTTTCAACCGATTCCCATAAAACTTGGCACAGATGTGTGCCTTGGGTTGTAGATGTGCAAGACGTATTTTTTGACAGTACCCAAAAGTATGTTGCCATGGTAACGGCATATTATTGGCAAAAATGGGTACAAATCTTGCGTCGCGAACTCCTCCCGCAGTTTTTGATCAATTTTTATGAAATTAGGTACAGATGTTCATCTGAATATGTTAATGTGCAAGACACATATTTCCGCAGTGGCAAAAAGTGCGTTGCCATGGTAACGGCATGTTATTGGTAAAATATAGGGCAAAATGCTTCATGGCAAAACTGCTTCATCAGTGTTCTTCCAATTCTCATGGAATTCATATTGAATGTTTGTCTTAGGATATAGGTCAGCATGACACATTTCTTGACAGTGACAAAAAGTATGTTGCCATGGTAACAGCTCACATATTATGAGCCAAAATGATGGAAAATTTTGTGTTGCAAACTACTTCCTCAGTTTTTGCCCAATTTCCATGAAACTTGGTACAGAAGTGTGCCTTTGGTTGTAGATGTGCAAGACGCATTTTTCGACAGTACCCGAAAGTACGTTGCCATGGTAACGGCATATTAATGGCAGAAGATCAAGGAAAGATCTTGCGGATTTAACTACTTCCTCAGTTTTTTGACCAAAGCTTATCAAATGTTGTTTTGACCAAAGCTTATGAAATGTTGTTTGACGGGGGTATAACCAGTCGCTGTAGCGACATTTCTAGTTACCTTCTGCAAGTTAATTATTCATATTCCTAGAGACTTAAGTTTTCCAAAAATGTATAAATCACCTTGTTTATGAAATCATCCTTTTTTTTCTTGTTCACCATACTTTAACATACACCAGCAAGAAACAAACAAACAAACAAACCAGCAATAGTTCAACACAAACATAACAGGAAAATCATGTCTAGAGATTTTTTTCTTCATTTCTGTGATGAAGAGAATATTTATGAAATTACTTTAAAAATGCCCACATTAAGAAACATTCACATTTAAACCCTGCTAATTTTTTGTCAAAGATAAAAGTAGGTTATAACAACCAAAACATATAGACTTCATATTTTTTGTGACAAAAGCATAAGATAATGCCTTTCTACTTGCTCTGAATATGGAAATATCTGAGCTAATGCCCTCTTACTTTTACGTGTAAGTAGTGATTAGATCACTGTGATTGATTAAAAACAAATTGTTAATTTGGGGCTGAAATTTATGTCAATGCTTTTTTTGTCGGCGCAAAGACGATATGTGGAGGTTATCAGCATGTTCATATCTTCTGTAGATAGCCGTTACACAAAACAAGAAATACTCTTCAATTTAAAGATAGCTATCCTCTCTTTAGTAGAGTTCAGAACACTATGGTTAGACAGATATTTCATAATCTCAGTTAAAAGGGTATTCTCAGACATGTAAGCCTGTTTTGTAATAAGCAGAATGGCATCACCTTCAAGGAAATATTATGACATATCTGAGCTCATGCTCTCTTACATTTGGGTTTCATGCAGTATTAGATTAAGCTGTAGGTGATGCTGTCTACTGGTTTAACATCAAATGATAGGCCTTTGAAGACTGTTTTACCTTGAGTAGAAAACAAATCATTGATTTGCAATCTGTGGTAGCCTATGACAGTCTGTGCTCTTTATTGGAACAGGAATGAAGTGGAATGGAAATTGTGTAAGGAAAGGATGATCATACAACAGAAGCTAGCTCATTTGTTCAGATGTATGGGCTTTCAGCAACACATCTACATGTAGGTCTGATTTGGGAGAAAATGATGAATTTTTAAACAAAGTTGTATATACTGTGTGTCTATTTCAGCAGTGTAAGAAACATGGTGGTTATCAACATGTTCATATCTCATGTAGATAGCTCTCTCAAAATGCACAGGTTACTCTTTACATTTGAAGAACTATCCTGTCTTTGCTAATTCCTGTTGCTTTAGAACATGGCAACAGGGCAAAATTTACAAATTTATGTAATCATGGTTATCAGCAGATTCTCTGATATCTATGATCTGGCGGCTTTCCCTTTGATGTAGAAAATGGAGGGTGTCTCGGTAACGGATTTTGGCTCCAGTCTGGGTCCATGGCAACACTGCACATTCCAGCACAGACACTAGAAGGGAACCAGACCCACCTTTTCCGACTTATTCTCTCCAAAGAATGGAGGCAGAACTCTGTTGCTGATCAGCTGGTGACCATTCTCCCTGGGGATCCACCCAGTATTCAAGTTATGTAAGAACATGACACCAAGACACAGTTTAGGCTCATGTTAGCAATAATTTAGTTTTAGGCTCATGTTAGCAATAACTTAATTGTCCGCATTTATAGGATTGTTCCAGTGCAGAAGTGGAGAGATGGAACTTACAGAGCTAATTTCTAATCACAGATAATGTTGTTGTTGTTGTTGTTGGTTTTTTTTTTTATATACTGATATCAAGCTCACCAGAGTCAAGGGTATAGATGAGCCACTGCAATAACTTTTTGTGGATTATGTTCTTGTCACATCTTTTTACAATTTCGTCTTCTTTAAATTCCATAGTCAATTTTCATTCCACATTTGGTAGTTCAAAGGTTCAAATGATTCAATGGTGGGTACAATCAAGCGCAAAACAAGAGTCCCTTTTGATGTTTGTTTTCATACACTGTCCCCTTTTTATGCCTCCGCCCTAAAGGTGGCGGAGGCATTCTGTTTTTGGGTTGTCTGTCCGTCTGTCTATACGTCCAACCCTATTTGTTTACACAATAAATTGAGCAATATTGAGTTGAATTTTATCAAACTTGGTCCAAATATAAAGTATGATGGGGCAATTATTTGATTAGATTTTGAGAGAAATCGGCCAGAGGTCAAGGTCAAAGCATGAAATTATATCCATTTATGCAATTACTCAAGACTGGATTAAGCAAATTTCACCAAACTTTGTCCAAGGATGACGTATGATGAGGCAATTACTCGTTTAGTTTTTGAGTGAAATTGGCTGGAGATCAAAGGTCAAAGGTCAAATTGTAAAATTTTTCTATTTCTACGATAACTCAAGACTGGATGAAGCAAATTTCACCAAACTTGGTCCAAGGATGACGTACGGTGGAGCATTTATTTAATTAGTTTGAGTGAAATCGGCAAGAGGTCAAAGGTCAAAAGTTCAAGGCCAAATGCTCAAAAATTCACTATTACCCCCATATCTATGCAATGCTGAATGGTATTTTCTTGAGACTTAGTGTATACATGTACAACCAAATAGAGATTCTGCAGAGAGAGTTTCAGGTCATGAGGTAAAAGGTCAAAGGTCAGGTAAAAATGGTATCTTCATGGAACTTGGTACATATGCATGTAATGACTGGTAGGGATTATGTAGAGAATTTAGGGTCATGGGTCAAAGGTCAGGAGTCAAAGGTCAAGGTCAACTCCTCAAAATTTCACTCTTTCCCTCATATTTGTGCAATACTTGCAGGATTTTTCCTGAAACTTAATATATACATGTATTAACTAATGGAGATTCTCTGGGAAATTTCCTGCCAAGAGGTCAGAGCTAAAGTGAAAGTGCTGTAATTCACTTTACCTCCATATCTTGAAAGTGACTCAAGGTACAATCAAACCTGCCGTAGCGGCCACCTGTCTATAGCGGCCAGCGGCCACAAATTTTGTTTCCCGCGGTAGATTTTGACCTGTCTATAGATAGTGGCCAAAGAGCCGATAATTAAGTGTGTTTTCTGCTTTGTAGCCGTGCCAGTCATTCATGGGCAACGTTCCGTGATCGTAACCACTGCATTCATCACTCATTCAGTCATAATAATGCACCAGTGTTAAACTTTCTTCAACACTGTACACATGCTAGTGTGCAACAATTTCATGAACACCGGCATTGTTCAATGCATGATACACACGTGTGCATACGTACACACATACAAAATGTACTTGTAAGTACTTATAGATGTATACAATGATGATACATGTACAAGTAGGCAATGTACACAAAGTTGGATAACCTGTCTATAGCGACCACCTGTCTATAGCGGCCACTTTTTTCATCTCCCTTGGGTGGCCGCTATAGACAGGTTTGACTGTATTATGAAACCTTGTACATTGTATGTTCTACAGTGTACCTGACAGGGAATTTTAGGGTCCTAAGTTCAAAGGTCAAGGGTCAACGGTCAGGCTAAAATGCAAAGATTTTTCTATTTAATACTGAAATTATACTTATTCTTCATACTTTGAAAATTACTCAATGCATAAACTTATGGAAGGGTCAAAAGTCAAGTAAAAATCCCCAAATACATGTACCTGCACTCTTAGACAATATAGCAAACCTAGTTAAAGAAAAGTGAACATTCAACACATCTGTGACAAACCTGTCATTTCAGTATTTTGCCAGTAATGTAAAACTGTCATCACACATTGTCAAAACATTGTACTATAGATCTATTAGGAGAACCATGCATTATGGCGGAGGCATACCAGTCACCATAGGGACATTTCTTGCCTGTTCCTACAGATACATTGCCATATTTGTGTTCGCTTAGCAGATGATCCTGTATTTGTGGTATTAAATGTTTTTGAACAAAAATGGGCTTTACAACAGGCAAACATTCAGAGATTGAAAGGTTTAACCAATATGAATAAATTACTTATGTAATAAAATCAGGTAACTGTTGGCGATCATGCAATGGTAGATGTGTTGTCCTGGCCAGTAAATTTATCATATAGTGTGCTATACACGTCAAGTAGAATGTTAAACATAATAAGAACATCTTTTGGGTGATATGGAAGTCAACACTCAGACCCTCCTTTTGCCCTTTTGACAAGGAGTCACACTACAGTGGCAGTGAACAAAATTGTGGTCCCATAATTCATTCCCAGACAGTCATAGTACAATTTGTTAGACATTTCAGTGGAAGAAGAGACCACTTTGCCATTGTAGCCGTCATATGTATACATACATCGAGAAGGGAATGTAAATAAAGGTCCAAACAGAAAAGTCTGGACTTTCTTAGAGAAAAGTCAGGAGAAGACAGAAAAATGTAGAGCAGTAAGGTGCACTTGAAAAGGTGGAGAGAAAAGTGCAGCTGGTAAGTTGCACAAGTTTTCTTCAAAATCTTAGTAGTAGGCTGATAGTACAGTATACTGTAAAAATGGAACTTTTTGCAGTGTGGAAATTTTCGTGCATTTCGTGCAACAAGAAGCTAGCACAAAAATAAAAGCACACAAATATTTTTGCATACCATTTGTTCTAGTAGTGATTGTCCTGATGCCACGGAATGAAAATCATGTGAAAGTCATCATACCTGGCTGAGTGCAAAAAATTACTTGTGCTTATTAAAGGCATGACACACAGTTAGTCGCTGGCAATCCACAATACATCTGGCATGCATGCATTCTCTACTTCATTCCCGAATGCACGCATTCTGCCTGCATTGAGAATGCCCAACTGTTAATCTCCTCGGTCTTGTGAATAGAGGCATTCCGTCATATTTTTAGAATGGGGATTATAAGATCCCATATGTGACCCTGCACCACAGAACAAACAAAAAGTCGCCAGATATGGATTTTTAGTTAAGGGCAGATTCTAAAAGAGCAGACTCTAAGCTTTAAAGATGTATAACTCAATTCAAATGGACTCTCCTCACCTATCTAAATGTTGGAAAGAAAGCACACACTCTTTAAATGTGTGAACTGGGAAAGGAGGCTCTGAAGTAAAGAGTCTATTCAAGCGTTTAATATTTTCCAAGCCAGGCTACCTGTGCCATGAATGGGACAAAAAACAGGGTGTTAACCACCAGAGCGATAACAATGAAGGGATTATCAGATTAAGCTTAAATTAGGCATGCTTTATAATACATTTTGTCCATGATTAATGACAACTTTCAAAGCAGTAGCATTATCCTTTCAAAAGTGATTAGAGTTGAAAGTGAAGAGTGTGTACAGGATTTTTAAGAAATAAAATGTGGACTTTATCAGAAACATCTAATCACACTGTTCTACAATAAAGTGTTTGAGAAAAACTGCTAAAAAACACGATTTCCTGTTTGTTTTATGATCCCAAATCTTAACATAATGTAGAAAAAGACTTGTTCTTTCATAAAATATGGAAAACTCAAGATTGGCTAGGTTGACCCATTTCACCTATTTTCAGTCCTCATACAAATTCAATGCGTGCGACTTTTTGTTTGTTTTGTGATGCACAGTCACATATTCAAGGCGTTCAAGAGCAAGGAGGTACAAGGTCAGCTGTTAGTATTAGCACATGTACCTCTTGGTGAAAGCATGGGGCTATCGGATGCATTCTAGAAGACAAAGGTTGTGAACCCTGACGAATTAATCCTGTTACTGTTTGGTCACAATGACAGACAATAGAGTGATTAAACAAGGTCGGCCCAAATTGTTGAAGCATTCTCGGTTCATTCCAGAATGCCTGTCGTATCTCTAGGCCCAGTTAAGCTGAGCATTCCCAAATGACGGCCGGAATGAGGAAAAGTGTGCATTCTCAAATGCATGCCGCCTGGGATTAGAAGGTAATCTGAATGCATTCTGGATATGCAAGCGACTAACTGTGTGTCTCGCCTAAATATCCACTTTTACAGTATGAGATGACTAACCCAGGGCTCGACACTAACGGTGGCCCGGTGGCCCAGGGCCACCAAAAATGAAAGTCGGGCCACCAAATTTTAGAAAAGGGCAAATTTGGTGGCCCGCCTCGGGCCACCAAAATTTTTTGGAAAGTATGTCAATGAATTTGTAACTTTTTGCGCCAGAAATTAGCAATTGAATTTGTTTAAAGGATGGATAAAAAGGACTAAATGAGTGCCTGAGAGTGAGTGTTGTGACTTTGTTGAGGTTTATTTATGAGTAGATATGTCCAACTTCCAGTTCTTACTATGATAAAACTTAACTATTTGATTCATTTAAATAAAAGACTTTTAATGTTTGTTATTGTTGTTTTTTTTCGGGCCACCAAAACTCGGAAATTGAGGATTTTGGTGGCCCCATCGGGCCACCAAACAAAAAAGTTAGTGTGGAGCCCTGACTAACCAGAAAAATATACAAAAACAAAGGTCCATGAGTCACGTGATTTGTCACACAAAGTATGACAAAGGAAAAATGTGATGGGAATATTGGAATGCTTCAAACTCATCAAAATCATTTAGCTGTGTTGACAAATTAATATTTTTCTAAAAGAGAGAGTTGTATTTGCACAGTGTAAATGTAAAGAAACCATTTATCTACATGTAATTCAACACTTCCAAAAAACAGTTCCACTGGAATAAACCTGATAGTATACAAATGATGCACAGGTCTGAGTGCATCAGAAGGAATTGTCTGCATAAGGTAACTATGAAATGCTTTTGTTGTTTAGGTCAATTCCGTAGTTACTGCACGCACACAATTCCTTTTGACGCATGAAAAGACACATACATCATTTGTAAATTATAGAACAGTTACAAAGTTTGCCCAAGTCCACTGTTTTAATCATATTTCTGACAATTTGCAAGCCTTCCTTTTGTGGCTTGCCATAAATAAAACCATGCATCAGTATAAAAATGATGCACAAGTCTAAGTGGGTCAGTTGGAATTGTGTGCATAAGCTACAATGGAATGCTTAACCCATAGACACATGCCCGAGTATACTCGGGACTCGTCTTCAACGGGTTAACCCAGGAGAAGAAGCTGAGTGGGTTTAGGCTTGATTCCATAGTTACCGCATGCACACTATTCCGACTGTTGCACAAAAGATGTGTCATCTGTGTTATAGAATGGGGGCAATTTTCTTCCCAAAAATCCATCTTTCTCGAGCCCACCAGAGGTGAGGGGAGACTAAGGGATCCCCTGCGGAGTCTGTCCGTCTTCCATCCTTTCGTCGTCCGTCCGTCCGTCGTCTGGCTATAACGCTACAAAAACTTGAACAACACTCTACTGAGGATTTCAATTTCAATCAAACTTGGAGGGAAGAGTGGTTATACAAAGTTGCACATTTAACTAAACATGAATGTTACCTCAAGTCCAAAGGTCGCAGGCAGGGGTCCTTGAACTTTAGGGCCCAATGTTAGTTTTTACGGCGCGTTTTGATTATGGCTCATAACTTTTGATGTATATGTCCATTTGTGACCAAACTTGGATGGTAGATGAACCTTGGGGAGTTAAAGGTCATAACAAGGTCAAAGGTCATAGGCGGGGTCAATGAGACACATTTTGGCACTTGCCTTGTTTGATCATGTTACCTGATGGCAAATTTACTTGATGCATTTCCTTTTGCTTTGCCATAGACAAAAGCCCAAAAACCATGCATCCAGTGATTACTGGATGCATGTTTTTTTTTTAGCCAATAGGCATCTCTTACTGTGAGTGCACAAATGCTTGCTTAGTGTGCAAACCTTTGCTACAAGTGCATGTTTACCACTGTGAGGCAGCATGAGGCCAGTAAAAATCAACACACAGCTCTTGACCAATGAGATCGCAGAATTTTTGCTACCCATTCTATAATAATTATTATTAAATGGGATTTAGAATCTCTGCAATCTGATTGGTCAATTGTCATGCATTGATATTTTACTGATCCACACTGAGCCATGCGTCTGGTAAAATCCGAACATATGGCTCAAGTCTTGTACAGTGTTGTAGGTGTACCAGACACATGATGGGGGAAAATGGTTGTACTTGTATTTCATGAATTTACGGGCCCATTTCATAACACAAATGATGCACAGGCCTATTTCGTGGATCAGTGAGAAATGGATGCTCTCGTTTAACTTTGGAACAGTCTAAAACCTACTCACTGCGCTCCTGAGTTTAAACAGTTCCAAAGTTAAACTCGTGCATCCAGTTCTCACCAATCCAGTCTGTCCTGTGCATCATTTGTATACTGATGCATGAACGTTTTTACTGATATATGGTACTGATGCTGGGCTAGACACCTTTTGCCAAGTGCTTATCTCTTACTATAAGTACACGAAGGCTTGCTAAGTGTGTGAACTATTTCAAGTGCATGCAACAACATGTGCACTGGGGCTATTGCCAATGATCAAGTGTGCTGCCAGCAAAAATTGATGCATGGCCCTCAAACAATGACATTGCAGGATTCTTGTTACCCATTCCATGATATTGCCTGTTTTAATATGTCAATTTAATGAACTTTGTTCAACACATCATATTGGTTTGATTTTATGGTTTTGTGCATCTTTTGAAGCTGTCTCATGAACTGTGCTGCCAGCATCAATCCATCTAATCGCATCATCCTGTCAGCTAAATGTCAAGATTGCACTCTGCAGACCAGGCCGAGGTACCGTTGGTCCCTGATCCCTGCCAGTAACAACTCACGTCAAGAACTTGTGTGGCTGACTGACACGACTACTAGTCGAACCAACCCATTCCTGTCCATTCGCAAGAACACATTTTCAAGCACAGTGTCTGAAACATACAGCTTATACCTGCATGGTTAGCAAAATTATTCATTGTGTAGTTTGTGTTAATTCTCAGCTGGCAGCCATGATCAGTATCAGTCAGTAAATGAGTGAGACATATTGTAAGTAGATATCTTTGTTTGCTTAACTTTGGAGATCTTGTATTTTTTTTTTTTATAAAGAAGATTGAATATTAGTGACCATGGGCTTTCAGGTGTTACATCACAAAGTAAAGGATGTGTTGCAAGGAATAGGTACTGGTGTTATATTAAACATGTCCTGAGATAAATCTTTTCTTAGAAAGAAAAGACAAACTCAAAAAGTGATTCAAAATGTTATGATGACTGTTATATGACATACATTTTTAGACAGTGCATTTCCAGTTGTGTTTTCTGTCTAAAGTGAGATTATATAAACCATATTATCTTTTAAGTGGTAAATGTCATTTGTGGGCTTATCTTAATTGCATTCATTTGTACTTGAAGAGTATATATATTTATAGATGTCATTTGTGAGCTTATCTTAATTGTATTCATTATACCCCCGCCAAACGAAGTTTGAAGGGGGTATATAGGAATCAGCGGACGGTCGGTCGGGCGGTCGGGCGGTCGGTCGGGCGGTCGGTCCGTTGCAAATCTTGCGTCGCGAACTACTTCCTCAGTTTTCAACCGATTCCCACAAAACTTGGCACAGATGTGTGCCTTGGGTTGTAGATGTGCAAGACGTATTTTTTGACAGTACCCATAAGTACATTGCCATGGTAACGGCATATTATGGGCAAAAATGGGTACAAATCTTGCGTCGCGAACTACTTCCTCAGTTTTCAACCGATTCCCATAAAACTTGGCACAGATGTGTGCCTTGGGTTGTAGATGTGCAAGACGTATTTTTTGACAGTACCCAAAAGTACGTTGCCATGGTAACGGCATATTATGGGCAAAAATGGGTACAAATCTTGCGTCGCGAACTCCTCCCACAGTTTTTGATCAATTTTTATGAAATTAGGTACAGATGTTCATCTGAATATGTTAATGTGCAAGACACATATTTCCGCAGTGGCAAAAAGTGTGTTGCCATGGTAACGGCACGTTATTGGTAAAATATAGGGCAAAATGCTTCATGGCAAAACTGCTTCATCAGTGTTCTTCCAATTCTCATGGAATTCATATTGAATGTTTGTCTTAGGATATAGGTCAGCATGACACATTTCTTGACAGTGACAAAAAGTATGTTGCCATGGTAACAGCTCGCATATTATGAGCCAAAATGATGGAAAATTTTGTGTTGCAAACTACTTCCTCAGTTTTTGCCCAATTTCCATGAAACTTGGTACAGATGTGTGCCTTTGGTTGTGGATGTGCAAGACGCATTTTTCGACAGTACCCAAAAGTACGTTGCCATGGTAACGGCATATTAATGGCAGAAGATCAAGGAAAGATCTTGCGGACTTAACTACTTCCTCAGTTTTTTGACCAAAGCTTATCAAATGTTGTTTTGACCAAAGCTTATGAAATGTTGTTTGGCGGGGGTATAACCAGTCGCTGTAGCGACATTTCTAGTTTTACTTGAAGAGTATATGTATTTAAATAATGGATTATTTGACATTGTGCGTACTGTAAAAGTGGATATTTTCGCGCGACTAATTTTTTGCGCTCGGCGGGGTTAGAAGAGTTTCGCATGTTTTTAATTCTGCGGAATCAAAACGTCAACTACTGGAACATATGACAAGCAAAAATATTCGCGTGCTTTTATTTTCGCGCTAGTTTCTGGTTGCGCGAAATGCGCGAAAATTTCAACACCGCGAAAATTTCCACTTTTTCAGTAATTGCTTTACATCGATACAGCTGAATCTTGGTGCATACACTGGTTAGGGAGGAAGGCCTCGAGCCTTGGTGATTAAGTTTGCCTTTTCCTCCCCTGGCAACTAGCGGTATGCACCTTGAATCACCATATTCTTTATATTGTATCATGTAATATGATCTTCTATTTGTTTTTTTATGTTGAAATGCCAAATAAATTTATATGTATATATGAATAATAATGATAATAAAAGTAATAAGAATGATAATGGTAATAATGATAATAGTAATAATAATAATAAAGATAATAAATAATAATAAAGTAGTTTATCACTTCAAATAAATTTATTTGATTGTTTCATATATACATTTTTTATAACAATAGACCTCCTAAACTTTTGAGTGACAGATGTCTCTTGTGTATTTCCTGGATTTTTTCCATGCATTGTTCGTAGTACAAACGTGGAGTGGAGCATCTACCTTTGCTGAATACACCTTCCACACAAATGCCCCTCCGACTCTTGGATCCTGCAGTATCTGGCCTCTTGAGGGCACAGTCCTTGAAACAAAATTTACTATACAGTGCCAAGGCTTCCATGATGAGGATGAGCCATTAAGTTATGAGATCACAGCAGTGACAGGGGCAGAGCATTTGGCCTTGCTCAGCTCTAACAGGGATGGAGAAACAGCAGGTAAAGTTGCTCATCAGAATTATGAGCAGTCCTTGGCTATACTCTACTCCCAACCCCTGTGATATACAATGTGCTATCTTTCATACATGATATCATGCATACATGTACCTCCTGATATCATGCATATATGTACCTCCTGATTAGGAAGCCACTACACAATGCTTGGATTTAGTAGTGCCTCCTCATTAGCACAGTCGACACCATGTCATATTTCTTCCATGTGCCATATTGGCCACATTTCATGCTCAGTTGGTATGGTGTATCATGGTCAAATTTTGGTGCACTTAAGCTGCAAAAAAAAAAATCCACCAGTGTCACAGGTTAAGGGTATTTGAACTTTACCTAAAGAGCACTACATTTTCACAACAGATTAGGGCAGTATGATGGGATCACCAAATTTACAGAGCACTGGTAAAAAGTGAATATGAGTTAGTTTGGACAAGGCCACATATATAATGTTTGTGGGCATTTTTTTTCTTTTTTAAAGCCAGATTGTGATAATTTAATCCAGCAGTGTGATAGGATCATCAAATTCATGTCACAGGAGAACCTTCATGAGAGACAGGTCATATTTTTATTTTTTTTTTTTTTTTTTTGGGGGGGGGGGAGGGGATTGGAGGGTATTTACTTAAATAAACATGTATGTAGGCACAATTACTGTTTTTCTTTTTAGCTAGTCTCTTTTCTACTATGTTTGTAATGAGGTACTGGTTATAACAAGGTAAAATGACAACCTCAATATAACAGTGTTTTCCTGTTCTGTAGACTGCTCTTTTTTTCTGTATTTGATAAGAATTACTCTCTGGATAACCTGCTCTAATTCCATTTTGCTGACATACTTACAGGCAGCCTCATATATTTTGGTGTTGATCCAAATATTCCATCTACCCAACTACCTGTGGGTATTGCAAGTAGAGACTTCCGTGTTGATATCAACATTGTAGTTTCAGATGAGCATGGAGCTAACGTTCATACAACAGTCAGTACAAAGGTTTGTGTTCCTACATTTTCGGTTCACCAGATTCGTGCAACAAATTTAGTGTCATGATTATCCCGTAAGGTGTCGAGACAATTTCCATTCCAGCACATACTACCGACACATGTTTTTGGAAAGAGAGTTTGGTGTCGCTTTGCTTTTGTTGATGATTATAGTCAGATAGTATATCATAATGGCCATTGGAGCCAACACTACTTTCAGTAACACAGCTGTTGAGCACACACTGATCTCCCCTCTTAGAGGGCAAATTTATTGGTATTGTATCGTGAACGCTATGTGGCTAGCATTACTATAAATGTATAAACCCTGACGTCAGTGTCAGGGTTGTACCTCTTCCTGAGAAGGGTATTACCCTGACATTGATGTCTTACATTTATAGATAATCCCAAGTTGATGTATTGGTGAATGTTTTTTCTGCCTCCACCATGAAGGGTCGCTGGAGGCATTGTGTTTTTGGGTTGTTCGTTCGTCCGTCCGTCTGTATTAAATCAGTTTTGTGGACAGCATAACTTTAGAACCGTTTGAGATATCGTAATAAAACTTGGCATATGTATGAGTGGATGAAGTTGTGCCTATCAACTTTTGGGTGCACATGCTGAAGATCAAAGATGAAGGTCAAATGCTCAAAATTTCACTATTTCCCCCATATCTATGCAATGCCGGAAGGTGTTTCTTTCAAACTTAGTGTAAACATGTATTACTTAATGAAGATTGTTTAGATAAAGTTTTGGACAATGAGGTCAAAGGTCAAGTGAAAATGCAAAAATTTCACTCCTTTCTCCATATCTCAGAAATTGTTTAAGTTATATTCATATTATTTAGTACATATGCATTGACTACCTGACAGTGATTCTCTTAAGGTCAAGGTCAACTCCTCAAAATTTCACTATTTCCCCCATACCTTTGCAATGCCTAAAAGTATATTCTTGAAACTTTGTGTCTACATGTATTACCGAATAGAGATTTTCTTGGAAAGTTTTAGGCATAAAGAATGCTAAATGTCACTTGTTCCTCCATATCTCTGAAGTAGCTAAAGGTATCATCATGAAACTTAGTGTATATTTATTAATGTACTGCCTAACAGTGATTATCTTGGGGATTTAAGGGTCATGGGGTCAAAGGTCAAGGGTCAAAGGCCAGATTAAAATCCTAAAATTTTTCTTTGTACGTAATGCTGAAATTACACTTTTTTTCCTCCATACCTTGGGGATTACTCAATGCACAAACTTATAAAAGGGTCAAAAGTCAAGGAAAATTACTCAAATCTCCAAATACATGTATCTGCTCTCTTAAACATTATAGCCACTCATCCAGTTGAACCTATTTCAAGGAAAGTGAACACTCAACACATTTGAAAGAAACATGTCATTTTGAGTTTTGGCCAATTATTTTGTCTTCGCCACGAAGTGTCACCGGAGGCATTATGTTTTTGGGTTGTCCATCCTTACGTCTGTTCTTACGTCCACCCATAATCAAGTTTGTGGACAGTGTAACTAAAAAACCCTTAGAGGCATCCTAATGAAACTTGGCATTGTGCATATCAACTTTTGGGTGCACATGCTCTAGGTCAGAGGTCAAAGGTGAAGGTCACATGCTCAAAATTTCACTATTTCCAAATTCTATGCAATGCCTGAAGGTATTTTCTTGAAACTTAGTGTATTTACACGTATGTACTACCCAATAAAGATTCTTTAGAGAGTGTTTCGAGCTATGAGGTCAAAGGTCAAGTGAATATGTTAAAATTTCACTTTTTTTCTCCTCATATCTCAGAAATGGTTCTAGGTACCTTCGTAGATCTTGATAAATATGCATGTACTGATTGGCAGTGTTTACCTTGGGAATTGTGGGGTCGAAGGTCAAGGGTCAAAGGCCAGATTAACTCCTCAGAATTTCACTATTTCCCTCATATTTATGCAATGCCTCCAGGATTTTTCTTGAAACTTAGTGTATACATGTTTACCAAATAGAGATTTGCTGGGAAAGGTGTTTGCCAAAAGGTCAAAGGTGAAGTTAAAATGCTAAATTTCAGTTCTTCCCCCATATCTCGGAAGTGGTTCAAGGTATCATCATGAAGCTTAGTACATATCTATGCATGTACTGCCTAACAGTGATTCTCTTGGGAATTCTATGGTCAAAGGTCAAGGGTCAAAGGCCAGGTTAAAATGCTAAAATTTTACTTTTTAATACTGAAGTTACATTTTTTCTCCATCCCTTGGAAATTACTCAATTCATAAACTTATAAAAGGGTCAAAAGTCAAGTAAAACTCCTCAAATCCCCAAATACAGTGTACCTGATCTCTTTGCCAAAACTTGTATAACCATTCATCCAGTTAAACCTAGTTCAAGGAAAGTGAACAATCAACATATTTGTGACAAACATGTCATTCCAATATTTTGCCAATTATGTGATACTATCGTCACACATTGTCAAAGCCTAGTATAGACCTATTGGGAGAACCATACATTATGGTGGGGAGGCGTACCATTCACCAAAGTGACATTTCTAATGTGAGGCGGAGGCGTACCATTCGCCAAAGTGACATTTCTAATGTGAAACTGTTGTCGCACACTGGAGAACCATGCATTATAATGGAGGCATACCAGTCGGCATAGTGACATTTCTACTTCTGTCTGTAATGTATCCAAGACAGCTAGTGTAAGGTGTTTGGACTAGCTAATGCTAATAAAGCAATAAATAATATCAAAAATAAGAAAGAGCAAAACACAATGTTTTTTTTTTGTTAAGCACATCATCCATAATCACAACATGATGTGTTTATGTACTATGTCTGAGTTTCTGTATTCATCCACTGTTTAGTACATTCCATTATTATTTGATCCCTCTGCACCACCATTTGATGCCTCTCCAAAGGTTTTTGAGCCCCAGCTTGACCTTAGCCAACCTGATGCATCCATCACTGACAGTGTCCTAGAGCTACTGTCAAGTGATGACAATGTCCTGGACAACCTTGTAGTGTCAGGGGATTCCCAGGGTGCCTCTCAGCTTGTGCTCACTATGACCTCTCTTCTCAACATTGAGGCTTCCAGTGATCTCAATCTCCAGGACAGTTTGACACAAGAGGAATTGGCAGACGAGAGAGAATACCTGGCCAGAAAGACAGCTAAGAGAGTTGAGGTCAGTTGACTTCTGTTACACTTTGGCGAGGAAAAATAAAAAAAACCAACAAACAGAACAAGTATTTATACATTTTTTACCAATTACCTTGCATTAAAGCAAGGGAAGATTCTATCTGATGATTACAAAATGATAGCATAACCAGCAAAATTGCACGAATCACCATTTCAACGGAAGGACTTATCATGATTTCTTCATATTCTTCAAACTTCCTGACTGAAATATTGTAAACTCCAAGGACCTAGAGGGCAAAACTCTTGAGAACTATCCTGTCTCTTTGTTTGAAGATTGCATGGCTTAAGGAGCTGCAGTCAACAATGAACTTGGTTGCTCCGCATTTACAAAACAAAAACATTTGCACTAATACACAATGAGACTACAGTACAGTCTCTCTCTCTCCCACCAAGTCTTTGGTGCAAGGAGAGCAATGTCAGTTCTGAGACATAGACTACATGATAAAAACAAACAAACAAACAAACTGCACAATTCCATGAACATCATAAAGAACAAAAGTATGAAAGTTTCATGTATTAAAAAATCAAACATCTTCAAGAACCCCTGTTATTTTCGCCAAGGAAGGAGGTTCTGTTTTCATCGGCATTTGTTTGTTTGTTTGTTTGCCTGTGTGCAAAATAACTCAAAAAGTTGTGAACGGGTTTGGATGAAACTTGCAGGAAAAGTTCATATTGACACAAGCAACAGATGAATAAATTTTGATAGTGATCCAGGAATTTTGAACAGATTTGTTATCTTTTGACATTATGTGACCCTGCATCACAAAACCAACAAAGAGTCACCAGACATGGATTTTTAGTTAAGGGCAGATTCTGAAAGAGCAGACTCTAAGCTTTACAATGATGTATAGCTGAATTGAAATGGACTCTCCTAACGTAACTGAATATTGGAAAGAAAGCACACACTCTGGAAAAGTGTGAACCGAGAAAAGAGGCTCTGAAGTACAGGGTCTTTCTGTCTCTTCAAGTGCTTAATCTTTACCAAACCGTGCTAGCTGTGCGATGAATGTGACAAAAAACAGGATGTAAACCACTGGAGCAACAACAATGAAGGGATTATCAGATTAAGTTGAAATTGAGCAGGCTCTATTAATACATTCTGTCCATGATTAATGCCAACTTTCAAATCAGTAGCATTATTCCTTCAAAAGTTATCAGACTTGAAAGTGAAGAGTGTGCAAAGGATTATCAAGAAATTAAAAGGGGCCTATAAGACATACCCGATCTCACTACTTTACAAAAAAGGGTTGTAGAAAAACTGCTGGAAATGCACTTTCCCATTCATTTTATGATCCCAAACTTAAGAATAATGTAGAAGAAGGGTACCTCTTTCAGAAAATATGAAATACTTGATATTGACTTGGTTGACCCATTTCACCTTTTTTGAGTCCTCACTTAAAGTCAAGGAGTGCGACTTTTTGTTCGTTTTGTGGTGCACGGTCACATATACAGTCAATGAACTTTGGAGTTCAAGCTGCGTGTATTTGAGGTTTGCATATGGGCTCTCAAGCATGTGCTCTGCTTGGGTGAGCTGGAAGCTGATGACCTAAACAAAAAAGCTTCTGTATTGGGAAATTTGGCAATTGTCAGCATGCATGTATATACGGGTGGAAATAATCTGCGTGGAGGAGGTTCGCGTTTTCTGAGTGTTGTTCTAAAATTTTGCATAATTTTTTGTAAACTAAGTATAATTTGGAGATGTATTCAGAAAGAGATCTATAAACTTGACTCAAGATTCATCTGTGGACTGATCATGCCACCATTAAAACAGCACTTTAATCAGAGAGTGAGAGAGAGAGGGAGAGAGAATAAAATGTACATAATGCAGGACATTTTTGATGTATACATTGGCATTCAATTATTGCTGTTATAAGATCACTGACACAACAAAGAAAAGCACAAAATTATCTTCTCACCTTTACCCAGTGTACTGCACTAGGAAAAAAAATAGATTATTCAACAAAATGGCATATTCTTAGTTGGTACCCTGAGGTACCAAAAACAGCATCATATGTATAATACATACATGTTTCATTGGTTGTTTTTCTATCAGGCGAGAGCAGCCATCATGACCAGCATTCAGCAAATGGAGGTAAGAGACATGGAGTCTCTGCAGCAGACAAGTGCTGTCATAGCCCAGGTGACTCAGGAGGAGGATGAGATCTCGGTGGAAACACAGGTAACAGTCTTTCGCTATTCCTGTAGTTACAAGACTAGCTATGCGAAACCTCACCCAGTGAGTCTTGACTTTTTTGCAGGCATTAGCACATTTACTCACTGGTGAACCATTGTGTCAGTAATTAACTCATGAAGTTTAGATTGTACTGGAACTTTGCCAAGAGCAACCATCCAGGAACACTCCCTGGTGAATATAGTTGTTTTGAAATTGTACAAATGAACATAATGTCTGTCAACTGCTTTTATCATGTCACTTGTTTTGTACAGAGAAAAACCTCAATAAGTTCAATATGAAGATAATGGTGTACAAGTCAAAAAGATTAACCTTTTGCTTTTAAGTAAGAAGGACACTGGAGCCCTATCATAACTCTTTTATTTTGTTAATTTGTATGATATCATACCGCAGTTATTTTGCTAAGATTTAGTCAATGATGATGCATTTTTGTTACCTCTTCAATTTTATTCAAATTTAGGTTGACCTCACCTACTTTTGACCGTTATTGTGTTGAGTATTCTGCAAAGGTGATATCCTCAGCCTGAGTTAACTTTGGTTATTCTTAATCATTGAGGGATATGTTTTCAGGAATGACTCGGGCAATCATGTCCTTGAAAAACTAGAAATGTCCATTGCCGCGCAATGCGATTGTTAACCCGGCACTAGCAGCAGCTTTTGCTTCATCTTTGAAAGCAAGAGTGGTAAAGGAATGTATACTTGTAAGATGGGGAAGATACATGTAAGTTGAGGAATGTGTGGGTATGAATAGACTTTAATGAAAATAATGGGCAAATATAAAAAGAAATGGATGATAATTTCAAATAATGAAAACCATTTGATCAATTGAAAAAATAGTACATGTAATTCAATGTGGGCTTGAAAAGAGGAAGTGTTAAATTAAGAACTCGAAATGGAGAGATGTGGAATGTATGTTAATAAGATATTATTGAAATGTTGGTTAAAGCAAATGCGAACTCAGAATTATGTAATAAATGCATTGTGATCGCTCTGCCACTAAAGAGGTGGGATTTCACGGAGCACGCGAACGATTTGCGAAGGACGCGAATGGCAAAATCCAGCATTCGTATTTTAGTCTGAAAAAGATCGCCAAACGAATGTGAGGGTTCGGAAGCGTCGTCAATTGTTCGCGAATGTCGTTTTTACTTCGGCGATGATTTCAAAAAAGTTTGAAATTTTTTGCAAACCTTTTCCGCACACTTGGTCGTGATTTGCTCGTGAATTGTTCTCGAAAGTGTCTTTAAAGCCTCGTCATATGCGCAAGACCTTCGCAAGACACGCGCGATGTTCGCAAAATGTTCGTGAAACCCCAAACAGACTCCGAAACTTTGGAGAATGTCTCGCGTATGTTACGCGAAATCTGCGAAGTTTTTCCGATCATTTTACGACGTAATCGCAAACTGTTCGCGTACCTTTTGAAACATTCTCGCGAACGTTTGGCGCACGTTTGGGGATGTATGACCTATACGTTTTCTACAAATAGAAATCGTACCATACATCTAAACATCAAACAATCATTAACAACTACAGTAACAAAAGAAATTAAAGACTACCAAAGAAAAAGACATGTTTGATATACACAAACAAAATCGCAGAATACACTTAATATTAATATAAAGTATTCAAAATTTCATTTGAGCTGTATATAGAGATTATGTGTTGGAGGAACTGCAAAAAAAAAAAAATCAAATGCTTTACTAGTGGAGATATGTCCTAGGAAAAAAAAATGTAGGCAAGCACACGATAGAGAAATGAGAGAAAAAGAAAGGAGAAAAGAGGAACGAAAAAAAAAATCAACTTAAGACAGCTTCCACCTCTCCTTGGGTACATTTTCTTTCATGATTATTGAACATTTTTCGTTGTTCGCATTTCCGTCGCGTGTTCTTCGTGTACGTAACATGCTGTACTTTAGCAATGATACACACGACATTCGCACATACGTCGTGGAAACTTCGCGCAAATTGCGCAAGAATAGTTTTCGGCTTCATTGTCGGAACACATTCGGAGAAAAACTTTTCCGAATGTTGGATTTTGTCATTCGCGTCCTTCGCAAATCGCTCGCGTGCTCCGTGAAATCCCACCCTTAGCACTCTGTCTGTCCGTCCATCCGTCCGTCCGTCGTCAGTCCGTAACGCCACAAAAACTTGAATAACTCTAAGGATTTCAATTTCAATCAAAGTTGGAGGGAAGAGTGGTTACACAAAGTTACACATTTTATTTGACATGATGGTCACCTCAAGGTCAAAGGTCACAGACAGGGGTCAACGAACTTTTAGGGCCCCATGTTAAGTTTTTACGGCGCGTTTCGATTATGGCTTTTGATCCTTATGTCTGTTGGTAACCAAACTTTGATTGTAGATGCCCCTTGGGGAGTTGAAGTTCATCACAAGGTCAAAGGTCACAGAAAGGGGTCAATGAACTGTTAGGGTCCAATGATAAGTTTTTACAGCGCGTTTTGATTATGGCTCATAACTTTTGATCCCTGTGTCCATTTGAGACCAAACTTGGCTGGTAAATGTCCCTTGGGGAGTTGAAGGTCACCACATGGTCAAAGGTCATAGGCGGGGTCAATGAACTTCCAGGAGTTAGAAAAGCATTAATTTCTTCTACGCAAATTGGCGAGTCACATTTTGGCACTTGCCTTTTACATCTTAAAATAGGTACCAGTAGTGCAAATAGAGGCACCACTGATGTAGCATGGGTTACTAAATAACTGGCAATCATATACAGTAAAAGGCAAAGTTGTTGTTGTTGTCGCGGCCTTATGTATTTCCTGTTTTATTTCGGCTTTGCTGGATTGTCTATCTCCTCCCGACCGGTGCCGTCGGCCGCGGGAGAGTATCCTGCATCGAACGGCGCGGGTTTCGTCCGCGCTCCGCCTCCGTGTCGACGTCAAGGACGACAAAGAAAAATTAATTAGACACTTTTTTTGCATGACAAAAGAGCTGTGAGTTTTAGTATTCACTGAATTTTGCGCTGGACTCCTGCTTTCTCGATCGTCCATTTTTTAGCTTGCAGAGACGGTGGGATACTAAAAGTGATGGGGTGCAGCGAAATCTCTGTCATCTTCCGGCGGACAAGCACGCACGCACGCACACAATGTACTCACGGGTATGCCAGTATGTGGTCTCGCCTGAGTATGTATTGACGATGGTTACACGAAAGACTATCTGCGTGTGTGTGATACGGACTCTCATATGGTAATACACGGCATGGTCATACAAGGGCATTTATGTACAGCCCAAATGAAAACAGCGAATGCTGTTATTTTATTGTATTTTGCACAACTGCAGGATACTGTGCAGCTCGGATACATCATTTAGTTTGCTCTCAAGTTGGGTATCATTGTACTCAGACTGTTTAGGACGGCTAAATATCCACTTAAATTTTGTCCTTGCCAATCGTGCCCTTCCATATCAGATTACACGCGCCGCTGTCCATCGTTTACTGCATTGCTGCTGTAAACATAAATATTCATAAGACATGTGCTGACGTGGGGGAAAACCTCGCTTTGCCAACCGCCTATTTTTGAAGTTACAAGTGGAAATAAAATGGGTGGTTCTGTAGTCCATCAAACTTTGGTGATAAAAATAAAAAAGAGAGAGCAAATGAAGACAAAAATAATCTTCTTTCTCCCATGACGTAGGAAAAGAAATATTAAGAAAAAATACGAGGCCCTGAGACCCATGGATTCCCATGGGTGCCTACTTATTAAACCTAATGACTATGATCTCCCCCTCCCCAAATGATAATGATGATTATAATGATAATATACTACTACTACTACTACTACTACTACTACTACTACTACTACTACTAATTATACTAACAATAATGATAATAATAATAATGTATGGGTGGTTCTATGATCTATCAAACCAATGGTGATAAAAACAAAAGGAGGAAGCAAATGAAGACAAAAAAATATTTTAGTTTCTCTCAGCACAATAGCAACAAAACACTAGGGGGTCTATGAAGTAGCACAAGATTACATATATGTTAGTGCAGTGAAGCAGTTTTGGACAGTTTGCGCAGGACTGTCTTGAGTAAAGCTTTCTATCAAGGGCAGTAAAATGGGGGAAACAGATTTTTACAATTCTTAGCAAACTAACATTTCCTCCTCCCTTGGTTGATCATCCCTATATTATGACTCTACTCTCTCCTCTCCCCTAAATGATAATAATGTTAGTAATAATAATAATAATAACAACAATAACTATGATACACTGAAATAATGATACAATGGGACAATGCAAATGAGTGGGGAGGGGGTGCTATGATCCCTAACTAAGAGTGGGCGGAAGAGACACAAACAGGTACTGGATTGTTTTAATGTTTAAAATGAAATATCAATGATAATGAAGCTATTTGAAACGTCTATTAGAGTAACCTTGACATGACGGAAATGAATTATATGGCAATGAATTATATAAGACAATAATAAAACCTAATGAATATGATCTCCCTACCCACAAAATAACAATAACAACAGTAATAGTAATAACAATAATGACAATAATAATGATAGTACTAAAATATGAATAAAAACAATAAACAGTATCAATGAGATAAACGGGTGCTTCTAGATCCATCAAACCAAGTTTTGATGATGAAAACAGAAATGAGGGAGCAAATGAAGACGAAAATATTCTTCATGTATTTCTTCTCTCATAACGTGGTTGAATAAATATCAAGGAAAATATACGAAGCCATGAGACCCATGGATTCCCATGGGTGCCTAATACTTATAAAACCTAATGACTATGATCCCCCTCCCCAAATAACAACAATAATAATAATGATAACAATGATAAGAATAGTAATATAATAATAATGATGATGTATAGTCTGAAGCAGATAAATGGTTCTATGATCTATCGAACCAAGTTTTGGTGATTAAAAACAAAAAGGAGGAAGCAAATGAAGACGAAAATATTTTATTTTTCTCTCATAACGTGGGAAAAGAAATATGAATGGAAAAAAAAATGCAAGGCCTTGAGACCAGCCGTGGATTCCCTCAGGTGCCTGCATGGATGCAAGAGCAGGGGGTAATTAAAAGTCATAGTGTCAATAGTATCTCCCCGTTTTGACGGAAAGAATCTGTGGGCAGAATCTCATAAGCATTTTTGGTAATTTTCCCTGAATGTTTGTTTTTGTTTTTTGCTCTGCGGGGGTGGAAATGTGTGTGTGTGTGTGTGTGTTGGGGGGGGGGGTCGCAGGGGGTGAGGGACAAGAAGACGACTGTTGGACTTCAACGGGTGCAAATAACCCCTCAAAACTCAAGTTCTATAATAAAAGCAAGTGGCGGGAACAATCTCAACCAATGGACCGGATCGCCGGGCACGTACTACAAATGTAATATTATATTTCTGCGAAGGGTGGTCATGGGTAGAAGAGAGCACAATTAAAGAAAGAATGAGAAAACTTTTCTTTTTATTTCATCAATAAAAATGTGCAAAATGGTATTATGAGAAAAAAATAAAACCCCTCAGACCTGTGGATTTCCACGGGTGCTGCGAGTATAACCATGAAATACAAAGTAACATGCAAAGATGCAACTCTATTTGTTGTGGGCAAGTGCTAATATTGAGTCCTGGATACATGAAAACATGTTTAACATTTAATAAGACAAGTGAGGTATATTGCTGTACACATAACACATTGAAATAGATACTAGTAGGGTAGTGACACCACTGATGTAGCGTGTTGGGCTGCTAAATAGCTGGCAATATAACAGTAAAATACAAAGTTACATGCCACTTTATTTGACCTCCGAAGGGAAAGAGCTAATATTTGGTCTTGCATGATTATGAAAACATGTTAAACATGGCAAGTAAAAAACAAAAAACAAGTGAGGCGTTTGCATGTTGCTATATACATATATATACTACACATCTTGAATTGAATACCAGTAGGGCAGTGGCACCACTGATGACCACTAAACAACTGGCAAAAAAGATGAAATACTATTGTAACATTCGACTCTATTTGTCTTGGGCAAGAGGGCTATTCTAAATGTCTCTTGCTGCCTTTACTGCAGGTTTCTGTCTTCGAGCAGATTGGTGTGCCTGTGTCGCTTCCTTTACAGGAATTTGCTTTTTCTGAGCAGATTCATGCGCCCGTCTTGTTTCCTTCACTGCAGATTGTCGTCTTTGAGCAGATTTCACGCACCTGTCTCGCTTCCTTTACTGGAGCTTGCTGTCTTTGAGCAAATTTGCGTGCCTGTCTGAATTGCTTCCTTCACTGTAGATTGCTGTCCATGAGCAGATTGAACAGTTGTGCAACTTCTTGTGTATATGTAGTCAAGGAGAGATCCTTGACCTATGTCAATGTAGAAGGTGCCTTCTGTGATGTGTTGGTTGAATCTACTGAGTGCGTTGAAAACTGTATGGTGTGGGTGACTCAAGGTATCGTTGTTTAAGTCTCCATACAGTATAAAAGGTGATGCCTGTGGGACCTGATCTATCAGATACACTAGTATTTTTCAAAGTCTTCATGGTTGTAGCTTGGTGATCTGTAAATTATTCCAAGTATGATGTGGTCTGAAAATTCAATCAGGAGAGCTTCAACTCCAGGTGAGAGCACTGTACTTGAACGTGAAATTGTTTTGTACTTGATTGATTCTTTAATGTAGAAAGCCACACCACCTTTTGCTGAATCATTCTGATGATCGCAGCAATGGAAGAAGGATAGATATCCTTGGATTTGAAGCTGTGTTTGTTGGTCGGCGGTTGTTACTTTTTGTTCACAATACAGGAGATCTTCTTCAAAGTCTGTGATGTAAAGACCTACATACTGCATCCCAAGAAGTCAATCAATTGCAATAAAAACATCTCAACGGAAGAATTTCATGAATTTGAATAATAACGCAGTAACTGGTGCATGCTATAAGGATTAGAAGCAACACTTGCTGTCGGGCGGAAGCTTGGTGGACTAGTGGAGATGATGCCTGTCCGGAGATTAGGAGATCATAGGTTCGACCGAATCCCGCTCGAGTATGTACGCCCATGATTTTTTATCATGGCCATATACTACTAAAACACTGATCAATTCACTGCTTATTTACGTTGATGTAGGGCAATTTGTCAATCAGTTGCAAATAGGTTGAATTTGTCCTGAAACTCAGGTGATAGCATCAAGCCTCCTTGCGATGGACTTTTGTTTTGTACAACTGCCACAGATTTCAGACGACTTTGCTGATAACAGTCGCATCAACTTGATAAATTTTCTCTGTGTGTTACTGACTACACAGATGTTGTCAAACAGGACAAATCCTGTACAAATCTAATACAAATTCAATTTTGGTTATTTCAGCTTACTGCTGCGGAAAGCAACCTGAAACTGAGTGCTGTTCTAAGAGAACAAAGTGGAAGTGGCACTGCAGGGGAAGCAGTAGACAGAGCTGCAAGGTAATTACTGGTACTGTCATTGTAATGCTATCATGATATATTCATTGTTCATATCTAATGTTGCTAAGATGCAAAAGATATACAATGTATTTCTTACCTATACATTTGTATTCCAATTCACTCAGAATGCCAAGGTAAGAATATAGTTTGTCATATGAGTGATTTTTTTTTTTTTTTCAGGCTGATGCAATAGTGGCCTCACATGATGTTTAAGTGATTTTAGCTGGTATGACTTGATCAGATCTTAACAATCTTTATTTCTGTTACCATTTCTCCTTAATATGCAATAATTTCTCCTTAATAATGTTCAATAAACACAAAATCTATTGCAGACAAGTTTAGAAACTAAAGCAGGAAACTATTTGCTTTGTGGGCAAGAAAAAGAAGGCTATTGTTGAATATACTATATGACCCATGAATACATAGATACCAATGTGTGATTGGTCAAAATGCTGTCATGTGACCACGCAACATACACAGAGACGCTTTGCACACACGAATACATACAGTCATGACCAGTCGACCATCTACCACACAGTATACAGCACACTAGTGGTATGAGCAGCGCACGTTACCAACGTTATATAGCCTACATACACAAGTTGGAATTACGGAATTACAACAGATTAGTTTTCGGCAAACTGGTAGATCTATGGCAGCTTTGATGAGCAGCTGTACTTCGCTTGTGTGCTGGAAGCTAAAGAGCCTGCTGCTCTAATGTTAGACAGTCATGACAGGGAAGCAGAAGGATTTCCCATCACATTACCAACGCCTGAACTGAGTAAGTTTCTTAGATAATTTATGCTACTTACTAGCGCAGGACCTGGACCGGGGCCAGGTCCGTAGTCTGCAGCTCTGGTACCAGTGATCACAGACAGAAGATACTAACGTTAGGCCCTACGTTGTCAGAAAATTCACATTCTCATACATCACCACAAACAAATGTTATCTCAACAAGCTTGCTTATTAAACCAAAAGCGGCAGTTGTAGTTTTCTACAATTTTTACAAAAATTACTGTCATTACAAAATCTAGATCGAATGCTACGGAACTAGGCCCTACGTACGATTGATCATTGAATAGCGACTGTTATAACAAAGTAACGTTAGGAATGTAATGTCAGGCGATGATGTAGCCCGACCAGACGCCATGCGAAACATACAGCGACTGGGCTGTGTATAGTTAGCGATGATATTTCAGCTGTCGTGCTCCATAGAAGAATGAAAGCTATCAGTTATGCTAGATCTGACAAACACTACATACGTATGGCTCGATTGAATACCACTAGCGTGCTGTTGTCACTTGCGTTCATTAGTTTGACTGTGGGTTTGAAAAACAAGAAGTCGTTTTGCTTTTTAAAGGAGTTTATTTCTTGTACTGTAGGTCATATAATATAACAGATATTGACTTTTTTCCTTTGGTAGGAATATAACATTTCATTTCCCTTGACAAGATATATTTTTGTCTCGGAAAACTATATTTTTCCTTGACTAAAATATAACTTCCCGCGAGGATCTCAAATGTTATATTCCACCTCTGATAAGTCAATATCTGTATTATACGTCATGTAGGTGATGTCAAATAGTCTATCAAATCTTTGCAATAGCTATAACTTCATGAAAAAGTACCAGGTTATTTCTAAATTATAGTTGCCACATTGTCATTGCTTTTTTATGACTCTTCCACAAAGTGTTGCTGGAGGCATGATGTTTTGTGGTTGTCCATCCATCCATAATAAATTCTTGTGAACAGCGTAACTGAAGAACCATTTGAGGTATCCAAATAAACTTACCATATGTTATGTACATTTGTATGAGTGGACAAGGATGTGCCTATTAATTTTTGGTTGAATGTGTTCAATGCCAAAGGTTAAGGCCAAATTCTTAAAATGTCACTACATGTATTTCCCCCTTTTCTTAATTTGCAATGCCTGCGTCTGGTGGTATTTTCTTGAAACTTATTAGGTGATCCAAGTATCCTCTTGGATCACCTTCTGTATCTGTACTGATTATTTGTTTTTCTTCTTATATTTCTCCTCAAAAGTCGTGTAGAGGTTAAATCAGAAGGTCCTCTGCCTATCAATTTCAAAATTATACCATATATGTATAGTGTCCCAAAGACGACAGATCTAATAAAATCATTGTGATCAGTCGACGTCACTATGACGTCATTATATGAAATCACATTTGCATTCATATCTCATTAATGAAAAAGAATTTCTCAATGAAATTTACGTCTCATATAGTTCAAGTCAAGCTCTTTCTACTCATATTCTCAAAATTCATCTCTACACTTAAAACGTACACGTACGCGCACGTTGAAATGTTGACATGCTCCAATCTAGCTCAAAATTTTTTGCACTCATTTCAGATCATTTGGAGCATTTTTCAAAAAATTGAAAAAAAATGGACGGACGCATACGCGCGCGAGCATATACGCATGCACAGCTCTTATGCAAAAGAAATTTCCTGTTTTTTCACACAGATCGGATGTCTCAAATGTCAAGGAATAATTCTACCAAGTTTCAAGTCAATCTGACTCAATATTATTAGTTACCCCCTGCTTGTTCACGAAATACGGGCAAATATCTACGGTCTGGTGCCATATTCCATGACGCCGGAGGCGGAATGGAATATGGCACCAGACTGTAGATATTTACCGTATTTTGTAAGAACAAGCAGGGAGTAACGATTTTATCTTTTAGTGTAGGCCCTATAGATCTACATGAATTCTGTAGTGTAATCTCATTGGTAAAGTTTACACAGGCAATCCTGGATTTCACTTCTGTTCCCGTTAATTTTTTGCAGCGAGTGAAGTTGAAATCGCCAGCTGCCGGCTGTCGAATGCTTGAGCTAGCGTACTGATTATGGTGCAAGCAGCTGCAGCTGTGCGTAATGTTCACCAGTCACGGAATACCATAGAGCTGAATCCAACTCTATGCGGAATATTCACATGCGCACAAATATCAACAAAAAATAATGAATGAACGGCATTTACTCACCACTTGTACTTTTCTTGTCTCCAGTTTCTCCTACATTCATCAGGAATACATGTTCCATCAGCAGTCTCTAATTAAGTCATTTGTTGTACATAACTCCTGCTTCTCGCTTGAAAATGTGAACACTGACAGTTCGAACTTCAAGACGTCAAAGTCAACGTTGAAATGCCAAAACCAAATTCCAAAACTCGAAAAGTTAATTTTCAAACTGTCCAAACGTATGTACAATTACAGGTTTGGCAACAGTCTTTAACTATTTTTGTGGTGGATACACATTCACAGCCAGATTGTGAATTTTACACCCACTGAATGAAAAGGCATTGCAGATTTCTGTCGTGGTAATCTCAGGCTAGTTACAGCTGAGCTGTTCTTAATATTTGATTGCCATGTTCTCTCACATGAATTTCTTGGGTTTGTTGCTGAAAGAATGAGTCTTAATTCATCAAATTCTGTCAAAAATGGGCCCAATTCAAAATTGGGCATAAGTTGGTCTTGGTTTTGGCTTGATGCTAGAGATCGAGGTTCTTGTGGAACAGTTGTGCTAGTGTGAGGCGGTGTCGTACTACTCGTAGTCGTAGTAGTAGATCTAACGTTCGGCTGTGAACATGACGCGCCTAGGGTTACTGTCGAACTAGGCCCAGGCCTATAAGACCGACTATCGCTTGGATCTGACGTGCTTGACTGTAGATCTACTTGATCCAGGAGATTCTCACTAAGACTTCTTCCCATGTCCATTTTTTTCTCGGTGTGATTCGCGTTCATAGACAGCAAGGGAACTGACTGACTTGTGTCCAGTCACTGCTTGAATCTGTGACGCAGCATACTTTTTCCTTGATAGGATCGTAGCACCAGTAACACGCACTGAATGGTTGGTGTATGTTTGAGACAACTCATATTTCTGACTATAACCTTCTTCATGAAAGACTGGAGTGTGTCAATGCCAAGACTTTGTTATAGTCCCAAATCTGACTGTTCTTCAAATGAATTTTGTCTCTCGGTCGCTGCCACAAGCTGTCACAGTCGGGACTCAGGTGCTGAAGGTAGGTTTCAAATGACATAAACGGGTCACCGCGGATTACCTGGTAACTCCGGCATCACTGCTGTGTAGCTCTCCCTATCCAACTCATTGTGGTTCTTGTTCAATTCGTCGATGGCTTTGCATACAAATCTTTTTTCCGGTATTCACATCAGTCTTGATGAATTACTTTCAAGTACGCCCTGAGGGCCCGGGCTGCCTTTTCGTTGGCTAGCTTTGCTGTGTTTTTAGGAGTTGTAGTAACTTCTTTTGCTTATTTCTTCTTCTGAATATGTTTAAATCGCTGTGTTGCCATGTTGACTTATGTACGTCTGACAGTAACACTAACAGTGACACTAATACAATTAGCTAGCTCGCGATCGAGCTGATTATGCGCGCATCCACGTACTGAGTAGGCGCAGCGCAGCTAGCTGGGTAATATCATGACGTCATATCACGGAATACAGAATAATATATTCAGTGGTAGATTTAGCGCATGCGCACAATATGACCTTATCACGGAATACGGGATATATTCAGTGGTTGATTGACCAATGAGATTACAGAATTCACGATCACTAAAAGATAAGATGTCATACGGGCCCATCAAAGTTGAAATTCCACGCGCGCGTCAATGGCGATATACAGTGCAACTATGCCAAAAAACCGCCAATTTTAAATCCACTTTTACTTGTCTGGATGGACAATGACCCCCCCATTTTTTTACATATTCTGAAAGCTGATGAGTTGTACATGTAATTCCGTGGGTTGGCAATGCTGGAAATATGATTAAAAGATATCAAATTTCTTAATAGAATAAAAAAAGTAAATTTTCAAAATGACGTCATCAAATTTTAAGTTCACTCAAGCATATCTCACTTATCCTTTACCAATTTTCACCCAGATTTCAGTATGTTGTAGCTTATTAAATGCTCTTTCATAATTGTATATCAAAATTTTGATTGGATGACGGCATCACCTGGTAAAAATGGATTGATAGTAACCTTGTCAAATTTGACCAGTTTACATGTTATCTCTGTGGGAGTGCAGTTTTTCTGGAAATGAAAATTGACATGACTATCTTTTTCGAGCCCTAGCTCACTTCTCCTTCGGTGAATTTCTCCCAGATTTTAATATGTTGTAGATGAGACTTTGGGCTATTGTGGATGTGCCCCCCATTTCCCATATGACGTCGGGATCATGTCGAAAAACTTGGTTAAAATTGGCACTTGACTTCGATGTAGCGTCATTTTGCTTAATACACAGAGCCTATAGGGGATGAAATAGCTCAGTGGATAGTGCATCCGACTTTTAATCTAAAGGTCCCAGGTATGAGGCTCACCCCTGCTTTTTGCTTTTTTTAAAAAACACTCTTTTCCTCTTTTTCTTTAGTTAGTCTTATTCTCCCTTTACAATACCTTAACTTTTTCTTTCTTTCTTCCACTTTGTGTGCAATAGATCAACAACAACAATGGCTATCAACCCCATATTTTGCACATGTTTAGTTCATATTACGAACATCATTTCATAAAATAACATCTACTTCCTCGGACACCATCTTGGGTAGGTAAATTAGGGTCAAAGGTCAAAAGTGTTTAATCCTGTATCTTGGTAAATACACATCCTATCTTTCCCAGATTTTGCACATGGAAGGAACATTTTGCAAGAATCATTTCACAAAATAACAACTCTTTGCTCAGATGCCATCTTGGCTGTGTTAAAGTGGGGTCACAGGTCAAATATACTTCATTCTGTAATCTCATTTGATGGTATCACCGTCATACTGTAAAACGAGAAATGTTCGCGTACATTTTAATTTCACGAATTTCGCGAGCGTGAAGATTCGCGAAATTAAAAGGCACGCGAAAGTTCTTTTGTACACTATATGCACTGAATGCCAGTGGCAGTTCGCGAAAATTTCATGCCGCAAAAAAGGCCGTCGACTCCAATTCACGAAAAATTCATGCCGCGAATATATCATGTTTTACAGTATTTTGCACACACATGGACTTCGATAGATGGATCATTTTGTAAAATAATGACGCTTTGGTCGGACGTCATTTTGGCTGTGCAAATAAGGTATTATCTCTGTGGGAGTACATTTTTTCTGGAAATGAAAAATGACATGACTGTCTTTATCGAGCACTAGCTAAATTATCCTTCAGTGAATTTCTCCCAGATTTTAATATGTTGTAGATGAAACTTTGGGCTCTCGTTCATGTGATCCATATTCTTTTTGGAAGTTGGGGTTACGTCTGAAGACCTGGTTGAAATATGACACTAAGCTTCAATGTCGGGAGATATGTCTTTCTTTCGGTGACTTTCTTTGCAATAGCTCAAGAAAAACATGCCTTTCACCCCCACATTTTGCACATGTTTAGTCCATGTCAAGTACATCTTTTCATAAAATAACAATTACTTCATCAGACACTGTCTTTTCTAGGTAAATTAGGGTCAAAGGTCATTTATTTCCGAATATATCGGATCACCTAATTTGTCAGTGTTGACAAATTCCAAGTCTAGTTGTATACATGTATTACCAGACAAAGATTCTCTAGGGAAAATTTGGGTCATGGGGTCAAGGGTCACAGGTTAAGTGAAAATGCTTTCACTTTTCTCTCCATTTCTCAGAAACGGCTCAAGATTTCTTCATGAAACTTAATGCAAATACTGCCTAGAGTGATTCTCAGGATTTTGAGGGCCATGGGGGTCAAGGGTCAAAGGTCATGGTCAAATTCTATTGATTTCATTATTTCCCCCATACTTTGTATATGCAATGCCTGAAAGTATTCCTGAAACTTGATGTATACATGCACTACCAGATAAAGATTTTCAAGGGAAAGTTTGGGCCATGAGGTCAAAGGTCAAAGATCAAAGGAAACTGCCAAAATTTTAAATTTTCCTCATATCTCAGAAATGGCTCATGGTTTCATGGAACTTAATGCATATGTATTTACTGACCATGATTGTCATGGGAATTTTTGGGCTATGGGATCAAATGAGGGGGGTCGGTGCAATATAGTGCTAACCTACACTATAGTCATTTTGAGATAATCACTGTTGAATGTTTGGAAAGTCCATACATTGTACATCAATAGAACATGGATGCATGCATTTTTTACCATCTTATTGGTTGAATTCAAATATGATATTTTCACGGAGGTTAGAGTGAAGAATAAGGATTATGAAAATGCATGTAACTCAATTTTGACAAAAGTGTGGGTTCGCACTATATTGCACCGACCTCCGCAAATGTCAGATGAAGTCGGGTTAAAATGCTGAGATTCTTTTATTTGTAAGTATTCTTTTTCTTTTTAAATTACTCAGTGCATTTAACTTCATACAACTAAGTACAGTTTACATATGTATGATACATGAATTACTGCACAATGATTTTGTAGGGAAAGATTTTGGCCATGGGATCAAAGGTCAAGGGAAAATATTCAAATGTCACAATTTTCCCATATTTTGATAATCGCTACAAATATTGTCATGAAAATGGATGTTACCAGTTACAGATTATTTGAATAATTGTTGGCCATGGGGTCAAAGGTCAAGGGTCAATGGTCAAATGAATATGCTCAAATCCCTGAATACCTGCCCTCTAAACCTATATTCAGAACTGGCTGATTTTTCTATAACACACATTTTCCATAGACACTTGCCCAAGTATACTGAGGGCTAGTCTTCAACACCAGGTAAATAATTTAGTCATCCATCCAAATGGAACTTACATCAAGGAAAGTAAATGCATTTGAGAAAAAATTTCAGTACCTCTGTTAGGAAAGGAGGTTATGTTTTCTTAGGCATCGGTTTGCTTATCTGTGTGCAAAATAACTCAAAAAGTTGGGGACGGATTTGGGTGAGACATGCAGGAAAAGTTGATATAAGGAACAGATGATTCAGTTTTGGTAGTTATCTGGGAATTTTTATGGTTTTTGGAATAATTTTTTATCTTTTTGCAGATAGGGTCAATGAACTTGTAAGTTCAAGCTGCATGTATTTGAGGTTTGCATATATTTTGTGCTCTAAAGCTCATGCTCTGCTCTGGCGAGACACTGCGCAGCTGGAAGATGATGACGTAGACAAAAGTTTTCTACATTGGGACATTTGACAATTTTCAACATATGATGGGAGGAAATTAGCTGCTTGACAGAGATCTGTGCTGTCAGAGTGCTTTTCTAGTTTTATTATTTTGCCAATTATGTGAAATTGTCATCTCACATTGTCAAGACATGCTCTAGATTTATTGGTAGAACCGTGCATTATGGCAGATGCATAAATACATGTCGCCATAGCGACATGTCTAGTTTCACCAAATATTCTATCTTGGTCTCTCACTTATCTCAGTGTGCTGTTGACAGGAATATCTAACATTATGGATGCTGCATCCGCTGTCCTCAATGCCCATCAGAATGACACGTGGCGCATCCACCAAACTGCAGACGCACACACAACTTCTGAGGAAGCCACTACAAGTGTAAGTGACCACATTCCATAAGGTTTTCCCTCTCTTTTAGCACATCTCTGAAACAAAATTGTCTATTAGATCCTGAGGGCAGTCTGAATGTATCCATAAACTGTGCAAAGTGATTGTCACCAGCTTACCAGATAGCTAATATACATACAGGGCTCATATGTGCAGAGCTGATCAACTTTTTTGGTGTCCATGCTCAAGGTTAAAGGTCAAAAGGTCAAGGTCAAATACTGAAAATTTCACTATTTCCCCCTATTTATAGGCAATGCCTGAAGTATTTTCTTGAAATTTAGTGTATACATGTACTACCAAGTATAGATTCCCAGAGAGAGATTCAGGTCATGAGGTCAAAGTTCAAATGTCAAAAGTCAAGTGAAGATGCGCTTTACAGTCGGGTCGTATAGTGTGCGGTGTCGTACGACTGGTCTTAAGACCCAGCTTGGCTTAAGACTTTAAGACCAGTCTGATCGTGTAGTGTGCGGTGGCCTTAAGTTGCTTGGATTACAACCTAACTTGGGTCATAGATGCACTGGGGGTACCTTCATGTCATGGTGCCGTTGGAGGTCACAGGATAAGGTCAAAGGTCATTTGAGGTCATACGATAAAGTTTACTTGCAAGACTCTCTTATCACTCGTAACTCGACACATGTTGCTACAATGGCAATCAAACTTGGGTGATGGATGCACTGGGGGTACCTTCATGTTATGGTGCCGTAAGAGGTCACATGATGAGGTCAAAGGTCATTTGAGGTCATATGTTAAAGTTTACTTGCAAGACTCTCTTATCACACGTAACTCAGCACATATGTTGCTACAATGGCAATCAAACTTGGGTGATGGATGCACTTGGAATACATTCATGTTATGATGCCGTTGGAGCTCACATGGTAAGGTCAAAGGTTATTTCAGGTCAATGTTAAAGTTTACCTGCAAGACTCCCCTACGATAGATAACTTTGCAAGCATCGCTCCCTTTTCAACCAAAGTTGGGTTGTAGATGCACTTGGGGGACCTGCATGCATATTATGTTGCCATCAGTGGTGACATGGTAAGGTCAAAGGTAATTTGAGGTCATATATTAAAGCTTAGCTGCAAGAGTCTAAGACAAATAACTTTGCAACCATTGCTCCCTTTTCAACCAAACTTGGATCATAGATGCACTTGGGAGACCTTCATGCAACAGAGGTGTTGGAGGTCACATGGTAAGGTCAAAGGTCATTTTAGGTCAAATGTCAACTTTACCTGCAGAATTATGACAAATAACTTTGCAGCTGTCTCTCCCTTTTCAACCAAACTTGGGTCATAGATGCACTTGGGGGGACCTCTATGTTACAGTGATGTTGGAGGTCATTTGAGGTTTTAAGTTAAAGTTTTCCGGCAAAACTATTTTATTGCCCTTGCTGAAACGAGGTTGGCGAGGGGAATATGAAATGGCCTCAGTACGTGTGTGCATATAGAGGTGTGTCTGTATGTCCTGGGGTGTGTCTGTGGGTGTGTCCATCCATATGTTTGGGTGTTCTCAAATTGTTGAATTTGCTTACACAATTCTTTTGCGTGGCAACGGAGATCGCGATATTTCTGGTTAGTTTCGCATACAAACATGGGCGAGACACAATATTGCTAATGCCTTGTAGTATTTTGCCAGGTATGTGAAACTGTCATCACACATTGTCAAGACATTGTCTTATAGACCTATTAGGAGAACCATGCATTATGGCAGAGGCATACCAGGCACTGTAGCAACATTTCTAGTTCTTACCTGATTTGCTCATTGAATTTCTGTGTAAAGTCTAATCTGTCACTCAAGGTGAAGTGTATGTAATTCATGGGCAATGTCATGTTCAGATAATGACAACATGCAACATGTCTTAACTATAGAGATGAAAATTAGCTGCATGACCAATACTGAGAATGGAACATAGTCACCATAATTTACACTTTACATCGGGTATCTATTAATTGCCAATTTATCTTTTGTACACCGACTTTTTCACCAGCAGTGCCGCAAAAATGTCATACTGACAATATGAACTAATATTGACTGTTTCTGTGTCGTACAGATACGCAATGTAACTTTGGCTTCACTCAAGGCCATAGAGGATGTCCAAGTTGCAGTCCTGAGAAACAAGGTCCCTGGTGAAAACCATGAAGTCATCAATACGCATGCCCTGTTATTAGTACTGCAGAGGCAGGAGAGATGGCAGTTGGTCTCCAGTCTTAGAGAAAGCAAGGCAGGGAGGAGCTTCTTTGAGCTGCCGGAGGACGTTCTTAGCGATGACCCTGAAGAAGATTTTGATGTCATCATCGACAGTCATGTGAGTTGTGTTATAAGAAAGCATTGAAAGTGATTGACTTTACAGAGGAATTAAATATTTCAATTCCATGGTAACTGGAATTGCAGCACTTTTGTGATATCAATGGGAAGTATAAAAGCAAAACAAAGGCATAAGGAGGTAAGGAGAGTTTGCTACATGAATGTTGAAAATGTTTCTCTCTACCTTGTAGACCACTAGTGCCTGACATGTTCTATGTAATTGTATGTGCTTTGACAACAGCTGCATTTTATTTCATCATCAATGTGTAAGTTGACCCTAAAGTGTGGTAGAGGCATTGTATTATGTCTATCTACACAGACAAAATATTTATTTTGACATGAAACCTCCAAGCATCCATTAGGAATATCCACAATTCTCCAAGAACCTTCAACCCCCCCCCCCCCCCACCCTCAAACAAGATTCTTTTGCCTTTGAACAGAGAAATGACAGGTTGATATCCGCCTGTGTGAAAGCAGTCATGCAGTACATGTATCCCCTTTCCACGGTCAATTGCATGTGCCATTGAACAATGGGAAATATCGATTGGACGTGAATTTATGAATAGAGCATGTGCCAGATGGGCTCATAAGCTCTTTTGTTATACACTACAAAGGCAACTGAATGGGATCAGTGAAAATCAAAATCTAGTGAGCTCAGCCTCAATTGTACATGTACATCTTCAAATGACTTTTGTAGGAAATCAAGCACAATTCTACATTACAAAGGTAAATTAGACTAAAAATACACACAGTTTAGACGCAAAAAAAGAACATACGTGTATATTGATTGAAGAAACTCTAATCTTTCCATCTAAGTCATTTTTTCAAGTCAGCATAGCAAATACAAACATAATTTAGGTCACAAATGCAGACACTCCTGTCTACATTTTGGAACCTGGCATACCAGTTGGCATTACAAGTGAAAAGAACATGATAAAAATGTCAAACATTGCATTTCATCTTTTCTGTTCAGAAGTGGCAAATCATTATATCTCTCACATGGTTTAGCCTGATTCTCCTACACTTGAAGAAATAGCATTTTAGTGCATTATTTCCATGAATACTGTAAAATCAAACAAACAAACTGAATCTATGAGCCTGTTTCTACTGCACGATAAAAATTCAAAGTGATGGAAGATGATGTATTTAAAAGGTGATATGCAGTGATGCGTGGCGATGCATGGTGACACCTCAAATTTTACCTCAGTAGAAACACACTGGATGGCGGATGCGTGGTGATGCAAGGTGCTCTGTCATCCACCTTTTGATATGATCGATGCAAAAAGATGCGAGGGATGATTTTCTCAGTCTAGTTTGTGCCATCTAGATTGTTGTATACCATCCACCATGAACAGGCAGTACAAGCGCTACCTGATCTTCAACCTAAAATATGTGACTTCCTGCGTTCATTGTAAGTTGATTCCCCTGGCCTCTTGCATCATATCGCATCACCACATATTTATCGTTAGGTAGAAACAGTTTGATGATATGAGATGACGGAGGGGGGGACAAAAATATTGCGGTAATGGGAGGCAATTTGAGGTGTTCCATTAGAAATACACTCATTGAAACTGAAACTAGATTAAAATCAGGTGTAGAATGAGAAAGTCTTGGATTTTTAATATACACTCAGCAAAATAAGAAGGTACAGTTTTTTTAAGTACAGATTTTTCATATCACACTAATAGAATCAAATGATATATATATGTCAAATTAAAAAAAAAAAATTATTCTGTTTCATATCGGTAGGGTTTACATAAAGAGCAATCTTATGCCTAAATGAGCACACATGTTTTGTTTTGTTTTCTCTCTGAAAGTACAGACTGAGGTAAAAATTGCAAAAATGGACACTGTGGCATTAATGATACTCAGCAAATATCACGTTGTGAACTCCTACAGTTTTGAAGCAGTTTTGATGAAACTTGGGGTACGGTACATGATGGCATTGAGGTGTAGATGGAGCGAACTACTTCTACAATATTTAAGCAATTCATATCAAATTTAGTGTGTACAATGATGACATTGAGGTGTAGATGGTGCAAGACATATTTTGTGTTTGCCGGAGAAAGCGTTGCCATGGTAATCACAATTTTTCCAAAACTTTATTGATCAAACTATGTTCCACGATATTTAAGCAATTTATATCAAATTTGGTGTGTATATCAAATTTGGTGTGTATAATGATGTACAGGTGTAGTTATGCAGGATTTTCTTTGTGTTTGTACTTGACAAGGCATTGCCATGGTAACTGCATATTATTTTCTTGAAAATCTTGTGGAGTGAACTACTTCCACAATATTTAAGCAGTTGAAATCAAATTTGGTGGACATTATGGATTGAGGTATATGTTTGGAAGACCTCATTTTTGTGTTTACTGACAAAGCATTGCCATGGTAACCACAATTTTACAAAAACCTTGTGACGTTTTGGGGTTTTCTGCATAAACTTGGGATGTACAAGAAAGAGCACGACAAACCTGATCAATCTCACAAGGTACTCACAAGGTACAACACACATACACACACACACACACACACACACACACACACACACACACACACAAACAGAACCTTTTATGTCAAACCATGGTTCAATTCTTTTTCATAGGAGTCTGAGCTGCTGGAACAGGGGTATTTAGTCACCTTCATTGATAGTTCTAATTACTTTTGTGGTTAAATACAGAGAGTACAACACTCGCAAAATAATCACTATTCTGTTAAAGTGTTTTCATCATGTGCACATATTAAGTTGAGTGGTAACTTCAAGTTAGACAAAAAATGTATTGAGATTTTGACTGATAATGGTGAATATTGCAAGCTGAGAATGTACCTTTTGATAAAGTGATCTTTATCTATTTATTTTATGTATAAAAGCATAATGTTGAAATGTATAAAGTTGTTTTCATGTTTTCCTAATCTAATTTTTTTTTCTATTTTCTGTCTGTCAGATGCATTTCTACCATCAAAATCCTTATGGATGGTCTTCGGATAGCGCTGACATCACAAGTCATGTGACAAGTTTGGACTTGACTGTAACCATAGGTAGAGAGCAAAAACACATTGCCCTCACTAACCTAACGACAGATGTTGATGCTTTCCTTGTTAACCACAATATCTCTGTCGGAGCACTTCAGCTCATTGGAATGAATGACTCATCATCAAGTTATTATGCCATCAACATCTCCTCAGAAGCTGCATTTGTTGTCATAGATATTGTTCTTAACAATCAATCACTCAGTGATACACATCTAGGAGCTCTCCAGCTCTTCCTGTCGAGTAAGGACTCTGTGGAACTTAGCACCTCATTCCCTGCAGATGTCATCTCACCAGCGTCAGCATGGAATGACACTAATAACATAACAGGCAATCCTTACCTGTGGATTATTCCAGTTGACCAGATAGGGCAATCTGGCGAGTATAACCTGACTCTTCAGGGCTGGGACAATGTTGATCTGTCAGTCTACTCTGTCTATGCCTATGCAGCTGAGTGTGTTGTCTGGGACAAGGAAAAGGAAATGTGGGACAACAGAGGATGCAAAGTAAGTAACAAGTTAATTTTCAGGGTTACGCTAACACTTCCAGAGATGCGTTTAGGGTGGCAATAGGTGTGGACTATTTTTTTTTTCTCAGTCGTGATACTCCTAATAAGAATAATTGTGACCGTGCATCACAAAACGAACAAAAAGTCGCACGCACTTACTTTGTGTGAGAACTGACAAAAGGTGAAATGGGCCAACCTAGCCAATTTTGACTTTTTCATATTTTCTGAAAGAGCAAGTCTTTTTCTACATTATGCTAAAACTTGGGATCATAAAACGAACAGGAAAGTGTGTTTTTTAGCAGTTTATCTTGAACATTTTTTGTTGGTGCCGGAGGCATATGTTTTCGGGTTGTCCGTCCGTCCGTCCGTCCTTCCGTCCGTCCGTCCGTCCGTCCTTCCGTCCGTCCGTAATAATTTTGTGGACAAGGTAACTATCAAAAGCTGTTGATATCCTGAGAAACTTGGCATGTGTGTATTAGGGGGTGAAGTTGTGCCTATCAACTTTTGGGTGCACGTGATCAAGGTCAAAGGTCAAAAGGTCAAGGTCAAATACATAAAATTTCACTATTTCCACCATATCTATGCAATGCCTGAAGATATTTTCTTGAAACTTAGTGTATACATGTATTACCCAATTTAGATTCTCTGGTGAAAGTTTGGGTCATGAGGTCAAAGGTTAAAGGTCAAAAGGTCGAGTAAAAGTATTAAAACTTCTTTTTTTTTCTCTGTAAATTGGAAAATTGTTCAAGGTATCTTCATGGAACATAGTATATATACATGTACTGACTGGCTGATTATCTAGAGAATGTAGGGTTCATGGGGTCAAAGGTGAGGGGTCAGAAGTGCAACACTTCAAAATTTTACTATTTCCCTCATGTTCATGCAATGCCAGCAGGATTAGTATTTTTTTTTTTTTACACTTGGTGTATGCATGTGTAACCTAATAGAAATTCTCTGGAGAGATTGCCTCAAAGGTCAAAAGGTCAAAGATTGAAAGTGCTTCTTTTTCCTCCATATCTCGATTCAATTTATCGTGAAACCTACTCATATCTATGCATGTTCTACCTGAAAGTGATTATCTTATGAATTTTAGGGTCTAAGGCCAGATGAACATGGTAACAATTTACTATTCAGTACAGAAATTGCACTTTTTCTCCATACCGGTACCATGAAAATTACTCAATGTAAATGTATGAATGGGTCAAAGTCAAGTTAAAGTCCTTAAATCCCCAAAGACATGCTCTCCTATTCATCCAATTAAACCAAGTTCAAGGAAGGTGAACATTCAACACATTTCTGACAAACTTGTCATTTCAATATTTTGCCAGTTTTGTGAAAATGTAATCACACATTGTCCACATGGACTATCTAGCCTATTAGGAGAATCATGCATTATGGCGGAGGCATACCAGTCGCCATAGCGACATTTCTAGTTTGTTTATAATAGTGTGATTAGGTGTGTCTTTAGAGTCCCCTTTTCATTTCTAAAAAACCTGTACACACTCTTCAGTTTAGAAAGGATGATGCTACTGCTTTCAGATATTTGGTGTCAGTTTGATTTCAGGATTCAAGAACAATTCTTCCTTGATTGCATCACTGTGGTAGCATAAAAGAAGAGCAGATCTGTTTCGTCAGTGATGAGGACAGTTCTGACAATCTTCGCTGACTCCATTGCTGTCTTCGCTATGAAATATCTGCATCACCCTTGGCATTGACCGTCGTGCAGCCGGCCTTTTCGAAGAATGAACCAAGCAGATGAAGAAACCTCTGCTTGTTGACTTTGTTGCCAAGGAACGCATTCTTCTTCAGCGTTTGATGCGAAAGTAACATCACTGTAGGCCCTCTTGAGTTACCTGTACGCCTGCAGTGAGTTGCATCTTTGATATCGGGCCTATCTACAATGTACATAACCATCAAAGACAACAGTTGCCTTTCCATACCTATTTGTAACGTATGTGACATTAGCATGACATATTTTCTCAAAGGTTTGACCTCTTGTCCAGAGTAGACGATGCACTAGTGCACCACCATCAAGTACATGGTGAAGGTCATCACTGGTAGGTTCTGTATGATCCTGTTTGACCATTTCCAAAAGTACTTGTACTTGAAAAGTCCTGCAGGATCTTCCTGGTCTTTGTGAGTGGCAATGACACTCAGTCATTGAAAAAGCAGATGGGGGTCAACCTGAACCGAATCTCCGTCAGTGACAACCGTTAACCTGGAGCCCAGCGTTACAGCCTGATCCTTCCTTTGGAAAGTCCAGTCAGTCACATTTCTCCCAGCCATCAAATTTATGATAGACTGTCCTACAGATCTCGTCTTGTCAACATTCACATTGTCATTTGCAGCAACGTCACTCACAATAAAGTGCAGCGATGGGTCACTTCCAAATGGATCCCACTCGCTGAATGCTGCAATCAATTTGAAGGTGTCTTCAGTGTCTCGTTGTTGCCTAGATTCCGATGTGTCTTACTGTTGCTCCTTGGTGCTGTAATTAACTCTTGTAAGCGCTTGCATCGCAAAGTTTACATCTGCACAAAATGGCATCCCCAGTATCCGCATCAGTCTCTGAATCTCTGTCATACCTCTGCCTCTTGGTAAGCCCCACCACTTGTTTTTACACTTCTCATAAGCACTTGTTCAATCACAAGATCAGTTGATAGGCGTGTCCAATACCGATCACTTCTCCTGACAACATGAAAACCATTCATGAAGCCTTTATGCACATCAGTGTTGTCCAGTTAATTCATCTTTTGCAAATACAGGTATGCACTTTTGGCGTACAGATTATGTCCTGCTGCAAAGAAAGGTAGCATGTCCTGTACTGCTGCCAGATGTAGCATCCAATTTCATTTACGTTCAGCTTTCAAGAATATTTTCAGGATGGAAACCATTTCATTGTATTGTAACCAAAGTTGGGCCATCTTGATATACATGTATCTCATTGAGTCTCGTTCTTCCTTGAATTTACCAGCCATTCTTGAGAGGATTCCTGAAGATAAAAGATCACCAATGATGCCTGGGTCCACCAGAAGTTGATCAAAGATTTCTTTGGCTCCCAACAAATCTTGCTTGGATTGGTAGTTTGAAACTATGCCATTCTCAACTAATCCCATGTCTTCTGATAGGTCTGTCATATGTATGTTAACAAATGTGTTATTAGAGTTTTGCTCTAACTGGTCCAGTTGGTACGTAGGCAAGGGCAGATTATATGCATTGGCTGCCAGTATTGTGTTAAGAACTGTATCAACCAGGAGATGGCCATTTGCACGCACTGCTCTGGAAATTACTTTCCCACTCTAAGCATCTGTTTCACGGCATTGCCAGAGTAGACAACTTCAAGGACTTCTTGTAATTCATTCTCTGCCATGAGGTAATCAATGGAGCCTAGGAAACTCATTTCCATGTGCAAACCTCCAAGTCTCAAGACTACTGACTTCTGGTGACTGCTACTTGGCTCAGACTCTGTCACCATCAAGGCTTTCCACCAAAGTGGTACAGGTCAAATGTGATCACTGGGGTGACGTTGTAGGACTTCAACTGTTTGCATATGCATTGTGAGTGTAACGAAGATACAACATGTGTCAGTTGGGTCCTTGTTTATCATTAGTAGGAATTGCACACATGACTTGCCTGAATAGTCACCCTGATGAACAGTTTGCATGAAACCCAAAATGCTGGCCTCTTAGCATTGATGGCTAGTGATATCTCCCACAACAGACCCATGTGATATGTTGGTTCATGTACTCCATCGCCTGCAGCTCTTGGAATGTCAGTGGAGCACATCCTGAGTGCTGAGATCTGAAATTTGAGATGTTGATTCTTCCAAGTCTGATAATGTCATCCGTTGTTACTGACACGCGGGGTACAGGCTCACTGATAAGCTTCCCCAGTGTGAAAGTGGAAATGATTCCCATTCCGTGGAATGTTCCGTATCCACCGAGAGTTCTTACATTGTGATCCACATTGTCCCCAACATACTGTACAAAGTCTCCTGATCCATGCTCAGGATAGTCATCACCTTGTATGTGAGCCGCACTCATCTCAAATCTTTGCACCTCAGAATACGAACAGCAGAAACCATGTTTATGACGGGTGTCTACGATAAAACGAGAAGCAAACTGGTGGTGCATTTCAATTGCTAGTTCACATTGTAATGGTACAAGAATATCTCTTGGCCTGGTTGCTTGCATTATTGCTTGTCCAGTTGAGGCTACTTTCAGGTCAGTATTCTTGCCAACAAGCATACCTTGCAATGATGTCAACAGTGACTCAGGAAAGTATCGAATAGCTCCTTCTGTTGATGACAACTGTTCTTTGGACAGATAGACATCATTACATTAATCAGCTTTCTTTATGTTGCTCTTGAGAAGTTTTGCAACTGTGCCAATCATTTGCATCTCCTCCCGATCAGGGTCTTATTTTTTCTGTTCCTGATAAAAGTCATCAAGAATTCTTGCTGCTTTTCGTCTGAATGTCACAACATTTGGCCACCCATTCATGTCAGTAATCATGATACTGTCACCAAAATGTTCAATCAGTTTATTTTCCATATGTGTGAAGCCATACCCAGTAGATTGTGAATCTGAAAGACTTGTCTCCATTTTCTCAATCAAGTCTGTAATTGTGATTTGCTCATCATCATTATCTTCCAGGTACTCGGTAATATGCAGAAATGCCTCGTATCTTTCATCTCTCTTAGGTCTGCACAGCTTTCATTTTTTTTTCCGCAACACTACCTTGAGGAGAATAATGTTACTTTGGAACTTGTTTTCCAGTTCTGAAATTGACACTACAACTTTAATGGTATTTTGCATTAGCTGCAATTAAAATAGACCACTCATCCTTCCTTTGTTCACCTAAAAGTGAACTATGGCGTTATGGAACGATGGAATTATTACAGAGTAAACTTCATTGCCAACACGCCACTTCCTCTTGCATGGTTGACGATAATGACCACAAAACAAACACTGCTTGTCAAACCTTAACACTCGAGATTCGGAACGAAGGACGATTGTTGATGTCAGATCTTGTTCCCTTTCATTTTCCTGTTCATTTGCAATTGTATGTGGATGAGTGAAAACCTGTCTGCATTCTTTATGTACCCATTGACCTGTACAGGTTCTTACATCACTGCCCTTTTGCTGACGGGCCCTATTGATACTTTGGCTCCACTTATCTCTCAGGACTACTGTATCCTGGCCATGTAAATTCTTCTTGCAGAAAACGCACTCATCTGACATAATTACCTGCGAGCAATGAAGAAAAGAAAACACATTGAAATGTCAGATCTCTAAAATCGTGATGATGGAAAAATACAAATAATGTCTCAGTAAGTGTTTATGTCCATGATTTCAGTTTTAGAGTGAAAGTTTTTTTTTTAAAAACAATGGTTATTTTTCTTCTCTATACTTGCAGGTTAAGTAAAATATTTCAGTTAAAGAAATTGCTTGAGCCCAAAGCAGGTAGTTAGATGTATCTCCTTTTGACAAGAAATTCCATAGGCTCACATCTAAAATTGAATCACATATAATAGTAACATTTTGATGTCCTTGTTTCAAAAGTAAAAAAAAAAACAACTTATACAGGAAGATTCTTTCAAATACTCACATGTTTGGGAAATATCTTAAGAAGAGGTGGTAAGAAAGTATCCCCTTTCTCGAGGACTACTGTATTGCTTCAATCTGAGCTCTTCAGTAAGAAACACAATCGACTATTGTAAAAGTGGAAATTTTCCAGCATTTTCGTGTAACGAGAAGCTAGCGCGAAAATAAAAGCACGCGAATATTTTTGCGTGCCATATGTCCCAGTACTTGATGTCTTGATTCCGCGGAATTAAAAACACGCGAAAGTCTTCTGACACGGCAAAACGCAAAAATGTTCACTTTTACAGTACCTGTACTGAAAAAACAACAACAACAATATTCAGAGGATAAACTTTGATTTTCTAAGCTATGATGATCCTAAAAAATATGTAGATAGACAGATGTTAGAATAAGTGTACGAATCTCTGATTGCAAAAGTTTTTGAGAATCTTCTCCCAGACATATGTATGTAGGCCTATATTTTGAAATATTTTCAGTCAGTGCAATTATGAAAGCCCAGTATAATAGTTAAGGTTGCTCCTATTGAAAAACTCATCTAGACTTAAATTAAATGTCATCTGCATATATTCAGTAGGTCACTTCTGCTACTTTTTGTCATAGCCAAAATTGTCTAATTGAAGGAGATTCATGAATAGTACTCAACGGTTATGCACAATTCTAGCAGAGGTAGTTATAGAATCTAATGTTTCTTGAGGATTACAAAATATCTAGGGCTTTAGGAAAACAAGCTTACGGTGAGTCTGTTACACGATAGGATGAAACAATAAGGTGTGAAGAGGAAAAATTATAAAGTTTTGAAAATAGTTTTGTTTTAATATTACATCTCAACTCTTCTTCTGGATATGAAATCATAGCCACAGCTTGATAATAACTTAAAGTGTGTCTCTACACAGACATTTAGTTTTGTGACATTGTAGGTTATTGTACTGGTAATATCCCTATGAAATATAAGAGTGCAACGTTACTCACATACAGAGATATAGCAATATATAAAGAGACATAGAGCAATCTCTAAATTGCCAAAAATTATATGCGCCTTGATCTAAGAGTAGTCTTCTGGCCTTATCGACTGCATTCGATTGCGTAGTTCGATAATTTTCCGTACGATCAGTGTACTACGCTACTCTCAAAACACGCAAACGCATGCAAATGTCCACGTACGCAGCTAGGTTGGTGCTACCGTGCCGTGCCGGGCCACTGACCATGTAGGCAGCTGCGGCAGCCTCTACTCATGTGGATGCATATGGCTCAATGAGGCAGTACCGATATACAGTAATCGATATAGCTGTGTGCAGACAGAGGCGAACGAAGGAAACGTGCACACACCGATGGTCCACGCGCGGCTAGTATTTTCAGATCTGGCTACTATTGCAGCGCGCACTAGTGCGTGCTGATTTATTAAAATTAATATTTCACAGTTTGGGACATTTTTTGTGATGGGATAGAATTTTCTCTAGAGTTCTTAGGACATGCTCTCACACCTCTCAAATTTAAATTTAAGGGGAGAGATTCTCTTTAAAACGGGAACCTGGTCTAATGATGCACTCCTCAATCAATTTTGGATTTTCACACATTTGTCTACCAGTTTAAGAGTATCGTCTACTCAGATTAGAATCTGATAAGAATCATGTACAACAACAATGGTAACTGTTATAAGAATAATGTCTTGAAGAAAGTGATACTCTGGTGTCGGTCTGAGGAAACGCTTTAAATGCACTCACAAAGATGTCTTCCTCTTCATTTTGGGAATGGGAGTAAGAAAGCCAAAGTGCACAGCTAAACAATAGCCATCCATCACACTCACACAAATATATACACATGGTCATGCACACAAAAAACAACAACGCAGCCGTATTGAAAGGTGAATGGTCCATTGTCTTGTTTTTGAATTGTTCCCACTCGCGTAGAAATTGATAAGTCAACAAACTATAGATAATACTATGCATAATCAATAATAATTTCCACCCATAGGTATATATGCTGAAAAATTGCCCAATTTCCCAATATAGAAGCGTTTGTTATGTCATAAACCTTCAGCTGTGTGGCGCGCGCCTCGAACTAGCAGAAACTTGAGCACACACTTTAGTGCGCGTTTGAAAACCTAAAAAATGCGCAACTTGAACTCCCAAGTTCATTGACCCTGCCTGTCAAAATATCAAAAGTCCGTCATAAAATCCCCCCAAATTCTTGGATCACTACCAAAATTTAATCATTTGTTACTTGTGTCATTCTCAACCTTTCCTGTAAGTTTCATCAAAATCCATTAACTACTTTTTGCGTTATTTTGCACATGGACAAACCAACAAACCAACAAACTAACAAACTAACAAACTAACAAACTAACAAACTAACAAAGAAACCATCGGTAACAAAACCAAAATCTCCTCCCTTGGCGGAGGTAATTATAGAGAAATGAGCTACCATTAATTGGGATCATCTTATATCTCTCTGGTATCTTTCAAGCTATTAACTGAGCAATGGCACACATTAATTCTTCTCGAGAAAAATTAACATATGTCACTGCTCAATCAAATTCGTATTTATGAGAAAATAGATTAAAGCGAAAGTATGTGTGATGCAAATCAGATTCACATTATGCGTTGCATCATTTTATCTGGAAGTGTATTGTATATCTTGTGTTTAATGTGGCTGTAAAAACAGCTAATGTTTAATCTGAATTCCGCTTATTCTAGTTCCGCACTTTGCCATAACGAATAATCAAAAGCGTGATTTTCTTACCGTAAGCAGGCGCTATTTAGATCTTTATTCAAATAAGAGCCATAACATCTATAAGGGAAAAGCATCAACTTTGATATATGCAACAATACAAATTTACTGTCTGACCTTTAGAAACACAAATCTGAACACTGTGATCACTGAAAATAGAAATAAAGATGGAAAACAATTAAGTGAAACATATAATTTCTTCTTATAGTCCACCCAAATTTGCATTTTATGCAGTTTGCATTGTTTCCAACAATTTGAAAATACATCCATTGTGTATACTGACCTACAAAATATAAGTTTTGATGTTTAAATTGCTAAAACCAGATGGTTTATAGCTCAGTTTGGATGGATTATGAATTTTCTGTCACAGTTGGAACAAATATTTAACCATTTTGCCCCACTGGATTTTTTGGGATTTTTGGGGACCTTTAGTATGAGGTTGTGGAGACCCCAACAACTTGTTCTGCAGTGGAATTTCTACTGTTGCAATTAGTGGTGGGTTACCCCCTAAAAATCGCTAGATTGACTGGGCTCCTGTGCATTCATCGCTCTGGCATTTTTCTAGCGCATTCTCATCCTTTCCAATGTACCTCCCCATGTCTCCTATGCCCATATGTCTCCACTTACTAATATGATTGCATCTATCTTGCTTTCTGTTTGCAGTGGTTTATGCTCATAATATACATGTCAATATTGCGATCGGGGGGGGGGGGGGGGGGGGGGGGGGGGGAGGGGTCCTAATGGGGTCTTAATTGTACATTTTCATCTTCTTCTTGAGAACCCCATTACATATTTTCACCAAACTTGGCAAGTAGCATCACTAGGGGGATAGGATCTCAATTTGTTCAAATGGGCACCATGCCCCACTTGGGGCCCCCCAGGGGGGCCGACCCCCTCCCCCCCAATTTAAGATTCTTTAAAAATCGTCTTCTCTAGAACCAGAAGTGATAGAGCTAAGTTAATATCATGAGTTAGAACACTGATGACTGCAGTTTCAAGTTTGTTCATGGTGGAATCAGGGTGCCCCCATGGGACCCTCGGGAGGGGTCCTAATGGGGCCTAAATTGTACATTTTCATCTTCTTCTTGAAAAACCCATGATAAATTTTCACCAAACTTAGCAAGTAGCATCGGGGGTGGGGGGGGGGGGGGGGATAGAATCTCAATTACTTCAAATGGGCACCATGCCCCACCTGGAAGGGGGGGGGGGCTCCTTAATTAAGGAATATATTATAATATTCTTCTTTAGAATCAGAAGTGATAGAGCTTTAAGTCTTTTTTTTCCAAACTACATTATCCAACCTTCTATAAAATACAATATACTTGGCAGGTATTTTTACCAGTGTGATGGAATATGCAAATGGCACCATGCCCCTAGTTCCAATGTTCTCATCTACAAGGAGACATGGGAGGTGAACTTGCAATACTCAGGTGAGCGTGAGACCCCTGGGTCTCTTGTCCTCATAGGCATGAGAAAATTATTGCTGTGTGGTTGAGTGAGAGATGGGTTGCTGGGACATGAGACTTGGTAGATCTGAAATGGTGGTAGTGCACTCAGAGGGGCCCCTAGGACAGGGCTCAATCAAAATCCCCAAATAAACAAAGTTTCATGATTTTTGACATTTTTATCTCATTTTGGAAAAACGGGGGCTGGATGTTGACCAAATTTGGCAGTGTGAGGATTGCATGTCATACACTGATTTGTATTATTTAGATTTTGTAGAGAGCTGGTTTGTGATTCTTTGTCAAAAGATTTTTTAGAAGTTGCTACAATGATTCAGAATATCCTAGATTATGCAAGGCGATTGGAGAATACACTACAAATATTTGGTGACAAAATATGCTGTCTAAAGGTACAAAATTGAATCATTGCATCTGGACTTACTGTTTTCAATTCAGATGATGATTTCAGAGCTGATCTTCAATGTTTCATCAACTTATCTGATTGTCAAAGTTTGGACATAAAACTGTCCTTGTAATTTAAAACAGTAAGCCCAGAAATAATGATTTAATTTTGTACCTTTATCGAGCTTTACCTGATGAATCAGAACTTACGTCCATTCAAAATAGACTAGAGAACAGTCTAGAAATCTTTGTTTCCCCAAATAGTCATGATGTATTCACAAAAGGGAGTTCCCTTTACTGTAACTTTTGTGTGTGCAAGCGGTCATTTTGTCAAAGTATGTGAAGACTGTTAGGTCGTACTTACGGTGTCAACAAAGTATGTCAGGTGATGAGTCGTAAATGTTTTTTTAGGTAAGTCTGTCTGTTGCTAGACTTCTTCTGGAGAATAGGATAAATCAACCTGTTGGTAAATCATATGGAATGCTGGACTTGAAACTATATGTGGGTTGAGTTCCGAGCCAAGAAAGTTCTTCCAGATCTTGCTTTGGAGAGGCTTACCACCGCCAACTATTTGGATATTGTATGCTGGATGCCAGCGTATTTTGAAATTATCAACAGACGTTTGGAGACCCGTTTACAGCTAAAAAACCTGCAATTGAGAGGGTGGTAGAGAGGATGTGATATGTCCTCCCAGTACCACCGCCATCACGGTATTGACCTGTAGCATATCTAAGCTGTATTTAAGTTGTGTGTTCTGTGTGTTATGTAGCAAGAATCATCATTATTATAGTTTGTACAAATTGTAATGGTAGTGCTCCCCAGGGTAGGTCGAGGTGTTGCACAAAGGGCCTGCAATAAGGTCTGAATCTCAAGATTTTTTAAATAGCTTGTCTCAGGTGAAGTACAATGTATGTACCATGTGGGCAAAGTGTGATGCACAGGTGAGCCTGAAGTTTGTTTGTGTCTTGATTTGTAAAGATATGATATCACTCATGACTTTATTATTTTCTGTTGCTGATGTTCTGTTGAAAGACTTTTTAGAAATAAAGTTCTGTTAATTTTGTCTATTTATTTTTAGGAATTGCTTTGAATAAACTCGATCCTCCATTCAGGAAAGTCTGAAATATATAAATACAATATATATTTGATAGAGTATTCAAACATGATTCATGTACTGTCATGTTGAATTGAACATCACACCCACTGAGTCTGCTGTCTCTACATTCTTATGAAAAAGTACTGACTTACTCCAAGATAGTTTTATGATGTACAAACTGTAACTCCCCATCAGTGATTTCTCCTATGCAGACAGAAACACTGCTGTAAATTCTGTGCAATGTCAAGTCTTCACATAAATGATCAAGAAAGAGCAAAAATATCAGAAGATGCCTAAATTCTAAATTGATCAAAAAGTTCTGCATCTTAAAGCTTCAAAATTTCTTGCTCACACAAATAAAGTCATCATCTCCACTCTTGGTGTCATATGTGAACACAACAATGAAAAGGAAACACACTTTTATGTACTGAATACATGAGGTTATCATCAGTGTGTCTGGAATAGGTGGCCTGGAAAAACAAACAAACAAAAAACTTCTTAGCATTGTGTGATAATGCAGACATTCAACAATCTGTCATTTTGTTCTAGGTGGGACCCATGACATCTCGCAGCCTGACACACTGCCAATGCAACCACTTGTCACATTTTGCAGCTGGCTTGGTTGTTCTGCCAAATAGAATCAATTTTATCAAGGATGCTGTCCTCTTCACCAAAATATTGGAGAATCCAGTAACAGTCATAACTGTGGCAACCCTCTTTGGTTTGTACATCTTTTCTGGAGTGTGGGCAAGACGCTGTGATAGAAAAGAAGTGGAAGAGGTATGTTGCATGTTATGTAGCCCATTTTAACAAAGTTAAATGGATAGTATTGAAACTGTTGTAAATTACTCAAGATTAGTAATGAACAGAGACACAATTGTAATCACATACCTGCCAACTGTTCAGATTCAATCTGAATATTCATATTTTTCACGGAAAGAAAATGCATTAATTTCAGTGTGTTCTGATTTTTAGAAATATCTGTTAATAGTAAAGTATATGAAATTTATGAAAGTTCAGATTTTTGAATAATTTTTCTTTGTTTGTTCAGATTTATTCAGTCTCAGGGTTGGCAGGTATGTAATCATACAATTAAGTCACTTACATGTGGTATTAAATCTTATAGTTTCTTGTCCAACCAAATGGCAACATGCTGTTGTAAGGGTCTTTTATCTCAACAATATCAGTATTTCCAGTCTACAAACCACATTATTATGTATGCCCTACGAATGCAGCTGTTAAGTCGTCTAGGAGCACTTATTGGTAATAATAATTTGGCATGAAGGATGTAAACGTATAAGCAATCATTTCCATGAAATGATAATGGTCAAAGGTCAAGGTAAAAGTTTACAGAACTTGTGTATCAAAAACAATAGATGTCATTCTCAAGCCTTAATTTACGCTGTTACTTTTTAGATGTAATACTATCTGGTAAGAAGGATAAAAAATGTACAGTTATTTGCCTTGAATGACAGATATGAAAATTCAGAGGTTATAGTAAAAGGTGATCTAAGTTTAATCAAAATGCTATTTTCTTGCCATTGAGAAATTCCAATATTGATATTTTGTGTAATGGATTGGAATGAATTGAAAACATTTCCTTTGAGTGCATGGAGAAAGTTAGGGTCAAAATCAGTTGACTTGATCAATATGGTTAAGAAGGGCTGAACTATATACTGTAAAAGTTGATATTTTTGTGCAACTAGTTTTTGGTGCTCAGCAGGGTAAGAAGAGTTTCACATACTTTTAGTTCTGCGGAATCAAGACATCAAATACTGGAACATTAGGCAAGCAAAAATATTGACATGTTTTAATTTTTCCCTAGTTTCTGGTTGCACAAAATGTGTGAAAATTTCAACACTATGAAAATTTCCACTTTTACAGAACATTTACGTTTTACGTAATTCTAAAGCCGCTAATCTCTGTCATAATTTTACCTCGACAGAAATCCCTTATCTGGTAATCACAGTCTTGTGATGCAGGGTCACTCTTTCTTCCTTGATATGTTGTAATGAAGATTCTTGTCTATTTCTCTGGCTGCATAGGCTCATGTAATTTTCCTTGGGGATAACAACCCTGCTGCTCAATACAAGTACCATGTGACCATATTCACTGGAATGCGGCGGGGAGCAGGAACCTCTGCTGTGGCTACCATTACGCTCTATGGCACCTCTGGTTCTAGCGATCCTCATGTGCTGTCAGCAGAGGGGAGCCGCAAGATCCTGAATCGAGGTGGCACTGACTCCTTTCTGCTGACAACTCATGGCTCCCTTGGAGATCTCACTGCTCTTAGAGTGTGGCATAACAACTCTGGCAAGAGTCCTGAATGGTATACTTAATTCTTCAGTCTGATTTCATACCCAAACTTTGCATAAATTCTGTTTTTTAAAGGTAAGAAAGGTTTAGTCAAAAGAGGCCTGAGCTTTCAATCCTAACAGACACTTCTTCAGAGGCAAACTGACAAACATGAGAAGTAACAGACACCTCTATGGACTGGAGACATGTAAAAACATGATATGCACTGTAATACAACAAAGCAATATAACAACCGTGCCAATTGCATGTAGATAATCCGTAGGGGCAAAGAATATACGTTATTCATGATTGTGGCAGTGGTTCCTAGATTGGGGTGGAGCCTAATGGTTATTATGAACTTGTTCAGCTGAATATACATAATTATGATCAAAATTTAACTCTTCGTGCGCCACAGTGTAAACCTCCTGTGTGCCACGTTATTCCTTTTATCTGCAGGTATGCTTTGGGAAAACATTTTGTTCCTTTTTTCAAATGGAGTTAACTTCTTATTTTTTGTTATGCTTGACATGGAAATAGCAAGGTCATAGAGAAAATCCCGAGCTTTGCTGTGACAAAGATTTAATTACAAATTCGTGATTAATTTTCTTTCAAATGACCAGTAGCTTTAGTAATGTACAAGCATGACTTTTGCACACAAAACAATGACAGAAACTAAGGATTTTACACAAAAATCCAACAGGGAACATCCCTTAATATTCCATCACCACATAATGAAAGCTTTATGTGAGAGGACAGAATTGCAAGTGATGCTTTGATTGTCAAGTGGCATTTGGTGATTTATCGATGGGTATGGGTGGGCTTGAGCAAAATATGCGAACTCAGCACACCGTCGACTGATTCAGGCCTGCGAATGTGGTGCATAAAGAGTTGAAGGGGATGGCTAGTAACTGATCAGTGGGAATCAGTAGGAATGCTGGGGGATGATTGTTCCAGTCCTTGTGGGATTCATTTAAGAGTACATTGTATATCTATTGTTGAGTGAAAATTATTTGCTTTAGAATGGTCTCATATTCAAGTAATATGCAGTTTAATGTTTTCCAGGTCAGCATGCCTGTACAGTGATGGGGCATTAAACTGCACATTACCCAGGTACTTGAATATGAGACCGTTCTGAAGCAAATAATTTTCACACAACAATAGATATATAGTGTCCTTTTAAATGAATCCCACAAGAATTGGAACAATCATCCCCCAGCATTCCCACTGATTCCCACTGATCAGTTACTAGCCATCCCCTTTAATATGCTTGGTAGGAATCATTTTTACAAGAAAGGGATACAAAGCCCAGCTCTTCAATAGATAGTATTGCGATCTTGTATAATATCCAAGATTTTAACCGCAACCTAGTAAGAAAGATTCTCAGGGAAAAGGAATAACAAGCTATATGTACTGTAGGTTGGTGAAATACCCTTAGAAAAAAAAAGAAGAAAATGAACACTTTTCAAGTTCAGATATTTTATACCACATTGTAACATTGCAGTTCAGGCGGCCCTCATATGGGAGTCCAGGAGTGACTGGAAAGGTCCACTAATGGTAATAGTTTAAAAAATTCTCTCCAGGTCAAGATCAAAGCAAAACGATCTATTAAAGTATATTGCATTTGGACACTCTTAAAGAAGTTGCAATTTGATTTCATGCTTGTATGACGGACATAAATCATCAATATTTCAACATAAATTTGCTGCAAAGATGTTACTTTTTTTTTCATTTTTTATTGTTTCAGTGTCATAAATGGCCATGTTCCTATAACTGACATCTCCCAACATTGTTATTTAACCCGCTGAACCGTACATGTTCATATCTGGTGAAGAGCTCCTTTTCACAACAATATTTCATCATGTTTTAATAGTTTACCAAAGCAACTGCCAAGTGAACTAAAAATGTGCTAAAATACATTCATACAGTTATTAACCTCACTGTTACAGAGGAAACTTTCATGCAGTTAATCTGTGGGCTAATTTATCAGTGAAAATCGCTTGTCTATAATTTCCCAGGATGACATTTTTTTCTGCAGATATATCAATACTGGTATCTCCGTAAGATAGTCTTATGTTTCTATTTTCATGCTAATTCACTGGAGTGTGAAATTTATGAAAATTTCCACAAATCAAAAACTTCCATGTTCATAATCACTGCATCTTGTACCTTGCTGTATTTTAAATAAGGTGAGACATTCCATATACAGTGTAATTGTTGCATCCCCCTCCCCCCCCCCCCCACACACACACAAAGATGTGACTTTGTTATTAAAGATGTCTTGCTATGATAAGAATTTCATGCATGTTACAGAGAGGTGCATTAAATTATAGTCATCTGGTAAAGGAATATATAAATTTGTAAAACTGGGAAAAATCCCAAGAAAATTTGTATAATTTCAGGGCAAGATATTAGTACTCAGCAGTCAAACACATTGATATTCTCCAAGAGAATTTCCCCTTGTGAAAGCACTGACATAGTAACCTGTGTCTTAACTTTTCTGAAATAGGCATATCAACCGCATCCTTGTACACGACCTCCAGACACGTCAACTCTGGTACTTCCTTTGCCATACATGGCTGGCAGTAGACCTTGGTGAAGGTGTCCTGGATAAAACCTTCCCCGTTGCCAAGCCTGAAGATCTCCATCAGTTTGACCACCTCTTTATTACCCGCCTTTTGCGAGATATGAAGGACCATCACCTCTGGGTGTCAATTTTTACACGGCCACCCAACAGCAACTTTACCCGTCTGCAACGTGTGACATGCTGCTTTACCCTTCTTATGATGTCCATGTTGGCCAGCATTATGTTCTTCAATATCTCTCCAGATGATGCACAGGTGGATGACTCATCCGCACCTGACATGTCTCAGGAGATTGGGTTTGGAACAATTCGATTTAGCTGGTTTGACATCCTGGTGGGTATTGAGAGTGGACTTCTGGTCCTACCAGGCAATCTTTTAATCTTAGAGATTTTTCGCAATGCAAGGCCTCGACATTCGGACAAAGCAGATGAACCTCTGGAGATTGTGCCGCAAAATGTTGAAGGAGGTAGACCAGCTAATTGTACAAAGAAGCGCAAAAGCAGAAATAGTGAAGAAACAGACTTAGCTTCCAGTGATGCCCACAGTACTAGCGACAAATGTTCAGGATCTCAGCAGCACAAGTCAGTAAAGAGTTTAAATGGGAAATCTGAAGTAGTCTCCTCAAGTGACATTTCGTTGAGTGTGTCTGGAAGTGTCCACCAAAAGTATTGTTGTATTAGCTCATGCAGCAAGCAGAAAAGGGATGGCAGTGTTTTAGGTGAGAAGTTTTCTCAAGGTGACTCTGTCACTAAGTTGTCTAACAGATACAAGCGTCCTGATGGGAGTACATCATCCAAGGTCGACTCTTCATCTGTTTGTGAGCACCTAAAGAATAAAGAGCATGAACAGCCTGCAGTGGAACTGGGTAAAAACAGACATCCTTTCTACATGCATCATGAAGATTACCTCCACCATCAGATCAGCCAGTTGTATGAAGAGCTCTGCAGTGCTCCACAAGGCTTCTTCTCCAGTGAGGAAGAACAAAAAAAGGTTTGCCTGAAATGTTTTTGTGGGAATCTTCAATCTTCTTCATCTCAAAGATGAATGCTAGGGTTTTGACCCCATGTCAGGCAGGTGCCAGAGGCATTGATTTTGTTCATTGTTGGTCATTTCCTTATGTCTGTCTACACTATAGCCAAATTTGATATTTAAATGTTAAAGAAAAACTTGATGGTACATTTAGATATCTTGATACTTAAAACAGATATTGTACATAGGCTGTAAATGAGCTGTCATCAAGAAAAAAAAAAGGTCATTTAAAGTTTGCTAAAATGTCATTTTATACATACATATGCAGTTGGGAATATTCAGTGGCAGTGTAATACAGCAGGAATACAGTGATTGCATGAGAACAAAAGGACATCCTAGTCAACTCTGCACTGCAGTTGACTTAATACTTGACTGGAATAGGAAGGTACTTGTAAGACTAATATGCACTGGATTTTGACTTAATTTCTGTCACCATCTTAAAATACATGTATCCTGAAGTTTGAATAATTATCCAATATCGATTAAAACAAAACAAATTGCTTTAAGGTAATAACTTCTTCAAGCAGTGTAATAATACCTGCAGTCTCTCTTTTTAATACTGCTGATTCATGACATCAAAACGTGTATGACAAGTGCAGACTTCTGTCAGGACATATGTCATACTTCAATAGAAGATATCTTTTCATTAAACCCTTTAAATTTGACAACTATGAACCTACAGATTAACAATACTTCCTAACCTTGTTTTGCATTTTCCCTACTTTGTATCTAAGCATCACAGGGCAGGCATTTGCTGTAGAAGTTATATGCACTTAGAATGTTAAAACTTCTCCTACCTTATTGTGGTAATGATAAGGTCTATTGATAGCGATTGGGTCTTACTCGCCATACCTCACCATCAATTAACAGATAACGTTCAGAATGAAGTATGAGTTTTCTTCAATTTGTCTTCTCTCTGTACAAATAAAATTTGTGAAATCACAACTGCTGATCTACATTTCAACAAACAAGGATTTGCCAGGTAACAACATCCTTGCAACTGATTGACAAATGCTTTACATCCATGTAGGCCACCCACAAACTGGAGGAGACCCTCAAGTTGCAGGGATGGCATCACTTCATCAAAGGCAATGCAAATAAAGATGCAAGCCACCAAAAGGACAGGCAGGAAAGTTGTTGTCAGGGAAAAGGTTGCTTGCCATGGTGGTTCACCTACATTGGATGGTTCTTTGTAGTGGTTGTCAATGCCATCTGTGCATATCTTATTGTGCTGTACGGCCTTAGCTATGGCAGGCAGGCCTCCATTGATTGGCTTGTCAGCATTACAGTGGCCCTCATCCAAAGCATCTTTGTCCTGCAACCAGGAAAGGTCATCCTTGTTGCTGCCTTCTTTGCTGTTGTGTGGAAGAAGCATGAAGATGATGATGTTGGTGTGGAACTCTTTGCTGATACATCTCAAGGTATGAACCTTTTGTCTCTCCTTTGGATATACATGTATCTTACAATCGTTAGATTTCATGAAGACTTGATGATTGCCAATCTAAAATCATACGATTTATGATTAGAATTGGTCTCATATGATGTGGTTTAAAAACTGGGACAAAATAGTGTGCTTCATATGAATTCTGCAATATCACCACATGTGTATCCAGTTTTAATCTTGTGTAAATGTAATGTGTAATTACAGGACTGTAAGGAATACGCTTTGTATGATATTGGTATGACTGAATAATTTAATAGGTTTTTAGCTCACCTGAGCCAAAGGCTCAAGTGAGCTATTGCGATCGCCCTTCGTCCGGCGTCCGTCGTGCGTCGTCCGTCGTGCGTCGTCCATCGTCCGTCGTCCGTCGTGCGTCGTGCGTAAACTTTTTACATTTTCATCTTCTTCTTGAAAACCCCAAGACCGATTTTCATCAAACTTGGCAGGTAGCATCCCTAGGGGGTTAGGAACTCAATTTGTTAAAATGGGCGCCATGCCCCACCCAGGGGGCCCCCAGGGGGGCCCAAACCCCCCAAAATTAAGGAATCTGTAAAAATCTTCTTCTCTAGAACCAGAAGTGATAGAGCTAAGTTAATACTATGAGTTAGTACATTGATGACTGTAGTTTCAAGTTTGTTCATGGCAAAATTAGGGGTGCCCCCCTTGGGACCCAGGGGAGGGGGGTGGGGAGGGGTTCTAATGGGGCCTAAATTGTACATTTTCATCTTCTTCTTGAGAACCCCATTACCCATTTTCACCAAACTTGGCAGGTAGCATCCCTAGGGGGTTAGGAACTCAATTTGTTAAAATGGGCACCATGCCCCACCCAGGGGGCCCCCAGGGGGCCCAAACGCCCCAAACTTAAGGAATCTGTAAAAATCTTCTTCTCCAGAACCAGAAGTGATAGAGCTAAGTTAATACTATGAGTTTGTACATTGATAACTGTAGTTTCAAGTTTGTTCATGGCAGAATCAGGGGTGCCCCCCTTGGGACCCAGGGGAGGGGGGTGAGGAGGGGTCCTAATGGGGCCTAAATTGTACATTTTTATCTTCTTCTTGAGAACCCCATGACCCATTTTCACCAAACTTGGCAGGTAGCATCCCTAGGGGGTTAGGAACTCAATTTGTTAAAATGGGCACCATTCCCCACCCAGGGGGCCCCCAGGGGGCCCAAACGCCCCAAACTTAAGGAATCTGTAAAAATCTTCTTCTCCAGAACCAGAAGTGATAGAGCTAAGTTAATACTATGAGTTTGTACATTGATGACTGTAGTTTCAAGTTTGTTCATGGCAAAATTAGGGGTGCCCCCCTTGGGACCCAGGGGAGGGGGGTGGGGAGGGGTTCTAATGGGGCCTAAATTGTACATTTTCATCTTCTTCTTGAGAACCCCATTACCCATTTTCACCAAACTTGGCAGGTAGCATCCCTAGGGGGTTAGGAACTCAATTTGTTAAAATGGGCACCATGCCCCACCCAGGGGGCCCCCAGGGGGCCCAAACGCCCCAAACTTAAGGAATCTGTAAAAATCTTCTTCTCCAGAACCAGAAGTGATAGAGCTAAGTTAATACTATGAGTTTGTACATTGATAACTGTAGTTTCAAGTTTGTTCATGGCAGAATCAGGGGTGCCCCCCTTGGGACCCAGGGGAGGGGGGTGAGGAGGGGTCCTAATGGGGCCTAAATTGTACATTTTTATCTTCTTCTTGAGAACCCCATGACCCATTTTCACCAAACTTGGCAGGTAGCATCCCTAGGGAGTTAGGATTTCAATTTCTTAAAATGGGCACCATTCCCCACCCAGGGGGCCCCCAGGGGGGCCCCAAACCCCCAAAATGAAGGAATCTTTAAAAATCTTCTCTAGAATCAGAAGTTATAGAGGTAAGATAATACTATGAGTGAGTACATTAATGACTGTATTTTCAAGTTTGTTCATAGGAGATCAAGGGGTGCCCCTCTTGGGGGCAGGGGGGGGGGTTGGTTGGGAAGGTCCAAATGGGGACCTGAATTGTACATTTTCATCTTCTTCCTGAAAACCTCATGATGTATTTTCATCAAACTTGGCAGGTAGCATCCCTAGGGGGTCAGGATCTCAATTTATAAAAATGGGCACCATGCCCCACCCAGAGGGCCCCAGGGGGCCCCAATCCCCCCCCCCAAAATTAAGGAATCTTAAAAAATTTGGGCCCTTATTGTACAGTTTCATCTTCTACTTGAGAATGCCTGGTCAAATTTTGGTAGAGCTGTGAATAATTTAGATTAGTGACTGCGTGAAAGGTGAACTTGCGATACTCAGGTGAGCGCTAGACCCGCGGGTCTCTTGTTTAACTTTTTGATTCTTTTTTGGATTGTGAATGTTCTGTAATCATGCATGTATTTTTATTCTGTACGCATGACACTATTAGTCTGCGGACTAACTATTATGCTTCTTTTGATTTGAAATAAAACCGAATTGAATTGAATGAATTGAATTGAATTCTGTATGTGTGTAGTATAATGGAAAGATCTACATTTCATTTGCAACAGCTAGCAACAACCTTGACTATGTATGCTAAATGTTTTCACAGCAACTCAAGACTATGTACTGTAAAAGTGGTTTCTTTCGCGGTGGTTTTATTTTCGCGCTTTGAGGTTGAACTGCGAATTTAACATCACGCGAAAATGTTTTGAAAAGTCGCGCAAAATTAACCACGCAAGGAAATTTTTTGAACTCGCCGCTTGTTACAACGCTACAGCGCATATGCACACACACAGATTCCGCGCATTGAGTGTATTGATGGGTTATTGATGGTCAACACACACACAGCGATACCGCGCAACGTACAAGCAGGTACAAGCATGTTATAAAATACTCGAGAGACAGGATTTCAGGTAAGCCTGCGTTCAATTTTAATTTCTATTTAATAAATAAAAGAATAATTGGATTATAGTTTGGGTTTTCAAGTGCAAAATAAAACAGTTTTTGCCGACTGAATTCACAGATTTTGCCGACCGCGAATTTAAAAATGCGAAAAAGTTGGCACCGATGGAAACCGCGAAAGTATCTGTACGCGAAAGAAACCACTTTTACAGTATTGTAAAACTGGAAATTTTTGTGCATTTTGAATGACATGAAACTAGTGCAGAAAATAACAGCACTTATATTTTTATTTGAGTTTGTCTTTGAGTTTGCTAGTCCTGAAGCATTGTCAAGTGAAATTACTGTCGTAATATGGACCAATTACCATTTATTGTGGTATGGACATTCTAAATCCCCTAACTGCTGTGGCAGCGGTGAGCTGTTGTCTTAACATTCAGCAAAATAAGAAATGTGCAAGATAACAATTACCCAGCCTAGCGAAAAAAAAAAGAAAGTCACTCATGAAAATTACTGTGTTTACAATAATTTTGTAGGATTACAGGGGGAGTATATAGGCAAGTAATAGGCAAGTAATTCCATCACAAAAAGGAAAACAAAACTGCTTCTCCCAGTGTTTCATCCTAAGAAAAGAAAAGGGACAATTGTCCCTTGTGAATGCACTCAATTTGATTGGATGTCAACCGCTAGGAGAGACAATCACTGCCACAAATGCAAATCATTGTACAGGCATTTGTCTCATGAAATTGAACTGAATTGAAAAGGAATGCATGCAATATGTTTGTGTTTTAGCTCAATCACCTGAGCCAAATGGTTCAAGTGAACTTTTGCAATCACTCACAGTCCAGTGCCTGCAACAGTCCCTGAATTTCAAAATGATTTTAAAATACCTTGCCAAAGGTGGAGTGCCATGAAGGCAAAGTGTGCGGCTTGGGTGAGCACGAGAATGTTGCACCCCCTGTTTTTCTCACTTTCACAAAAGGCATTTCACAGTGGATGTTATGGTCCCTTAATATGGCAAGAATAAGTTACCAGTCCTCAGGATATAAGGCAGGGCTTGACTTTAGCAGTGGCCAGGGGCCACAAAAAATTGATGTAGGGCCAATTCTAAAAATGTAATACAAAAACACTTTGTTGGCCTGACATGGCAACTAAAATTCAAAATGGATTCTTATATTTTCTTTTATTTCGGGTCACTTCATTCCTTCTTTTGGCCTCTCAATATTTCAGATTCAAAGATTTTAGTGATGTAAATGGGCCATCAGAGCAAAAAGTTAATGTCGAGCCCTGAATGAGGTAATACAACACACTTACAGAACATTTCTCCCATAGAGATATGTTTCCAACATTCCAGGAATTTACAAGGCTGCTGACACCAGGCACATCATGGGAGAAAGGATTGCAAACTACTACCATCCACCTGCACAGGAGTATGTGTGCCATGCCCAGAAACGACGCAAGGCAGAGGTTAAGATGTGCAAAATGCTAAAGGAACTTGTGGGACAAGTTGTCCTTGTGATCCTGGCACTGGAGGTAGCCCATCTCCAGATGGACCAAAACAGCTTCATGCTGAACCATGCCATGACAGACCTCTTCACTGATGGCATTGATGATGTAAATATTTTTTCCTCTTTCCTGTAATACTTGCATTGCAATCGTAATGTATTGGTGGTTCGTGTACAATTCATAAAATATGTACAGTACATCATGACATGTCAAATGAATGGCAATCCCATTTATTTTGTGCTTTGTCTGCCATGATTTTTTGCTCTCCTGAGCATTTGTCAATTTTATCCCCGCCGAACGAGTTCGAGCAGGGGACTATGAAACGGGCTCCGTACGTGTGTGTGTCCGTGTGTGCGTCTGTGTGTGATCGAAATGTTCAATTTGCTACTTAAGCTCTGTCATTTATGAGCCACTTTTGATTCTGTTTGCTTTATATGATAGCACTACATGGGAGCTTTGAAACTTCTACACAGAATTTCAGTTGTGACCTTTGACCTTGACCTTTGACCTATATTGTACATTTTGCTACAAAATGCTACTCCTTCGCCATTTCTAACCCGATTTCGAGTCCGTTTGCTTTATGTGATGGCACTAGGTGAGAGCTTCAAAACTTCTACACAGAATTTTGACCTTTGACTTCTTTGACCTTTGACCTTGATTTTTGACCTATATTGTACATTTTGCTACAAAATGCTACTCTTTCGCCATTTCTAACCCGATTTCGATTCCATTTGCTTTATGTGATGGCACTAGGTGAGGGCTTCAAAACTTCTACACAGAATTTTGACCTTTGACTTCTTTGACCTTTGACCTTGATTTTTGACCTGTATTGTACATTTTGCTACAAAATGCTACTCCTTCGCCATTTCTAACCTGATTTCGATTCCGTTTGCTTTATGTGATGGCACTAGGTGAGGGCTTCAAAACTTCTACACAGAATTTTGACCTTTGACTTCTTTGACCTTTGACCTTGATTTTTGACCTACATTTTATTGTACATTGGCTACAAAATGCTACTCCTTCGCCATTTCTAACCCGATTTCGATTCCGTTTGCTTTATGTGATGGCACTAGGTGAGGGCTTCAAAACTTCTACACAGAATTTTGACCTTTGACTTCTTTGACCTTTGACCTTGATTTTTGACCTATATTGTACATTTTGCTACAAAATGCTACTTCCGGCGGGGACATATATTATGCACCGCGTAATTTTTACTTTTCCTTGTTTAAATATGAGGTCTTGTCGCCCCAACTGCGATATGTATGTATGAGTGGACAAAGTTGTGCCTAACAGCTTTTTAGTACACATGTGACCGGTGACACAGGCACTGCAGGTGGACTTTGTAGTGTTACTGTGCACAAGTGTACATGACCTCTAACACACTAGGAATCACCCAAAATGACATTGAGAAAGAATGTTGCATACACCGAATATTTCGAAATATTTTTATTTTCGCGAATTCTGCAAGTCGGGTGCTATTCGCGAATTTGAAAACACATGAAAATATTGACTCTACTCCTTACTTGAATATGACCTGCACACACACATTTCTTTATTCAGTTACTGTAAGTGTACTCCACAATCGCGAATTTAACCACTCTCGAAATCGACAGGAAGTCCCAATTCGCGAAAATTTAGACTCCTTAAATATATGGTGTATACAGTAATCACAACATGGAGTGAAGCCCCGATAAGGTCTGTGGATAAACTCTGTCAGCATTCTGGCAGCTCCTGCATCCCTTCTCCTTCATCCCAAGTTATCTTGACTCAGTCCTGCCGCTGGATTCAGATGAGCTAGCCAGGAAGAGAGGGTGAGGCTGATGATGTTGCACGCTTCTTCCTCACCTAAATCAACTCAGCAGCGCAAGCCATGAATTCAAGAAGTCCTGTGGCGATGGGAGAGTAATGAACCAGCAAGTGCAGATTACACACGAGCTGCAGCTACAAACTTGCACACAGGCAGCTCAGGCTATGTGGTTGTCTCCCACTGGACCGAGGCAGCAGTGGAATTCGGCAGCCCCCTGAACGACCAAGCAGCCCTCTTTAGGATCACTCTGCTCGCCTCCACAGCAAGAGGATTGGGCTAGAATAGGTACCTCAAACATAGCCTGCCTAAACCCAACCAACCCGACCAGCTGGCTGCAGCTTGAGGGAATTCCAACACATACGGTCAAACAACAAATAAGAAAACCAAGGTGACACCACTCATTCTCGGCACATGGAACATGCAAACCGTAATGGACAATTCCAAGGCTGACAGACCTAAACAACGCTCAGTACTTGTGGCTAGAGAACTGGCAAATTTAATATGGACATCGCTGCCCTCAGCGAAACGCGCCTACCCGGGGTAGGTCAGATCTATGAACAAGGAGACTACACCTTTTTCTTGAGTGGTTGCAGCGAGAAGGAATTCAGAGAGGCAGGAGTTGGTTTTACAGTCAGAAGTTGGTTTTGCAGTCACATCTTGTCCAAGCATGCCAGCCTGCCAAAGGGTGCTAATGCATGGCCATTTAATTACTCTCCAACTCCCTCTAGGTCAAAACAAGAGTGGAACAATCATCAGTGCATATGCACCAACAATGACCAGTCCTGAAGAGGTAACAGACAAGTTTAATGAAGACCTCAACATCCTCTTATCGGCAGTTCTTAAGTCCGAGAATGTAATCCTGCTTGGCGATATCAACACCAGAGTTGGCACAATCCATGAAACCTGGAATGGAATGGTTGGGCCTCATGGTGTTGGGAACTGCAACACTAATGGTCTGCTGCTTCTAAAGCTGTGCACCATGCACACCCTTCTCATCACCAACAACTTTTTCCATCTGCCTACCCGCAACAGAACATCCTGGATGCACCCGTGCTCCAGACACTGGCATCTGATCTACTTCTATTATATCATCACCAGGATCGAGGAAGGACATACAGGATGTGAAGGTCACCAATACCATGTGTGGAGGTGACTGCAGGACAGACCACTGCTTGATTGTGTCCAAGGTAAAGCTTATGATGTTGCCCAAGAAACGGCCTCAGGGAAATATGTGACCCTGCATCCCAAAACAAACAGAAAGTCGCCAGACATGAAATTTTAGTTAAGAGCATATTCTGAAAGAGCAGACTCTAAGCTTTAAAATGATGTATAACTCAAATCAAATGGACTCTCCTAACCTATCTAAATATTGGAAAGAAAGCACACACTCAGGAAAAGTGTGAACTGAGAAAAGAGGCTCTGAAGTACAGTGTCTATTCAAGCGCTTAATCTTCACCAAGCCGTGCTGGCTGTGTGATGAATGGGACAAAAAACAGGATGTAAACCGCAGGAGTAACAACAATGAAGGGATTATCAGATTAAACTGAAATTGAGCATGCCTTATTAACACATTCTGTCCAAAATTTATGCCAACTTTCAAAGCAGTAGCATCATCCTTTCAAAAGTTATTACAGTTGAAAGTGAAGAGTGTGTACTAGGTTTTTAAGAAATGAAAAGTGGACTCTAAAGACACACCTAATCACATTATTCTAGCGAAAAATATTGGAGATAAACTGCTAAAAAGCACAGTTTCCTGCCCATTTTATGATCCCAAATTTTAGTATAATGTAAGAGAAGACTTGCTCTTTCAGAAAATATGAAAAAGTCTAGATCGGCTACGTTGACCCATTTCACCTATTTTCAGTCACACAAAATCAGTGTGTGCAACTTTTTGTATGTTTTGTGATGCACGGTCACATATGATCTACAAGAAGCTAAACGTCTTCAAACTTAAGCAGGACATGGTTGTGGATGGTCTTATCAGCAACCTGAAAAGAAAACTGGAAGACCTCCAGCGAGGGAGCTCTCCTGTGCAGGATGACTGGTCTGCCCTCAGGCTGGTACTGTAGTGTACTCAACCACCTTTGAGCATCTGGACCCTCCAAAGCAAAGAAGTCAAAACTGGTTTGACAAGAATGATGAGCAAATATTATCCCTCCTGGCCGAAAAGCACCGTCTTCACAGAACCATTCTAAGTGACCCCTCATCAGTCCCTAAGAGGGTGGCCTTCTCCAGCATCCACAGGGAAGTTCAGACCAAGCTTCGTGTGATGCAGAACAAATGGCTCAGTAACAACAAGCTGATAAAATTCAGGCTTTTGTGGACAGGAAAGACAGTAAGTGCTTCTACGATGCCTTATCATGGAGCACTGGGCTGAACACTTTGAGATTGTCTTAAATTGACCATCCTCCATTAATGATGAAGATATCCAATGCCTTCCACAGATCTCAGTCAACCAGGGACTTTACACACCACCCACCTTCGAGGAAGCTCAGAAGGCCATCAGTCAACTGTCCCATGCAGAAAGGCTCCTGGCATCGATGCCATCCATGTAGAAGTGTACCAAGTCTGGAGGCCTTGTCCTCCCCCGAAAGCTATAGACATTTTCCAGTCCATGTGGCAGCAGGGCGTCATACCCCAGGACTTCAAGGATGCTTCCATTGTGCACCTTTACAAAAAGGAAAGGTAACCGCCAGTCCTGTGACAATCATCAGAGCATATATCACTCCTGTCCACAGCCGCACAAGATTCTTGCCAGAGCCCTTCTCAACTGCCTTATCCAGCACCTTAAACAGGGACACCTTCCCAAAAGTCATTGTAGATTCCACACGGGTAGTGGCACAGCAGACATGATCTTTGCAGCAAGACAGCTTCAAGAGAAGTGCCAAGAACAGCAGGGACCTCTACACCACCTTTGTTGATCTTACAAAGGCATTTGATGCAATCAGTAGAGAGGGCTTGTGGAAAATCTTGACCAAGTTTGGATATCCAGAGCACCATCACTATGATACACCAGGTCCATGATGGCCCATGTACAGGATGATGGTGAATTATCAGAGGCCTTTCCAGTGACAAATGGTGTCAAGCAGGGCTGCGTACTAGCGCCAACACTCTTCAGGATCACATTTTCTGCCATGCTCATTGATGCCTTCCATGACTGTGAGGAAGAAATAGCTGTCGGATACAGCACAGATGGTAAGCTCTTCAATCAGCACCTACTGCAGGCAGTAACATTGGTGAAAGAGCCAGTCATTACAGATTTTCTTTTTGCCAATGATTGTGCTATGCCTCCAGTGAACGGGCAATGCAAGCAACAACTGACAGGTTATCTAGGTCTTACAACAACTTTGGCCTCACCATCAGCACCAAGAAAACCGAAGTCATGTGTCAACCTAGCTGCCCTGGCAAGCCGTACCAGAAACCCAGCATCACAGGAAATGGTACATTGCTCAATAATGTTGACAAGTTCACAAACCTGGTACCTAGGCAGCACCCTGTCAAGTCAGATCAACATTAACGAGGAAGTTAAGTGTATAATCTTCAAGGACAGCAGTGCTTTTGGGAGGCTCCAACAAAATGTCTGGGAGTGAAGGGGTATCAGCCTTAGCACTATATAAGCTCAATGTCTACCAGGCAGTAGTCATCACTACACTTCTCTATGCCTGTGAAACCTGGACCATACAGCAGACATGTCTGAAAGCTGAACCACTTCCACACAACCTGTCTCCGCATGCTAATGAAGATCAGGGGGGCATTTCATGAAGGAACTTGTCGGATGAAATATCTGACAAGTCAATTATATCCGACAAGTTTTGAGAAATTCTTTAGTCTGATTGGCTGATTTCTCTGAACTTGTTGGATATAATTGCCTTGTCGGACATTTTATCTGACATGTTCCTTCATGAAATGCCCCCCAGATGGCAGGATTACATTCCCGACACAGAGATCCTCACCCATGCCAATATGCCCAGCATTCACATCCTCCTTAGGAAGGCACAGGCAAGATGGACTGGATATGTCCCGTGCATGGATGGCCAACGCATCCCCAAGGTCCTTTTGTATGGTGAACTAGCAAAAGGGAAGCCCTGTTAAGTTGGACGTCCGAAGCGCCGCTTAAAAGATAACCTGAAGGCCAACCTGAAGAGCCTCAAAATTCCTGTCGGAACTTGAGAGGACCTTGCCTTAGACGGACCACTATGGCGCAGTCTGTTCAGCAGTGGTGCAGCATCGCAAAACCACAGCTGAAAACAAAAAGGGTAGCACTGAAAGCGAGAGCAGCTAGATACTCCACCCAACCACCCACTGGCCCAAAGTGTGGAATCTGCGGCCGACAGTTCTCTACTCAGATTGGAATTTAATAGCCACCTTTGAACACACTAGCAAATCAGCAAAAAAAGAAGAAAAAAAAAAGAGAGAAAGAAATCATGGTCCCCATTGATACCAAAGGGCAAACAACAACAATCAACAATAAACACTAGTCACAAGTCCCAATTATTGTTTCCTTTGAACAGAGTTCGGAGGATACTATGGATTTGGCCTCGTTGCGCCGCGTCCGCCGCAGAGATTTTCTTGTGAGCGCTCTACTGGCTGCAGTTCTTCTTAGATCATCTTCATATTTGGCATGAAGGTGTATTATGGTAAAACGAAGAAGCCTATTGTTTTTGGTGATGGCGCCCTTGTTTGTTCCGTCTTTATACATGAAAAAGGTAAATTTAACAGGATCTGCTTGTGTGTGCGACGCTGGCCTTGTTTCTTTACCAATTTTTTTATGCCTCCGCCACGAAGTGGTGCCGGAGGCATTATGTTTTCGGGTTGTCTGTCCGTCCGTACGTACGTCCGTCCGCTTTCGTTTACGCGATAACTTGAGTAATATTTACTGGAATTTTACTAAACTTGGTCCAAGTATGGAGTATGATGGGGCAATTATTTGATTAGATTTTGGGTGAAATTGGCTGAAGGTCAAAGGTCAATGGTCAAGGTCAAATCATAAAATTGTATCCGTTTACGCGATAACTCAAGACTGGATGGAGCAAATTTTACCAAACTTTGTTGGAGGATGATGTATAATGGGACAAATACTTGATTAGTTTTTCAGTGAAATCGGATGGAGGTCAAAGGTCAAAGATCAAGGTCAAATCCTAAAATTTATCTGTTTACGTGATAACCCAAAACTGGATGAAGCAGCTTTCACCAAACTTGGTCCAAGGATGATGTATGATGGGACGATTAGTTGAAGAGATTTTAGTGACATTGGCAAGAGGTCAAAGGTCAAAAGGTCAAGGTCAAATGCTGCAAATGTTGCAATTTCCCCCATATCTATGCAATGCCCGAAGGTATTTTCTTGAAACTTGGTGTGGACATGTACTACTGCGTAAAGATTCTCCAGAGAGAGTTTCATGTCATAAGGTCAAAGGTCAAAAGGTCAAAGGTTGGGTGAAAATGTTGCAATATCACTTTTCTCGCAAATGGTTCAATGTATCTTCGTGGAACTTGGTATCTACGCATGTACTGTCTGGCAGGGATTATCTAGGGAATTTAGGGGTTATGGGTCAATAGTCATGGGTCAAAGGTCAAGGTCAACTCCTCAAAATTTTTCTATTTCCCTCATATACTAGTATATGCAGTGCTTGCATTATTAGTTTCAAAACTTAATACATGCACTACCTAATGGAGATTCTCCGGGAAATTTCCAGCCAGAAGGTCAAAGGTCAAAGGTTAAGGGTCAAAGACCAGGTTTCAATGCCCCCCCCCCCCCCCCCAAAAAAAAAAAAATGTATTTTGTACCGTCATCACATTCTTTCTTCATACATTACCTTGGAAATTACTCAGTGCATAAACTTCCCCAAAATTCCCCAAATATGTGTACCTGCGCTCTTAGAAAATTATAGCAAACCCAGTTCAGACATTTCTGACAAACCTGTCATTTCAATATTTTGCCAGTTACACTGTATGTGAAACTGTCATGGATCACACATTGTGAAGACATTGTACTATACGCCTATTGGGAGAATCATGCATCATGGCGGAGGCATCAGTCGCCATAGCGACATTTCTAGTTTTCAAATTTGGTATGTAAATGTATCATAGTCTAATCTATACACCTATACCTATTGATAATGCTGCCCTCACTGTACCCCCTTTTACAGGGTCAAAGGTAACCCTAATGTCAAAATTTGCAAAAGTGCTTATCTATGCAGTAACTTCATTGCTACTCAACAGATTTTATATTCAGACTTGCTAAGGAGGTGTATGGGTGGTCATTCTACTAGGTGTTTCAAAAAACATTTCCCACTTTTGATTCTAAGTAAGTCAAAAACTACTTTGTATATATCAGATAACGCTGTCATTGATATGGAGTGATAGCTGAATAGTGTACAATTTTGTTGGAGGTGGTTTAAATATGAAAGCATAGATCAGTTTCATGAAATCCATGATTCATTTCACAGTTAGGTTCCAGATTTTGCTCTATTTTCAACCCTCTGTACAAAACTTTCACTTTGCACAGGGGTCAATGGGTGTGTGTGGGAGTGTGTGGTTAACACCCTGACAATGGTCCTGAACAATGGCCAGGGTTTGAATGCTTCGTTATTTATTCATGAGAAATTCCACTATCACAACTAGTCTTTATTCAGCCTCTGGCAGTATCTGTGTAAAGTCAAACGCCTGCCGATACTGTCGTTGAGTCGCGACAGTGCTCTCCCTACTTCTGAAAAACGAAATTACAATGAATACCTTCTGTACTGTCGTAAACATGGTGACAGGAAGCAAAGAAAATCAATTAGAGTATACACTTGTGAATATGGAGCCTTGAATAAATCTACTGTGAAACAAATCGCCACAATGAAATATGCTGCTGAACTCTTTACAAAAAATGATCTCGTTTTATCGAAAAAGCGACAAATTTGTCAGACTATTAATAGACAGTTGTATTAAAATGAAGAACTTTAGATCATTTATGCTTATTTATATCCCAAATTTAGTGATATGTGAAGCAAAATTTGAAAATGATTGCCAGCTGGAATGAAATGTGGTGTTTGCAAGCACATGGAAACATGTGCTTACTTTTTCCATTTGCATGCATTTTACCCTTTACCGTGCATGAATTCAGACTAGCAGTGCCCAGGGCAATCCACATGAAGCATTCATGTGCCTGCATGGGAGCGCGAGACTGACGCCTAGTCAACAGGTGGTTCAGGCATGTCAATTGTTCAGGGCCATTGTCAGCACACACTCACATACACATCATTGGTTCCTGTGCAAAGTTCAATTTTTGTACAGAGGGTTAAAATTTGACCAAAATCTGAAATCTTACTTCAAAATCAATCTTAGATTTAATGAAACTGACATATGCTTTCACATTCAAATCACCTCCAACAAAATTGTACACTATTCGGCTATTACTCATATCAATGACAGTTTTATCGGATGAATAGTTTTTGAACTATTAATAATCAAAAGTGGGAAATGTTTTTTGAAACACCTAGTACATGAAGGACACAACAGTTTGTGGTGACGGCGCCCTCAGTGTTCCGACTTGGAGGCCATGTCACATTTCTTGTGTATGCTCTATAAGCCACATTTCTTGTCGGATTTTAATCAAACTTGCTATAGATGGAGGTTTGTGGGGGTTATTCTAGGTAACAACAGTTTCCATTGACAGCGCCCTCATTGTTCCGACTTTTAATGATGCCATGTCATATTCCCTGTATGTGCTATATACCATCGCCTCCTTTGTCGTCAGATTTTATTGTATCCTGCGATAGTTGCCATATTATACAACATTCTGGCCTAGAAAGTAATCCAGGGGGGCGTTTCATCAACGAGTTCGTCGGAGGCTTTCACCGACGAATTTGCTATCAGCCAATCAGACGCAAGGATTTACACTGACAACTGTTAAAAGCTAATGAAATCCTTGGTCTGATTGGCTGATAGCAAATTTGTCGGTGAAAACTCCGACGAACTCGTTGATGAAACGCCCCCCAGATGGGGTATGGGAGACGGGTTTGGCCGATACATGTACTCGAATGGGTCTCCTGTGCGAGTGCTCTAGTTAAAGCTTGTTATCTGAACGAACTAAACAACAACAGTCCATAAAAACCTTTGTAAGAGTAAGAATTAAAGAATCAACACAGTATATCCTTTTTACTGGACAGGTTGTGGCAATACATGATGTCTATGGCTACTTGAAGGAATCCTTCATTCCGGCACTGTATGGAGAAGCAAGTGGATATTTAGAAGACAATAGAACATTCCGTGTGGGGCGTGCCAGAGTACGTCAAGTTAGAATGAAAAAAGGTAAGGAGAGTCAAGGTCAGTTCAGTTCAAATAAGTAAATTATGTAATGAAGCTGGAGTTTGTAAAATACAGAACCTCATAATCTTTTTACTTATCCACTTTTTAAGTTTATCACGCTAACATGACACAAATTATAGGTTTAATTCAATCGCTCAGTAATTTGTTAAGTTTTTTTCCGATATTCTCATGTGCACTGTTAGAAACTAAAACATGAAGTGTAAAAGCCTGTTCCATCATGTTACATAATATTAGATAAATAAGCAAAGGGCCCTCCACAATTATCTGCAGCTACCTTTAACCAATATAATGAGTTATCTGTAAAATACTCATAAGCAATGTTTCTTGCTGTAGTCTTTAAATAGTCAGCCATTTTCGTTCATATCCTAGGTTCTTGCTCAGTGCCATCACCAACAGATATTGCTGTCAAGAACTGCACTGGAATTCTAACATCAGTGAAGAAAATGGACAAGAAGACATACAACATGTCTTGGTCAGCAGTAGTACCAGACATCAACACTGACCAAAGTGACAATCCATGGGCATTTGTTCCACAGAGCAGGTCTGAAGGAAGCCACCTCACGGGCACTGAGGGGCAGTACTCTCGCGGTGGATACATTGAGGTACTTGGCGCCACTGCTCGCAGCTCATTAGGTTCTCTGCAGAAGCTGGAGAGTGGAAGATGGCTGGATGAATACACACGCGCTGTGTTCATTGAGTGGACAGTCTTTAGTCCTGATGCAGGATTACTCTGCATTTGCACAGTTCTCTTTGAGGCTTCAATGATGGGCAATGTGGTAACATCTAGCCAATTTGAGTCTTTCCGCATGTTTAGCATTGAAACAGTCATTGACAAGGTGAACCTTGCGCTTCAGTGTACCTATATCTTTGTAATTGTAGCACTGATTAGATTGGAGTACAAAAAGCTGAAGTGTAAAAAGGTAGATTACTTCCAATTCTGGAATATCCTGAATCTGCTTACCATAATCTCTTTCATTGCAGCTGCTGCTCTATACTGTGTATGGGCACTTGCAGTTGCTCAGGCCATGGACACTTACAGAAGGAGTCCTACAGAATTCATTTCCTTTCACTATGCAGCACACATAAATCACTCCTTCATGTGCACTGTTGGTCTCCTTGTGTTCATCAACACATTCCGATGTGCCAAGATCCTGCGCTTCAACAGCAGTATCCTGACCGTGCACACCACCTTTTCCTGCATCTCCTCGCAGTTTTTCATCTTTCTCCTTGTCCTCTTTGTCTTCCTTTATGGATTTTCAATACTATTCTGCATAGCCTTTGGTTCTGAGGTGATGGACTTCAAAGACATATCGTTTTCCTTCCAGACCATCTTTCTCTTCCTAGAGGGTGGCTATGAGGAATTCTTGGATGTCAGTGAGTACCACCCAAAGCTGGGTCCTATCTACTTCACTCTCATGACATTTGTTTTAGTTTTCCTCGTTTTCAACTTCTTCATCCTGCTTATCTTATATGCATTTCGTGATGCCAGAACTCTAACCACCAATGAGGACTATAGAGATGTAATCTCTGCACTAGTGGATTGGGTTTTTTCTGTGCTCTCCATCAAACGAGTGAAGAGAAATGATTACCATTAATTCCTTCAGTATCAAAAACCTAAGGGTTGTATGACAGTGCCTTTCACTCTTTGCTTGAGCTGTTATTAGTGATTTTCAACAAGAGATGTAAACAACATGACATATCAATGGCTGTTGCTACATTGTATAATATAAACATATATTTTTGCCTTGATTTGAGTGAGTATATCCTTTCTTTAATAGCATTTTATCCCTTTTGTGATAGGGATGTGATATTCCATGCATATATATGATTTCAATTAAAGGAATATTTTTTAAAATCTTGCAGTTTCATGCTCTCCCATCATGAGATGTGTTAGGACCTATTGTGAGCTATGTCAGCCAATGCCTGTCAAGTTCTTCCAGCTTGAAGTGTTCTGTGATACACTACGATAGTTGCAAGACGTATACATGGTGCAGAGCATTAACACTGCAATAAAAGATAAAATCTGCTACATGTTCAAGTTGACTTCGGTAGAATGGAGGCCAAAAGAACAAGGACAGTTTGATTAGAATCAGATGAGCGAAGAAGAGAGTTCTGTTTAAAATTTTGCATGTGCATTTGTTGAAGCCATCTCATCTTCTATACAGTCTTCCGCCAGCTACTCACAAATCTTCCTCTAATTATTCCCCTGCCATGAAAGCTCGCCAGAGGCATAACGTTTTCATGTTGTCTGTCCGTACTTCCATCTGTTGTAGCATCTGTATGTCCTTCCGTCAATATTTTGTGGATAGCATAACTAAAATAATGTTTAATGAAACATGGCACATGCTCGAGGTCAAATGCCAAGGTCAAATTCTTAAAATCCAACTATTTCCACCCTATATTTGTAATGCCTGAAGGTATTTTCTAGAAATTTAGTGTACATATCAGTGGCGGATCCAGAAGGGTGCGCACCAGGCGCACCCTCCCCCCTTTATTTTTTATCATTTGTTAAAACAAGAATTAAAAAGAAAAAAATGAGGGGGCACGAGTGCCCCCCTTTAATTGTGTAAAGGCGCCCCCTCTTTACGGAATTCCTGGATCCATGTATCCACCCCTGCACATATATTTAATTACCAGATAAAGATTCTCTAAGGAAAGTTTTGGGCTTTTGGGTCAAAGGTCAAAGGTCAAATGAAAATGCTAAAATTTTACTTTTTTCTCCATATCTCAGAAATGGCTCGAGGTGTATTCATGAAACTCAGTGCAAATGCATACTACCTGACAATCATTCTCTTGGGAATTTGGGGGTCACGAGGTCAAAGGTCAAGGATGAAAGGTCAATGCATAAACTTAATCAAAGTAGGTGTATACATGAATTACTGCACAATGACTCTGTACAGAAAGATTTTGGACCTGGGGTCAGAGGTAAGTGAAAAATTTTAAAATATCACGTTTTTCCAAATATTTTGAAAATAGCTCAGAGTATTGTCACGATGATAGATGTTACCAGTTAGTAATTCTAAAGAATTAACAGTTGTAGAAATGATGGGGGTGAAAAGGCAAGGATCAAAGGTCAAGTGAAAATGTTGAAATTCTCAAATATTTACTCTCTAAACAGTTTGGTTATCCATCCACATGAAACCTAGCAAACATGCATTTTTCTGCATAAAATTTCCTGAGAGTTGTCCAGCAGAATCCAGAAACTTTGAATGTAGAGATGATGGTATTATCTTCCCCTAATATTACCGAGGAAAATGAGGAGCTCATCTGCAGTGCCTGCAGTGCTTGCCAGTGGTAACTCAATTGTTTTTGTGAGTGTAAACATCATGTGAGGAGGGGACATTCCACTTGTTCCTACTGTAATACAAACTTTTTAAGACTGTCCTACCATCCATCCAAGAATGGAAGCTAATATACCAAAGAATCAGAATCAGTCGCACCATCTCCTATGACAATGTAATGTGCATAAATTGGTACGCCCTTGGGGCCGAGGTGTGTGGGTGGGGACCAAATTTGGGCCAAATTTGCACATGTATGGCATTTTCAAATTTCTCCAGACTTAACTAGGGTGTTGTATAGAATAACTGTTTGTACAATGGACACCATGGCACCCTTCCCCCATCCTCAACCCCGACCGGGGCCCCCAGAGCTTCCAAATTAGAGAATCTTTAGTTTAGGTGTACAAAATTGGACTTTCCAGTTTTGTTCATGCAAAAAAAAAAAAAAAAAAAAAGGTCAAATAAAAGGGCAAGTTTTCACATTTTGATTTCTTTTTTTTAAAATGCATAGACAATTGTCTACAAACTTGGCGGGAATTATCGGCATTGTGATAGAATAATTGAAAACTGGACACAATGCCCCTAGAGGCCCCAAAAGCCCCCCCTAATTTGCTATGTGTTTTTTGATAGGTAATATTCAGCAAGACTGCATGGAAAATGAACTTGCAATACTCACACAGGTGAGCGCCAGACCCACTAGAGACTGAAGAAAATGATTTGACTGAAACAAACTTCGCCTTTCGCATGTTACATCAAATTTGCCTCGACTTATTTGGCATTTGATCTATTTTTAGGTGATGTTCAGAATGGTGTGTGTATGAAAAAAAATGCTTATTGTTTGAATGTTTGTCACAATAACTGATCAGAAAGTGAATAGATGGAATGGAGATGGACCATCTGTCTTTCAATGCATATTTTTATTTTCCTGTTGAAAGAGTTAAATTCTTTAAAAAAAAAAAATGTTTGCAAAAGTTGCAGGTAAACATGCTGAATTGTGTCTTCATGTGTGTGTGCCATGTCTGTAGTGTACTAGGTGTACATTAATTGCTCGTAAGTATAAGAGCAAAGATACCTAACTGTATGTGCAAACTATGAGTTTTAAGGAGATACACATGTCATCACCTCATCTTAGGGTAAATGCTTGTAACCAATATCGCAGTAGTTTGTGACAACACATACCTCCAAATTTTTTTCATTTTTCATCTAATCCTGCGTACACTTTCACTGTTCATCTTTTTTGTTTCTCTTGTTTTAGATCAACTGAAATTAAATGATTATAAGTGGAAGCAAATGTACTATTTGGAAATGAAGTCTTAATCTAAGATTAACGATGCTTTGTTCTCAGTAGGTGAATATATTGATTTTTTATTTTGTACACCACTGAAATTCAAGTTAATATAAACTGTTTGCTGAAGTGGTCATGTTTAAAGTAGTTTAGTTTGTGCACAGTTTTTTTTTTCTGAATTTTGTTTGTTTCTGTGCCTACAATGTACATCATTCTTGTACACACACTGTACAATATTTCCCTTTGCAAGTCTGAAATAAACATGATGTTATGACCTTTTTATGCTGCTTGCAACTGACTGGTTTTGTACACATAATATTGGAAAGATGAGTCCAGGTCAAAGTCTGAAGTCTTATGTTTTAAATTGGTTTGGGGCAAAGTAGGATGAAGAGCTAAACTCATACTGTACTTTCATTATTTCTTCTGCAGTAGCCCACACACTCAATGGTTTTTCATCAATGCTTGTACAAAAGTGCCAAAGCAATGCTTGAGTGGTTTGTGCTATCTATAGAGATAAAAGGTAAAGACAGTGTTATAATTGGAAAATTCAGAAAAGTATTATGAGAGTTTTGATACCATAGGTTATTTTGACATTAATGTTGATCAGTTCAAAGTGATGAGTTGGTCTTGCTATTTATGTTACTGCATTTCCAGCACATAATAAAAAGGCTCTGTAGTTTGTATCCTGGCTTACATCAACATATACACTCAGCCAAAAAAAAAAAAAAAAAAAAAAAAAAAAAAAACTTTTTCAAGTTTACATTTTTCATACAATACTTAGCTAAAGGTTAATGTATTATCTACCATATTAAAGGTAATTTAATTGGCTATCAACCTAGTCAGTCCACAAAAGAGGGAAACTTCATGCATATGTGAACTCCTTTCTTTTTCTCTTCTAGGGCACAAAAGTAAAACTTGCAAAACTGAACAAGTTGTCATTCAAGCATATGTGCTCTTCCATGTAACCGTAAGAACAAACAACAAATTTCACACAAAAAGAAACATGAATTAAGTTGCAAAAATAAACCTATGATCTCTATGATATATTTAAAGCCCAAAAGATCAACGAATGCTAAAAATAATGGAGGAAAAGAAAGAATCTTCTGTCAAATCTTAATTCAAGTGAAATAAAAGGAGAAGCAATAATTAAGAAAAATGGTAGAAATTTGAGGTGTTTTTCAAATTAGGAATTTGTAATTAAGGTTTGTTTCTTAATTTGTCGTATGAATTCTTAAATTACTAGATTAAAAGAATTAAATAAAGAAATTCTGTTAATTTAATCATCTTGACGCTTGTTATTCCCTATGTCATTTGAAGTTTGAGTTGACAGAAAATTCTTATTTTCCCCTACAGTCCCACACTTTGTTTTTGTTAGAGGTTATAAAGAGAAAAAGAGAACGAAATCTTATTTTTGCTATTTCATTCATGTCTCTCGTGTTAAACTGGTCTTTTGTTATTGTTATCATGAAGGACATTACTTGCAAATGAAAGACATGTCCATTTTTGCAATTTTTACTTTTGTGCCTTGGAGGACAAAAAAAGAATGTGTTCACTCATGCGTAGAGTTTCCTTCTGCATTAACCAACTAGCTTGATAGCCACTTAAATTATCTTTAATATGGTATATAATACGCTGGTTTTCATCAAAATCTTCTATGAAAAATATGAACTCGAAATAGTGTTTACTTTTTTTTTTTGCCGACTGTACATGTACACCTACACAGCTTTAAATAGTTTCATGATGTTATGTGGATATTATGTTCCTCAGTAATTGTTATGCAACACAGGTAATAAATGCCCCCCCCCCCCCCACACACACACACATAAACATGCACACACTCAGCGTTTACGAAGACCTCCTTTAACCCGTTGAGGACGGTTTGATTTTGCTACAACACGCATTTCCCATAGACACCTGCCCGAGTATACTCGGGACTCGTCCTCAACGGGTTAATACCCCTGGATGCATGATATTCTCACATTTACAACTAAAGGAAGCATGACCAGTCACTCCTGTGATCAACCATATATTCCTACCCTGTGATTTATACTTATCACACAGTAATTCTGTGTTTGTACAAAATGTACATTGTACCATTTTTGTCATTGCTGTTGTTTTTCATAGTTGTTTTCTTTACTTTTTGAAGTAACAACATATCATTGCTAGGGCAACAAGACCTGGGCCCTGTTGCATAAATAACCTGAGAAAAACTCGGGTTAGAGGCGGGTGCCTACCCGAGTTTCATGGTCAGTCAATTTCTCTGGTTAAAAAATCTAAGGTTGCGGTATATTGGCTTTCTTTTATTCAAATAAACTTGAACGAGGATAAAATGCGGAAGTGCTAGTGATTTTCTCAGTTTTACGCTCCGCGCGCAGCTAGCGATCACCGCTACGCGCTGTCTAGTACGTACGATGTACAGTACTGTAGTACATGCAAAGAGGTCCCTCTTGGAGTACATGACAGTATCGCGCTGCATGCTGTCGCTGCCACACAAACATGTAGAGTTCTAACGTTAGTACAAGCACCGGTCGGTATTTCCGCTAGCGAGCCTGCTACAAGCTTCCCGATAGCCAATCTGGTTCTAATAAGTTTTCGGAAATAAGTTATGAGTTATAGGGATTTATCTGTGATTCTGGTGCTATACAGCATTATGGAAGCTGAGATATCGACATGGATACGAAAGTGCAAACGCCCTACACATCTACAGGCGCAGTAAGTACAGCGGTACCTGAATGTAGAAACAGTGCACTCCCGTTATAACGAAATGCTCGGGACCGGCAGTTTTCTTTTGTTATAACGAAATTTCGTTATAACCGTACAAATACAATATATAACGATAAACAAGGAAACAACGAGATATATATATATATATATATATTATGTTTGCTGAATACTCATCATACACTGAAAAGCTATGTGAAATGGAATGGAATTATACAAAATTAAACGTAAGTTCCCCTCAGAAACTGTGCGTGACAAAAGGAGGGAACACACAGTGATGTGAAGCGTTCACCCGTGCAGACATGCTATCGTGCTTGTTCCGCTACGTATTTTCGAAAGCAATTCGAACTCCCATTACAACGAACACGGTTATAACGAAATTTCGTTATAACGGAGCACATTTCTTTTGTTTTTCTTTGTCAGTGACGCCCGGAAAAGACTTCGTTATAACGAGAATTTCGCTGTAACCGTGTTCGTTATAAGCGAATTTTGTACCATAGACTTTAATGGTGTTAATTTTTGGACCAGAAGTTTTGCTTCGTTATAACGAAATTTCGTTATAACCGTGTTCGTTGTAATGGGAGTGCACTGTATAACTCAACCGTTACGGCTACATCTAACCCCGGGGTTCTCCTTCACACAGATATACTGTAACGTTAGCTTCGTTCGGGCTGGTCGCAGTTTGTAATAGGATGGGGGGTTGGGTGTAGGGACACTTAAGACTCTCGCGTACTGACTTGCTTATTTCACTTTGAATACGCATTTACGCACAGTTCCTCACTGACAAAACAACTGTTTATGTAGGCGCATCATTGTCAAACCAGACGCACTTTACAGTACGCGTCCGGTCCCACAACCTGTCCGGACACCCAATGACTGGGTATACTACCGGTAATACTTTTATAGGCTACATCATGCTACCTACATCTAGTCTATGTTACAGCTACTTGCACTGTTGCAGTAGGTCTACCTCTAATACTATTGAATCTGCCTCTTTGGTGCTACCTTCATTCACATATCTAGTGCTCTAAAGTCAGGCCTTCTAGAATTTAGAACTAGATTGTTCTAGACTAGTAATAGTAGTATCTAGAGTCTAAATCTAGTTCTAGTATACGTCTAAAAGTGTCTAATGAGTAGATTCTAACTAGGAAGTAAGAACCTAGCTGGATCTAGATCGATTAGTACATTGATAAAGGTGATACTACAGATAGAACTAGAAACCCAATTAGAGAACTAGATCTAACTGTTAGGCCTAGATCTAGTAGAGTCTTACTAGAACTTTCTAGCTGTTCTACTGCGTTTCTGACTCCTGCACCGAAATCTTCCCAGAAATGAATGAACAGTGCGCAGTAGTTCTCCTAGTCCAATTCCCAGCTGAATTGTTTCCAGAATGGCAGCCTTGGTAGCTCTGAGTCTAAGTGGGGCTAACTAGAGTAATTTAGATTTAATCTTTGGTCAGAGAGCTAAGGTTAAATAACCTGAGTTTCTTGAACATTAACCTGAGAAAAAACTATGGTTAAGCTTTATGCAATAGAAAAACTCTGGTTAAAAATTCTTAACCAGAGTTTCTGGATTTAACCGTGAAAAAAATTCTGGTTAAGGCTTTATGCAACAGGGCCCATCCACAAAATGTCAAATGTTTAGGAGAGCAAAAACAACAAATGGCAGCCAAAGCACTGTATAAGATGGGATAGCCTTTCCTTTGACATGCGGCCATGGTGGCTTCATCTTTGGGGTAAGACAGCTAGAATTTGGACAGGACATCACCTAAATGATTATCTAACCATTAATCCAAAAAGGTCGTTTTCACCTACAAGATACATGGTCCTGTCACCCCAGTGACCATATGAACTTTTAAAGTTTGACTCTATTCTTCACCCTGCCCTAAAGGGAAATTGGTCTGTAATTATGAATGTGGTTAATATGGGCTAGAACAGGCTATGTTAGCAGCATGTCTACCTCACTTATCTGTGAGCTTATCATGTAAGCTATGTTATCCTTGCACAGCGCTCTCCAAATTCACTGAAGACTGAACAATACGTGGTTGATGTGTGGAATGGAAAATATACTTAGCAAATATGGTGATTAGATATGTACTAAATTTCACAAGAAATGTCAGTATAATACTGAAAGTCACATTGTGGGACATTAGACCTGAGACTGGAGGACGATCACCAAATTATGAAAATTGATCATCAGTGAACTGTACTTTGGATGATTCTCTCTGATTTATACATGTAATATTGTGCACATATTCAGAATATGTATGCATATTTACATGAAATGGGATAAACTGCATTTTGCATGATCACCATACACAATTGTACTCATTAAAAAGAAAGAAAGAAAACAATCCATGAACGATAACACTTGCCATCAACAAATATTTTTATTTTGCAGTTGTTTCATGACTTACTCTGTACATGGAATGACCACTACTGCAAACATCAGCCTTTGATAGGATTGCTAAATCACATTTCATCACAGCTTATTGTGTGTTAAATCATATTCATCCTGACTACTGATGTCATTGCATTTTAGCTAGCAATCAATCATTGTGAAGTACTGTATTGATGTCAATATTGACTTCAATAAGCTGTGGAGGTACAAATGTAGATCTGCCAATCTGAATTACACGTAGCACTGATAATAATCCCTATGAATTTTGTAATTACAAGCAGTGTAATTTTTTTTCTCAAAATATCACAAGAAGTGCATGGGCAGTTCTGATTTAACAAATTTCAAAAGCAAAGACACAAACCACAGTTAGTTTGTGCTTCTGCATGTGTTCAGTAAAAGTCTATTGCATTCAAGCCACACTTCCCTGAGGTAATGAAGAGTTATGTATGAAAGCATGAAAATGAACATATACCATATGCAAACAGTAGAACATAATGGTTACATTTTGTAGAGGATCACTCAATATCCTTCAAAAACCACATGGATCGTGGTGAAAATTATGCCTGAAGACTAGGACTATTGTTTGTTCCACTTTTGTGATTATGCACACCAGGACAACACTAAAATAAGTCATATTTTTTCCCCAAAAACAGAGCAGTACAAAGCTCTACCTTGGACTGTAGTCAATTTCTCCACCATAAATACCTGTGTATCATTTACAATGTACACTTGTACGTGATACAAGATTAACCCTAAAAGGGCCGGGAGGGGCGGATTCCGCCCCCCCTCGACGTTTCGCGCTATAATTCTGTAACGCGAGAAGGCCTCGTCGCAAGGCTTCTTGACTTTGTTTGTTCAAGTCTCACGCAACTTTTGAGACCAAATTTGCAACGTCCGCGCATACTTTTGCGAAGCCACGCCCGTTTTTGTAACGGAATGTCGCCCCAAAACGGGCACAATTTTGTGATTTTGTGTACATTTCCTATGGAAAACAGAGCTCTGTCATGAAAGTCATAAAAGCCTGATTATTTTTACAATTAATCACTATCATTGATTAATTTTGTGCAAATTATGGTAGAAAAGTGGTAAGTGACAATTTCCAATGAAAAAACAAAGAAAAAACAAATGTTGAAAAACAAGGAAATACATAAGAAATTCTGAAAACAATAAAATACATAAGAATTGAAATGAGTTTTGGAAGTTTTTGTGATGTACAATTGTTGAATATGCTAAACCAGATTTACAGATCAAAAATTAGACTCTCAATGCTTTTAATTAGGCTAAAATATGATCTTGAGCTGAATTTGCATAATTAATTAATGGAAATTAGAAATTGATTGTTTCAAAAAATCTTATGACACAATCTTGTAGATTATGACGTGGGTCTCACGCATGCAAAATTTCATCGCGATCGCACCACCGATGGCCGCAATGTATTGCCCCTTCCCACCACATATGAGGTGCGGTCAGACTGGCAATAGATCGAGACGTTTACGATTGAAAAATCTTTGTGCTATTCTGTTGTGCGGTCACACTGGCAGCCAAACTTCTCGATCTTTGGTTTGGGTCATCAGTGCGCAAGCGTGACAAAGGAGAAAGAGAGCGCCTTCTGATTGCAAGTGATTGTGATGTAAGAATGCGCACCTGTACATGACAATGGCCTCACGCTTAGGAGATACTGCCCGCAAGCAGGTGATGGACTGGTCACATGACAAAAATCACGAAGTTTCAGATTCTCGTCACACTGCCAAAAGATCAAGAAGTTTGTCGGGGGTGAGGGAAATATCCGTAGTTGGAGTGGAAAATTTCGCAAGAAGTTTTGCAGGATGCTTGCGGTCACACTGGCAAAACTTTGAGATCTCAAAGATTGCGACCTTAATCTTCTTGATCTTTTGCCAGTCTGACCACGCCTCTTGATAGGCAGGGCCTTCCCCATTTCATGTTATATCAAACACTACTTCTGACCCCGCGTTCACATTGGTCCCCGCGACGCCGGGACAGCCATAAGAGATCTTATCTTTTTTACGACTGACCGTTCACATTGGTATCTCATCTGTCCCCGAGCTGTGGGGGCAATTGGGGCTTGGGGCGAGCTCTGCCAGGCATAGCGCATGCGCACATTTGATGACCACAGCTGGACGCTATCAATTTCGCCCCAAGGTCACTCTCCCCTCCAAAACTTGTCCCCGTACCCGACTTGCTTGGCGGGGACGGGGGGACAAGTCCCAGTGAGCGTTCACATTATAGTTTTGGAGGAGAAAGTCCCACAGCTCGGGACTTTCCCCGCGTCGCGGGGACCAATGTGAACGCGGGGTGAGAAAGTATCACTGAAGAAAGAAGATCCAAGGTTGACAGATCACATCCCACATTTCTAGTGAGGGAGTATGACTGCAAACTGGAAAACTATTCAGATGTAGGGCTGCCAACCTTATGTGAGAGTTGGAGTGAGACACTGTGAGGGAGCGAGCCACCAAACCCAAAACCCAAGAATCAAAGCTAGTGGTGGCTGGGGGATGAGCATGAGCATTGTGTGGAAGGGGGCTGTCTCCCCCCCCCCCCCCCTTTCCACTGTAGGGAGCTTTGACAATCTTACATTTTAAATGGTGCACACTGGTGCATATTTGTTGAGATTTCAACACATGCATGGAGAGAGTGTGCCTGTGGGAATATCTTGACAGTTTTGGGCTTGGGCATATTGACAGAGACTCCAACCCCAAGCACCTTCTGATCTGGAGATTGTCCCGCCCGAAACCCCTAGCAAACGGGAGACTCCAAGCTGATGTGTGCGAAGCGCGAAGTTCCTAGGATTCTAGATGTTCTCTGGTGCTATCTAGGGCTTATTTTTTCAACATACGATAGAAATAAGTAAGAAATCCTTTCCACCGGGAGACACAGAGCCAGGGCGGGAGAAATCAAATCTCAAACGGGAGATAGGGAGATTGTGCAAAAATGGGCTTTCGGCGGGAGATCTCCCGTCGAAAACGGGAGAGTTGGAGTCTCTGTATTGAATGTTCAGATTAAACTTTCAGGGATTTGGGAGACATTTCTTTTTCTTACAGTTAAAATTTGATGAACTGTGAGTCTCACACTTATTGCTTGAGAGTTGGCAGCCCTGCAGATGTCACAGTCACTTGACCATAACAGTCATTGAGATTCCTGAAGAGTATTGTCTGGGGCGTACGAAATCACCATGACAAGTGTCAGATCAGCAATGATTTGACTTAAGTTTGAGATACAATACAATTACATTGACAAAGTTGTAGGATTAGGTAAGGCATCTAAGAAAGTTCTTTGATACAGTGGACTCCCGTTAAAACGAAGTCCTTGGGACCGGCAGTTTTCTTTCGTTATATCAAAATTTCCCTATAACCGAACAAGTAAACAATAGAATAACATAGGGAGAATAATGTTGCGGCCTCAATTTTCATTTCGTTGTAACCGGGATTTTGTTATAACCATGTTCATTATAACGGGAGTGGACTGTACATAAATTCAGCACCTTTAAATTCTGGGATGTATGATGACATGAAAAGCTTTACATATTTTGATTGGCGTCATAAATGTATTTAGCATGATTTTTTTTTTTTTTTGGGGGGGGGCGGGGAGGAGGAGGAGGTTAATAGATTGGAAAAAGAGACATTCAATGTAAAAATATCAACAACAATGAAAGTGTACCAGCAATGTCACAATTGTGTAACCTAGTTTAATATTTCATGATGCCTAATATGAAAAACCTTTACAGGTGATTTGTACAGATGATATTCATAACTTTACTTACTTCATATTTCTTTGAGTCACCAAAATTTTGACTAGTTTGCCACTCTTTGTAGGGTGCACTAAACTTGTAATTTGCTTCAATCTGTTTATCTAATGTCACAAGATATCTCCCTCAAGTTTTCAATTTCACTCAGCCTTGAATCATTTCACCCTAATTACACTTCTCATTATATGCTGCTATGAAGGGGTAACTTGCTGATGGGTTTGTTCTCCACTGTAATACAGTGCACTCCTGTTATAACAAACACAATTATAATGAAAGTAAAAAAATGAAGTATATAAGTACAAAACGGTTTAATTCAGGTTGAAACAATATCAGCTCTGTTTTTGTTTTTTTTTAGTGTTTATTTGTTCGCATATACATGTAATTTAATCTTGATTTAATGAAAGAGAACTGGCAGTCTGGAGGACTTTGTTTTAGCAGGATTCTGATGTGTGCACTAATTTAGACCAGGCTAAATGAACTATGCATGTGATTGATCTATGCACTTGTTTTACTCACACACTACCTTTTCTATAGAAATAGATGAAATGTCGTGCATAATTCGATGCTTACAGAGAGATTGTACTTGTGTGCTGGAAAAGTGAGTCTTTGGCAAGGAGTAAGCCATGTGAGTTGAGTACCAGTAGTAAGCTCTAGTTGAAATTGGCATCAGTGTTGCAAATCACCTGTGCTAGGGACAGTGGTTTGCCTCTGGTCATCTCTCTCCAGTGACTGTATTCTTCAGCTGCTGGAATGTGTCCTCCTCCAGTGAGGTTCGAATGGAGCGGAAAAACTGGTAGTAATGATGACAGTTATGGCTGAAAAAGAAAGGAAGTTTTTGACTTGTTTGAATGAATTTCATAGATATTGGCACTGGAACTTTATCTTATGCTCACAGAGTACAGAGTCAGAATTATAGTCTCAGTTTCTGTATAATTTTATCAAAGATCCACCAAGTTAATAGCATGCTAATAAAAGTTTTGTAAGAAACTCTCCAGTGTGTTCATTGCACAAAGAGAGCTCACATTTCTCTGTTTAACTTGCAGGAAAACATAACTTCAGTCTTTTAGGATGTGTACATACAATCTATTGTCTGTAATATTTCCTGATCAGAATTGTGAATATGGTGTTTGCAACAAAAACTACTTCAAAGTCAGGAAACCCAGATGGTGACTATTACAATGCATGCCTTGTTTGAAGGAGAATAAAGAACATAATTATATTATGTAGAATGAGGGAATGCAACAATTGTAGAACACATCAGGGAAATTAGATCAAAATTGGACTACATTCGCTGGTGATAATTGGCTGCACTATTTTAAACAAAAATAAAGCAGTAAAGTCAGGATGAAGCCCATACGCTAGCATAAGCAAATTATTGTCTTTCCAACTCAGAGAATCATCTGCCTAGCCAGCACACATACAAATGCTGTATGTGTAATCATGTATACATTGTAGGACCATGCAATGTGCCAATGAGCAATGCACTCTCAACCACTGAATCTGACAGACAATGCTATGTTCTGCAATCACGTGACACATTTTCAGGGGTTTTTTTTTCCCCATTTCCTACTTATCACTGTCGCTAGTATGCCTACGTTAAAAAAAGTCTAAAAAAAGAAAGCACAGTGCGATTACAATACGGTGTGCATAGCCATAGCGACGATTGTAATCCTGCACACATCGCACAATAGTGCTATCTCATGCAATACTTGGCTATAGAATAGTGTGTTTGAGTGTACAAACGCTCAGTCATTCTTCACATTAGGGTCCTACACACAGATGTATTCAAAATCCCGACACACAGTTTGCATCAACCGAAAATAATTAAGATTTAAAAAACAAAATCATTGTTACATGTTAGGAAAGGCATGCAAACATGCAGAGATAACAAAGTTTCTTAGCAAAAATAATGTTGAAATGTAATGAAGTTTGGATCATAACACAATCCTTCAGATTTTATTTTTTTCCACTGGTTTTCATCACCAAAGTCGGGATGCTGCTTATCCGGTATTGCAGCCTTATTGTTGGTGAATATGGTAACCATTAAAAAGTTATAAATTTTTTTGAGTTTCAGTGGTGCCATTGCTGGATGAGACGACTAGGAAGACATCAGCATTTTCTAATGTCATGCATAGACAGGGATATGAAGAAAATTCAACATGTTTTACTTCTAAAGCAATCACAGGGAAAAATAATTCTCAAATTTTAAGTTGCCATGGAATTTGAAATTAATGAGTAATTCTTGACATTGAAATCATAAATAGGTATTGCTCGATAGAAGAAATGTGACTCTTTAGTGTTTAATTAGTCACTTCAAGGTCACTTGCAATTTAGATTTATAACATGAAGATACCACATTTAGGTATACTCTTTGGGTCAGCATTATAAAATTAGTACAATTCATACAAACTGATTACAAATTGAGTCTATCTTCATATCAAGATAAATATTTGCTATCAATTGCAGTTTTATGGTGTCTGAAATTGACTTTAGTTACACATTTTACAGGATGGGACCCAGCTTAATCTCTCTTTAAATGACAATTCATTGGTGCTTGTGGTCATTGTAATGTTAACTTACTTCATAAGCAAGACTTTTGCCAGTAGTTCATTCACATTGAGAAGATGATTGATATAACCTCTGGTGTGATGTGAACAGCTGTAGCAGTCACACCCTGCCACAATGGGATTGTTGTCTTCAATAAACCTGGCATGGTATAACAATGTTAAAAGTGGAATTTTTCATGGAAATTTCTTTTCGTAGTCAAACAGAAGGTGTATGAATATGACACTATTTCAATATTCGCAAAACCTGAGGTTCATTTACTTCTAAATTACCACTAGTTACCACTACTATTACAAATTAATAAGGTTTTAAGGTATTTACAAGTTTTGTAATTAGAGTATGCAAGAAAGGGTTTCAACACCACTATGTTAAAACGAGAAAATGACACATTGCAATTCTGGGTCGAAGAACATGCAACATTGCATATTTCAAGCAATTAGATAGTCTAAAAGAACAACTATACTACTATAACATGTTTGCATGAATGTCTCGTGATCGTCTTCTCAAACTGACTGTTTTCTAGTCTTGAATACAGTATTGATGGATGGTGACCTATTTGTTCTACTGCAGATACAGTTAATGATCTACACACACATGTCACAATCTGGGGTGACTCAAAATAAATCTGCAAAATTAATACAATAAACTACTTCTATCTTTACCTTGCCCCAGTTAGAAACTTGCCAATGCTGGCAAGCTACAAAAAGTTCTACTGTTTCTTTTTATGAAGAAGACATAATGATATCACTTCATGAAGCGTTTCAGTCTCCCTCCCTAGGGGGTTTATGGGTACATTTCCTCTCCGAGGTTATGAAACATTTGCTAAATTGGTACATATTTAGTTTGATGTACTACTATTCATGAAATTCTTTAAAAAGTTGATATTTAATTGCAATTTCGAAACTCGCACCACAACCATGGTGAGTGTGAGCATGTGTGTGTGTGTGTGTGGGGGGGGGGGGATACTTGTGAATGAAAAGTACATCACTAATGAATTGTTTTGGTATTGTTGATAGGAAGTATGTATGCAATTCCTGTACAAGCAGGAGATGTCATTTCACAAGTATATTCTCAATGTCATCACCTTTTTTCAGAAAGATCTAATTCAAATCTTGGATCAGTCTTGCCTCCTCCGCAACCGTCAATCTGTGGTGTATTTTGGCTGCGATAAGCAGCAGAAGTCTTCTCATCAGCTACTTCTCTCTGCTCTCTTGTCTTAATAGGGAATACAAGTGCACATCCTCTCTCTGTCACCTCGTATGTATACCTATTAAAAGAGTTTGATATGAAGAGGTTTGTTTCAAAGATTTCTTTACAGGGTATTATGTGCTAGTTTAGCAATATCAAAGGATACTGTAATATCAAAATTAATTAAACAAGCCAATTTCACACAATATCTATTTAGAGACAATAAGCAGAGTTACATAGCTGCAATTAGAATTGAAATATTCAACCTGAAGATATCAAATCTTGCATCACCAACAATGGTCACACTGGCAAAACTTTTCAAAGTTTAAATGTGTGAAGTTTGGACAGTCTGACACAAAGTACCTAAAAACTTCTAAAAAAAACCCTCCCTACTAGAACTAGGAAAATTCCCAAAAGCCCTGCAAATCTTCCCAAAGATTAAGCAGTCTGTAGACATGAAGCTGAAAGTTAGCAAAGTTTGTCACATGACCTATCAATATACGGAGTACTCATTGCATTCATTTGTCAGCTGTCAGACAGTGCACATTTCTTTGTTGTGCATGAATACCAGTGACCCAAACTTCCAAGAACTTATCAAGAACTGAAACTTCGTAAAGTGTTCTAAAAGTTTTCCCAGTGTGACTGCAGCTTAAGTTCTTTTAAAAGTATTTTAACAAATATTATGAAACTCGTCATATATGACAGATGATGTCATACACTTTTTAATTAAAAAAAAAGAAGTTAACATAGAGCAATTCCATAAAATGATATCAATAACAGTGCTACTTTTGATGCTGTGGTGTACAGAGAAAGAAAATAATTATGATGCATGTGATTCCATAGTCCTTTACAAATAGCCACTATTATCATTATCATTATTAGTTATGTGACAATTACTTCAAGGTGCTTATAGGACACAATGTATGCTAATTTACTGACATTAAAGTTGTCAACAATGAACCTTATTTCAAAATGCAATATTGATTAACCCGTTGAGGACGGTTTGATTTTGCTACAACATGCAATTCCCATAGACACCTGCCTGAGTTTACTCGGGACTCGTCCTCGACGGATTAAATTTTCAGGTTTGCTACATTAATGTACATGCTTTAAAAACAACTTTCTGTGCGAGATAAATAAGCCAGTTCGGAATTCCACTTTACTCATGAGTACACAAAGGTCATTTGTACCAACAGGCACGTCAGTTTTTAAATTCACTGAGATGAGCATTTGTTATACAGAGTGAGTCTGGAAAAATAATGCAGTGTTAACATTTTCCCTTTTCTGATTAAGCACTGATTTTCTCACCAAGATCATTGCTGATGTCTAAGTGTAAATCCCTTACAATCTTTCCTCAAACGCATTCACCATCACTATCATCATCATGTGCACATAAACCCAATGTGCTATCTTATCCGTATCCAGACAATCACCCAATGAGGACATTACCCCCGGCTACATACCAGTTAGTGATGGGATTAGAGTAAAGATTAGGGTTAGGGTTAGGTTTAGGGTTAGAATTTGGGTTAGGGTTAGGACTAGTTGTAGGGTTGGGATTAGGGTTAAGGTCAGGGGAAGGGGTCTGGGGTAATTGTCCTAGAACCATTTAAAATGTATCTCGTCTGTTATATCTCTTGTTGGTTAACAATGGCAATTAACTGTCTTTATCTTCACCTAGCAACTATAGTGCAAGTAAGATTTTGCAGTCTTCTAAAGATTTTCTGTTATTCAGTCATACATGTAAAGAACCAAGCACAGCCATCAGACAGCAAGCCTGATATTTAGCAACAAAAAAGGTTTAATACATTCAATGCATACAATACACGGGACTCCCGGTCCTCAAGACCAGCGGTTTTCTTTCATTATATCAGAATTTCATGGTAGCCAAACAGTCAAATAATACACAAAGATATAAAGAATCATTTTGAGACCTGAGTTTTCTCTTCACTGTAGCAAGAATTTTGTCAAAAATGTGTTTGTTATAATGGGAGTAGGCCTACACTGTATAATGAAATGGGCACTTCCTCAAGTGTTAATTAACGGATCATTCTAGTCACCTAGTTTGGGCAAGTTCATTCTTCGTTTGAACATGGCTGATGAAATTCCATAAATTCTTACAAGCTAATGTATTACAATGCTGCTTTGAAAATAGTTCAGAGCCTATTGAGAAAAAAAAGAAGGTCATTTTTACCAATGTGTTGCACATGCTAACTACGAACTGGCTTATTTTTCATTACTGTTAAACTGGAATAGATAAGAATATCATTTCAAGCATACGCAGAATCAAAGAGGTCAACTCCTTCTTCAATTGCACGCAAAACATTGTCTGGTCTGCCAACAGATGTTAGCATCCTGGGCTTCTCTTGAGGGAGCTCTTTCTGTGAGAATGATAATTCAAAAGAGACAAAGTAAATGAGGGGTATGAAGGGGGTTAAGGTACATATCAGGTGACAGAAGAATACCACCGGTATGTAACGATACTTTCATTAGTCCACAATAATTTTGCTTAATTTACTTGCTAAATACCTATGTAACAGTTTGTACCTTTGCTCTTCTCAATTCTTCAAGCCGAAAGGGATGGTACAGTTTCGGGTTTAGATGGGGCTGAAGGTTTCCAACTTTTCTTGTGTGTGTGTTTGTGAGATGAGAAACCTCTTATGAAGTGTGAAAGAACATGTAATTCATAGAGGATTTCACAGTTTATTTGATGAAAATTGGTCTTGAAATGGCTGAAATATCCAAACAAGAGACCCGGGGATCATGCGCTCACCTGAGTATCGCAAGTTCACCTTCCATGCACTCTTGCAGACTCTTACCTGAGAACATGGAAACTCATGGTGGGGGTAGCTTTGAGAGTGGGAGCATGGTGTCCATTTACATATTCCATCACACTGGTAAAAATACCTGTCAAGTACACCGTACGTTATAGAATGTTGGATTATGCAGCTTGGGGGGAAAAAAGACTTAAAAGACTTAAAACTAGAAAAAAATATTATTGAATATTCATTGATTTAGGAGGTTTGGACCCCCTGGGGCCCCCAAGGAAAGCATGGTGCCCATTCAAACACTTTGAGGTCTTATCCCCATGGGAATGCTACTCGCCAAGTTTGGTAAAAATCCATTGTTGTTTTCAGCAAGAAGATAAAAATGTAGGCCTACATTTGGACCCCCCCCCTATCCCATCCCACTTTCTTGGGTCCCAAGGAGGTGGGGAGGGCACCCCTGATTTTCCCATGAACAAACTTGAAACAACAGTCATCAATATACATTGTACTGACCATTGTATCAACTTAGCTCAATCACTTCTGGTTCCAGAGAAAATCTGTAAAGATTCTTTACAGGAGGGGGGGGGGGACCCCTGGGGGCCCCCAGGTGGGGCATGGTGCCCATTTGATGGAATTGAGATTGTATCCCCCTACGGATGCTACCTACCAAGTTTGGTGAAAATTTGTGATACAGTTTTCAAGAAAAAGATGAAAATTTACAATTTCGGTCCAAATTTAGGCCCCCTGGGGCCCCCCAGATGGGGCATGGTGCCCATTTGATGGGAATGAGATTCTTTTCCCCTAGGGATGCTACCTGCCAACTTTGGTGAAAATTCCTAATGACATTTTCAAGAAAAAGATGAAAATGTACAATTTGGGCCCCATTAGGACCCCTCCCCACCCCCCTCTCCTGGGTCCCAAGGGGGGCACCCCTGATTCCGCCATGAACAAACTTGAAACTATAGTCATCAATGTACTAATTCATAGTATTAACTTACACATGTAGCTCTATCACTTCTAGTTCTAGAGAAGAAGATCTTTTAAGATTCCTTAATTTTGGGGGGTTTGGGCCCCTCTGGGGGCCCCCCAAGAGGGACATGGTGCCCATTTGAAGGAATTGAGATTCTATCCCCCTAGGGATGCTACCTGCTAAGTTTGGTCAAAATTAATCATAAGGTTTTCAAGAAGATGAGCATGTACAATTCAGGCCCCATTTCAACTGTAGGACTTCTCTCCATCCCCTCTCCTGGGTCCCAAGGGGGGTACCCCTGATTCTGCCAATCCCATGAACAAACTTGAAACTACAGTCATCAATGTACTAACTCATAGTATTATCTAAGCCCTATCACTTCTGGTTCTAGAAGATTTTTAAAGATTCCCTAATTTTAGAGGGTTTGGGCCCCCCTGGGGTCCCCCCAGATGGGCCATGGTGCCCATTTGAACAAATTTAGATCCTATCCCCCTAGGGATGCTACCTACTAAGTTTGGCGAAAATCAGACATGGGGATATCAAAGTGAAGATGAATATATTTAGCCCCATTAGGACCCCTCCCCACCCCCTCCCCTGGGTCCCAAGGGGGGCACCCCTGATTCCCCCATGAACAAACTTGAAACTACAGTCATCAATGTACTAACTCATAGTATTAACTAAGCTCTATCACTTCTGGTTCTAGAGAAGAAGATTTTTAAAGATTCCTTAATTTTAGGGTGTTTGGGCCCCCCTGGGGCCCCACAGGTGGGCCATGGTGCCCATTTGAACAAATTGAGATCCTATCCCCCTAGGGATGCTACCTGCCAAGTTTGGTGAAAATCGGTTTTGGTTTTCTCAAGAAGAAGATGAAAGTGTAAAAAGTTTACGCACGACGGACGACGCACGACGGACGAAGAGCAATCGCAATAGCTCACTTGAGCCTTCGGCTCAGGTGAGCTAAAAATCAGGAACTGCACTAGTGAAATCTACAAGCTGCTAACTGCAAGCAGTAAAGACAGTTGTGTTCACACAGAGCTACTCTAACTTTACAGTAACTTGTAGTTGGTTAAATTCAATGGCACACCTTTAAGGACCATAAACAAAGTTGAAATGGTGAAATGGAGCTTGTTAGATAGCTAGAGTATTGGGGCACACATCTCCTCATTTTCAAACCCATGTAAACACAGGCAACAACAAGCTCATGGTTAGGCTTTGGCATGGTCATTACTTGATGGAGCATCTTGCTCCAGCACTCCACCTGCTATCTACTATCGCAGTCCTAGCACATAGCTTCTCTTCTTCTTCAGTCCTCATGTCTTTTCAGTGGGTGAAGTACCTGTTTGGTAGCTAGTTTCTATGCACTAATCTTATTTTTCATGAGCAAATTGATATCTTTGGGAAATTATCAATGCACTAAATTATTTCCTCCTGTAAACTTGACAAAACTTTTGGTTCTTGAGTCTACCTATAGAAAGGAGATGGTTCCTGAACAATAATGGTCCTATCGACTGCTATCATGCATCTTGCTCTGACAAAATGACACTTGTGCAACTGACATTTTGTTTTATATTCCACATACTAAGAATCTTGCTATAGGATTGGTCAAGAGCTGATCACGTGATAAAGCGTAGTTTTGCCCATCACATCACCTGAAAAGAACTAGGTCACTTGATAGTACACAGTGCAACGCACTTTCCCTTCAGTGTCGCGCGGTGCGCGCAGCAAATTCATTGTTTTGTCATCTATAAAGACAGCTGTCTGTTTTGCTGATCTCTGGCAGTCCATACAGTCTTAACGCGAGATGAGTACGCGCGAAATAAAAGTGCGTTGCACTGTGGACTATCATTTAACTAGGTCACTTGATAGTACAAAGTGCAACGCACTTTCACTTTAGTGTCGCGCGGTGCGCGTAGCAAATTCATTGTTTTGTCATCTACGCGCACACGTAGCCTAAGCCCTATGGATACCTAAAGACAGCTAAAACGGTTTCAGATGTGGAATAAAATGGGAATTTCTAGGACCCTAGATGTGGAATATAAAGCAAATAATCAACTTTTAGTTTCAGGCAATGAGACAAACTATCACTTCCTCGGCGATCTGAATGTGTACTCTATCTTTCCTCAGCTGCGCTTTGGAAAGATAGCTACATCCAGATCGCCTCGGAAGTGATAGTTTGTCCCATCACCTTCACCAACATTGATTATTTGCTTACTATCACTTGTAATGTCTCTGTCATCTTGTGCACTCAGTAATCATGTACACAATGCTATAACCTACATGTTGGGCATTTGCAAACAGAACTGTGACATATTGGCATGTGTAGAATAGTTCATGTTTTTCATATACATTGATGGAATAAATGGACATATCATTTTCAGAATTACTAATTTTCTGGTGAACTGTCACGAAGAAATTTCCACACTATATTCCTTCAAACAAGTGACTTGTGCTCCACTTTTCATTGCAACTGATTGACAAATTGCCCTTCTTTGATTTACTTGAACACTGATCATTGCATCCGAATATGTACACCCAAATTTTTTATTTTTTCTATCATGGCTGTTTCTCAAACCTGGGATAATCAATGTTTATTCATATAATCTGTATCAAAGAAAGGCAATCTGTCAAACATCTGCAAGATTCTTTCAGAGTATAACAGTTTGCAGTTCACTTTGACAATGCATTTTATTTAAACCAAGACCTTGATCTATTCCTTATCATGAGCTGTATAACAAACAGCTTACTACAGTACAGAGTAGCAAATAGACTAAATAGAAATTTGCTGTAGAGTATGTTGGGTGAAAGATGCAGACACTGAATGACAACCGACTATGAATGTGATAACTTTTATTTCTTTACTGATGTGTATGTGTGACAGTACTTGGCATCAAGAAGATAGAAAGCTACAAAATAATGTTGCCTACCACGACAAGAGCCATGAGTTGCCATCGACTATTTGTCTCCACCTGGAGGTCACTGAAGGCATCCAGCACAAAGCCTGCCACTGGCCTTAATGCTGTCTCTTTTGCTGACCTTACCCTCTCTGATAATACTTGACCACCTTCAATGACTCCTAGAATACCGGCTTTCTTCAGAATCTTGACTCATAAAAAGAACAAATGCATAACAAACCATCACAAATACAGTGTACATTATTGATTCATCTCATTCCAATAAATGTGCAAATGGAAAACACACAATTCAGGGGGTTGTGTGTTTTTTTTTTCTTCTTCTTCTTCTTCCCAGTCATTGCCATAATGTATTGAAATACAATTAAAGACCTTCAATCATCATTTGTAATTTTGTCACATTCAAATTTTGTCTCAGCTAATGTACAAATCTGTGTGCAAGTGACATCAATGATACATTTGCTGCGGATATACTGTAATAACCTTGATGTGTACATGAGGGAAAAAAAGAATAGAATATACACTGTACAATGAAGAGTAAGTTCCTTAAAATAAAAATCAATTCATACATTTCAATGTGCAGCTTTACCTCACTCTTTTGTTTCACTTCCAGGCACTGGTCTAAGAAGTCCAGTGTTCTGTCAACAGATTTCTTTGTCCTTTTCATGGAGCAGCCTAAAGGTGTGTCTCCATCACACATAGCTTCAAACCAGTCAGGCTGGATTGCCTCTTGAAGGGACATGAAGAGATCCACATCCAGCTGTTCCATAAAGTTTGTACATATTGTTTGATTAGACAGAAAGTGTTAAATTTAAAAAAAAAAAACACATGTAGAATACAATCACGGAACATTTATTTGTTCTTCTCCATAGTACAATGTACTCTATGCATATATGTTGTACACTGTATATACACAAGTCATAGTGGTCATCTGTCAATCAAATGCTAAGATCTTAAAGATGTACAGTAAGACAGCCAAACAGATTCAATGTCTTATCAGCATTGCTCTTAAAATTTTCTGCTAGAAACCTTAATATTCATAAGATATGCACTATATACATTGTTTGCTCATACATGCAAACATACTTAAGTGAATGTTAGATAATTATCTAACATTCAACTACATCCTGATGTAAAAAGGGATTCACAATTCACTAAAAGGAAATTAGGTGAATTTAAGTCACTTTGATATAGAATTTGTGCATCTTAAAAATGACTGATGCCACCTTTATCTTTTTTTTTCTGCATAAATGTTTGATTATCTGTCGGAGTAGCCATTGACGAACAAATAAGTGACATTTTCGAAGAATGAGTTCAAAGTTTTAGATATCCACAATATCACAGCATCTCACCTTAGTCCTGCCGGCTGGAGTGAAGACAGACACACTTTGCTTGTCATTGTATCCTGTAGGACAGGGATGGGCAGGGTCCTGCACACCTACAAATGTGACACCACTTTGCAGGCCTGTAAACTGGGCAATACCCTTCCCAAACTGGAAGAGGGTATCATGTTGATCCACTCTGCAAGAAGGAAAGGGACAGTGTCAGTCTCATTTAACTCATTTGTTGTTGTTTTACTGTATAATGCAGAATCAGTACCAGGTATATTGATTTCACTTTTCTATTCTTTCTTGTGCTATCAACAAAACTCACCCCGCTCTGTGGTAATATGGTATAGAGATTACATACAAAAAAGGTTACATGAACAGAACAGTGGAAGTTTCATCACAATCCATCAAAAAGCTGCAAAAATGTTAAACTCACATGATGTTTATGCATGTAAGATGAGGCAATGATGTCATTACAACACCACTCTCCCATAAATTTGTGCACGAAAATATTCTGAGCATTATTCTTGTAATATTTTATTGCGACTGTTGTGATCGAATCACAAAACGATGCAATCAATGCTCAATGAGAAAGAGTTAATAACAACTTGATACCAGGGTCAAATGATCATGACTACAAGATTTCTTATACGATGTTTCTATGTCCTTTCTATCTACCATTAGACTTTCCTAGCTTACTTTGTGGGTAAAAACTTACATTTTAGCCAATGAGCAATGGCCTTAATAAAACATTGACCTGTCAGTAATATTCCTCACAACCTTGTTCACTGACAAATTGTTGATATCACCTCATACATTTAATTCTTCTACTGGGTTCAAGTATACATAAAATTAGCCCGACCAGACGCTGTAAGTACCGTACGCTGTGCCTGTCGCGACGTACCTACGTACAGCGACTGGGCTGTGTATAGTTAACATAAAATATACAAAGAATCATTGTTATCATCCACCCCTAACAAAAGTCATGATAACACAATGATTTTAAGCATAAGACAAGTTCACTTCTTGATTTCATTTTGGGAAAGGAAATCAAGTAAAGTTTGAATACTCGGTTCACTCTATCTAATATACTTTCAGAATTGATGGTCCATTCAAGGAAATGTGATGCTAGATGGAGCACATGAACAGTACCGGTATATCATGTCCACATGTAGAATATCTACCCTGATTTGAATTTGTCCAGCCCATATCACATGTATCCTTTGATCTGATGAAGGCTTCTAAATGGACAAAGTGCTAGCAAAACATTTAAATGAAGAATCTATTTCATGCCAAAAGAAGGCCTATTATGGTGGTTATCATTACTATTTCTTTAACCAAAATTTAGTTAGGAGTAAAATATCTCTCTCACTGATTGGAAATACATGTATAAATGCTTATATCTAAGCAAATTAATACAATCATGCACATCACACATTCAGAACAGACTCGATCTGGATGGGTTTCGCGCATTGAATAAAACTGTACATTTATCAAAACTACACTTAGAAATGTAAACATAAAATCAATCTTCACAACTCTATTAACATTAATAAGATAAAGTACCAGTAAACAAAAAAATTATAAGAATCAAATGAAAGCCACTCTGTTCTACTTGACAAGAATGTACTAGCGGTACTCACAGAGTAGAGATTGTCAAGTGAACACTCTGTGGCTTTTCCTTGAGACTTTCTACTAGGTCTCCTGTCAGGTGTGGTACGGCTCCTGCCCTCATGTACAGCAAACAGGCAGGAGTGTTAATATACAGGTTGCCATGGCAACCAAGCTCCCTGATCACACCACGGCGACATCCCTCCTTGGTGATGGCACTGATTTGGAATTTCATCGAGATGTTAATTTCTTTTTCTGTAGGAGTAAATGTGTCATACCAGTTACGGTACCTGTTATAATTATATGTTTTTACATATAATCATAATTGATTTAAGGACATAGGGCCTATTCAATAAATAAAAAAACCTGTAACAAGTTGAAAAATCCATATCGTATTACCAGAGGCGATTTGTCCGAACAATCAATCGCAAATTTTCATGTACCGGTAACCAATTAGGCAAACCAATTCGTTGTCAATCTTGCAGTTATAAAGAGAAACTTGCATCCATGTTAAACCATTTATGATTTACGCATTGGCATATTCCTCATTAAATTATTAATTAATATTAATTTATAATGATTTTAAAACCAACAATTCTTGAGTCTAACTTCATCAGATGAGAACAGCATAGGCCTACCGGTAATAAAAATAAATGTAAGATGAAGAAGGCAGCATAAAATTTACACAGCCACACGCGTATGGTACCGGCAGGCAGCCAAGAAAAAATTGCAACTCATCATATTAAAAGAGGAATAGTGTCTACTTCAGCCATTGCATCATATGAATAATAGAAATAATGGGGCCCTTTCATAAAGAGATGTGATCTTACGCTCAATCTATAGTCTAATATAGAGCGTAACTTGAATCGAACATGAAAGCATCACACGCTTGATTTCAAGAAAAATCAAATATTTTCAGTGGATTTTAAAGTGTTTCTTGCAATCAATTGCAAAGTTGTTTATGACATGCAATTTGCAATTGATTGAAACTTATTTAAACAAACGCTCAATCTCTATGAAACAAGTGGCCGGTGCTCTCCTTCAAATGAAAAGGAATACAATTTATATAGACAAATGCCAGTAAATCAAAGCCGAGTCTACAAAAGGGCTGAAAAGGGAGGTCTTAGCTAGACTGGTAGATCTAGACTAAGCCTAGGTTTAATTCAAGTTCAATCATGGACCACCATCACTAAAGTATCAGTTGTAAATTCATATTAAAATCTGATGGACCATGGCTTCATGGTCTATGTGGTGGACATGGGTATGTTGGTACTTTACTAAGGCCCACCAATAGTCACATGTCATACTCACAACATCAAGATTTGCATTCAGTGAGTTCTATAATATCGAACACTAGAGAATGAGTGCTCTAACGTTTAATAGCCGGCTATGTTCTGTTAGTGCTATCTAGCCAGCCCGCCCGTTTCGAAATTCCCACACGTCATTGAAGATGTGGGACTGACGACTGAGACCCATGATGGGTGGGTAGACTAGAACACCGTGTCACAGCTCGCCGCCCGCCCGATATTTCTCACTGTTTAACGAAAACTGGCTCTGTACCTGGCTCTGACGCCGTGCGAATTATGCCGCTTATCCACTCGAAATTAAAAAATGAGGTAATCTGCAGATCACTATTGATGATAATATGACAAAGGATCTTACCTGATATCGTAATACAATTACCCACATACGAAGAGTTTCACAGTCCCATTGATTGCTGATTGTGTAAGTACTTGGAATCTTACTCATGATGGACCGGTAATGCGGTATCTAGCTAGAACCTACAAACTGTAGACGAACTTGATGGCAATGGCTGACTTGAAATTTAGCATGGGTCGATCTACGTGACCACTGTGAAATGATCTCTGAAGTTGTGCAACAAACTTCGTATTTTATTGTTGTCACATAGAAGTCTAGTGTTGCCATGGACATGGTACGTTGCCCCTTGTATCGCAAAGATATTGATAATGATAGTGATACTGATAGTGATAGTGTGCGAATTTCTACGCCAGTGTTTGAGCATTTTACATGAAATTTGGCACAGTTCGATGACGACTTTAAGTTCAGAAAACACATGATCTAGTTTTACTTTTTGTCAGTGTTGAACAATGCATTGCAGTGGTAATCACATTTTTTGTTCAATAAAAAACATACAAAATAATGAGGAATGAGCTTAAATCCCAGGCATCAGGTTTACCTAGCGTAGGCGGGGGGTATTAACATTCATGCATTTAGACTTAACGTTAGCTTAGAGATACTTGTAAATTTAAAATTAGTTCTAACATGTTAGAGATTGTGTAAAACGGGGTGAATAGGGACAAGTTCTCATGATTGTATTTTTTTTTTTCATGCAGTCCAGCAGAGACTCAATCTTATGTGGGGATTTTATGTCCACCTAAAATACCTTTAATTTGGTATTGTGAAAAAAAAAATAAATATGAGGGGGAAAATAATGTATTTTGATAAAATGACGCTGTCCCTGTTGACCCCAAATTTGGGGTCAACAGGGACAACATTAATTTTGATTTTTTTTTTTAAACTGCTTGGGGGCATTTTTTTTTTTCAATCCATCCAATAGATTGGATAAAGGGAACACGGAGAGAGTTTGAAAATGATAAACAAACATTTCGAGCAATCTATTCCATCGTTAAATCAATCTTTAACAAAATTGCAACAGCCCAACAAAATGAGCTGATATACAAAAAAGTGACCCATCAGATCAAAGATTAAGATTGAAAAGTAAGTCAAAACTTTACTAATCCATTGAATTGCACTCAAATTTTAACCCACTTCTTAACTCTTCTAAGTGGCAAATCGTGATGTACAATGTTATTCAGACACTCTAGATGCAGTGTAACTTGACTCTGATGAAATTGGGATATTTTGGGAGTTCTTACAGTAATTATAAACTGGCACCTGAAGTATGGGCTTGACCCAAACAGGTGTGTTAATGGCATTAAAACATGCAGAAGACAGAGAAAAGGGTCTTGAAATACAAGTGGAAAAGTCCTAGCCTGTCTTAGGCAGTGAAAAACATTTCCAAGAGGGTGGGTGGGGGTGGGGTTCCCAGACCATTCCTGCTCTAGTTGATAGGGTTAAGACAGCAAAGTTCACTCTCATCTATGCATACAAAAGTGAAGCCACATATCCCAAGATCTTATTGCTCTCTTGTCAAGAGATTTAGAATAAAAATTCACACTTATGGAAATAGCTGGAAATAACAAACATTTCAGGGCAATTTATGACATTATAATAGTTAATCATACGGTACAGAAAGTTTAAAAACGACACCATGGTGTCCCTATTCACCCCGGTCTAACTGATTTTGTATATGGATAGGGGGCCTAGTATGCCCTAAGATCAGAAACATGACCTTGGCCCAAAATCTTATTTGGCCTGATTTGGCTCAACAGTTGAAGATTGACCTTTGACCAACATTGGTACCGTACAGCAAAAGTGATTGTAGGTGTATTAACGTTGGCCCAACATTGTGATAATGCCATTTAAGGTCAGAAGGCCATTGTTATAATGGTGGTCTTTACATGTATGTTGGGATATCTATGTCATACAGTTGAACCTCTCGTATCCGGACAAGTCGGGACCGGGGCTCATCCGGATAAGGGATTTGGCCGGATACGGGAGACTCAATGCTTTATACATGTACATAACATACAAATGTACCGTACTGATGTAGCCCATTGTAGTACCACATGTAGTAATGTGTATACTGCAACCTTTTCATTGTTACATTTGAGGATGTTTGGGGATGTTGAATTGTCTGAAGGTAAGCAATTTGGAAGGATATTTGATGTAATGTATGTTAATCATGTTGGAAGTAATATATAATTCATGTGTGTTTGGGTAGGAGTTGTCAAGGAGTTGGGAATCCCCCTTTCCTCCCGTAATTATTTTAAAAAAATCACAGCGAGATTGCGTCCGTATAATAGAGAGATCCGGATAAAGGGAGGCCGGATAAGAGAGGTTCAACTGTATCAAGATCAGGGCTTGACATTATGATTTATAGTGGTAGCCCAGGACCACTAAAAATTTGATGTTGGGCCACATACCGTATTTCCATGGATCTAATGGTAATCTTTTGGTGGCCTGATCAGGCAACAATTCAAGATGAATTTTTATTTATTGAGTTTTGTTTTGTTTTGTTTTGTTTTGTTTTTTTTTTTTGAGGGGGGGGGGGGCATTACATTTCTTTTTTGGGTCACCAAAATTTCAAATTCAAAGATTTTAGTTGCTCGAATGGGCCACCAGAGAAAAATGTTAGTGTCCAACCGTGAAGGTGAAAAAACATATGTTATGACGTTGGTCTAACTGTGCCAACATTGGTTCAATGTCAAGTTTTCACTGTTGGGCCAATGTTGGCCCGCTGGCCAAAATGACGTCTGGCCAATGTCATGTTTTTGATGTTCTGTTAACATTGTATCAACGTTAGTCTAATGTCAAGCTTTCACTGTTGGGCCAATGTTGGCCCCTCGACCAAAATGATGTTGCGCCAACATCATGTTTTTGACATTAGGCCACGGTACAAGCATGACGTTGGACCAACGTGAGCCATTGTTAGCCAGCGCGGCATTGCTATCTGGTAGTCCTCCCTGCAGTAAGGTGGGAGGGGAGTTAAGTGTACTGTGATACCTTGATGCAATAATCCCTTGTAGCAGCTCTTATATGAAGCTATACTGGGATGAACTCAAGCTTTGTGTCATGAGGGGATGCCATGACGTGTAGCTTGATTAACTCCCTTAACTGAAAGGTACTTTAGTAACCTTTGAATTAATCCAATACTCAATAGAGTATTCTTGAGTTCCTCTCCTTCACATCATAACTGGTTCCATCTCAATTTTGAGTTGTGATAGGTATGCTATACACACCTTTGTTACGGTACCTATACTCTATGCCCCATTTCCCTTTAAGTGTTGCCATTGATTGACAGAAAACAGAAGGCCTACTTATGACAAAGTGAGCTTTTGAATCCTTATGACAATTGATAGGGTTGTCACTGGTTAATTGAAGCCAAATTGTCAAAACATTCTGTTCAGAATGTGAACAATGTTTAATTTACATTGGAAATTGAAACTTATTTGGACAAGTTTACAGATTTTTAAAAGCCATTTTACATATTTTGTTGTCTTAAAAGTCATTTCCAAGTCAGAGTGTTTCAGGAGTATACAATGTATAAAAATTGCTGAATCATTAATAATCTATATTAATATGTAAGAAGACCAGGAGATTTAAGGGCAACCATGCATACTGGGGTAGTATTAACCCTTTAGCAACTGCAGATTCCATTCATATGGCCTATTGTTCCCTAGAAGGTACAACGGACATCGATAAATATCACTCTCATTTCGACAACTTTCTAAATTATGCAAAATAGATCCCTGCATGTTTATTTTTGTCCTTTGGTCAATTCCACGGAAAGGTTGCATTTTATGAAAATCAAACTATTGAGTATAGATGATTAATGAAGCTTAATTAGATGATCTGGTATTGTTTACTCAAAGCAGCCTTTCACAACGGATATTTTGATACCTCATTTGTGAACATTGGTGAACGTGGAGTGGAGTTATGTCCGAAAAACCTTCATTTTTCATGAAAATTGCCAATTTTTGCAAAATTTATGTATCATTTCTGATACACTATTATGATCGTAATACAGCTTGTGTAATTCTCAGATGGCTTATTTTCTGAATGTTCTTTGGTCATAGATTGGTTTGATGATGTTATAGAACTTGTTCCGGCATCAGTAAATATTATTCTCTCAATCTCAAAATGTGGTAGTTGATAGCGTCCCATAAGTCACGTTTTTGTGTGCCATCAGTCACACTGGTTTTCCCTATCCTGCTACTGCACCAATGAGTAGATATTCATACCACTTGGCTCAGGGTAAGCACCAACCCTTTGCTACATTCAGGAAAGAAAATATCTTTCCAGAGACTCTGTGTGTAAGAATATTTCAGAACTTACTTTCCCATGTGAAAAACGGTGGTCCTCAGGTGTCCCATAAGTCACGACAGCAATTTTTTGTTGCTGTACGTAAATGCAATGATACTTTTCAAACTAAGTATGGTGTTTTCATAAACTGTGATATGAAGGATCTGACCATGAACTGAGAAAATGCATTTGATGAAACTATTTTCTCAAAATACTGGTTTGAAATTGCCGAAAATTGTCACTTTGTCCCATAAGTCACAATGGTATTGACCCTTTTTAACTTATGTTTATTTTAAAGCCTATTAAGACTTTGAATACCAAGAGACTTGTGTGTCACAGAAATAATTCTGATACACTTTTGTCGACACTTGACCTCTTTCAAATTACGTTACATATTATTCTATATGAAAACAATAAAAACAGTAAAGCATAATACTATTTTTTTTTTTAAAGCGGACGGGCAGTTTCGGGCAGTTCAATTACTAATGGATTGAGGCTGTCCAAATTACCTAGAAGTGACAGTGGATACGTTTCAGATAATGCAGTGAAGGCATAATCTTGTAAAGCTTGATCTTATACTTTGTACAGTTCTTTGATACTATTGAAGACAAAAAAAAAAATTATGGTAGAATTGCTTTTCAAAGTAGGTTCGCTTCTCTGGTGCTCATTTAAATTCGGTTGCACCTTGTACTAATGGTATAAGATACTGGTAATGCAAAAAATTGCTGAATTGGATAGCTAGGTCAAGTACTGTGTTGTCATGTTTTTGTAAAGAACTTTCTTGTTTCTCTCTCGTACAGGGGAATTGCTGACTTTTATAACCATCACTACACTTTGTGCATAGCAACTGCATCTTCAAGAAGTTGCTTTTGGACAGTTTGATACAAAGGATTGTGAAAAGCAGACATCAGCAAGGAGATAGAGCTGACAACGAAAGCCTTTATTTTTGGTTGGAGAACTTGCTGTATTGTTGCTGAAAGGAGTGTTAGTACGATGCCATTAACTACAAGGACTAAGGTGGTGCTTGCAGTTGCCTTGTCTATTACAGTCACTGGCCTCATGGTAACTGCTAGCCTGCTTCGCAGACGCAAGAGAAGAAAGCAACCCCGGAGGGCAGTGAGACCGATGACCAATGTCTTTGCTAATGGTCAGTAGACTTGGAGAAATATTATAAAGAGTTTTCAAGTTATCAATTAATGTAATTGGCAGCAGACATGAATGTGAGTGTGTGTATAAATAATAATTTTGGTGCTTTAAAGGGCAATTTACCTCGAAACATGTGTATTCAGTAAATGCAGAAATAGAAGAACACATGCATCAATGAAGTTTGAGGACCATCTGCCTCAAAGTCATGAAGTTTGCTGTCATTGCTGGATATGAAGGATACAGCAATTTGTAATGTCATAGTAGTATAGTGGAAATGTGGTATGAAGATAATTTCACCAAATTTCATCTTTCATGAAAAGTACATATCTCATTTTATCACTGACATACCACTTTATATTTGTGTGTCATGAGGGCCTGGGTATATTATTTCCCTTGCCTTCTGAATTAGTTGCCGGTAAACTGAGTGCTCTTTTTGACCCGTTCCTTACGGGAACCTGGTTTACCAGGTTCCCATGGGAGCAACTGATATACGGGAACCTGGTTTACCAGGTTCCCAAAATGAAGACAAGGGTGCCTGCTTCAGTGACCTAAGTTCATGTTTCTTTGTGTTAAAATGCTCAGAAAAGTGGGTTTGATAAAAAGATCAGAGTTTATTCTATCAGGATTTGTTCTCCTGCTGTTTAAAAAAAAGGGGGTTTTACAGTATTATGTACCTTTTCCTGATTTAGTTTTTGGCTTGTTCTGCTGTAAACTTGTACATAATGATCAAGGCTGAGATCAGTTAGAAATGCGGGTTCGCTGACCCCAGTCACCTCATTCAGGTACCTGGTTTTGTGTAGAACAAAAGATTCTGAGAGCTCATCAGCGCACGCTCTATTCATACCTTGCACCCGATCGATATTTCCATTAATCACGGGCACATGTAGTTGACTGTAGAAAGGGGGACACAATGAACCACTTGACTGCCTTCACACAGCTGGATTACCAACCTGTGTGCCTCTCTGTCGACGGGCGAAAAGAATCTCGTTTGGGGGCATTAAAGGCACTCAGAGAATTGCGGAAGGAACGGGTTAATTGTGTACCAGAAAAATGAGAATCTTTGTAGAATTCTCATCATACTTTCTTCATGTTGTTCTATGTTTATGACATCACAAATTATTACTCCCTTCTTATCCAGTGATGGAGTGCCAAAACTTATGAACAGAGTGTCTGTTTTTCCTCAAATGCCACTGATATGCAGTGGCGTATCTAGGGGGGGCAAGGGGGGCACGTGCCCCGGGCGCCACTCCTTGGGGGCGCAAAAAACGGGGGAAAAAAACGAAGAAGAGGAAGAAAAAAAAAGAAAAGGAAAAACGAAGAAGAAGAAGAAAAAAAGAAAAAAGAAAAGAAAAAAAAACTCGCGGGGGGAGGGAGGGAGAATTTTATGATACAGTAAGGCACTCTGAATCTGATCATGCAAACATTATTTCCAGTTCGTATGAAGATTATATATCCGATAAATACAATACCTCAACACAAGAATTTGAATATAATTTTGACTTAAATGATCCGGTTCAGAAACCATCATATGTTTATTTGACTGAAAATCAGTACAAAAATCGTATTATGAATACAGATGACGAAACATTTTTGTTAGCTCACTTAAACATACGCAGTATTAATAGAAACTTCGACAAGTTGCGTTTATTCTTAGAAAACCCAGATCAAAAATCTTGCTCCATCATAGGGCTTACAGAAACATGGTTGAATTCCAATATCAGTCATTTATTTTCTTTACCCGGATTCGAATTTGTATTTAGAAATAGAAACGAGAGAGTTGGTGGTGGAGTTGGTTTGTATATCTCGAAAAAATTTAGATATATTATACATGAGGAGATAGTGTTATGAGCGATGTACTCGAATCCCTATTTATTGAATTGATAAATCCACATGGAAAAAATACTGTGATTGGCGTAATCTACAGACCCCCTCGGTCGAATTTGAATGATTTCTTGACAGTTTTGCAGGATTTAGTACAAAATCCCATTATACTCAATAAAGATACATTTCTGATGGGCGATTTTAATATCGATCTCATGAAATGTAACTCCCAAAATAGCCGACAAGAATTTATAGAAATATTAATGTCTGCTTCGTTTTTACCATTAATTTCCAAGCCTACCCGCGTCGCCAGCCAATCGGCTACCCTCATAGACAACATTCCTGAGTCTGGTATCGTCCTCTCAGACATCACTGACCATTATCCTATATTTGCCCAGGTTCCAATCAAATTGACTAAACAAAATAATTATCATAAGCGACGTAAGATTACTGCAGATAATCTTACAAGTCTCCAAAACAGTTGAAAAGAAATTGATTGGTCTGCTGTATACAACACTACCGATGTCAACTTGTCTTATGACTATCTCATATCTACTATTACCTCCGAAATTGATAACCACATTCCCCTGCGTAACATAAAAAATAGATATAAGCAAATTCCAAGACTCCCATGGATAACTCAGTCTATATTACGATCCATAAATAGGAAAAATAATTTGTTTTACAAATACAGATGCAACCCCACTGAAAAAAATAAGAAAAAGTATGTTTCATAAAAAAACACACTCACCAAATTATTACGAACGTAGAAGAAAAATTTTTATGTTAATCAGATAAGCAAATATAAAAATGATATTAAAAACACATGGAAAACATTAAAAAATGCTATGAACACACCTAACAATTCATCCAATATTTCTGAAGTTCGATGGGGCAATGCCTCCAGCAACACTCCCGCTGGCATGACTGAAATTTTCAATGACTTCTTCTCTTCAATTGGAAAAAATCTTTCTCAAAATATTCCTCCTTGTAGTAAATCTTTTAGTGATTTTTTAGATTCACCTAACTCCAAAACTATATTTTTCGACCCTACATATAGAGAAGAAGTAACAAAGATCGTTGCCAATCTGAAAGAAGGAAAAAGTCCTGGCCACGACGGAATTGACAACCATTTGATAAAAAACATAATTCCCCAAATAGTGGATCCCTTAGTACACATTTTCAACTCATCGCTTACAACCGGCCAAGTGCCAAATAGTATGAAAATTGCGAAAGTAATTCCTATTTACAAGAAAGGGGAGAAGGATGATGTCAATAATCATAGACCCATATCTTTATTATCTTCTATTTCTAAGATTCTCGAAAGAATAGTTTATATCAGAACAGCACGTTTTCTTAAAACTTGTAACATATTTTCAAATTCTCAATTTGGATTTAGAGAAAATCACAGCACAACACACGCACTACTCGCCCTCATCGACAAAGTCACACACGCACTCAAAACATTTTCACACACAATAGGTATCTTCTTGGACTTCTCCAAGGCCTTTGACACGATTAACCATGGAATACTTCTCGCCAAATTATCTCATTATGGCATACGTGGAAAGGCCTTGGAGTGGTTCACGAGTTACCTATCAAAAAGATCCCAATTTGTACATGTCAACGGCTTTGACTCTCAAAATAAAACAATTGCATGTGGTGTTCCACAAGGGAGTTTATTAGGCCCACTGTTATTTATTATTTATATCAGTGATTTTCATAGATCCTCTGAGAAACTATCTATCATATTATTTGCGGATGACTCTAACCTTTTCTTTTCCCACCCAGACCCAAATATCTTAACAAGAACAGTAAATGAAGAATTGAAAAAGGTTATACAATGGATATACGCAAATAAATTGTCACTAAATATTCAAAAAACAAAATTTATGCTTTTTAGTAACTCTTTAGACAGCCTCCCAGGCAATATAACATTTGATACTACTCCCCTAGAAGAAGTTTTTTCTTTTAAATTTCTTGGTGTTTGTGTTGATAACAAGCTTTCATGGAGGAATCATATCAATAACATATGTAAAATCATTTCACGCAATATTGGCGTCATGAACAGATTAAAATATTATCTTCCTTCATCTGCATTATTGACTCTAAAATATTCTAGTTTAATATTACCTTATCTAAACTATGGGATTCTTGCTTGGGGTAATACATATCAGATATTACTAGATAAACTTTTTTTATTGCAAAAGAAAGCGCTCAGAATTGTTTTTAATCTACATACCCGAGAACATACAGATGCTTTGTTTTTTTACCATAAAATACTAAAAATAAAAGATTTGTATGTGTTTCAACTTGGTCAGTTTATGTTTAATTATAACAGTAATTTTTTACCTAAAATATTTCATGATTTATTTCATCGAAATGGTCGTGTACGTAATTATCCCACGCGACGATCCGATGAATTTCATCTTCCATTAATGAGAACCGCATATGCCCAAAGTACATTTCTTTATACCGGACCCAAACTTTGGAATAATCTAGATAATAGTTTAAAAGATTCCCCTAACTTCGTCACATTTAAATATAAATTCAGAAAATATTTACTCTCTACTTATAATTTTAGATAATTTAAATTGTTTTAATTTATGCTTGAGCTTTCACCTGTCCTGATGTAGCAGCACTTTGTGTGTTCTGTATGCAGACCTCTCTTCTTTCTTCCCTCCTCCTCCCTTCCTGTCTTTTGTTCTTCGTAGACTTGTATTGTTACCGTCTTCTCTCCTCTTGGTACTGTCTCGCGTTTTATATGTGTGTGGGTAATGTGCGTACGAGTGTGTTGTCCTTGTCATATTTTCCCGGTACACGTGGTTCAGTGAACAGTGTCCGGGCATTAACATTGATATTTTTTTTTTTTTTTTCACGACCTGCGTATCTCAATATAACTACTATTTTTACAAATGATTTAAATAATCTAATCAAATATAATAGTTTAAAAAAACCCTCGAATAATAGATTATTTACTCATTATTTATCCAGCGATCCACGTCGCACAAGCTTTGCTTTTTAGTGGATCACTATTTTCCATAATCGAATCTATTTTCCGCACGTCCATGAAGTATATATGTATTGTTCCTCCTAATTATTGTATATATATATAAACACATGTTGTTATATACATGTAATTTATCTCGGATATTAAATGAATCTTTTGCAAATGTTTGAACAATATCATTTCATCACATGTATACTTTGTACTAAATTTTGATTTTTGTTGATTGGAAATTTGTACTATGTTGTCTTTTTTTGTTTTCGTTGAATCGAAATAAACTATGATTGAATTGAATTGAATTAATTGAATTGAATGGTGGGGGGGGGGCAGAAAACCAAATCAAACAAGATAAAAACAAAACATGATGACACGGACATAATGACAATGTTTATTGTGTTCACACAAGAATTCCATGTTCTCTCAGCTGAAATACAAAAATTTTCGGCTCGCTCGCTGTGCTCGCTCGTCAAACTTTACATAAAAAAAGAAGGTAAGAACAAAACGTGATGATGACGCGGTAAAATGATAATGTCTATTGTGTTCACACATGTCATTTTATATAGAATCAATTGCAGGCAATATGTTTCACGGAGCAGCGGCTGCAATTTCTTTCGTTTTGAAGCTATCGCCAATTGGATCAAAAGAAGGCGCCAACGGTTTCGAACATACGGGGGGGGGGGGGGGGGCAGAAAAAATTAAGCAAGATAAGAACAAAGCGTAATGATGACGCGGAAATATACAAATTTCGGCTCACTCGCTCGTACAATTTAGAGTATTTTTTTTTAAGTCTACAGTTTGTTGATATAAATCGTTATCTATAAGGCCGTCACTATATCTTGATTAGAATTTTGAGATTTAATAAGCAAAAAATGACAAGAATTCCATGTTTTGTAAGCTGAAGTACAAAAATTTTCGGCTCGCTCGCTGCGCTCGCTCACCAAACACTCGCCAAAATTTATCCAAAAAAAAAAAAAGAGAAGAAGATAAGAACAAAACGTGACGATGACGCAGACAAAATGACAATGTCTATTGTGTTCACACATGTCATTTTATATTCAGTAGGAAAATTGTTACACGGAGCAGCGGCTGCAATTTCATTCATTCTGAAGCGATCGCCGATTGGATCAAAAGAGGACGCCAACGGATTCGAACATATGTGGGGGGGGGGCGCAAAAAAAAGAAATCAAAAAAGATAAGAACAAAACGTAATGATGATGCGGAAATATACAAATTTCGGCTCACTCGCGCGTACTAATTTAGAGTATTTTTTTAAGTCCTCAGTTTGTTGGTATAAATTTATCTATAAGGCCGTCACTATATCTTGATTAGAATTGTAAGATTTGACAAGCAAAAAATGACGAGAATTCCATGTTTTGTAAGCTGAAACATAAAAATTTTTGGCTCGCTCGCTGCGCTCGCTCGCCAAAATTTATCAAAAATCATTACATTTATATCACCCTCAAAAGACCCCTTTTAAGTGCTTGAAAAAGCATATCAAGTGGACTTTGTTTAAAGTCCCTACCGGGATGAGGTTGGGGTTGAACACTTTTTCAGAAATTAGGGGCGCAATTTTCGCGCTTGCCCCGGGCGCCGTTTTCCCTAGATATGCCACTGCTGATATGTTTTACTCTTATTGCTACTTTCACTGAATTCATAAATTTTTAGGGGTGAATTGTGAGTTTATAGATCTAGTAACAGTACTGTGTTGTATAAGATATTTCCTTAATACATTGAGTATATATTTTGTTAGTCAAAAAGGCCACTCACTGTACCTTCACCTTGCCGTTGAAACTTGATTTTGCAGTCCAAAGAATGCAGCATATCAATGAATAGCATTTCTACTCCTCTTGGCTTATAACATGTTGATGATAAATGGCAGGGGAGTGAACAGACATGATTTTCCATCCCAAGGATTTAAAGGCTACTGAGGGATGTGATGAGATAGTCTGGTGATGAAAATCTGAAATGGTCACTCCTAAATGGTGATTTTAATCTAAATGAGCCATTTGATAGGCTTGGAGTCACAGCAAAATGTAGTTGTTTTTTTTTGCTACATGAGCTACCTGTAAAGATGAAACAATATATGCAATGCAAAAAAGGTACACTTAGTTTCTACCTATTGAAGCACTGGATGTCTTTATATGAAGAAGCAATTCCAAGTAATATTCAGTGCCTCTAATTGTTTTATATGGCTAGACAAGTGAGCACAATGTACATCGCCGGACTGTGTCATTATCAAAGTCATCCTTTGTTACTGAAGTCTTTCTTTCACTGAACCATGATTCACAAGCTGATAGAAGTTACATCCTACCTGCTATTACAAATTCAAATAAAAGTATGTTCATGTTTTTAAGGTCAATTTTATCTCAAAACCATCTGAAGCAAACTTTTCTATTCTCACAAATTTTACAGCTACGCTTAGTCATGGGCCATACGTTCACCAAATGACCAGCTCCCCAAAGATTCCTGAGCAGCACCAACATCAGCACATGGCAATTTTGCGTCCTCAGTCAGTATCAAGTACACAGGCTAGAAAGGCATCCTCCATCAGCTCCCTTTCCAGTGTCAGTACACTGAGGTGTACTGGAGGCACTTTAACACCCACCAGCACCAGTGATATAGTGACAGTAGAAGGAATGTTCAACCATGGTGAGTATTGAGGGGATTTTTAGCTCACCTGAGCCGAAGGCTCAAGTGAGCTATTGCGATCGCTCTTCGTCCGTCGTGCGTCGTGCGTCGTGCATAAACTTTTACAGTTTCATCTTCTTCTTGAGAACCCCTTGACCGATTTTCACCAAACTTGGCAGGTAGCATCTCTAGGGGGATAGGATCTCAATTTGTTCAAGTGGGCACCATACCCTACCTGGGGGGCCCCAGAGGGGCCCAAACCCCCCAAAATTAAGAAATCTTAAAAAAATCTTCTTCTCTAGAACCGGAAGTGATAGAGCGAAGTTAATACTATGAATTAGTACATTGATGACTGTAGTTTCAAGTTTGTTCATGGTGGAATCATAGGTGCCCCCCTTGGGACCCAGGGGAGGGGGTTTAGAGGGGTCCTAATGGGGCCCAAATTGTACCTTTTCATCTTTTTCTTTAAAATGCCATAATGAATATTCACCAAAGTTGGGAGGTAGCATCCCTAGGGAGAAAGAATCTCATTTCCATCAAAAGGGCACCATGCCCCACTTTGGACCGAAATTGTAAATTTTCATCTTTTTGTTGAAAACCCTATCACTAATTTTCACCAAACTTGGCAGGTAGCATCCCTAGGGGGATAGAATCTCAATTCCATCAAATGGGCACTGTGCTCCACCTGGGGGCCCCAGGGGACCCCCCTCCCCCTCCTGTAAGGAATCTTTACAGATTTTCTCTAGAACTGGAAGTGATTGAGCTAAGTTAATACAATGAGTCAGTATATTGATGACTGTTGTTTCAAATTTGTTCATGGGAGAATCAGGGGTGCCCCCACCCCCTTGGAACCGGGAAACGGGATGGGATGGGGGGGGGGGGGTTCCAAATGCGGACCTAAATTTTCATCTTCTTGCTGAAAACAACATAATGGATTTTCACCAAACTTATCAAGTAGCATTACCATAGGGATAAGATCTCAAAGTGTTTGAATGGGCACCATGCTTTCCTTGGGGGCCCCAGGGGGTCCAAACCTCCTAATTTAATGAATATTAAATAAGTTTCCAATGTTCTCAGGTAAGAGTCTGCAGGAATGCGTGGAAGGTGAACTTGCGATACTCAGGTGAGCGCGTGACCCCCGAGTCTCTTGTATATTCTAGATATATTTGTTTCATTCCTAGGAGCATCAGACAATCATGACCAAGCTATTAGACTTCACAAATCAAAGTGGCAAACACAAAACCCAATGCCACAGGACTGTCGAAAAAAATTAATAAGATTTATATTTTGATGTTTGTTCTCTCATTTTTGTATTATCCTTCTGTTATTCTTTACATTGCACTTACTGTCAGAAATGCCACTACATTGATTAGGTGTTGTTTTGTATTTTGCAATGACCTCATATCAAAGGTCAAAGGATATGTACAGTTTATCTGCATGCTGTTCAATGATAGTGTTACAAAGATTCATTCCCCTCTATCACTATTTTCTGCAGTCTCTCATAATCCCCATTTACACTACATTTGTATGATTCATGTATTGATTAATCCTCATACAACATATGGCTTCATAGGATAAAGGTACAAAACAAATATTCGGGCAAAAATTAGACAAAGAAACAACAACCCAAATCAGAAATGTGTTGGCTTAGATGCCACTACATATATATGGTGTAAGTCTGTAGCAGCTGCTTGGCACTCCATGGTGATGAGCTTAAAAGTCTGTTCTACCATATCATGAGGCAGGATTCCACATGAATTTGTTTTCAGCTGGTATTACCTCCACCAAGGAGGTTATGTTTCTTACGGCATTGGTTTCTCTGTCTGTCTGTCTGTTCATGTGTCTGTCTGTCTGCTTGCAAAATAACTCACCAAGTCGTGAACGGATTAGAATGAAACTTACAGGAAAAGTTGATAATGACACAAGAAACAGATGTTTGAATTCTGGTAGTGAACTGGACCACTGTCTAGATCCAGGGTTTATTTCTTATTTTTTGAAGGATTCTTTATCATTGGTAAAAAGAAAAACTATAAATGAGGGAGTTCAAGCCGTGCATATTTGAGATGTGTGTATGCGCACTGAGTGCGCGCTCTAGGCGCAGGAGGAAGGTGAGATACGTAGACAGACTCTGAGAGGCTTGAAAGAAATCTTTATCATTGGGGAAACTTAGGCGATTTTCAGCAGGATGTGTGTATGAGTGGAAATGAGCTGCTTGGCGGAGGTCTGTGCTCTCTGAGTGCATTTCTAGTTTCAAAATGCATCCATCTGTAGGCATCTTTAAGTGTGCTTTGGTCACATTTCTGTGGCCTGCCTCAGTGATGCTTCATAATCATGGATCACATTGTAACAGAATCTGTTCAAGGATTCAGGTGGGTCCATTCAAATAACATGACCAACCCTAAGGTGGTAGGATGCAAAATTCCGCCTCACACAAATAGGCTTAGCCCTTTCTACAATATCAAAGTTTAGTGACTTCGTCTTGCCAATGTATCCAGTGTGGAGCACAGCACATGTTGATGGAACTGTTTATCAATTATCAATTCTCTGTCCACCCTTACAAAAAAAGTTGAATGGTATACCATTGAAGTTACCATTCATTTACCCTTCAGTATCTACCATTTGAAATATTCTGGTTTTGAATGGTATACCATTCAGTCTACCATTCATTTACCTTTCAGAAGTTAACCCTTCATTTACCATTCACCCTTCAATCATTTACCATTCAGATTACCATTGAAACTAATTTAAGTAATTGGAACATCTAATTTGCATACCATTCATTTACCCTTCATTTACCATTCAGAACTACCATTGAAACTGATTTAAATAATTGGAACATCTAATTTGCATACCATTCATTTACCCTTCATTTACCATTCAGAACTACCATTGAAACTAATTTAAATGAATTAAATTTGCATACCATTGACCATTTACAAAATACCTTTCAGTATACCATTCATTTACCCTTCAGAAATACCATTCAAACTGATTTTCTCTACCATTCATTTACCATTCACCATTTAGAACTACCATTCAAGGTCTACCATTCATATACCATTGAACTTACCATTCAGCATACCTTTGATATACCCTTCAGCATTCACCATTGGTCCACCCTTCATTTTACCACTGGAACTTACCATTCAACATTTTCACCTTTCACTCGGCTGTCATCATGTGTCCACCATTGACTGGTATACCATACAGATATCATTGACTTACCATTCAGCATCTTTGAAGGGTATCCCAATGGTATACCATTGGATTACCACTCACCCTCTATCACGCATCGCACTCATACAGGAGAATAGTCATATTATTTTTGTACATGGTTACTAACGATATTCATTATGCTCTAATTATTAATATCCACAAGTGCTGCTTAAAGGGATCGTACAGTTTTGGTTGAGACCTAATTTCAGGTTTCTAACATTTTTTGGTGAGATAATGAGAAACCTCTTATGAAATATGAAAGAGCGTGTAATTCTATGAGGAATTCAAGGTTTATTTGATGAAAATTGGTTTTGAAATGGCCGAGATATCCAAAAAAGAGCGATTCTAATAAAGTGTGGGACCCACACTTTATTACAATCGCTTTGTTTTACTTTGTTTTTGGATGTTTCAGTCACTCCAAACCCGATTTTCATCAAATAAACTTTGAATTCCTCTTAAAATGGTATGATCTAGGTATACTACATGTATATCATGAGTCAATGTTTTCTTGGTATCTCGCAAAAAGTAAAAAGCCCAATTCTCATCTCCACCAATACTGCACCATCCCTTTAATCACAGTTTGTGATGAAACATAATGCATACACAATTTCTAACAATGTTAAAGGTCAGTTCCAGCATAAATATGAAAAATGACAATGTTTTCATCATTTTCCTTAAATTTTCAAAATTTGGATTTTAACTAATTTGAATATTCATGATCGTTACCATTCATTTACCATCATTTACCTTTCATCTACCATTGGTCTCGTGTACATTTATACAGGGGCATATCATATAACGGATATATGTATTTATATGATACAGTCAAACCTGCCTTAGCGGCCACCTGTCTATAGCGGCCACCTGCCTCTCACGGCCACTGAAAAATCTCCTGAGAGTAAAGTCCTGCCAAAGACCCTGTGTATAGCGGCCACCTTTCTAACGTGGCCATGCAACAGCCACTAATTGTTTTCCACGGTAGATTTTAACCCGTCTATAGAGGCCACAGACCCGATGGAGCCGTATACACCATACCATATTCATAGAGACAATATGATATATGTATTTCATAAATATATAAATTATGATTATAAATGTAAGCTATTAATGTCCCACAGTAATTATAGACTGAATTGCTCAAAGAATGCCAACCTAAAAAGAGATAACAATGATTCCAAAACAGGCATTCATATCAAATGAAAATATAGTTTGCATATAAAGATATTCATTAAAAACAGTTGAGGGGGGGGGAAATAAAAACAACCACAAGAACAAAACAAATCACGAAAATCTAGAGCTCTATCTTTAGCATGTGTCATCTTCATGCATTCTAATACTAATCCAATAAAAACTAACAGAGAACCAGCGATATAAAGAACCTACAGAATAGCAGCGTGACTCTCAGCATGATTCTAGAACCTACCATTAAAGTATTTTTGACCATTAACAGATATTACTGACCAACCATTCAAATATATTTCACCATTTACTGTGGTTACCACTGATCACTCGAAACCTCCTACTGAAATAACTTTCACCATTAGAGTTACCAGTAACCACTGCAAAGCTCGTTGAAACTCCTTTCACCACTACATGATACGTGGACGCATGTCTACACTTTGTAATACTTGAAGTAAATCAATTTAGATCTTAAAACTTAGTCTTCTTTATAAGTATGTTGTTGAGACGGTTGAATGGAAATCAATCTGACTGCATTGATCAGTGAAAAAAAAAATGTTTCTTAACACTATCACACGCTTTAGTAAGGCAATAGATAACGGAAGGCGAAATTTCACAGGTAGTGAAATGATTATAGTAACAAATACCACTGGCAATGCACTGAAAGCTACCATTGAAATCCCCTTCAAATTTGAAAGTCATGACTGACCACTTGAAAACTACAAGTGTAGGCCCGACAATTCAAAAAACAGTCACCACTGACTGTTACCTCAAACCACTGATGTAAACCTTACCATTGAAGTACCCTTCACGGTTGACAATTGCCACTGACCACTGGAAACCTACCATTCAATTAATACCCTTCACCTTTGAGTTACAACTGACCAACTACCATTCAAATACCCTTCATCCATGAATTACCACTGACAACTAGAAGTCTATCATCCAAAGACCCTTCACCATAGAGTTACCACTGACCACTGGAAAACTACTATTCAAAGACCTTCACCATTCACAATTTACCTCTGACCACTAACCACTGAAAAACCCTTTGGTTAACAGTTTACCTATGACTGCTAGAAACCTACCATTCAAAAACCCTTCACCATTGACAGTTACCACTGACCACTGGAAACCTACCATTCAAATACCCTTCACCTGTGGCAGTTACCAAGACCACTGGAAACCTACCATTCAAATACCCTTCACCTTTGGCAGTTACCACTCACCACTGAAAACCTATTATTCAAATACCCTTCACCATTGGCATTTACCAAGACCACTGGAAACCTACCATTCGAATACCCTTCACCATTGACAGTTACCACTGACCACTGGAAACCTACCATTCAAATACCCTTCACCTTTGGCAGTTACCACTCACCACTGAAAACCTACCATTCAAATACCCTTCACCATTGGCAGTTACCAAGACCACTGGAAACCTACCATTCAAATACCCTTCACCTTTGACAGTTACCACTCACCACTGAAAACCTACCATTCAAATACCCTTCACCATTGGCAGTTACCAAGACCACTGGAAACCTACCATTCAAATACCCTTCACCTTTGACAGTTACCATTGACCACTGGAAACCTACCATTTAAATACCCTTCACCATTGACATTTACCACTGACCACTGGAAACCTACCATTCAATTACCCTTCATTATTGACAGTTACCACTGATAACTGGAAACATAGCATTCAAATACCCTTCACAATTGGCAGTTACCACTGACCACTGGAAACCTACCATTCAAATACCCTTCATTATTGACAGTTACCACTGCTCACTGGAAACCTAGCATTTAAATACCCTTCACTATTGACAATTACCACTGGAAACCTACCATTCAAATACCCTTCACCATTGACAATTACCACTGACCACTGGAAACCTACCATTCAAATACCCTTCACCATTGGCAGTTACCACTGACCACTGGAAACCTACCATTCAAATACCCTTCACCATTGACAATTACCACTGACCACTGGAAACCTACCATTCAAATACCCTTCACCATTGGCAGTTACCACTGACCACTGGAAACCTACCATTTAAATACCCTTCACCATTGGCAGTTACCACTGACCACTGGAAACCTACCATTCATATACCCTTCAACATTGACAGTTACAAATGTACCACTGACCACTAGTAACCTACCATTCAAATACCCTTCACCCTTGGCAGTTATCACTGACCACTGGAAACCTACCATTCAAATACCCTTCACCATTGGCAGTTACCAAGACCACTGGAAACCTACCATTCAAATACCTTCACCTTTGACAGTTACCATTGACCACTGGAAACCTACCATTTAAATACCCTTTACCATTGACATTTACCACTGACCACTGGAAACCTACCATTCAATTACCCTTCATTATTGACAGTTACCACTGATAACTGGAAACATAGCATTCAAATACCCTTCACAATTGGCAGTTACCACTGACCACTGGAAACCTACCATTCAAATACCCTTCATTATTGACAGTTACCACTGCTCACTGGAAACCTATCATTCAAATACCCTTCACTATTGACAGTTACCACTGACCACTGGAAACCTACCATTCAAATACCCTTCACCATTGACAATTATCACTGACCACTGGAAACCTACCATTCGTATACCCTTCAACATTGACAGTTACCACTGACCACTAGTAACCTACCATTCAAATATCCTTCACCATTGGCAGTTACCACTGACCACTGGAAACCTACCATTCAAATACCCTTCACTATTGACAATTACCACTGACCACTGGAAACCTACCATTCAAATACCCTTCACCATTGACAGTTACCACTGACCACTGGAAACCTACCATTCAATTACCCTTCAACATTGACAGTTACCTTTCATTACCTTTCAATTACCCTTCACCATTGACAGTTACCTTTCATTACCTTTCAATTACCCTTCACCATTGACAGTTACCTTTCATTACCATTCAATTACCATGGATGATTTTTGTAAAGGCAGATTCAGGAGGGAAGTTAGGGCCATAGCATTGTCAACTTCTATCCCTGCAAGGTGGATTATACTCTGATTGAGCACTTTTACTGCTGCTAAGGGATGAACCAGTTTTCTGGACTTTACCGTAGTATCTTTTCCAAGTGTGACAGGGTTGGGGTATTTTGGAAAGCACCGAGGAACCTTCCAAACTGCCAGATTGTAGGCTCAGGCTAGATTGTGTCGCAGGCCCCCTCCTCTGTTTAGGAATGGCTCCTCCCTTTTTACATAGATAGACTCTAAAGGCCCGAATTCATGAAGATGGTACAAATGAAACTATGGTCTAAACCATGGACAAAAACCATGGAGCGCCAAGTGTTGCACGGAATATATTTCGTTACGAAATTGGTCATTTCATCGACAAAATGACCGTTTCGTTAACGTTTTGTTAACAAAATTATCATTTCGTTAAAAAAATGTTAATTTAGTTACAAAATGTTGTTAATTTAGTTACAAAATGTTGTCATTTCGTTACAAAATGATCATTTCATCGACGAAATGATTGATTTCGTAATGAAATATTCCATGCGACACTTGGCGCTCCATGGTTTTTGTCCATGGTTTAAACCATGGTTTCATTTGTACCACCTTAGCGAATTCGGGCCTTTGAATCCCCTCTCGAACCACCGCGCCTAACAATCTAAGATTACAACCCTGACCCTGTCACGGTTCAACAGCCAACTGCCACCAAAGGTCAGTCAGCGTGATGAAGCGTCCCAGAGAGCACGTGAAACAAGTTAAGTCCAGTTGACTAGATTTACTGATATAGTTCATGATCTGCTTTACCTGGATGACTGAGAACATTCACAGACGTTATCATGAGTTGAAATAATTACAGTCATAATAACTCTTATTGCGTTAAACCTTCTACAGGAATTGAAGCATTTGAGAAAGCTGTTCGCTGCTGGCAGACAGCTCTCCATATTCAAAGTCAGTCCCTCCCAGAGACAGAGACACAGGTGAGTTATATTTCAATGTTTGATTATTATCCCTCATAGATGTAAAAAGGTCATTTGTGCACTATATGTGAATTGAGAAGTCAGAACAGGGAAGTAATATATTCTGATGTCTTATTTCCTACCCTGAAAATATAACCTGAGTGATTAGATGTTAGAACAATAAGAAGCATTTGCAAACAAAAGCCCAGGCCTCGAATTAACCGACGGCCACCGATGGCCATGGCCGTTGGTGCCCCTCTGGTTGGCCGCAATGCCTTTTTTTCCTTGATCAAAGTTACGGCCAAAAAAAATGTGCCCTTTTTCTTGTGGCCGTGGTGCCCTTTTAGAATGAAAGTTATTATTTATGACGTATAATATGCCCTTTCTCAAAGTCTACACTCTAATAAGCTTGAACAACTTTCCTGATCTCAAATATCATACCTTCAGTTCACTCGCGTCCCAATATATCTGATTCAAACTCACAGTATCTTTCCGAGATACGAGACGACGTGTACGTACATGTACGCGTACGCCCGACCGGCTTTTACCCTCCCGACTGCCTCCGCAGCGCAGCGGCCATAGAGTTACTAGCTAGGCAGCGGCGGGCCGGAGCAAGTAGTCGCAAGCCATGCTGAAAAATGCCAGGCCTGTCGGACGGCTGCGAGCATTGCCATCTCTCTCGCTCTGCATTGCATGCCCGCATGCTCAAGCAAAATGGCGCCAGAAGTGCTCCAAAGCGATCTGCGAGCGCGGCGTATGCGTTGAGAACGTACTGTATTACAGAACCTACATCGTATTGCGTATGGCCTACTGCCTAACGTCGTCTGCTGCAGAGAGATCTTATGCGTGCGTGTGCTGCTGGAGTGTAGCAGCACGGTCGATAGCATACAGCTCTATGGGGCATTCACATCACGTATAAACACCCAACATGCCCTTTCCAGTGTGGCCTTGGTGCCCCTCTGACTGACCTAAGTGCCCTTTAATGGCGGGCCTCTTGGAAAAAGTGCCCTTTTCTAAATGGCCTTGCCCTCCAAAATCCTATTTCGAGGCCTGAAAACCATTTAAAAGACACGTAGGAAGGGCACAACATGCAACTTGTATCTACACAGGAATATTCGAACGTTTGAGATAGGCAATATATACAGTAACATGCCACTGCTTTAGTTGACTGAGTAGGTTGTTCAAGACATCTGGTCTGTAATGTCTGATTTATTTCTGGGCTAAAACAGGTTTGGAGTTTACAGGGTGATAGTGTGTCGAACAGCGAGTTTGATATGTGTGGACATTGAGTTTAGGATAAAGCGAAACATATTATGGAAAAATGGGAGAAATTGATTTGTTGTGTACTTGTACATGAATATACATGTTTGTAGAATGTGAATGTCTTGAAGCTTCAGGGTATTAAGCAATGAAATAAAGGCTCTGTATGAGATAGATTTGTAGAATTAGTAATGTCATTTATGTAAAAATTTTATCACATGAAATTATATACCCTTTTGTTAAAAAATGTATGTCCATGAACTAAAATTGCTGTTCCATTCAAGAAGGGAAATTATTCCCTGTCTAATTAAAATGTTGAAATGAAAGTTGCTGCAAGCTTTGTCACCCTTATATGATGCAAAGAAACTGATTGGCTGGTCCAGTGTAGAACATAGGATATTGTACACTGTTGTGTGCCAGTGGTTAAACCTAAAATGAAGTTCTCACAACATTCATTATAGGACCTACAGCGCAATATTGTATAAAAACGTAGACATAGTGATAGACATGCCAAAAATCTGATAGGTGATAGGAGCTATGGAGACTTCTTTCTGATACACTGGGATATGTTTGACTTTCAAACAGGAAGCTAGCAGCACCACTCTGACCAGCCAGCTAGAGAAGCTTGTGGATGCAGCCAGTGGCCTGCAGCAGGAGATTGATAGTACAGCTCTAAAGTTGTCTACCTGTAATTGTGGGGATGGAACACTGGACATCAGCCATGGCAGCATCTCCTCCAGAGAGAGGGGTACATCTCTTTCCTACAGCTTGAAGAGTGGGAGCATCTCAGACTCAGACTCTTTTGTGTCTGCAGCAGAGGTAGGGACTTGTGTGTAGTGGGACTTTTGTACTTTCAATGCTGATCTGGTATTGAGCTGATAAAAGAAATTCTCTTTATCTGAGTTATACTGTAAAACACAGTATTTTCGCGGCATTAAATTTTCGAGAGTTGCCTCTAACATTCAGTGCATATAGACCGATTCGGGTTTGTTGAGGGCAGCAGACAATTTGTGGCACTGGGCGCAGCCATAAGCTCATTTTGCGGTGTCCCGGCCGACCCCCCTCCTCTCCCCCCACCCCATGGGCAACATGTTTATCGCGCACTTGTAACAAAGGTTCGCGCACTGAGCAAGCATTCGCGCACTCAGTACGAGACGCCCATTGGCTAAAACAACCATGCATCAGCTTTTCATTCCCTGCGCGTGAGAGGGGTGGGGAGAGGGGGGGGGGGGGTCGGCTGAGACACCGCAGTAATGGCGCTGCCCATGCCAAAAATACACATAGCGCGTCGCAGAATCGGTCTATAGTGTAAACAAGAACTTTCATGTACATTTTAATAACTTGGCTCTCGTGAAATTCACAAAATCAAAATGTACACAAACATTCCTTGTTTTACACTATTTTGATGCATTTTCTGCACTTAGTGCAAATGTGGAAGTTTTCACATATTTTGTGCCACTTTTGGCTAGTGCAAATTCCAAAACCCATGAAAATATTTTCACAATTCTCTCTGCACATTTTGAATGGGTTGACAATTGTGCAGCGCAAATTTAAAAACCTGCGTACACATTTTTTTTGAGCTGCTCAGCACAAAAAAATTAATTGCACAAAAATATTAATGGTTATAGCATGTGAGTATGCTTTTCCTTAGGTATGGTTTAGGGTATCTAATAAGAGATTTTTATTTCACGTTAGTGAGAACAGTTGATGTTTCAGTGCTTTAGTATGGACTAATCACCTGAAGCTGAACATATGGCATACTGTCAAATAGGAAATTTGTGCACATTTTACATAACATGAAGCTTTTGTGAAGTTTTGACTTGTTACATGTGATATTAATTTATATCATGATTTTTGTAGGTCTATTGCAGGGATATAACTGGTATGTGATTTGTGGTTTTCTTCACATTGGCTAGTCCTGTAGCCTGAGTGAATTTATTGTTGCATAATGCAGACCAGTTACCTTTTTACCATAATGTGTGCTGCCAACACCCATTGCTACCATAGTAGGGGTGAGCTGTGGGTTGTGATATTAAGACATGTGAAATTCATCTTACCAGGCTGAGCGAGAAAAATTACCCTTGCAAAAAAAAAATACTAGTGCAAAAATTTTCACTTTAACATCATGTGTCCTCGTACCTTCCTCCTCCGTATAAGTTAGTAAATACAGTGATTAAATGAATGGATCTAAATGTTCAGAATGTTTGTCCTTTTTCCTTGCCCTCACTAGCTTGAAGAGCTGTCATCTATTGCAAGTGGCATAGATTTCTTCTCTGGTGATGAGAGCTCCCAAGACCTGTATGAGAGAGCACTAAAAGTTGTAAGAGAAGGTGGCGTCCAGGCAAGAAGGCTTAGGTACGTTGTTATGCAACTTTTGCTCTGTTATACTAACTTGTGATAGCACTTCAATTAGTCACAAATAAAGGTTGAATGATAATTCACTTTAAGTAGTCACCAATGCACAATTCTCCAATTTTTTGACTTATGAATAAGCATATTTGACATGTCAAATCATGTCAATCATTTTATCCCTCAAAACTCACATCTATCACTCATGATTGCCTACCGTAAATGTGTGAGTATGTTCTTGTAATCTTTCTGCACAGTGTGAGAATAAAAATGGACGCTTGAATGTTTGGCTGTAAAATTGTTATATTTAGCACTGGCACTGCATGTAAATATTTCATTTTTACTTCTACACATGCACAAGTTCAATTGTATGATTAGGGTAGTAACAGAAAGGCTTTTAGACAAATGATTGGTTTAGGTTTGGTAAATAGTATAATAGCCTTAACCCTATTCTAACTGGGCTATTTGAGACCAAGGTTTTACTGGGGGGGGGGGGTCAATTTGACCCCCCCCTTCAGATCTTGGCCGCCGATCACGCGATTGCCGCAAAATTTTGCCTGAACATAGAGCCGGATGTCAACTACAAGATTACATGGTCATACAAAAGAAAAATTTTGATTTTCTATTTTTAGTAAATTAATTATGCAAATGTACGCATTAAATCATATTTTCACTTATAACTCCATTAAAAAGACTGAATGATTGCTAAATTTTTGTGTAAGAGTTCCTCGAGACACTTTGAACAATTTTCTTGTAAAAAAATAGCACAATCAAAATCAGTTTCTTTTGTTTTTTTATTGCTTTGTTAATTTCTTATGTATTTTGCTGTTTTTTTGACCTTTTGTTTTCTATTGTTTTTTGGCCAAAATTTGTTACAGGCACTTTTTCAAGCTTATCTACATTAAAATTGATTAATTTCAATGGATAAAAGTTGAAATAATCTAATTTATATCAATTTAACAAAAAAAAAACACACAATTTGCATTGGATTTGCACACGATATCATGAATTTGAGCCATTTTCGGGTTGACATGCATACGCAAAACATTACGTAACTTCAGAATGGTGTACCCGGACATCGCAAATTTGGTCTCAAAATATGCGGGAGACTTCAAAGAAAAAAGTCATGAAACGACGTGTCAAAATCCTTGCGCGTTGCGGAATCGCGGTGCAAAATGTCGAGGGGGGTCAAATTGACCCCCCCCCCCCCAGTAAGAATAGCGTTAATAGTCAAACAGATTAAGGATCAGTGATAAATGAAACTATTCTGCCATTAGTAGGCAATGTCAGATATTGATCAAGTTCATATTTTTTTAATGTGACATGCTGTGGGAAATGATTTTTTTTTTCCAGGTTGTGTCATTGGTTGTGATGCCTTAAAACTTGTTGTGACATTACTTGCTGCCTCACACCACTTTCTTGCCTTTTCCACAAAGTGTCACAAAATGCATTATTTTGGGGGTTGTCGTCTGTCCGTTTCTTCAACTTCACCACTGAAGCCCAAATAGCATCTAAACTTTATGCCTGATAGAAGCCTGTCAGGTACCCTAACAAATTATGACATATTACTTAAATTTGTAAAAATTTCTTCACATAATATGAGAATATAAAGTTCTTTGTTTATCTGTCTGTGTTGTTTTTTTTTTTTTTTTTTTTTTGGGGGGGGGGAAAGCTGTACTAACTGCTAGATCTTTTGCTCAAAAGACTTTATGTGGGGGGAAATTCTGTGATTTAGCACTTTTCTTTTGGATTCTCACTGCCAGTAACAAGGTATATAAATACCATATTCCAGCACTTTTAATCCCTTGTGTTATTGCTAGGGTTTTTATTTAGCTTACATCAGCCAGGAGTTCAATTGAGCTTTTGCAATTATTTTCTGTGTGTTGTTCACTGTGCATCTCTTGTATTAAAATTTGTAGATTTTTTCCTTCTTCTGCAAAACTCATTGATAGATTTTAACCACAGTAGGCAACTATCATTCTCAGGAGTATGGAATATAAGGTTGTTCAAATGGTTCAAATGACTCCCATAGCAAGGCCCAAAAGCCTCAGGCGTAATATTTCAAAAATCTTCTGGCCCATTCTATATCAGCAGGTTGAACAATTAACATAGATTGTTTGTTAAAATCACTTAGAGGTAAATAATTTACGTTGTTCATAGCAGCGGCAGTATTAGCCTGTGTGGGCATCAACAAGAGGTAACAATTTAAGTTTGGGCAATATTATCAAAATTTAAATTTTCCTTCTGTTCTTCATTATGCATAATCAGATTTTTGACAGGTCTTTTTTCATAGCAGGGATTGTTCTCAGGGGCATGTTTACACAAAGTTGTTCACATTCCACAAATGGCCCCACTAGGGACCCAGGGAAAGGTCTCTAGAGCCAAAATTTGTTACTGGATGCAAAGTAGTACAGCAAAGTTGTACTATATTCAGATACAACTAAAGTTCACTAAAGATGCATGAGCTGAATATCATTGTGCTCCATACCAGGCTGTAGTGAAGCACTGATACTATACACAGCAAAAGTTATGCTTCATTGAATTTGTTTCTCAAGCAACACAGTTCATATTGACAATCCCCCTCCCCCCCCCCAAAAAAAAAAAAATAATAATAATAATAATGATAATCTACCATTGGAATCAATGTAGCATGTGATATAAGGGCACACAGGCCATCACAGTAGCATTATAGCAGTCAAGTGGGTGCTCTATTTCTAGTTTTATACAGTTTGCAAACATTCATTTTCCCGCTGTTTTGTATTCTCCTTGCTGTAGAACCAAAGTGCTCCTATGCTCCAGTGATGAAGACTTTCTTGCCAAACTCCACTGCATACGTCAAGCCACCATCATTCTCTTCCAAGACAAAGCAGTCCAGGACTTCTTCACCAACATGGGCTTGCAACTGACTGCAGACCTATTATGGCATGCCAACTATGTATGACATTATTTTCTTTGATTATTTTAAACCTGTACTACAAAATTGTGCTTGGAGCAGAAGATTTTTAAGGCTGTCCTTGGTCATCTTTATACCTGTTGGTTCGAATGTATTTTCTTTTTAACACGTTAGTTTATGAAAGAACTAAGATAGCCTTGTGATGTGTGTGTTTATCGTCATGCAATGACAACAAGATAGAAATAGATTTTGTGTTTTTTGGAAAGACCTCAGTCTCCATATGAGATTAAACACTTCACATACAGGGGCCACAGAACTTGGGGGGGGGGGGGAGGGGGGAGGGGGATGGCTTGGGGCTACAGAGCCAACGCAGCCCCCTTCCTTCCTGCAGCCCCCCACCCCCTTAAAAAATATTCAGTGGCCCCTGCCATAGTAATGTGAGTAGCATTCAGTGAGTAGAGTTTTGACTTTAATGAATGTCTGAAAAATGACTTTAAAGAAATTGAGCTTGACCTTGGTATGTCCTATGAAAATTGATGTGATTATGCCAAAATCTAAGATCATCTTTCTAGTATACATATATGGATACACACATACATACTTACATACATACAAATATTCATACTAGGCTACATCAAGATTATCATACAGGTGTTAAATTAAAAAGACTAATCCCAGGCATCACTTGGTGGTGTAAAGCATATTCATTGATGAACCTGATTAATGTCTTGTGCTACTTAAGCAAGAAAAAAAAAAGAAAAAAATAGTGTGTGACCTTACTAGGAAACTTCGACAGTCAAGCAACATTAGTTCAGAGTACAAGTGACAGATGATGTAAGACCAACATCTTGCAATGATGCAGTGAACTTGATGTTCAGTAGACTTACCTTGGTTCTATTTAACAAACTTGATGTTAATTAGACTTACATTGTACCATGGTTGTCAGAGGCTGCTCTCTTCATTCATTTTCATCTGAGCTGGTAACAAATGAGATTATTTTTAACATTGTCCCTAATTGATGCCATAGATATCTGACATTCCCTGAAATTAAGAAAGCAATATGTCATGCGTATCAAATATTCCTGTATGTATTCCAGGACACTGAAGGTTTCATCAAGGCATATGATGCCATGATTGCATATGTCAAAGATGCAGACAACTGGAAGGACATAGAAGAAGAACTACAGGGGAGAAAGGTATTTGAATATTTCAGCTATCACAACAGTTTACCTTTACTTTAATGCCCGAGATTCTGGAACAATGCTGTTGTCTCAGCAGTGTTGGGCTTTCGTTTCTTGCTCATCTGGTCTAGTTCTTCCATTCTTTTCCTTTCCTTTCCTTACGTTGCCCTATCTTTGTCTGTCTGAGGTGACGTAAATCATTTCCAGGGAAGTGGAAGTGTGGACTAGGGCCCATTTCATAAAGCTTTCTCCACCTGTGTAACACACATTAGTCATAGTTACTGTAGCAACAACTGTGATACTTGCTGTCGATTTGTTGTCTCTTGGCTGCCAATATAGTGATTGCAGTCACTACAACTTTACTTTTATCAAACCTGTATGAAATGGCCCCCTTGTCAGTGTTAAGCGACTTGATGCTCTATCCTTGCCCAGATTAATTGGATCTCTTGTGTGCCAACAAACTATCACAAAGCTGATTAAAATATAAAGAAAATGTATATGTAAAAGGAGGGCTGTTCTCATTCATTACAGTGAAAAATGTACAATATATCATCAGCTTGATCCACAACTACCTGGTCCTGGTACAATGTGCAATGTGACTGTGCTATGCACAACTATGCAATGTCCCACAGATGTTTTAACCACCTTGTGGTGGCAGGATTGGGGCTTGTGAGGTCCAAGTTGTTGGCCCACCCCCCCCCCCCCCCCCCCCCCCCCCGAAGTTTCGCGTGATGCTCTCACCGCGACATTTTATGACTTTTTTCTTTCAAGTATCGCGCAACTTTTGAGACCAAATTTGTCGGTCCTGGGCATACCATTTTGAAGCCACGCCCTTTTGAAAAAAAATTTTTGACCCAAAAATTGCTCAAAAAAAACATGATTTTGTGTACAAATCCAATGTAAATTGACTATAATGTGTTTTTGCAATTGATTTATATAAAAATAAATATTTTTACTTTCAATTGCTGATAATGATTTAGTTTAGCCTGATTATGCTTTAAAAAGTTTCCGCGACAAGTTTTGACAAAAAACCAAAAAAAAAGTAAAAAAACAAAGAAATACATAAGAAATTCAATAAACAATAAAATACATAAGAAAAAATTATGAAGCCAAATTTTTGCTTCAATATTATTGTTGTGGATATTGAAAAGAATATGTTCACCAAAAATTAGAAGTCCTTGAGCTTTATTTTTTGATTTATAGGCAAAAAAATTATTTTTGCTTAAATTAGCATAAATTAATATAAAATACATCAATTAAAATTTGAAAAATCTAACTATACAGTCTTGTAGATTACATTGGCCTCTACCTTAGTGCAAATTTTCGCGAGGACAGCGCTATCCACAACCGAGATCTGAAGGGGGGCCAAAAAAGCCCCCCCCCCCCCCCCCTTCCCGGTGGTTTCAAGTCCCTCAAAAAAACCCGGTGGGATTAGGGTTAAAAAACATTGTTCTCATTTGCCTACAAAACTTATTTTTTGCTCCAAAATGTACAGAAATGCATTGAAACTGTGTGGAATAATGCTGTTGTACACGATCACTTTTGGGTAATGATGAAAATGTTAAATATTTGCCAAAAATGTTTGCTGGAAGTACAACAGTCACTCCTAATCCTGGTTGCTACCTTTTTTTTTTAATGATTGATTATCAAAAATCAACAGATCGGGCGACAGCAGTACTCACCGATCTTCCACACTAAAGTTAATGGCATGGAGCTTGTTGGAAAATATGAATGCTAGGGTACGATTGATCATCCCATGCAGTGGTGGATCCAGAGGGGGCCGCAACCGGCGCATGCCCTCCCCCCCCCCCCCTTTATTTTTGGTTAAAAACAAAGGAAATAAAAATAAAAAAATAAAATGAAACCCGGAAGTGGCTCCAGAAATATTAGTTGCCAACCCCCCCCCCCCCCCATCCCCCCCCCCCCCCTATTTTACAGAATTCCTGGATCCGCCCCTGACATGACATTTTACCTACCCGCCATGCTCAGTGGGGAGGGCTCTTCTGGAATAAAAGTTCTGTACTACGATCAAACTATTTTACACTTTTGATCTCGAAATACTGCAAAACATCTGGCATTTTAGACCCACATATTTATTCACACTTATTGTAGTAAAAGATGTATTATCATGTCTAGTTTTCACCTCAAATGTATTATGATGTAAAAAGTTGTAAGTATGTTCATGTTTCATGTATTTTTAAACTAGAGCTATTCATTGACCTGTACTTATTACTGTACCTTTTCAGAACCTTTGTATTAGCATTCATGCTATTTTGTGGTATCTTTTATCCTGTATGCACGCATGGAATGATATGTGTCTTTTGTTATGAATTAATCCATGTAAACATGTGAACAGTAGTAGTAGTAGTAGTAGTAATAATAATAATGATAATAATAATAATAATAATAATGAAATTATTGTTATTATTATTATTATTATTATTAGAAGAAGAAGAAGAGGAATAGAGAGACTCTTATAAAGCACCCATTCTACCTAAAAAAGATACCAGTACTCATAATTAGAAAAATAAACTTCAAACTATAAACTTTAAACTTCAAGCTTCAACAAGTAATACAATGGACTATAAATACAGGGTGGCCCAGAAAGAACAGAACACTTAAGATCTTTAATTTCAGCAATATCGTTGCAAATATGTCATTATTTTGCATACTATTGGAAAGGCCATTCTTTTTCCAATAGAATGACACCAAATTCTTTAATTTTGGTTGATGCGTTATGATTTCAGGACCATTTTTGTCAACCCTTGCAATTTTCAAAATGTGATCATTTTGCACTCTCAGAGATACCGAAACCAGCGAGAATTCAGCTTGCCATAGAACCAGTAGTGTTCACAATGTGTGGAATGTGGGGCGGAAGGTGATTGTTATTGTCCGTTATCATTGTGAATAATGTGAATGTCATTGTGCATATCATTGTGAATGCTACTGGTTCTATGGCAAGCCGAATTCTCGCTGGTTTCGGCATCTCTGAGAGTGCAAAATGATCTTTCTGGGCCACCCTGTATAGTGTTATAAATATAAATATAAAATGATCAACATAATGAAATGTCCTCCATAATGTAGCAGTTTATACGTCAAATATTGCACATGGATACAACAAAATTTTGCAGAAGGATGCAGTCATATAGAGAGATATCCCGTGATGCAGTCTAATATCTATGATGGAAGATTGATGCTTTTCATGTGCTCTCTTGCCCTGTGAGCTTGCTATAATGTTTGCTTGTGGAAACCTGAAATCTTTGCCTCTTGTTATTGCTCTTTTAGTATTTCAATGGGCATAAAGGGTACATCAAAATAAAATTGGTGGTAATTACGGATGTGACTGCTCCTTGAAGATTTCCTACATTTTCTGTAAATATTGGAATATAGATCAAGCTTTCCAATTCTTGTTGCCTTATCTCTTTTTATCAATTCATTCCTGCTAATAGACAAATACCTTCAATAAATATTTAAATTCATATATTCCTTTTAAGATACAGTGTTCATAAATACTCAATTCCAACTTGTTTTCTTGCTCTTCTTTACCCTAGGTCAGATTTCTGTCCTTCTATGACATCGTTCTGGACTTCTTCTTGCTAGATGCCTTCGATGATCTGGAAAACCCACCATCCTCTATCATATCTGTCATTCAAAACAGATGGTTGTCTAGTAGTGTCAAAGAAACTGTGAGCATCTAACTTCCTGGAAATGTAAAAAGGGTCATTTCACAGTGCACAATGGTTATGTAGCAAGACAAAATAATGATTGAGCTTAACTCAGAACTTAACTCAGGCTTGGCATGTGTATGCATCAATTCTGCATAGAATCATTTCATAGCAAAATAGCATAGATGTACTGTAGCTCATGATTTTCCCCCAACAGACAATGTCTTGACCTGTGAGCTTTGATCACTGTCATTCTACATCTATGCAGCCAAATGATTATTTTTATTGTATAGCAATATGGTATTACCACTGGACGTTACTAATTGTAGTCATGACTGAGAATTGCCTATTATTGTTTTTGTTTTCCAAAGTGAAATGCCTGATTTTGAAGGAAAAAAGTTGATACACAGTGATAATCATGATGATGGTGATGATGCTACTTGCTCATGACCTGCACACAACATGATGATGGTGATGATGCTACTTGCTCATGACCTGCACACAAAAATTGACTGCTTTGATTTTAGCTGATCACAGATGATATAAAAACAGAAAAACTAGATTAAAAAATGGTTGATGAATATGTGGTAGGATTCTTTACAGTACATGAAAATGTCTGTATCTTTACATCTGTAGATATGAATGGAGTTAACTGTTAAAGCATGTGATGTGTTAAGGTTTGGCAGATTTTTTCTTTTCTTTTCATACATTGATGTCCAATTTTATATGCATAATGGAAATGATCTACCTTTGAGTACTGTATCCATGGTGTTTTTGTTAGTGTTGAATTTCTTTGCCAACTCTACAAGTCCACTAATATTTGTTGAATTAACAGCTCATGAAAACACTAGCTTTTGCACCTCCAATGCATTGTACACTGTATATTGTCACCAATGTAGAGACAATTCTAACTTTTCTTCTAAAAAGAAAAAATACTTACATTGTATTTATCATTTTGTCACTGTGGTTCTCAATCACGAATACATCCACTTGCAAAATTGTCTTGCAAGTCTCAATTTGCAAAATATTTCTCTTGCAAAATATGTCATGTGCTGTACTATTGGTGGCTATGTTACGTGTGTATACCTTTGACACTATGCTTTTAAGCATTGTTCAAAACAAGGTTAAGTTCTACATCACCCAGTATTTTTAAAGCTAATTGATTGATTCCAATCACTTATGGCAATATGTGTTGTGCACTATATTTGTAAATAGAATACATGATCTTGCACTTATTTCCATTAGAAGGAACATGATTTGGGTTTGCACATGAAAATATAGTATTGAACAAAGACACTTATGTTATAATGAAAATTATATGACACATGCATTATTATTGTGTCTCTTGTCTGTTGAAATTTGCTAATTGTGATTAAACCTTTGTTGCAGGCCCTTGCTACAGCTGTGTGGTCAGTGCTTGCAGCCAAGACAAGAATGTTACAGGTAAGTTGGGATTTTTGCTTTGCTCATTCCAATTGTCAAACTGCAAGAATGCAGTAAAGAACTCTCTTTTCTATCTACAGTAGCAAACCTTGTTGTCTTTCAAATTGTCATGTAATGTTCAAAATGTTTGAGACTTGCAATTTGCCCTTACAATTTTATAGCACATCAGAAGAAGTACAGATATGAAGAACTGTCATTAACAGTTAACATGCCATGTCCCCATTCGAAGTATAATACCAACTAATTATCAAGTGCCTTGTTCCTCAATTGTTTCATACTATTAGGAATATTCACTCAATGCAAGCGTGCACATAATGTTTCCTCTATTCATGAATTATAACAATGTTACTGAGTGAAAGAACTAGAGCTTTTAAATGATTTACAACAATTTTGTGAGGTAACCCGTAACAAGTACATGGACACCTGTTCAAAGCAAACACACATTGTTCACAAAGTGTATTTCATGAACTTCATGAAACTCAATGACGACAAGACTGAGTGCCTCATCTTTTCTTCTCCACAAATGAGAAACAAGATTGTCTCCATGGATTTTCAGGTCGGCGATGTGTCTGTCTCTCCTGCAAATAGTGTCAGTAACCTTGGGGTCTACTTTGACCAGTCTATGAGGATGGATAGGCATGTTTCGCAGGTATGCCAGACTGCTTACTTCCAGCTTCGTAACATCGCAGCTATTAGACCTCTGCTTACAAGGACGGCAGCAGAAAGCATCATCCATTCACTCGTAACATCAAGACTGGATTTTTGTAACAGTCTTCTAGCTGGTCTTCCGTCTGCAACCTTGAGCAGACTTCAAGCAGTACAGAATGCAGCAGCACGCTTGCTCACCGGGCTGAGGAAGTATGATCACATCTCCCCTGTCCTGGCTGAGCTGCATGGGCTTCCCATCAAGAACAGAATTGATTTCAAGATCTTACTGCTCACTTTTAAGGCCATTCATGGTCTGGCCCCAGGATACCTTTCTTCCCTAATCGAGCAACGGCAGCCTCGCCCTGGCCTTCGTACATCTGGCCTTATTCTCCAGGTGCCCATCACACATTTCAAGGGATACGGAGACCCGGCATTTTCCTCTATCGCTCCTCGCCTATGGAACTCCCTCCCATCTTTTCTCAGTGAAATTGACAAACTGGATCACTTCAAAGCCTCACTCAAAACTCGCATTTTTCACCTGGGATTCAATTACTAATTGTCTTGGAGGAGTCTGCGCCTTTGAATGTTTCTATAACAGATATATGACACCATACAAATGCTGTGGATCATCATCATCATCATTTATTTGAGTGTACATGTTTTCGCAGAATAGTACAGTGTTCAACCATTCCTTATTTTATATTTATACCCCCACCCACACTTAGTGTGTATAGGGGTATATAGGAATCAGTTGATATAACTTTATTTCCTAAATTTGATTTGTACCTTTTGATTTGTACCTTGTACCTTGTACCTTGTACCTTGTAGTAGTTATCCCCGAAGACCTCCGCAAGGAAGGGTAACTCAGGGCTGACGAGAGTGGTAGCACAAGTTTATTTTGCTTTGTTAGAGCTTTGATTTTTGAGTTTGGTTTTGAAGACTTCTGTACTCTTGGATAATAATTGTGTCTTTTGGGAGGTCGTTCCAGAGGGAAATTACATGTGGGAAGAATGAGTTTGCTAGCTGGCTTGTGGAGATGAAGGTCGATACGGCGTCGTACTGCTTGTCGTGTGTCCGCCATAGCCTGGTTACTTTCTTTGAGGCGTATTTGTGGAGATCTAGGTCAAGTTCACCATGGACGAGCTTGTAAAAGCTGATGAGGCGTAGACGTTGTCTTCTGTCCTCCAGGGGAATCCAGCCAAGTGTGTTCATCATATTAGTGACACTAGACTCTCTAGAGAAGTTCCCTGTTATGAATCGGGCTGCACGCCTCTGTACCATTCCAAGTGATTTGGTGTTCTTGGCGGTGCCGGGGTGCCATGCTATGGATGCATACTCAAGATGGGGTCTTACTATAGTGTGGTAGAGTCGTTCTTTAACTGTTTTAGAGCAGTGGTGGAAGTTCCTTTTTTATGAAGTTTAAGGCCCTTGTACCCTTATTGATGGAGTTTTGAGTCTGTTTATCCCATTTCAGGTTGTTTTCTATGTAGATCCCTAGGTACTGGTGACTGTCGACTTCTTGGAGGCGTTCGCCAAGGAGAGTTTACTTGGTATGCCCTGGGTCGTGTTTTCTAGAGATTCTCATAACGGAGCATTTCGTTGCATTAAATTTTATTCCCCATGTGTTTGCCCATGTGACTAGATTGTCAAGATCTTCTTGCAAGGATTTTTCTTCTGAGGGGTTAGATATTGTACGGTAAACTTGCAGTCATCTGCGAACAACCTCACTGTGCTGTTGGCTGCTTCTGGGAGGTCGTTGATGTACAAGATGAACAAGTGGGGGCCGAGCACAGTGCCTTGTGGTATACCGCTCAGTACTGGCTTCCAGTCAGATGTTTTACCGTTGACGACTGTTCTTTGGTGACGGCATGTCAGGAAGGATTTTATCCAGGCAAGGTTCTTGTTGCAGATACCATACATATGAAGCTTCTGTAGTAGCTTCTGATGTGGAACGACATCAAAAGCTTTACTGAAGTCGAGGACGGCAATGTCACATGTATCTTTGTTGTTGTAGTTTGAGGCAAGATCATGGATAGTAGCTACCAGTTGGGTTTCGCATGATCTACTCGGTCTGAAGGCACGCTGGTAATCAGTGATGATTGAGTTTGTGGAAAGATATATTTCCTTTCCTTATTTTTGTTTTATGATTCATGTAAAATCAGGTTTTAGATAAATTAAAGTTATTTGCTTAAAGTCGGACGATCGTCATCCCTAATGGTACGTGAACTCCGAACGACCGAAGTTTGTGCATGCAATTGCGCAATGCCAGACTGGGTGCTATATCCATAAACGTGTGGGGCAATGCTGCCACTGAGACACGTGTGTGTGTGTGCCTGTGTGTGTACGCATCATACACAAACATTGTGACCGCGAGCTGCGGTGATTGGAGGAGAGAGGCCAGAAGACGTGTGGCTCTTTTGGCCTCTCTTCATGGGCATGCGCACTGAGAGTGTGCGTCCATTCGGAAGCTCTCGTGGCTCGCTCGGACAGCCATTTTGGGTCAGAAGATTTGTAGCACAGAACTCTTGTAGTCTAGAGTGTTGTTCACTGACCCATTGAGTCAGCGCTATTCTCATTCGGTGTCTCTACATTTGATACAGAATGGGGGAGGCAGCGTGTTGGGTTCGTCTCAGTGCCGCACAAACCACTCGCCACGATTGTATGTCTTTAATTTATTTATCGAAACAGTGAATGTATTTCATCATCAACAATAGCAGTTTAATGTCAGAAATTTTGATTTGATACCCAATATGTTTTGGGGACAATGTTTGTTTATGTGAAAGAGTGTGTCTTTTTTTTTATTTGTATACAGAATCCCACTGGTTTCTTGGCTAAGATGTATGCCATATCACATCATATGACACCAGCCCTTGCTTGGGGATTCATGGGTACAAACGAGGAGCTGAAGGAGATGATGATGTATTTCAAGGTTTGTCTTGAGTGTGGTTTGTTACTTTTGAACAATGTTTTCTTTAATTCTATTTAAATGGCTGTACACTTCCATTCCCCCTTGTCTACTTTTTGTCTAGCCCACCGGAGGTGTGGGGAGACTAAGGGATCGCCTGCGGCGTCTGTCCGTCCGTCCATCCGTCGTCTGTCCGTAATGCTACAAAAACGTGAATAACTCTCTACTGAGGATTTCAATTTCAATCAAACTTGGAGGGAAGAGTGGTTATACAAAGTTACACATTTTACCAAACATGAAGGGCACCTCAAGGTCAAAGGTCACAGGCAGATGTCAATGAACTTTAGGGCCCAATATTAAGTTTTTAGGGGGTGTTTCGTTTATGGCTCGTAACTTTTGATGTATCTGTCTGTTTGATCAAATTTAGATGGTAGATGTCCCTTGGGAAGTTGAAGGTCACCACAAGGTCAAAGGTCACAGACAGGGGTCAACAAACTTTTAGGACCAAATGTTGTTTTTATGGCGCGTTTTGATTATGGCTCATAACTTTTGATCCCTTTGTCCGTTTGTGACCAAACTTCTATGGTAGATGTCCCTTGGGGAGGTGAAGGTCATCACAAGGTCAAAGGTCACATACAGGGGTCAATGAACTTTTAGGGCCCAATGTTAAGTTTTTATGGTGCATTTTGATTATGGCTCATAACTTTTGATCCCTATGTCCATTTGTGACCAAACTTGAACTGTAGATGTCCCTTGGGGAATTAAAGGTCATCACAAGGTCAAAGGTCACAGAAAGGGGTCAACAAATTTTAAGGGCCCATTGTTAAGTTTTTATGGCGCGTTTCGATTATGGTTCATAACTTTTGATCCCTTTGTCCGTTTGTGATCAAACTTGGATGGTAAATGTCCCTTGGGGAGTTGAAGGTCACCACAAGGTCAAAGGTCATAGGCGGGTCAATGAACTTCTGGGAGTTAGAAAAATATTAATTTCTTGTACGCGAATGGGCGAGACACAATTTGGCACTTGCATTGTGTAAGTATGCAAATTCATATTATTTTAAAGTACTTACAGTGTACTGCCCATTGTGCCTCCTGGCATGTAGGGTAGCAATGAAGGTCCTCCACTCTGGATGGGTTTTAGCCTTTTCTGGACACCTTTTCATGTCTGGCTCACAGATTCCATTTCCTCTACTGTGCAAGGCCAGGTGGTCTGGGGTCATCTTCTCTTTCTTCTGCCTTCAGGTTTCCAGTTGAGGGTTACTCTTTGGATGCTGTCTTACTCGCTTCTCAGGACACATCCAGTTCAGTTCCACTGTCACTTTATTATGATCTTATCCATGCAGTGTTGTTGTCATCTTGTTGATTATGTTAGATCTTCATTTGATATCATCCTATCATCTTGATCAACATGCACTGGTCTGTCATACCCAATATTTCTAGACATAAAGTTGATTTGCACTAAACAAATGAAATGTACAATGTATGAGGAAAGATGCAACAATGATAAAGATATATTTCCTGAGCATCAGCTAAAAAGAGAATGAAACTGAAATTAGATGGCATTACAAAATGCCAGCTGCCAATCTACAAATTAAATCTATAATTGTGGAGTACTTTGGAGGTTTCCATTTAAGACAGACAATGTTTACTTTTATATAATTGATCTCTTTCAGAACCAAGTCTTGCAGTTCTGCCGTGATATCTTTTCATTCAAGCGCTGCCGCTACTCGTCCATCCTTGAACTCTCTGAGGATATTCACTTGCTGGCAAGGGAGTATGGTAGCATCATAAACCACAAGCTGAATGCCACTGATACCCTGCCAACAGCAGCAGTTGCTTTATGAGTCATTGCTCGATTGAGTCCATCTGTGAGATGCACAACTAAATTTTCCCTATGCAGTGCAATCAAAGTCATGTGTAACTTTCTGACTAAACCTTGCTTTGTTTTGCCCTCCTAAGTGTGGAACACTGCATCAAGAGCTAGATAGCCTTCTTGATTCTGGATTGCATGATTTAGACAAAAGTGGAGGATTAATGATGATATGTACAGTATACAGGTGAAACCTGATAATGGAGATGTTAAGGACTATGAGATTTATCTGTTTATTGATAAGATCTTGCTAAAATTGATGCTTATAGGTTGCCACATAAATACACATGTGTATGACTACAGACTGTTGCTACACACAGAGTCCTACTTGCAAGGGAAAGTATCATTGTGTTAGTATATGTTTGTGTCAAATGAATGAGTACAGAGATAGTGCTTTTGTGTTTGTACAGACTGTAAATCCATATTTAAACCACTTGACTTATCACAATGAATTTTAATTTCATTTGTTGGTCTACAAGTTTGAATATCATGTGGAGGGGGCAGGAGAAGAAGATTCTTGTTGCTTTCATTGACAAGTTTTCTTTGGAATTACCATCCATGCAGTTGAGATATCTGCCAAATAACCCATCTCCAATGACTGTGTACACATTGCACTGTGAATGTTACGGCAATGTTGTACATCTTGGCTCCGTGTGTGATGAAGTGTGAATGTGTGCCACATGCTTGTCTGCATGTTAATATGTACAATATTGTACACCTGATTGTTTATCCATAGACTACTGTATACACCATATATGTACCGGTAATGGAATTTTCATTTTCGTGAATGTCACAAGTCAGATGCTAATCATAAATTTTAACAACACACAGAAATATCAACTCTGATCTTGACAGGAATGCAACGTGCACGTATACATTTCTCCATTCTTTTCTGTACACCATAATCGAGAATTCAACCTCTCACAAAACTGTCAGAGAGTCCCTCTTTGGAAAAAAAAAAAATTAAACTCACTAAATGTATGGTGTTTACAGTATTTGGCAATCGTTCATTCCTCACCAACCACCACCCCTTTTTCAATCTTCTTGTGAGCAAAGTAAACAAGGGAAATAATGATCATTTTACTGTTAAAATCTCTTTGATCAAAATTTCCTGTTATATATTTAAAACTTTGCTCAAATATTGAGATTATTGTGCATATGCATATGTGTTTAAAAATATCCATACTGAGTTTATTTTTTGGCAATAATGATATCTTTTGTGTTTGCGTTTGTTAAAATTCTGACCACCTTGTCATATACATGGCCCAAGTTTAATAACCTCATTAGAAATCATATTGAGACAGAGGAATACCAAGTTGCTCAAATAGGGCATAATGGCCATTCCCCCCCCCCCCCCCCCCACCCCCAACACACCTTTTTCAGATCTGTGAAGTCCAAATATCTTTAGATGATGGGGTTTAGCTTAAGTCATGCTGTATTCAATAGGCAAAAAAAAAACCTGTACACTGTTTGGGAGGAGATCTTATTGGTGAAGATAGCACATTTACTTTAGATTTATTACACACGTGTAGGCTTGCAAGATAAAAATGTTATCAATACTTTGCAAAAATCATCCTTTAGATGCTGAGATGCAAAGCTTTTATACCTTAAATGTCCTCTTCCCTACATATGAACCAGATGCACTATTAAGAATAAAAACACCCCCCCCCCAAAAAAAAAAAAAAAAAAAGAAAAAAAGTTATGCATGTGTATTCCCTATGGACTAATTCGTTTTGGGTGCTGGTTTTTATGCTAATGTCTATATCAACCGTAACTGGGGGGCTTCAGTATGTGTAGCAATAGCTAATTTATACACTGACACAGCAATGCACCTGACTCATTCCATAACCCATTGAATTGTCTTTTCTTATTATTTTGGAAGCCCCCAAAGCATGGCTGACATAAATGGCAGTGTTTTAAAACCGGATTGGTCTATTTAATTGATTTGTAACAAGCTCAGTTCCCATATACTGTATTCAGTGGGGTATATCAGTTTTTCCAAATCCAATCTTTTTTTAATACACTTAAGCTGTGCCAAGTCTTCATTGAAGTAAAAGAGAAAAGTTTTTCGTGGTGACTTCAATTCAAACCTTATTTCCTGATGAAGCCAAAGAAAATGTTAGTCCCTCTCGACAAGTTTGCCCTTCAGCAAGGCACTCTATCCACATTGCTGCTCTCTCCACCCAGGGGTATAAATGGGTACCTGGTACAATGAGAATGTTTATGTTGGTTGATCAGCATGTAAATGCCTCGGCCGTAATCTGGCAGAACTCCCTAAGTCGATTTTGGTCGATTTTCAGGTTTTGAGTGTTTTGTGTGTTTTTTCTCATGCTCTTTCAAGTGGGCCAAAAAATAAGTTGTGATTCGGTACAGAAAGTTATTTTTAGAAAGTAATTTTGGCAAAATTCCTGAGGAGAGAGGGCGATTAATCTGGCAGAACTGCGTAAGGCGAGATACGAAATGAATTTTCCGATGTTAATCAGGCAGAACTGCGTAAGTCGACTTACGACAACGCTTGGACCAAGCTGTTTCTGCATCCCGCACGGACATGGTATATCTTAACACGCGCGTGCGCGGCCTTGGTAGTGACGAACGCACTGCGCGTTGTTTTGAAGGTAGCGCGCGCAAGCTTACTATTAAGTTTTGCTACAATCTAGGGTTTTTTAAGCCTAGAGCATTTCTAGATCTAACAAACGTTATACTTTGCATCTTGTCTGACATCACGCTCCAGTCAACTTTAGGCCTAGGGTCTACTTATAAGTACTGCAGCACTTGTCCATTGTTAGTGTACGTGAAGTCAATGTAGGCCTACTGTGCGGTAGGTCACGCGAACAACAATATCTGTAATCCATAGCTTCTCATTTTGTTTTTCATTATAATAAGCGGTTAGTTGGCTTGGATCTACAGGTGTATGGGATTGATCTCGAGAAGTTTAATGAATATCTAGGATACCGTCCATAACGATGGCATTTTCGATCCAATCCTGAAGGCGTTAGAAATTGGCCAATACTAACACTTTTACAAGTTTACTTTTTAATACTGGTACTGTACCAGTAGTCCCGGTAGAGTTGTACATTACTGCCGTTACTCAACTTAGGTCGAATCGCCGGTTATTCTGTCTTTACTCAGTTTTCTAGTTTTCTAGGTTTAATTCGGCATAGACATTCTTTAAGTCTGTAATATGAAGAATCTAGTATCTACAGGTTAAAAGCTAAATTATAACCATTAAGCCCTAGAAATAGATCTGAAACTAAGATTTAGATCTGCGATCTATACAACTATTACTAGACACTATAGGCTAGGCCCCTATAGATTTTATAGACTTTTGTTAGTCATTAGATAGGCAGGTTAGGCTTTACGTTGTTCTTAGATCTACTATAACATTATTACTAGATCCCCAATAGACAGTCTAGCTCTAGATTTAGCCCCTACCTGGATATAGATCTAGAGTCTAGATTAGAAACTAATTTTCATTGATATTAGTCTGTTAATGACGCCCCAAAATAGACGTCTGGATGTTACATAGATCTAGACAATCGAGTAGAAAGAGTTCGAGAGTTCTAGTACGTTTTTATTAGGCCTGCGTAGAGAGTAGAACACTACTACCCTAGTACTGTAGTACTGTAGGAGTGGCTAGTACAGTCGGCACAAACGAGACCTAGGGTCTATTTTCTATTTCTAATAAAGCTGTAAATAAACTTTTAGTCAGGCCTAGCTCCTAGTATTCTTTAGTTTAAATAGAGTTTAGGCCTTCAGCCAAAAGGGTCTAGGCATACTCTTACTTTGGGCATAGAGTAGGAATGATGAGATCAGTAGGCCGATCGTATGCAGATCCCTATACCGCTCTACTAGTCTCTAGATGTGTAGTGTATCGTTAGGCCTGAATAGACTATGGTCTAGACGGTCTACAATGTAGTACCTGTAGTCTTGATGAACATATAGCTTAACATCTAGTCTAATATTATTCTTAATCCAAATGCAATGCTTCATGAGATCGACAATAACCCAAGTAGCAGCCAGGCTTTTGATGTAGCGGTACTTCTCGTGCCGCTAAATAATACTGAAACATGAACATAGACGGACAATATTTGAGGAAAGCAAATTATTTTCCACATACGAATGAATGGATAAAATGAAATTGAATGTGAATCAATAATGATGACTTTATACAATGTGAACAAATATTTCAAAAAAATGTACTCGATCTAAAATATTCATTGTTTTGACATCACTGCATCCACTGAATAGTAAGGGGGATGGATGGTAAAATGCGATAGACAATCTGCAGAAAATAGACTTAGATATGTAGTTCTGGCTGATAAACCACGTGTTTATCAGCCAAAACTGCGTATCTCTAGGAGATACGCAGTTCTGGCTGATAAGCACGTGGTTAACGACGAAAAGAGATACGTAGTTCTGCCTGACGAAACATGTGCTTATCAGGCAGAATTGTGTATCTCCTAGAGATACGCAGTTCTGGCTGATCAACCCGGGCATGTGACCATAGATACACAGTTCTGCCAGATTACGATCACAAAAATTTGGCGACGATTAATCTGGCAGAACTGCATAAGTTTTTTAAAATGGTAATTAGTAACTACTTAAAAAGGTAAAATTGTCATTTTTTTGCTGGAAATAAATTCTTTAGACCACTTATGACCAAGAAAAGAAGACAAATGCAACTCATCGTATCCCAGTTTAGAAAGGTGTAACATTGAATCTTTAAACCCGATTTCTGGCATAATGGGTTAAAGGAGATACGCAGTTCTTCCAGATTACGGCCGGCCTGTAAAATGGTGACTGGCTGGAATGCTCCCCAGGGAGTGAAGAGTGAGCAGTGTCAGTGCTGGCGGGAAATAATGTGTCCAGAGACCGGAGTAATAATAATATGTATGCGCTTTGCACGCTCGTACAGAGTGGATTTGGCACAATATAAATTCATCATCATGTTGTTATTATTATAAGCTTCAAAATGCACCAATGATTTTGACCAAAAAATACTACACTGTAGTGTAGTTGTAAGTCAGGGATCTGGGATCAAAAGTCATTCATAAGGTGATGTGAAGTCCCAAATCCAGTCAATCAGGTAGATCTCTTCAACACCAAAACACAAGACTTATACATGAGTAAGGCAGGTAAGTTGTAAGGTGTGTACGTATAACTGGTGAAGTGTAATAATTGGTTACAGGGCCTGTGAAGAGACAGTTATCATTAAGGGAATACGCTATAATATTCTTTGTAGAGACGCTGCAAGAATTCTTTCAAGATAAAATTGACTTATCTGCTTCAAGTTATTTATCTATTTATTTTTTCTGACTGTGGTGTATTGAAAGTCAGTGAGATACAAAGGACAGTGTACATATGTTGTGCTGTTGTCAATTTGTGAAAGAATAGATGTAGGTAATATGAGTTAAAATTATGTGCTCAGGTGTTGTGCTGCCAGTTTTTCCATTTGGCAAGTTCCCACAAGGAGTCTGGTTCTTTTTACAATCACTTCTAATGCCATCCAGGCATTTACTGCAAACTGATTCTCGTATAGTACATGTATCACAATGCAAAATATACAGTGCATATCAACAAAAAAAAAGGCAATTCAACTTTAGAAGGCTATTGTATCATATTTGTCAACTATGGAGGGCACAATGTTGCTTGTGAGCATTGGTACCTAATTATGATACTGAGCACATTAAAGGGATGGTATAGTATTGGTTAAGATGAGGATTGAACTTTTAACTTTTTGCGAGATCGCTAAGAAACCACTTATGAAATATTACAGAGCATTAAATTCTAAGAGGAATTATCAAAAAACAAAGTAAATCAAAGCAACCCTAATAAAAGGTGGGTCCCATTCAGTGGCCATTCATTGTCATGGTTGAGGACAATAGCTCTTTCTCCAAGGAGTTCTCTCAGATGATTGAGGACCATGACAAAACGATGAGCTGGTGCAGTGCACCATCCTGAACCCACTAGAGTCTTCTGAATGTTCCATGAGCCTGTCACTCAAAGTGTTTTTCCAATTGTGGTACAATGTTGTCATTGAGCATTTAAAGGTACAATATGTACATATTAGCATTCACGTTCCTTTGGAAGAAAAGGATCCAGTAACCTGGCCACTTCTACAAAGGCCAACCCACACAGTCCATTTTTCTCTTCTCATATTTACATTGAATTTGACCTCTGGGGGTGTCCTGCAGGGGCATATGCAATGATATTATGTGAGTTTACCTTGCCATCCAAGGTTCTGCAAGAAATTTGCATCACCATTCTTGTGGGTTATCAACCATCTGGAGAATTCAAGTCTTCTGGGGAAATCATGTCCAGTCATTGAATGTCTGATGTGTACCCTGTAAGGTTGCATATGCAAGTCCTAGCTTGTGATGTGATTGAAAGTTGTCGAAGGTAATCCCAAACCATTTCTCCTTGAACTTGTTCCCCATGGATGCTGCAGTAGCTGCTACCTTACTGCTGAAATGTTCTGTTCAGATCTTCCAGTGCGCTTTCTCCCAGAATTACCCTTGTTGCAATTTAGGCTTGTACCATGCTCTTTGTACTTTCTAACATTTGCTCAGGTTGTTATTAAGGATGGTGGTTCTCAATCCAGAAAGTGTTCCTTGAAAGCCTTATGAGTCTGTTGCAGACTCCCAGTCTCATGAAACTTAGTAACAACAAGAACTCTAAGTTGTAAGCTGAACCATTTTGCTGATTTTTGCCCATTAAACATATGTGTGCATACACTTTAACCTTATGTACACTTGTAGCCCTGACTATTTTAAAGTTGTATAGCTTGGGGGAGGGAGCTTATTTGCCCCCCCCCCCCCCCCCATGATCTCAGCTGTCAATCGTGCAATTGTGGGAAAAATTTGAGTGCATGTTGCCAACCACACAATCTCCAACAATGAATCATTAATTTTTCCCCAAAACATGGTCGTTTTCTCTAAATTATGCTAATTTATTCATTTTTTGTGCATCAGACTTTAAGCTCTTAATCTGTAGATAAAGTGATAAATGTCTAGATACAATTCTTTGTAGTATTATAAATGAAATTTATGTGAAACTATTGCAATATCCCTTTCCAAATCAATTTCATATGTATTTTATTTGTTTGTTATTTCCCATGTATTTGTACTTTATTCATGTTCTTCATTGTTTCTCTTTACCTAGAATAGTTGATGATAACCAAAAGGGATGATATCTGAGAAAAACCAGGAAAAAATTAATCTGACAATACTTCTTGTAAAACCCATACATTGTAGGCCATTCAAAACTGCCGTTTTCAGTGACATTGATCACTAAAATGTGCAATATCTTAGCAAGTGTACCCCTGATTTTTGCGAACGGGGTCTGAAAATGTGCATGAGATGTGAAAAAAAAAAATGTCCTGAAGTTTCAGCACAGAAAAAAAAACAATTAATATCACAGAAAATGTCAAGGGGGGGCTTATTTACCCCCCCCCCCCTTTAGTGTTTAAACATGCATCCATTAAACACATGGTAAAATCTGCATTTCAGAGTGGCTATGTTCAGTCACTCTAGTAACAATCAATTTATTATGTAAGGCATCAGTTGAATGATTCATTCGATTAAAAGAATATCACATGAATTAGAAAAGCACTGGGAGAGTGCAGACCTCTGTCAAGCAGCTCATTGCCACCCATACATGCATGCTGAAAATTGCCCCAATGATGTAAAAGAAGCCTTTCTGTTCATCTCTTACATCACTAGCTGCCTGCATGCTGCGCCTCGAGCATACACTCAGTGTGCATTTGCACATCTCACATACACGCAACTTAAAACTCCCTCGTTTGTTGGCCCTATATACGTTGCCAATGATAATCCTTCAAAAATATTTAAAAAGTATCCTGAATCCACATGGTTATCGAGATTACTACCAAAATTTAATCATCTGTTCCTTGTGTCATCCTGAACTCTTCCTGTAAGTGTCATCCAAATTCATTCACAATTTTTTTAGTCATTTTGCGCACAGACAGACAAACAAAGCAACGTCAGTAAAAACATAACCTCCTTGGCAGCGGTGATAATTGAACTGATGCCACAAATATTCCAAAGATACATAAATTTGACTGAAAAGGTCTATCTGGTGAAAGTTTTAATTTGTTACATAAGACACCAGGTGAATAATTCATTTAAGATTAAAGAATCAAATTAATAATTCAACAGATGCCTCACATATCCCAGACATGCATAAGATTTATTGAAAGACCTCTGATGACAGCTTGAACTTGGGTTGAGTGTCTTTGTACAAGATCTGGAAGCTGGAAAAGGTGTATTTTTGCATTGTCTTATTCAAGAACAATTCTCTCATCAATAGGCGTTTTCACATCAGCCCAATGTTTCGAAATAGCGTGTTATTTTCTGACTTGGGAAATCAACCCGATCACGAAATAGCGCGCTATTTGATAATGTGAACACAAATTAGTGCGCTAATTGTATTGATCTGATCGAGAAAATTTCTCGAGTCCAACTCGGGAAATTTCTGAAATAGCGGGATAATTGGCGAACTAGCGTGCTCTTTGATAATATGAAAACGCCTCAAGAAATTAGCGCGATGCATCCCATCATGCCTAGCGTGTGTGACCCGATCAATCGAGGCAAACTGCACACAAATCATGAGGAATTTTCGAAAGTGCACATATTACTGATGCTGTTTGCACATGCTCAGCTGTCGAATTAGCTCGAAAAAAATTTGGGCTAATTCTCTTCGGGCTGATGTAAATAAGAAATAAAATAGCACGCTAATTCGCAATCGCGAAAAATATCTGGAGCTTGGATTTTTATCAGGCTGATGTGAAAACGCCTAATGAGTGTGATCTGACATATGAATTTTACATCAGTGAAAAGAAGAAAAGTTGCACTTCCTTACAGGATAGCTATAATTTTTGAAATTCTGGTGCCTGTGAAGAATAATGCCTGAAAGTTGAATTTCCTTTTTCTTCCTTTTTTATATGCACTGTTAATTTAATGTTGTACTGTATTCAGTCTATTTTTGCTTTGGTTATTTACCTCATGTGTGATGCCTACTTTGCTGTAGAAATGTGAAAGCACAGTATCTGTGTGAAGTAGTTTGTCTGTCTTACCCAAGTTGAACATTAAAAACTAAAACACCATATTTTGAAGATTTTGTCTGTGCATTGATTTATTACTCTCTGTTTTGTTACCAGTTTGAAATGAAATTGTGGAAGTATGTTACTGGTTTTGAGCACTTCATAGTACCTATGTGAAAATTTATCATGTGGAAATAAAAAGGAATGAGCACATTGTATTTTGTGAGATCTAAATGAACATGAGTACGAGAAGACCTAAAAGGGGAGATCTGGCAAAGAATTTGACTTGTACTCGAAAGGAAGTTTTGTTTTCAAAGACATTTAAGGCCAGTAAAAATGTAATTTACCATACAGCAGCTGCTTAGTTTGTTTTTTCCCAAGTAAGCATTACCCAGAATCTTCAAAGACTTTTAAAATGCAACACGAATCTGACAAAACACCAGTACAGTCTTTTAAGATGGAAAGCCATCAGACAATGCATGATGAGATGTGACAGTGGTGGAGAATGAAACTAATGATGCTTTGTAGCTAGTGCATGGAGGTAACACATTGGGTCTTTTATCAGGCTTTAAATGGCTCTACTCCTGAAGGGTACCAGAGGCATTATTTTTTTCATCCAACTGTGCATCCCAGATCTTGTAATAGTGATATAGTACTTACAGTGGGCTCCAGTTATAATGAAATCCTCGGATCAGGACCGGTACAGTTTTCTTTCATTATATCGAAATTTCGTTATAACCTAACAAATAAACAATAAAGACTATAGAGCAGATAATGTTGCAGCCTGAATTTTTACTTCGTTGTAACTGGAATTTTGTTATAGCCGTGTTCGTTATAACTTGAGTGCACAGTGTACAGTAGATTTTTCTTTCTGACAGTCAGCCCAGGTGACCATGAAATGTGAATGATCCAATAAGATTTCATCAAAATGCTGCCAGATGAAAGGCCACTATAATTTGACTAACAATGTCATTGCATGGTCATACAAAATGTATTTGCAGCTAAGGAGCACCAGTGTTCCTGATTCTGTAGTATGATTTGGAGAGGAAGACCGAAATGTACTAGAAACGAGTTTGGGTGCAAGCTATGGGGAAAGGCCATACATGTATTCACAATGACTTGCTGTCTAATGTTTGTCTGTACTGCACACCAAGATTGTTCGTTTCCTAGTATATTTTCTCATTAATGCCTAGATAGCAACAATAAATCAAATGAATTTCTGAACTTTTTGAAAATACATTGTAGTTACCAAATTGAAAATTTTGGGCAAACAAGTTAGGAAAAGGGGGGAAAAGGAACAAAAATTAGAAAACAGCTGACAAGATAAAAGTGCATCAAAAAATTATTTTAAACAAGTGTGCCATTTGCAAAATCTGGTTGTTGAATGAGTGGAAGTTATTCAAACAGGAGGATTACAGGTAGACAATATCTAGAAAAACAGATCTCCTCTTCAGATCGAGTACTATACCTATCACTTAGTGGTCTGTGGAAAGTGTGTTCCCTCCACACTGCCTGTCCTGAATTATTTTCTACAGCTCATTCAGACTTTCTCTTTTTATGCCTCCGCCACGAAGTGGTGCCGGAGGCATTATGTTTTCGGGTTGTCCGTCCGTCCGTCCGTCCTTCCGTCCGTCCGTAATGAATTTTGTGGACAGGGTAACTATCAAAACCTTTTGAGGTATCCTAATGAAACTTGGCATGTATGTGTATTAGGGGGTGAAGTTGTGCCTATCAACTTTTGGGTGCATATGCTTAAGGTCAAAGGTCAAAAGGTCAAGGTCAAATACATAAAATTTCACTATTTCCACCATATCTATGCAATGCCTGAAGATATTTTCTTGAAACTTAGTGCATACATGTATTACCCAATTAAGATTCTCTGGTGAAAGTTTGGGTCATGAGGTCAAAGGTCAAAGGTCAAAAGGTCAAGTAAAAATATTAAAACTTCACCTTTTTTCTCTGTACCTTGGACATTGTTCAAGGTATCTTCATGGAACATAGTATATATATATATATATATATATATATATATACATGTACTGACTGGCAGTGATTATCTATAAAATTCAGGGTTCATGGGGTCAAAGGTCAGGGGTCAAAGGTCAAGGGAAACACTTCAAAATTTTACTATTTCCGTCATGTTTATGCAATGCTGGCAGGATTATTATGTGTTTTACACTTGGTGTATGCATGCATAACCTAATTCAGGTTCTTTGGAAAAAAAAAATTTCTTTTGTTTTTGCCTCAAAGGTCAAAAGGTCAAAGATCAAGTGATAGTGCTGAACCTCCATATCTCGGAAGTGGCTCAAGTTATCTTGAAATGTACTACATATTTATACATGTTCTGCCTGACAGTGATTATTTTATGAATTTTAGGGTCAAAGGCCAGATGAAAATGGTAACAATTTACTATTCAATACAGAAATTGCACTTTTTCTCCGTACCTTGAAAATAACTCAATGCACAAACATATGAATGGGTCAAAGTCAAGTCAAAGTCCTTAACTCCTAAATACATGCTCCCCTATTCATCCAATTAAACCTAGGTCAAGGAAGGTGAACATTTAACACATTTGTGACAAACTTGTTTTAATATTTTGCCAATTTTGTGAAAATGTAATCACACATTGTCCACATGTACTGTCTGTACCTATTAAGAGAATCATGCATTATGGCGGAGGCATACCAGTCGCCATAGCGACATTTCTAGTTGTTAGATGCTACCCATCTGTTTTAGCTTCAGTATCCTTAATACACACTAGATCATTTATTGACATTCTCTAGCATTTGTGTATTTTTTAATAAAGTTCCTCCAATTTCAAAGATAGTGGAAATATAACTTTACAGATTTGATTTTTCAGCCACGAATATCGCTGGAAATGCCCAGTTGTGTCGCTATTTAGCAGGAAAGATAGCAATTGATTTATAATGATATGTTAGGTAAGATGGTGGTTTAGGGTCAAAGCCAAAGATGACTACGCTTTTGCAAAACATATCATTTCCAATCATGGATTCAACTGAAAAGTGTTCATCCTAGTAACCACTTGGGCCTTCGATCTTTCTCTGCCAGCCCATCTACTAACATTTTTTTTTTCCGAAAGCAAAAAACCAAAGCTTGTATTTGTGTTTATGTTTTGTTTTTGTTTTGTTTTTGTCTATATAACTATGTACGTTCATGTGCTAACAAATGACATGATTGCAATTTGCCTTCTGTCCTGAAAATGTCATCCACTTTGGTGTTCATTTCTGTTCTACTTGTATTTTGGTACAGGTTTGTTTTCGTATTGAAGTCTGAACGAACATAATGGAACCGTTGAGGAGCCCCTGTGGCTCAACGTGAGGTCCTCGGTTCGAGTCTAACTCCTCATTGCCTCGTTTGGGGGGGGGGGGGGGGGGGGGGGTGGTAAACAGTCGGCCCTGTGGTTGCACTCATAAGCAGATTCAGGTGCTTCCAGCCTGGCCGGCTACGTAACATACCAGGTAAATCGAAAGCACAAAAAACAGGACGCAAAACATAATGCGCAACCCCACAGCAACCCCATCAACCTCTCAGACCGGCAAGCCAGGTCGTAGGCCTATAAAACAATTCGGTATGGGTACTGGTTTTTTTTTGTTGTTGTTGTTGTTGTTGTTGTTGTTTTGTTTTCTTTTTAATGGTAATTTCTAACTGGGGGCTTCAATTATGCCTACCAAAGATAATGCATACACTAACATAGCAACGCACCTCGACCTGGCTCATTGCATAACTCATTGAAAGTGTTTTTGATCTTCTTTGGAAGCCCCCCCCCCCCCCCCCCCCAGTTATGGCCGCCATAAGTTCCAGTGCTCTGAAATTGGATCCGTCTGTGGAGATCGAGAGCAAGCTCTCGCTATCTCCTTTGAGGGTATCCGTCGAGATGTGAATTATATGTCAGATCTTCAGTGGGACCTCACATACATGTATTTTTTTCGAAGTGTTTGAAAAGTTTGACATTGCATGATCATCGTACGTAAACCGTTGTCCCGATAAATAAAGGACCATGTTAAATTGTGTTTGGGCTCTATGGAATTTAACCCGGAGAAGATAACTAAAGGATGAAATAAAAAAAAAAAGTACGAGTAACTATATAACATTGATTTAGATCACGATTTATAATGGAAAAAAAAATCTTCTGTTTGAAAGAGTGCAGCAACCCCTGGAAAAAGATGTTCTGGTTATGATGAAACAGTTAATTCCTGCATCTTGGAATTGACGATATTAAAAGTAGCCCTCAAAATGATGCTAGGCTGGTATACCGACTGACCAACTGTCACTTATACCAGGGAGGCGAGTTTTATACGTGGGAGCATGGAGGTAAAGCCGGAGTTACTACAAGCTACAATTACTCAAACAGCTGTAACTTTTCTGAGGATGTACTAAAAAAAAAATCCCACAGGCGCATCTGTGCCGTTGATCTCGGCATGCATTGATGGCGCCGTCCTTCTAAGCATGGACCTACTACACATAAGGACTATATGTACGGAGGTCTTTCTTTGATTCCATCATCACCGCCGCCGCTTGATTATGTGCATCTTAATGAGTACATTCAAATATATTGACAATGACATTGAGTAATCGTGCATCGTCACTATCAAAACAACCGTTTCCCTCATTTCGGTCATACGTATTTGGTTGGGGTGCCTTTTCAGACTCAACTGCCTTTGCATATAAACACCAATGATTAGGAGCAGCAAACCTCAAAATATGACAAATTTGTGTCAAAAAATTGGTTGATATGGACACGCGTAGACACGTGTGATGTTACTTAAATTTGCTTAACGGTAAGACATACATACCGTCTACCGTTAACTATTATTACTCCGAAACAATGTGCGAAAAAATGGGAAAAATTAGATTACTAATCACAATCAACCTGCTTAATTATTTGCTTTTTCTTGAAAATACTTGAATTTCACAAATGAAATTGCTTGAGCGATGATTTCCCAAGATACACGACAACTACACCTGCAATTTCATTGATTTAAGAGAGTTATCATCTTCTGCGCATCTAATTTCTTAAAGCGCCGTCTTGCTTTTATCCAGGCTGGATGTCGGCGGTGATGAGAGATCAAAGCAGGAGCATGCCATGTTTGAAATATTTTTGTGACGCTTTTGACAGAAACAGGTGCATGGATTAATTAATTGATTAGCGATAAATGTCCATGTTTGTGTAGTAGTAGTAGGTCCATGTTCTTAGTAATCTGAAGATTCACTTTGAACTCCATAATTTCGGGTATATTTTGCTTGTTTATTCATTACCAGGTAAATTAAATTAATTTTCCCGGATTGGTAAAACTCGACAACACATGTTCTATGTCATATTGTGTCCAGACGCGCCCAGTTGAGTAATTTTGATTTTTATTTCATCAATTTATGCGCAGCATCTATTCGCGCTTTCCCGTGTCTTGTACCGGTCATCTTTTATACATGTTATTATGTGGAGATGGAGAAAAGTAATTACCACCATATAAGGCATTATCTTCTTTGCAGAGTGGCTAGTCATTATGCAATGACATGCATGAATGCATTGTCTTCGTATTAGCGCGGTAGATCCAGTTTGGCACATGCTTTAGATATTTTTGAGTGCATGGCGGCATCAAATTTGATTCAAGGGGAATGAGGCTGTTAATATTTTGACTCCATCTGTTGAACACATTGTGATAAGCATATCCCAGAGAACGCGGAAACCTCACAGCGTCATAGCCGTTCATTGCCGACAATGCATTTCAAGATTCGTTTGTGTGACACAGGATAGGGTGCATGTGTATTTTTAAGGTTCGAAACTCAGTAGAGGCGGAGCGCCAGATCAGCGGCAGGTTATGCAATTAACATGCATCAACCTGTTGTCGGCATCATGGTCCGCACATAGACCGCCCTCTTACTTCCAAGAAAAGGCGGGGTCCCCTAGCCCAACAACCATTGAAACCTATAGGTGAGAGAAAGTTTTCCTTGAAGCCACATAAATCTCTCCAAACAGAAAGGCGTCGTGGATAGCAAAAAGTAAGCAGTTTACTTCAAAGTGTAGTTACCGCTTTTTCAATGCGTGTTTGTTTGTTTGTACCCTTTAGATGAGCAATGACAGTGACAATGTGTGTGTGTGTGTGTGTGTGTGTGTGTGTGTGTTTTGAATAAGTTTAAGGGCTGTTTGGTCATCTTGTGATTGTGTGTGTGTGCGTGGTGTATATAATGATAAAGATAAATTAAATTACGAGACACAGTTTCCCTTTCTTTTCGAGCATATATAGTTATTATAACTGACGCCTTCCCATTGATATGCATAATACATATTAGTTTGGGATATTTTTATAAAAAACATGTTTCGGATATAAAATCGATAAAAATCAATGTCTATATCTCTACGAAGGAAGCTTGTCTCTTTCTTCCCGCTATTCTAATGCCTTCTGATACATAACGGATACCTCACGTGTATTCTTGTTGTTTAAGTTTCATGACGTTACATTAATTTGTAATCAATTGCGGCCTACAAGACAAAACTGTTCATAAAATGCCTTACTGCGCTATCATGTCTCTGAGACATATGGCCTGGAATAAATTATACAATGTATATATTTATGTATGTGGAGGACAAGATGATTACTATGGTTTTTACTAGTATAATTGGGTTGTTTACATCTGCTATGGTGTCACTTTCACGCATAGGTGCCAGGGTTTCTAAAGAACATAATCATTTATTTATTCATTCATTTATTTATGGTTTAAAAAACAACTACAATGGTAGCCAAGAGAGGCCAAATTGAGGTAGTTTACACAGTAATACAACATAACATTAACAATATCACAATGTCACTGAGGCACCATTATTACGCATTAATGCATACCTAATGTCACACAAAATACAAACTACTAAAACTGACGCTATATGCGCGTTCGGCTTAATGTGATGCAAGCAATGTGTTTTGAGTCATGATTATAGGCCAAGGCTAAATATACGCTAAGAAAATGTAAAAAGACTGAAGGAATAATATCCAGATGTTGACGCAACGCCGACAATTCGGTCTTCATTCGTTTCATTGCATATACTGTATGCAAGAACCTGTAGCAGTGTAGGTCGCATGACGACTGCCTTTTTTCTTCTCGGTCCACCCGCATTTACGTCGTAATCTGAAGAAGAATGATGTTGGTATCTCTCCCCCCCCCCCTTTTTTTTTTTGGAAAACACATGCTTATGTCTTATTTGTGATGCAAGGAAAGATAGGCTATATATACATTAGGGATGGACCCAAAGTTGGCGCCACGCGCATTAGAGTTTCAAATCTTTGCAAGGAATGGGTGGTGTCCATAGGCGCCGGAAGTGGGGGGGCAGGGGGGGGGGGGGGGGCGGCCGCCCCCCCAATCCAAAAAGTGGGGGGGCAAAACGCATTTTTGCCCCCCCAAAAAGCCCCCCCCCCAAAAAAAAAAACAAAAAAAAATAATAATAATAATAAAAATAAATGAATAAACAAAGAAAATAAAGTAAATATGTATACATATGAATAAAAGGGAAAAAATATGGCTACAAACGGCAGCTTTTGGACTGTAAAATGTCAAAATTTTCGAGCTCGCTCGCTTCGCTCGCTCGCATCCAGCAGTTGAGCCCGGTGCGCCTCCCCCTTAATTTCTAAAGCGAAAAACATAGCTACGACGGCAGTTGTTGGACTCTAGAATGCCAAAATTTTCAAGCTCGCTCGCTTCGCTCGCTCGCGTTGAATCGTTATGCTATTCTCCTAATGTTGCTGACAGTAATTGCCAGTAGTTGCGCCCGATGCCCCCACCCCTTAATTTCCAAAGCGAAAGATAAATATAGCTACAAACGGGAGTTTGGGGAGTGTAAAATGTCGAAATTTTCAAGCTCGCTGGCTTCGCTCGCTCGCATTGAATCGTTATGCCACTCTCCTAATGTTGCTGCCAGTAATTGCCAGCAGTTGCGCCCGATGCCCCCCCCCTTAATTTCCAAAGCGAAAGGTATAGTTACAAACGGGAGTTTTTGGACTGTAACATGTCAAAATTTTCAAGCACGCTCGCTTCGCTCGCTCGCATTGAATCGTTATGCCACTCTCCTAACGTTGCTGCCAGTAATTGCCAGCAGTTGCGCCCGATGCCCCCCCCCCTTAATTTCCAAAGCGAAAGATATAGCTACAAACGGGAGTTTTTGGACTGTAAAATGTCAAAATTCTCAAGCTCGCTCACTTTGCTCGCTCGCATTGAATCGTTATGCCATTCTCCTAATGTTGCTGCCAGCAATTGCCAGCAGTTGCGCCCGATGCGCCGCCCCATTAATTTCCAAAGTGAAAGATGTAGCTACAAACCCCAGTTTTGGGACTGTAGAATGTCAACATTTTCAAGCTTGCTCGCTTCGCTCGCTCGCATTGAATCGTTATGCCATTCTCCTAATGTTGCTGCCAATAATTGCCAGCAGTTGCGCCCGATGCGCCCCCATTTATTTCCAAAGCGAAATATATAGCTACAATTAAAACTCCAGTTTTGGAACTGTAGAGTATCAAAATTTTCAAGCTCGCTCGCTTCGCTCGCTCGCATTTTATTGTTATGCCATTCACTTTATGTTGCTGACAGTATACAATTTGTCGATCGTTTCACACCGTCATTCCATAATCCATGTAAGGAAAACTTACAATGTTCCTCAATGACTGCGTTGTTGAATGTATCACATTCCGTAATGTATTGTAGTCCCATTATTGCTCACGCACACACGCACAAGCATACAGAACGTCAAAATTACTTTATGGTTCCCCCCATGTTTCGACCCACCGTACGCCACTTTACATATATATATATATATATATGTATATATATATATATATATATATATATATATATATATATATAATAGATGTGTGTGCGTGTGTGTGTGTGTGTGTGTGTGTGTGTATTGTTTAACATATGCATGGTCTAATCTTGAGCCCCCTCCAATGTTTGCCCCCCCCCCCCCCCCCCCAATCCAAAACTGCTTCCGGCGCGCCTGGTGGTGTCACTTATGGATTATTATACTGTTCAAATATATTTTGCCCAACGTCAATTGTCTTAATTTGATGCAAGAATAAGCCAGTTCGTAGTTCCACTTTGCGCATGAACAGAAAAGTGTCGTTTACTCCAGACATGTTGGTTTTTTTAATACACTGAGAGAAGCATCCATTCTGGAATGATTAATGATTATTCGTGTAATCCTTATAAACGATGTTTACCAGCACGTCCACCTGACAGCAACAAAGTGTTAATTCAAGCCTATACAAGAATGTATTCCAATATTGACAGAAAAGTTTGATAATGCATTCAATGCAAAACATGAAATTAATACTACTTCCGACAATTAGTGTTAACTGACGGGCCATTCCGTCCGTCAGTTAACACTAAATTGAACACTCAAAGGTAACCCGGCCCTTGGGAAGTGTCCAAACTTAACTCTACCCTCACGTCCCTTAAAAGACACGCATTAAAATCAACCCAATTACAGTTAATCTAAAAGTGCGTGCTTTTAAAAAGTCGCATCTGTCATATAATATATCAAGCCCGCAGCTATCAAGGCATTTTTATTTCCGTTAAAATACTAGTCGTGGAAATGATAAAAAAATACTCTACAATATCTATACAGTCTAAAGGGTTCATATTCAAAGGCAACCCTGTGGGAGGTGCCCAAAGTATGTAGTCCCCACCCCGACGGCAATGGAAAACATACTGCAGTATAATATACCAACGCGAATGTGTTCCATGGGTATACATGCCTCTGAAAAGTCTATTTTTCCTATATTTATATGCTTTATTAAAATAAATCAACTCGAAATCACTTACTTTACACACAATTGGCAACAATTTGAAAAGTGGCAAGAGAAACATTTGGCGAAAATCAAACAATCACTTTGCCCCCTACCTATGCCCTATCATAGATGTGGAAGATTTCTTGCTTTTCGATAGAAAATTGTCCAAATAGTTTACCCAAAGTGTGCATCAGATCGCTAAACGTCAATTCTGAAAAAGCAAAATCTCTTTTGCTTTGGTGGGGAATACCTTCTCCCACACCCTCTCCCGTTGTGCCCCTTTCCCTAGCCTTAGTGCACTTTTCAGATTGACAAAATTCTAACTTCATCAAAAGTGAGCACAAGATTTGTCACTTCAATTAAAAAATTTGAAGTGTTCCCCCATGTTCAAGATAGATATCCCCTTCTGATTAACCCTTCCCTCACTCAGTTCCCTCCATATCAGATTACGTACACTTTTTGGATTTACAATTTCCCAAACATTCTATCAAAAAAAAAAGCGTATACGAGATAATTTATTTTCAATTTAAAAATGCACCTTCCCCGCCCCCCCCCCCCCCCCATGCGTAGACTATATATGGCTACACTTTGAAGATTGACAGTTTACCAAATACTCCACAAAATGTGTGCACCAGATCGTTGAGCTGAAACTATGAAAATGCAAATCTTCCTCGTGTAGGACGCGGGCTTATCCCCTCCGGGCGGAGAGGGCTTATCCCCTCCCACATCTTTCTCCTGCATGCTTGGTTATATACCCTCCGCAGACTAACTACACTTCTGATTGAAAATTTTCTAGATTTTCCACCAAAAGTGAAGTACACTGTGCGGCAGATTGTTGAATTTCATAGAGATGCAAAAGTTCCCGTAATGTGGGATGGGTATACCACCCTATACACTCACATTGCTTGGTCCCCTTCAGAGTTAGCAAACTTTGGGGAATGATAATTATTTGAATATTCCACACAAAGTGAGTATGAGATTGCCTTATTCAATTCAACAAATTCAAAAGCTCCGTCGGGGGGTGTGGGAGGGGGTATCCCCCCACACCCTCCCCCTCCTCCTCCTCACCGCGATTTAGCTATTAAAGGGGTGGAATAGTATTGGTGGACATGAGAATTGGGCTTTTAACTTTTTGCGAGATACCAAGAAACCACTTATGAGATAGTACAGAACATACCATTCTAGGAGGAATTCAAAGTTTATTTGATGAAAATCAGTTTTGGAATGGCTGAGATATCAAAAAATAAAGTAAAACAAAGCGATCATAATAAAAGGTGGGTCCCACCTTTTATTCAGATCGCTCTGTTTTGGATATCTCAGCCATCTCAAGACCACTTTTCATCAAATAAACGTTGAATTCTTCTTGGAATATACATGCTCTTTCATGTTTCATAAGAAGTTTCTCATTATCTCACCAAAAAGAAAAAAAAAATCGAAACCTGAAGTTTGGTCTTAATCAAAAGTATACGATCCCTTTAACATTTCCCTGAACATTTCTATTTTCCATACTTTTTTTTTCTGGAAAAAACATTCGAAGTATTTCATTAAAAGTATGCTCAAGATCGAATTCTGACCTGAATTTCAGGTCTGAAATTGCAAAATCACCCTCCTGTGGGAGGGGGAATACACCCTCCCCCAGCTCCCTCGCACATCTTCCAAGTATCGCCCCCACCCAACATGAGAACGGATCGACGCCACACAATTATTGTAATATTTGAGCTCATATCAATTGGATCTTAACTGTATCAATCGCATGTTTAAAAAAAACGCACGCTGGATGATAATGCATGGACATACAATATGTCTTTGCACATGAATCTTTTCCTTTTCTCTGTCTTTTATACTGTACCTTCCTACATTAGAATTGAAAAAAAAAATAAAATTAGGCATTATTTTCTACCTAGTATCCAGAGTTATTTCAAGTTTCTAACCCAAACATTTGTTGTTTTTGTCCCTTCAAAATGTACGTGAAGTTGTAGTGTATCTTGGAAAATCACCGATCAAGCAATTTCATTTGCGAAAGTGAAGTATTTTTCGAGAAAAAGCAAATATTTAGGCAGGTTGATTGCGAGTAGCAATCTAATTTCTCCCATTTTGCACATTGTTTCAAAGCAGATGTAAATAGTAAACAGTAAAGATATGTACGTCTTACCGTTCAGGGGCGTCACCAGCTTTTTTTCAAGGGGGGGGGGGTGCATTTCGACACTAAATATAACCTGCGAGATTTTTTTATTTGTTTTATTGGCTCCTGTATCATCATGTATTTACGCAAACACTATGCATATCATACATGGGATTGTATACATACATTGATGGTGGCACGTATTCATAAGTTGTTTCCAAAGTATTTTTTCTACATTACCTTTACAATGTACACATATTTTGGATGTAAAATTGTGCGATCTGGTGCACACTTGATAGACTATCGTTTTAAATATCATACTTAGAGACATCTCTAGTTAATTTAACATAATAATTAAAAAAATCGCCGTGAAGGACTATGATTATAATATACGAGGGTACATTATGTGACGGTGTGAAATCCTCGGCGAGGGAGCAAAGCGAAAGAGCGGGGAGTGTGTGGGAGGGGGATACCCCCTCCCACGGTAGGGACTTTTTGTATAAACAAGGGTGTAAAAGTCGCGTTTATAGAGCTCTTGAATTAAATTTCTAAGGAATTGAACATAGCAACAAAATCACTGCAAAGGACTATGATCATAACTTATGAAAAGTATTCATTTCACATATAGACCGGGGGCCCAGAAGATTTATTCAGCTGAAAAGGGTCACACTTTTTATTGGTCTCATCATATAGGGATGTGTCCAAGGGTCAATAAAATGCATTGCTGGCAAGTCACATCCTGTACCGTAAGCCTAGGGACCACAAAAAGGGACCCCGAAAAATGGATTTATTCAGCCGAAGGGGGTCACGGACAAAAGTTGGTGGATATTGTTCCTTTGGGTGTACTTATCATGAAAACAGCAATGCCAGCTATTTTATCCTGTACGGGGCCCCAGACAGTAGCCCCAAAGGGCCCCAGAAATATGGTGTTATTCAGCTGAAAAGGGTCACGGCTAATTTCTTTTGCAATGGAAGTAGTTCCCATCAGAGATATCCAAAACACCAATGCCAGCTATTTTATCCTGTACGGGGCCCTAGACAGTAGCCCCAAAGGGCCCCACCCCCCATAGGCCTACGTATAAACACACACAAACATTGATTTTATTCAATTAAAACGATTCAGGGCTAATTTCTTTTGCAATGGAAGGAGTACCAATCAGAGATATCCAAAACACCAAAACCAGCTATTTTATCCTGCACGGGGCCCCAGACAGTAGCCCCAAAGTGCCCCACCCCCTATACGCCCTATACGTACAAACACACACACACACATTGACTTTATTCAGCTGATAAGAGTAACGGCTAATTTCATTTGCAATGGAAGTAGTACCCATCAGAGACATACAAAACACCAAAGCCAGTTATTTTGTCCTCTACGGGACCCTAGACAGTAGCCCCAAATGCCCCCCCCCCCAACACACATACTCACACAATAGTTTCATTCAGCTGAAAAAGGGTCACGGCTAATTTCTTTTGCAATGGAATTAGTACCCATCAGAGAAATCCAAAATACCAAAGCCAGTTATTTTATCCTGCATGGGGCCCCAGACAGTAGCCCCAGACAGTAGCCCCAAATTGTCCCCTTACCCCCTCCCCCTCCCCCCCCCCCCCACACACACACCATAGGCCATATGTACAAACACACACAAACATTGATTTCATTCGTGCAGCTGAGAAGAGTCACGGCTAATTTCATTTGCATTGGAAGGAGTACCCATCAGAGATATCAAAAACACCAAAGTCAGCTATGTTATCCAGTACGGGGCCCCGGACAGTAGCCCCAAAGGAGCTCCCCCCCCCCCCCCAACACACACATCCACACTAGTTTCATTCAGCTGAGAAGAGTCACGGCTAATTTCTTTTGCAATGGAAGTATAGTACCCATCAGAGATATCCAAAATACCAAAGCCAGCTATTTTATCCTGCACGGGGCCCCAGTCAGTAGCCCCAAATTGCTCCCTCCCCCCCCCCCCCCCCCACACACACACATTGATTTTGTTCAGCTGAAAAGGGTCATGGCTACTTTCTTTTACAATTGGTAGTAGGCATACTCATCAGAGATATCCAAAACACTAAAGCCAGTTATTTTATCCTGTACGGGGTCCCAGACAGTAGCCCCGAAGTGCACCCCCAACACACACACACACACACACACACACACACACACACACACACAGACACACACACACACACACACACACACACACACACACACACACACACACACATTAGTTTCATTCAGCCAAAATGGGTCACGGCTAATTTCTTTTGCAATGGAAGTATACCCATCAGAGATATCCAAAGCACCAAAGCCAGTTATTTTATCCTGAACGGGGCCCCAGACAGTAGCCCCAAAGTGCCCCCCCTCCACATACACACACATACACATACACACACACACACACACACACACACACACACACACACACACACACACACACTAGTTTCATTCAGCTGAAAAGGGTCACGGCTAATTTCTTTTGCAATGGAAGTAGTACCCATCAGAGATATCCAAAATACCAAAGCCAGTTATTTTATCCTGTATGGGGCCCCGCACAGTATAGCCCCAAACACGGGTAATTTCTTTTGCACTGGAAGAAGTACCTATCCGAGATATTCAACACACCAAGGCTAGTTATTTCATCCTGCACAGAGCCCTAGACAGTAGCTCCACAGTGTCCCATCCATTATACATGTACTGTGAATCAGCTGAAAATGGTCTTATAAATTCCTTTGTAACGTTAATATTAGGGCCTACTGAACAGAGATATCACAAACACTAAAGCAAGTCATCTTATCCTGTATACGGGGTCCCATAGGTTACAGTAGCAAAACACTCAAGAAATTTGCAAAGGAAGCATACTTCTGTATAGTGCACAACCAAGATGACCATAAAATTATATTACGAAAACCAGTCATTTCATCTTGTACTGGGCCCAGGTTACAGTAGCCATAAAGTGCCCCCCCCCCCCCACATAATTATTATGACATCATTTAGCTGAAAAGAGTCATAGTTGTTTTTCTTTTACAATCGAAGTAGGCCTTAGTTTACATCATAGATACCCAAAACATCAAAGCCAGTTAGGTTTTCCCAGCCAATTTTGCACTTTTGTTCGTTCATTAATTTTGATAGAAGGTTCGAATTCGTAAAATGGGTATTCAAATTGGCTGGTACCCTACGTTCATTCAAATTCGCCTTGACTTGCCGAAAAGTGTATTTCAGTCATTAAATTTCGCGAAAGACAGTAAAATTCCAAACGTGTTCATTCAAATTCAAATCATGCTATTTCTTTGTTTCAGATCTTTTTAACATGTGTTTCTATGTGTGTTTTCGTTTCATCTATGAATTACTGTTATAAAGCAGTAAAAGTGTCATATTTCTTATCTAGTATAACTGGATTTGGTTGTTCTGTAACCAGACTGGTAACGCTCCTTCTCTTTCATATACATGTCATTATAGGCATATACGTGTACCAGTAATGCAGCTTAACTTCATTTTTTATAGTCATGACAGCACAATATATACAGACGTATATCTCTAGAAGACATAGAAGGAATTATAAAAAAAAAAATTGAGGATCATAACCTTGACTTCTTGTAACTGGCCGACCGCTCGGAATAAAGCGCTCGTAACGGCCAGATAATTTGTGGCTTCTTACTTCTTTGGATTCAAAAGGCACGTTAAAAAATGGTGTCAAAGTCTCTTAAACGAATACGAAAACATGAAATGCTATGATGCTTACAAAACAATAACTACGACGAAAGAAAATAAGGAAAGAGGCCAAGCATGAACATATCTGTTTAACAGACTGCAGAACATGTTAAATTAGATGGCCAGAAATCAATTTGAATGAACGAGCGCAGCATGTAATCACGTGACTATATCATTATGAATTTATGAATGAACGGATAGTGGAATGGTACTTGTATTATATGGATTTCAGTTGAAAAAGTGTTATTTAGAATAAGGTTAGAGGTAATGTGAATGTTTCAAAATAAATTTGAATGAAGAGATTAATATGACATTGAACTACCATGTCATCTAGGCGAAGTTTTTGCTAAATTTAATTCAACATTAAAGAATTCGATTAAAAGAGGTGCGATATTGGCCCGGATGCAGGGCCCTTGACAGGTATAGCCCCAAGGTATTCCCACCCCATATGAATTAATTGTTTTTAGGTGAAAACAGTCATGTATGCCTATTTTCCTTGGCAGTGGAATTAACAGCTGAGATACGTAAAACACAAACCCATCCAGTTAAGGGGCCCCCAGCCAGTAGCTGGAAAGTGCTCCCGTATTATAATATTCTAAGTGAAAAGAATCATTGCTATAATTTCTTTTGCATTGGAAGTAGTACTCAAGGAGGTATCAAAAACACCGAAACCAGTTATATAGCTGTACGGGGCCCCACGGAGTGTTCCTAAAGTGTCCCCACATGTAATTCCACTATCAAGATCTGCATCCCGATCTATTCAATCTGTCAGATCGGGAGAGAGCGGCAAAAGTGTACGGGGACCGGGAGCATCGTAGCAGCAGCGTTTGGGTGATGGGGTTGGGTCTGGCAATTTTACAGATCGGGAAGAAATTTTGAACTGGTTCAAAATTTCTTCCTCATCTCCCCATCAAGATTGACCTATTTTGAATCGTAGCTCAAACGGGGAGAGAGCAGTGACAGTGTAAATACCGCAGGATGAGCGTAACAATTCCAGGTTTTTCTGACCGTAGTAACAGCGGCACAAGAACGGGAAATATAGTCTAAACTAGACACCGACGACATGGTCCCGCTGCTGCGCCGCTTTCTTGATCAAAGCACGACCTTCCCGCTTTAACGACGCTCTCACTAAGTTCTCTACTCTCGTATAAAATCAAGGCCTGTTCCTACGACGCTTCATTCCTGCTTCGATAACGCTGTTGGCCGCTTTAGCTACGCTGTTCCTACGCTTTCCCAGACTCAATTATGCACGTCTTCCGCTCTCGCCGCTCTAAAATCGAACGTAGCCGATACGCTGGAAAATGTTTGCCAGAGCAGCAAAACTGATGATGATGAGGAGGGCGCGTTGTCGTTGTCGCGAATATGAAGACGAAGGAGCGCATATTTAAGAAGAAGAGATGCACACAATAAAGAGAATAAAGCAAAACACTTTGGAGCTACTGTACGGGACCCCATGCAGGATAAGATATCTGACTTTGGTATTTTTGATATCCGATGGATACTACTTCCATTGCAAAAGAAATTAGCCGTGACCCTTTTCGGCTGAATGAAACCAATCTTCTGTGTGTGTGTGTGTGTGTGTGTGTGTGTGTAGAGGCACTTTGGGGCTACTGTCTGGGGCCCCGTACAGGATAACATAACTGGCTTTAGTGCTTTGGATATCTCTGATGAGTACTACTTCCGATTGCAAAGAAAGTAGCCGTGACCCTTTTCAGCTGAATAAAATCAATGTGTGTGTGTGTGGGGGGGGGGGGGGGAGGGGGAGGGGGTAACGGGACAATTTGGGGCTACTGTCTGGGGCCCCATGCAGGATGAAATAACTGGCTTTGGTATTTTGGATTTCTCTGATGGGTACTAATTCCATTGCAAAAGAAATTAGCCGTGACCCTTTTTCAGCTGAATGAAACTATTGTGTGAGTATGTGTGTTGGGGGGGGGGGCACTTTGGGGCTATTGTCTGGGGCCCCGTAAAGGACAAAATAACTGGCTTTGGTGTTTTGTATGTCTCTGATGGGTACTACTTCCATTGCAAATGGAATTAGCCGTTACTCTTATCAGCTGAATAAAGTCAATGCGTGTGTAAAAGAATCACTGCTATAATTTCTTTTGCAATGGAAGTAGTACTCAAGGAGGTATCAAAAACACCGAAACCAGTTATATAGCTGTACGGGGCCCCACGGAGTGTTCCTAAAGTGTCCCCACATGTAATTCCACTATCAAGATCTGCATCCCGATCTATTCAATCTGTCAGATCGGGAGAGAGCGGCAAATTAGTGTACGGGGACCGGGAGCATCGTAGCAGCAGCGTTTGGGTGATGGGGTTAGATCTGGCAATTTTACAGATCGGGAAGAAATTTTGAACTGGTTCAAAATTTCTTCCTCATCTCCCCATCAAGATTGACCTATTTTGAATCGTAGCTCAAACGGGGAGAGAGCAGTGACAGTGTAAATACCGCGGGATGAGCGTAACAATTCTAGGTTTTTCTGACCGTAGTAACAGCGGCACAAGAACGGGAAATGTAGTCTAAACTAGACACCGACGACATGGTCCCGCTGCTGCGCCGCTTTCTTGATCAAAGCACGACCTTCCCGCTTTAACGACGCTCTCACTAAGTTCTCTACTCTCGTATAAAATTAAGGCCTGTTCCTACGACGCTTCATTCCTGCTTCGATAACGCTGTTGGCCGCTTTAGCTACGCTGTTCCTACGCTTTCCCAGACTCAATTATGCACGTCTTCCGCTCTCGCCGCTCTAAAATCGAACGTAGCCGATACGCTGGAAATGTTTGCCAGAACAGCAAAACTGATGGTGATGAGGAGGACGCGTTGTCGTTGTCGCGAATATGAAGACGAAGGAGCGCATATTTAAGAAGAAGAGATGCAAACAATAAAGAGAATAAAGCAAAACACTTTGGAGCTACTGACGGGACCCTGTGCCGGATAAGATATCTGACTTTGGTATTTTGATATCCGATGGATACTACTTCCATTGCAAAAGAAATTAGCCGTGACCCTTTTCGGCTGAATGAAACCAATATATATATATATATATATATATATATATATATATATATATATATATATATATATATATGTGTGTGTGTGTGTGTGTGTGTGTGTGTGTGTGTGTAGGGGGCACTTTGGGGCTACTGTCTGGGGCCCCGTACAGGATGAAATAACTGGCTTTAGTGCTTTGGATATCTCTGATGAGTACTACTTCCGATTGCAAAAGCAAGTAGCCGTGACCCTTTTCAGCTGAATAAAATCAATGTGTGTGTGGGGGGGGGGGGGGGGAGGGGCAGGGGGTAAGGGGACAATTTGGGGCTACTGTCTGGGGCTACTGTCTGGGGCCCCATGCAGGATAAAATAACTGGCTTTGGTATTTTGGATTTCTCTGATGGGTACTAATTCCATTGCAAAAGAAATTAGCCGTGACCCTTTTTCAGCTGAATGAAACTATTGTGTGAGTATGTGTGTTGGGGGGGGGGGGGGGGGCACTTTGGGGCTACTGTCTAGGGCCCCGTAGAGGACAAAATAACTGGCTTTGGTGTTTTGTATGTCTCTGATGGGTACTACTTCCATTGCAAATGAAATTAGCCGTTACTCTTATCAGCTGAATAAAGTCAATGTGTGTGTGTGTGTTTGTACGTACAGGGCGTATAGGGGGTGGGGCACTTTGGGGCTACTGTCTGGGGCCCCGTGCAGGATAAAATAGCTGGCTTTGGTGTTTTGGATATCTCTGATTGGTACTCCTTCCATTGCAAAAGAAATTAGCCCTGAATCTTTTTAATTGAATAAAATCAATGTTTGTGTGTGTTTATACGTAGGGTCCTAGGCCTATGGGGGGTGGGGCCCTTTGGGGCTACTGTCTAGGGCCCCGTACAGGATAAAATAGCTGGCATTGGTGTTTTGGATATCTCTGATGGGAACTACTTCCATTGCAAAAGAAATTAGCCGTGACCCATTTCAGCTGAATAACACCATATTTCTGGGACCCTTTGGGGCTACTGTCTGGGGCCCCGTACAGGATAAAATAGCTGGCATTGCTGTTTTCATGATAAGTACACCCAAAGGAACAATATCCACCAACTTTTGTCCGTGACCCCCTTCGGCTGAATAAATCCATTTTTCGGGGTCCCTTTTTGTGGTCCCTAGGCTTACGGTACAGGATGTGACTTGCCAGCAATTCATTTTATTGACCCTTGGCCACATCCTTACATGATGAGACCATCAAAAAGTGTGACCCTTTTCAGCTGAATAAATGCTCTGGGCCCCCGGTCTATTAGTGTTCGTGCAAAGGCAGTTGAGTCTGAAAAGGCACATCAGCCAATAGTCCAGTAGGCGATGTCATAGACCATGTACATGACCTGGAAAAGTTTTTAAGTACAAGGTTTTATTGTTGATTTGTGTTCTAGAAGGGTTTTGGAGTAAATTTAGCTTGGTTGCCACCTGGGCAACCTTGGGCAACTTGTTTTATTAGCCTAATTAGCATAATTACGTAATTACCATATATAAAATATGTAATATATTTCTAGTTTTGATACAGGGAACCAGAAAACATGGTAAATAAAAACTTTTTAAGGGATTTTTTATATCGAGGAATCCATTCATAACATTAATTTTCAATTTCAAATTATGTAAGTGTCTTAAATACCATAATTAGCATAATGAGCGTATTTGCATACTCATAATATAGTGAAGTATATGGTAATATATACCATTGATATGACCTGAAAATGCTGTTAAGCCCAGGTTTTGTTGGTGTTGTGGTTGATTCATTCTTAAGATGGGTACTGAAGTTATCTGAGCTTGCTTGGTATCTTGGCAACCTTGAACAATCATTTTCATTAGTCTCCTTAGCATATTCAGCTAATTAGCGCAATATGTCATATGTTCTTTAATAATTTCACTGCAGAAAGCCCGAAAACACACGTAAAATACGATTTTCAAGGGTTTTTTTAAGACCAGGAATTCATCTGTAACATTGGTTTGTACTTCCAAATTATGTTACTGTTGTAAATATCATAATTAGCATAATTACATAATTAGCATATTATATATGTACAGTGTACAATAGTCCAGCAAATGGTGTCATATGCCATGTACTGTATATGACCTGGAAAAGTGGTGTTTAGATGGGTACTGACAACGCAGTAAACTAATTAAGCTGGTTGCCATCCTCTCAGCCTTGGGTAAATATCTTTGATTAGCCTAATAAGCATAATGATTTATACCTAATTAGCGGAATATGTATCCTGCTAATCTTAATCCAGGACGCCTGGATATTGAACTTTAATACAGGAAGCCTGAAAACACGCATATTATAGCTTGTTACTAGGAATCCATTTGTAACACCAGTGCCCAATTTCAGATGATCCAAGTGTCTTAAATATCATAATTAGCATATTAACCTAATTTGCATGTGTACAAAAGTAAATGAGAAGTAAAGTAGATAAATAAATGCACCACATGTAAATGTTATCGAAAAGTTGCTTAGTACAAGGCTTTTTATTGCTATATTTGTTTTAGACAAGTATGGAAATAAGCTAAGCTTGGTTACCACCTTGGCAATCTAGTGCGATTATTATCTATTAGCCTAATTAGCATATTCAGCAAAATAGTATAATGTTTAATATGTAGTTAAATTCAATGCAGGAAGTCTAAAAGAAAAAAAGATGTTTTTCAAGGTTTTAAATGAAGAGGAATTCATTATAACATCGGTTTTCACATATTTGCAAATGGCTAAAGTGTCTTAAATATCGTTATTGGGATAATTATTTGCATATTTCCGATAGTCCATTTTATGATACTAGATACCGTTTTATGTGACCTTGAGATGTTGTTAGATATGTATATATATGTTGTCATGAATATGCATTTGTACAAAGTGAGTGTGGCCTGTTCGGCCCATGTATGAAAAAAGATAGATCGAGACTGGGACGATGCCGCTTGAGGCGAGGGAAGAATAAAGTTTTTGTTTCTTTAAGTCTGATATCATTGGTAGTGGTGATTTGTTTTGTTGTCAGAATGTGTGACATGCTGTTGTGCCACCAGTTTTTCCCCTCCCTTCGGTAATAATATGTATATATTTTCACCACACAACAATGAAAAACTATATTTTGTTTTATAGGGGGATGTCCTTGCCCTCCCATCCCAGCCATCGCCCATAAAAACTGGCGTCACAAATGGATTCCTTTTCATAGAGAACCTTTGAAAATGTGTCTTTTTTCAAGCTTTCTTTATCATAAAGCGTAAACAACATTCTATTGTCAACCTAATTAAATCTTTATGCTATTAGGCTACTAAACTGTAATTGCCTGATGTTGCCAAAGTGGCAACGAAGTATTATTTATCCTTGAATACAAATCTCAGAACCTCAAAAAGTTATATCTTATGAGAATTCAGATTCATGGATTAAGATTAGCAACATGCTCATTGCATATTCTAATTAGCTAACATCATGCTAATTAGCCTAATCAAAGATAATTACCCAAGGTTGAGAGAGTGGCAACCAAGTTAAACTAGTTTACTGCATTGTTAGTTCCCATCTAACAAATCTAAAACCCCAGTCTACAAAGACCTTGTACATACCAACTTTTCCAGGTTATATACAGTACATGGCATATGACACCATTTGCTGGACTATTATACACTGTACATACATATTATGTTAATTATGTAATTATGCTAATCATGATATTTATAACAGTTGCATAGTTTAGAAGTACAAACCAGTGTTACAGATGAATTCCTGGTCTTAAAAAACCCTTGAAAATCGTATTTTACGTGTGTTTTCGGGCTTTCTGCAGTGAAATTATTAAAGAACATATGACATATTGCGCTAATTAGCTGAATATGCTAATGAGACTAATAAAAATGACTGTTCAAGGTTGCCAAGATACCAAGCTAGCTCAGATAACTTCCGTACCCATCTTAAGAATGAATCAACCACAACACCAACAAAACCTGGGCTTAACAGCATTTTCAGGTCATATCAATGGTATATATTACCATATACTTCACTATATTATGCGTATGCAAATACGCTCATTATGCTAATTACGGTATTTAAGGCACTTACATAATTTGAAATTGAAAATTAATGTTATGAATGGGCTCCTCGATATAGAAAACCCTTAAAAAGTTTTATTTCCCATGTTTTCTGGTTCTCTGTATCAAAATTAGTAATATATTACATATTTTATATATGGTAATTACGTAATTATGCTAATTAGGCTATTAAAACAAGTTGCCCAAGGTTGCCCAGGTGGCAACCAAGCTAAATTTACTCCAATACCCTTCTAGAACACGAATCAACAAGAAAACCTTGTACTTAAAAACTTTTCCAGGTCTAAAAAGTTTCTACTCGACTACAAATAAGATCGAAATGAGGGATACGGTTGTTTTGTAAGTGACGATGCACGATTACACAATCGACGTTGTCCAAAATATCTGAATGCACACATTAAGATGCATAGGGTGGACAGTCTGTAATGTTAATCAGGCGAAGGGGATGGGATCACACAAACAAACAAAAATCTCCGTACATAGTCCTTATGTGTAGGAGGCCCATGGTCAGGGACACTGTTTCAAGTCGATAAAACATGGCAAAACATGCACCAAATTGCACCATTACCAACATAAAAAAGATAAAAGTTCCCACTGCTCGGGTGGGGGGTTCAAATCCTAGCTACGCCACTGGTATATATCAACGTGAATACCGTTGGTCAAAGCGTTAATGTGTTTAAAAAGTCGTTACGGCCAGTGCAAAGACACTTTTATTTTCAAGAAATGTAATGGAGTTGATAGAGGAGACATGAATAAGCCAGTTCGGGGTTCCAGTTTGAGCATGAGCAGAAAAAGGTCATTTGTACCGAGAGACGGGTTGGTTTTTAATTTCACTGAGATAACCATCTGTAATGCTATGATTATTCATGTAATCCTTATACAAATGTAGATGGTGCCTGCCAGTATATCCACCTGACAGCAAGCCTAGTGTTTGGCAATGTTAACAGAAAAAGTTTGTTAATGTATTCAAAACAGCACAATGAAATTATTCTTCCCAAAGTGTTGACTGACGAAACATTCCGGTCACTTCATCTACACAGGTTCATTCTTTGTGAGAATACGAGTTCCATAAATTGCTATGTTGGGCAAGCTGCTGCATTATGTTGCTTTGAAATGAGTGAAGTGCCTAACCAACTGAGAAAAATGAGAGGTCATTTGTACCCATGTGCCATGCACATGAGCTATCTCCGAACTGGCTTATAGTGAAAAGGGTGCACATTCAAAGGCAACCACATGGGAAGTGTCCAGACTATTCACACCGCACAAAACATGCATTACAACCGATGCGAATGCAATAGGCCTATATCGTTTTAAGCGTACATGCTTTTCAAAAATCGTTCCGACCGACTGTATTGAAAAGTCGCTTTTATATCAAAAAAAAAGAGTAAGGAAATTGATAGAGGAAACATTGCTCTACAATGCCTATACATAGTCGAAAGGGTGCACAAGAGCCCTTTTGGATGTGACCACCCCCACGTCAGCATGGAAAACGGGCATTATTTTCCTCAGTGATTCACACGTATGTCTGCATTGACTGAATGTTTACCTTCCGGGAACTTTCCTTTTAGGTTCGCTCATTTGCATACATTCAAAACCTGTCTATAGCAACCACCTGTTTATAGCGGCCACTGAAAAATCCGCCTAGAGAAAAGCCCTGTTAAAGACCCTGTGTACGGTGGCCACCTGTCTAACGCGGCCAGCGGCCACAAATTTTGTTTCCCGCGGTAGATTTTAACCTGTCTATAGCGGCCACAGACCCACATGGAGCCGAAGTAAAGCCGATGATTCAGCGTGATTTTCTACTTGTAGCCGTGCAAGTCATTCATGGGCAACGTTCAGTATTAGCCACCACTACGGGCGGATCCAGGAATTCTGTCAAGGGGGGGGGGGGGGGGGCGCAACTAATATTTCTAGTACCACTTCCGGGTTTCATTTAATTTTTTTCCTTGTTATTTCTTTTGTTTTTAACGAAAAATAAAGGGGGCGTGCGCCAGTTGCGCCCCCCTCTGGATCCGCCACTGCACTGCATTCATCGCTCATTTAGTCATGAATAATGCACTAGTGTAAAGCTTTCTTCACGACTAAATAAGGGCCTACACATGCTTTTGTGCACAAACTTGATAAACACCGATATTGTTCAATGCATGAAACAACACACGTGTGCATACGTACACATACATCTACATGTAGGCAGTGCACACAAAAGTCGGATAACCTGTCTATAGCGGCCACCTATCTATAACGGCCACTCTTTTCGTCTCCCTTGGGTGGCCGCTATAGACAGGTTCGACTGTATTTAGCAGCGACTTGCGCTTAAGTTGAGTATACATAATGCAAATCGTATGGAAAATTGCCTCGATCGTAACCTTTCTCGGTTGTTTAGTCGTTATAACGCAGTTCAGTCTTAGATCAAAATAATGCATAAAAACAGACGAAATGATGCATACATTTAGTATTTCTTTGAGATGGTGTAATCATTTTTTTTTTCGGCTAGCTGTCACTATAGGTTTCACAAGATTTGTGCGTGTGTGTCTGTGTCGCTTATAATTTCATTCATCCAGATTATGCAGAATAATGCATATAATAGGACCTCGTGAAATTTCGAAACACCTCCCCCTCCCCCATTAGTTTCACCACTCGCGTATCATTTGAATACAAATCTATAAGACGTATTTTATTCACTTCCTATACAGAGCGTATAAAAAGAGAGTAATCCAACTTTGGAGGGCTGCCATTTCTTAGTTGTCAGTTATGAAGAGCACAATGTTGATTGTAAGGAAAGAGGAACCCTTCTTCTTTCCATTGATACCTAATGTTGACAATTGTCATGCATGACCGAGCACATGGACTTTAAAGACAACAATGACAAATTGCACTTTTTCCAAGTTTGCGTGTTATTGTGAAGGAACAATGCATGTCTCACTGCATGGATGAGATCTGTCAATGAAAGTTGCCAAATAGGCCAGCCTGTACGAATGCAGGTTTGTGTTTAAGTTTTGTGTTTAGGGTTTGTGTTAACGTTTTCTCCTAACATTTTAATGGTCCATAAACTTTACCATGGCCTTTTGTCCGAAAACTTTGTCGCTCCCACAGAGGCCAACCCACACAATCCATTTTTCTCTGTTCATATTCAACACCTAGCTCCCAGTGGCAAACCATGTCTTGAATATGAAGAGAGTAAAATGGATAATGGTTTCGCCTTAATGGGAAGGACCAAATATAGACAACGTGGCCATGTTGAACGTTATGAACCATAAAACGTTAGAAGAAACCCTAAAACACGAATCTGCAGTCGTGTAGGCTGGCCTGATGATTTGACCACTTTCATTGACAGATCTCATCCATGCAGTGAGGCATGCATTGTTCCTTCACCACACTAAGTTTTATAGAGATATTTAAAGTATCCCAGTGATTTACATGTACAAATAATAATTAAATGTTTCTAAGACAAGTTTTGTAAGATGTATGAGTTGCATAATTCTTCAAATATCTATTATATTGATTACTGTTGTGCTGACGGACAGCCTATTGTTGAAAAGACATCTGCTAAATTCTTAGGCATTACTATTGATTCAAATTTGTTTGGGAGTGATCACGTCATATACACAATGTTCATTATTCAGTTTCTAGAGGCCTCGGAATCCTATACCACCTAAGAAACTTGGTTTCTCCAAAGTCTTTGTCTATTTGGTATATGGTCTATTACACGTACTGTCATATCGTGTCCGAATGCAAAAATAAAATCAATCAATCAATTAATCAAACCAGTTTGGTGAAGCAAACTGTCTTTGACAATAATTCAGATTGTGCTCAATGTATTCCGCATGAAAGAGCCGAGGTTTCTGTTCTCAAATTTCACTTGCTTTTTACTTGACTTTTGACCCTTTATGCATTGAGTAATTTTCAAGGTATGGAGAAAAAAAGGTGTAATTTCAGTATAAAAAAGTAAAATAATAGCACTTTAACTTGACCTTGGACCCTATGTCCCTAGAATTCCCTGGAGAATCACTGTCAGGTATATAGAACATGCATAAATATGTACTAAGTTTCATGATGATACCTTGAGTAACTTTCGAGATAAGAGGGAAGAAGTGAAATATAGCACTTTCATTTGACCTTTGACCTTTTGGCAAGAAACTTCCCAGAGAATCTTTGTTGGGTAATACATGTATTAAGTTTCAACAAAAAAGCTGCAGGCATGGCATAAATATGAGGGGAAATTTTGAGGAGTTGACCTTGACCTCTGACCCCCTGACCTTTGACCCATGACCCAAATTCCCTAGATGATCACTGCCAGTCAGTACATACATATCTACTAAGTTCCATGAAGATACCTCGAGCCATTTGCGAAATAAGGAAAAAAGTTATATTTTAACATTTTCACTTGACCTCTGACCTTTAACCTCATGACCGAAAACCTCTCTGGAGAATCTTCATTTGGTAGTACATGTATACACTAACTTTCAGGAAAATACCTTCAAGCATTGCATAGATATGGGGGGAAATAGTGAAATTTTGAGCATTTGACCTTGACCTTTGACCTTGAGCATGTGCATCTTAAAGTTGATAGGCACAACTTCGCCTACTCATACACATACATGCCGAGTTTCAATAGGATACCTCAGACGGTTTTTTTAGTTATGCTGTCCGCAAAATTGATTACGTACGGACGGACGGACAACCCGAAAATAATAAATAATGCCTCCCGAGGCACTTCGTGGCGGAGGCATAAAAAAAAAATCAAAAAAAAATCTCTATGAAATGGGTTATTAGTTATTCCTCTCTTAAACTCTCCGTCTCCATGGCAACCACTATTGCAAACACCAACCAGATCCCTGATCTAAGCCAATTTTTACCTTAACTCCTCCGACAGCTCTGATCCAATTTGTAACTCCTGTCCTTATCCCTACATGCAAACACATCACAGCCCTCAGTGATACCCTGCCGTCTCCCCTCTGGTACAAGTCATGTAGCCTATACCCACATGCATGCCCACTAGCTCAACCACCTTCCTCAAAACCCTTCATCAATGCCATATCCACATCAACGAAGCACAATCATGTATTCCTTCTCACGGTATTCCTTTTGCAATCTATCAAGGATGAACACTGCATATCATCCCTTTTCCTAGCATAAAACCAATTTGCATCTCGTCCAAGTCTGCAATTTCATGAATTCTCTTCCGAAACACAATCTACACGATCTTCATTACATTCTCCAGAAGCTTTCACTCCCGTGTAAACCTCACAGCTCATCGCATCCTCTTTTCCCTTCGTTAATAAAAGATCGGAATGGAGTCAAAAGAGGCCTGAGCTTTCGATCCTAGCGGAATCTTCGTCTGAGGCAAAATGACAAACAGGCAGGGACAGCCATCACATATAAGGAGGGTGGACAGACAAAAGGCAGAGGAGGGTCAATGATGATCCCGGGGACCATGGGGGCAACCTTTGAAGGATAAGGATGAATAGGGAGGCAACATCAAACAAGATGAGGAACAACAGAGGGATAAAGAAAGGAAAAGAGTGAAATAGCAACAGCAAGAATGAGGGGAGGGGGAGGGCTGAGCAAGCAGGGAGCAACCTGGTGTACCAAGAAGAGGCAACAAAAAGAAAGTAAGAGTCAACCAACAATTGCAAGTTATCAAACATATCATAGTGTATGCAAAATAATAATAATAACAATAAAGAAGATATTGATAATAGTAATGGTAAAGATAATGATAATAAAAATCATGAAAAAGGGGGAAAAAACACAAAAACCAAAGGGAGACAGATATAATATATGCATATGTGGATATGCATGCATGTAGGCCTTAATATGCATATACCGTATATGTATGCACATATAAACACAAACAAATACAAGTGTGTGTACGTGTAGGTGGAAAAGAGCTGTATAAAAGAGACTCTGACAAGAGGAAGGAATCAATCGGGAATAAAAGGTGTGCAATATAGGAAAAAGTGCAAAGAATGGGGGGTGTTCGTCATTTTCCTCCTGGATATTGAGGCCATGGGGTTGGATTGTGTGAAGTCGTTTCATCCAGAGCTTCTCTCTGCTGGTTCGGACTGTGTCTTGACGAGTGCCTAAAGATTCAATGCCCTGTAGAGTCATATCAGTGATGGAGTGATTGGGGAGATTGAAATGATGGCCCACTGGAGTATCGAGCTTGGCTGTGTTGACGGTAGATCTGTGTCCGTAGAAGCGTCTTTTGAGTGTTGTCTTGGTTTCCCCAACATACTGGATCCTAAAAACTCTGCAAGTGATTCGAGATACACAACATTAATGGTGGTACAAGTGATGTAGCCCTTGGTGTGGTGTGAGAGGCCGGTAGAGTTGCTGGTGAAAGAGTCACTCTCATAGATATGTATACTACAAATGATGCACCTATTGGCTGAACATTTGAATGTGCCATACTGTAAGGGGGAAGAATTGTCAGTGAGGGAGGGTACTTTGATCAGCACGAACGATGAGATCCTTGAGGATGTGGGGGCGTCGGTATGCCAGGATGGGAGTATCTGGAACGGCCTGTAAGAGACGATCAGAGGTGTGAAGGATATGGTGATTGTCACAAAGGATATTGTGGAGAGGGGGTATATTAGGATGGAAGGTGGTCACGAGGGGTATTCTGTCAGCGGTGTCCTGCTTGTTGGTTTTTTGGTTTGAGAACTTCAGATCTGGGGAGAGAACGAACTTTGTTGATGGCTTCTTGAACTCTCCTGGTATCGTAGCCCCTGGCTGTGAGATGTCTCTTCAGGTTCCTGGCATGGAAAGAAAACTCAGAATCCTCAGAGCAGATACGGCGAAGTCTGAGAGCTTGACTGTAAGGGATAGGCCTACTGGTTTTGCAGTGGCGGGGGTGGCAGCTGGCTGAGTGAAGGTACTGATGGGTATCTGTGGGTTTAGTGTAGAGAATTGTGGTGACACGGTTAGATTCCTTCCTAACGGTGACATCAAGGAAGTTGGTCTCATCCTTGGGAGAAATCAGAAGTAAATTTGATGGTTCTGTGGAAATAATTGATGTGGTCAATGAAAGCATGGTGACTTTCTTCCTCCCTGGTCCAGGTAAGGAAAATGTCATCGATGTAGCGCCACCATATCCATGGACGACGGGGGGCTGAATCTAATATCTGCTGCTCCAGCTTGGTCATGAAGAGACAGGAGAAGGAGGGAGCCATCCTGGTACCCATTGTTGTGCCAGATACCTATAGGTAGTGCTTGTCCATGAATGTGAAGTTTTTTTTTTCATCAGTACATGTGACATGAGGGATTTGGTGTCAGATATTGGGGGGGGGGGGGGTGTGGAATGACCGCTGCGAGCAAAAGCCTCACATGAGGCTAGGATACCTTCATCATGGGGGATATTTGTGTAGAGAGAAGAGACGTGTCAAAAGTACCGATGATTGCAGTCTTGAGTATCTGGTCCTTGATGTTATTGAGTTTCCTGAGAAAGTCTGGTGTGTCATGGATGTAGGAGGGTGCAAGTGAGACAAGGGGTTTAATGTGGTGATCAACAAAGAGGGAGATGTTCTCTGTTGGGGAGCCATTTCCAGAGAGGATGGGAAGACCAGGGTTACCAGGTTTGTAGATCTTGGGGATGAGATAGAATCGGGCAGGTATGGCATTAATAGGGGAGAGAAATTTGTGAGCCTTCTTGATGAGGTGTTCATGTTCCTTCATGTCATCGAGTGTCCACTGGATTTGTTGGGAGAAATCATTGGTGGGATCAGAGTCAAGGAGTATGTAGTGGGATGGATTGTGGAGATGTTTCATGGCTTCATCGATGTACTGCTGGCTGTCCATTACTACAACAGCTTATCCTTTGTCTACAGGCTTAATGGTGATGTCAGACCTGTTTTTGAGAGATGAGAGAGAGAGTGGCGTTCCTTTGGGAAATTGTCATGTGATGCACTGTTGAGGGTATCTGCGGAACGGACTTGAGATGAGACAGCTTGGATGAAAGTTTCGAGGGAGGGAACTCTATTCTTGGGGGGAATCCATGGGTTGAATTTTTTTTTTTTTTTTGGGGGGGGGTTATTTTGTGGAAGGGCTCAGGAGCAGAAGCGGGTTCATTGAGAAAGAACGCTATGAGGCGTAACCTAGCTGCGGCAGAAAGTAGAAAGGTCTTGGCTGAGTGGACGTGGACCTGTGCGCTATACAAGTAGCCACTATTATTATCTGATCGACCTTAGGTGGGGTGGGACAAAACTTGAGACCTTTTGAGACATGGCTTCATCGATGTACTGCTGGCGGTCCATTACTACATGTACAACAGCTGATCCTTTGCAGGCTTAATGATGATGTCAGACCTGTTTTTGAGAGTTGAGAGAGAGTGGCATTCTTAAGTCCTTTGGGAGATTGTCATGTGATGCACTGTCGAGGGTATCTGCGGAGCGGACGTGAGATGAGCAGCTTGGATGTAAGTTTCCAGGGAGGGAACTCTTTTCTTAGGGGAATCCATGAGTTTTGGTGTTTGTTTGTTTTTTTTGTTGGGGGGGGGGTGGTTTTTTTTTCTGGGGGGGGGATGGAAGGGCTCAGGAGCAGAAGGGTGTTCATCAAGAAAGAACTCTTTGAGGCGTAACCTGCGGTAGAAAGTAGAGATCTTGGCTTAATGGACGTGGACCTGACATGCGCCATACAAGTAGCCACTATATTATCTGATTGACCTTAGGTGGGGTGGGACAAAACTTGAGACCTTTTGAGAGAAAAGGCGTTTCTGCTAGAGGGGAGAAGAAGAAAGGTTAACGACAGAAGTGGAGATACATCAGCAGATATGGTGTGTCGTCTGAATCTGTTAGGCCGTTGTCGTTTCTTCGTGAAGTTGCCTATTTTCTTGTTCCTGCGTGCAGTGAGGTCAGACACATGTTTAGAGAGACAAGATTCATCATCATTGTATTTGAGCCACTGGGTGTTGGTGCAGCAAGAGCGGAGTTCACACTCCAGTCTGTCGATGTCAGCTGATAAGGAATTCAGTGAGGCACGGCACACTGTTTAGAGAGAATGTTAATCAAATGGGAAGCTCCATGTAGAGTCTGGTTCCAGCGTTTTCCGTAGTTCAGGCGAGAGTGTTCCAAGAGCAGGAGTGCAGTGGAGTTGGAGGCCTGTGAGTATCATGCGGTTGAGGGAGTAGAATCTGTAATTATCCTGGTGGAACGAGAATCTTTATTGTTATTATTGTTATTTTATATACAATTTGATATGTTTGATAACTTGCATTTATTGGTTGACTCTTACCTTCTTTTTGTTGCCTCCTCTTGGTACACAAATGTTACATCATTTGAAATGATTCAGATGACTCTGGATGATCTGCAGAAATCGTTGCATTTCATCAATGTATATCGTCCACCTAGTTCAGTAGGCCTACAGTTTCAGATTTTCTTGAATGAGTTTTCTAATGTTCTTGATAGACAGCTTCTCTGCTCGTCTGACTTGTTGATTGCAGGTGATTTCAATATACCCATGGACTCATCAACTTCGAATTCGAAGTTGTTCTCTGAATTATTGTCAGCCTTTGATATGATTCAACATATTAATGAGCCAACTCATAATCGAGGCCAAGTATTAGATCTGCTTATAACTCATAAAGGTAACACTGTATACAACTTTGTAATGTAGGCCTACTGGTGTTGTGGAAGGTATATCAGATCATTCAGCAATAATGTGTGAATTGAACCTTCCTAAACGTTGTGTCAAAAAAAAAAAACATTTGTTATTACACGGAATTTGAAATCTGTAAACCCACAAGAGTTTGTTGCTGATAGTCATGTTAAGTCTCTTATATCAGCTGGATCTCATGTTAATAATGTTGATGACGAAGTGAATTTGTATAACACCTTACTCACTGCTACCCTTGATAAGTTGGCACCTGAGAAACAAATCAAGGTCACAATCCACCCCAAATACTGAATGGTATACCCCAGAAATAACTCAAGCAAAACTGCTTCGCAGACAGTTAGAAAGAAAGTCAAGGTCCACAAAACTGGAGATTCACAAGCAGATGTATCATGCACAAAGGCGATGTGTAAATGCCTTGATTAAGGATGCAAAGTTACAATTTCATTCAAAAAATGTTACGAATTGTGGGAAAGATACAAAGAAGTTGTACAAAGTTGTTAATGCTTTATTTTACCGAAAACAGCGATCTCCTTTACCAGAAAACCTCACTCATGGTGATCAAGTTGAGCTAGCAAATTGTTTTAATCAATATTTCGTTGATAAAATTCTGGCAATCCAACAGAGTTTCCCAACTTGTTGTGAACAGCCAAAAGACATTGTCTGTGAAGTCAAGTCAGAATTGAGTAAGTTTCAGTCTGTCACTGTTAAAGAGATAGAAAAGCTGAAGAACTCACCAAACAAATCATGTGAACTTGATCCAATCCCAACAGATTTGGTTAAGAAGTGTAGCAGAGTTTTAGCACCCGTTATCACAAGAATCATAAATGCTAGCCTGAGATTAGGTGTAGTTCCAAAGGTGTGTAAAAAAGCACTAATTCATCCAACTTTGAAAAAAGCAGGCTTAGATCAGGAGTGTCTCAAAAATTACCGCCCACTTTCAAATTTACCCTATTTGAGTGAATTGCTTGAGAAGGTTGTTTTCTCACAATTGACAACATATCTGCAAGATAATGAATTGTTTGATTCATTTCAATCTGCTTACAAACCTGGTCATAGTGTAGAAACACTGTTAGTCAACTTAAAGGGTGTGTACAGTTCTGGTCGAGGTGAGGATTTAGCTTTTAACATTTTGCGAGATATTCAGAAACCACTCTATGAGATGTCAAAGAGCATGCAATTCCAAGGGGTATCAAAAGGTTATTTGATGAAAATCGGTTTTGAAATGACTGAGATATCCAAAAACAAGGTGAAACAAAGAGATCCTAATAAAGTTGTGGCCTGTCCCCTTTTATTATTATCATTTTTTTGGATATCTCAGCCATTTGAAAACCAATTTTCATCAAATAAACATTGAATCCTTCTTAAAATTACATGCTCTTTCATATTTCATAAGAGGTTTCTCATTATCTCACTTAAGAATGTTCAAAACATGAATCCCCACCTCAACCAGTACTGTACAGTCCCTTTAACATATATTGTGTTCAGAGAATTAGATAGTGGTAACATCACTGCTCTTATGCTTGATATGAGCTCAGCTTTTGACACAGTCAATCATGCTGTTCTGATTCAAAGGTTGAGAGATTTGGGCATCAAAGGAACTGTCCTTGATTGGTTTATATCCTATTATGTGAACGATCTCATTATGTCAGAATTGGTGATTCTACCTCTTGCAAAACTATGACAAAGTTTGGTGTACCTCAGGGCTCTGTTGGAGGCCCGCTGCTTTTTTCTCTGTACATGTATATGCAACCAATTAGTAAAGTATTTCGCAAGCATTGTATTCGTTATCATTGTTATGCGGATGATATACAACTTTATTTGTCTTTTAAACCCACTGTGTCTTCATTGTCATCCGCCATTGCAAAACTTGAAGCATGTTTGCAAGACCTGAAAATCTGGCTTAAATCCAATGACCTTAAACTAAATGATGATAAATTTGTTGTTGTTGTTGGGTTCAAAGCATATGTTAGGTAAAGTTGATTATCAATCATGTAGCACTTGCATTATTCCGTCAAAAACATCCCGTAATAAGGTGTCATATGATCAGGAAATGTCATTTCAAAGTCATGTAACTCAAATTCAGCGGAATGTTCGATATCAGCTGCGTAATTTAAGTTTCATAAGGAAATATTTATTTAAATCTGCAGCTGAGATATTTATTCATGCTTTGATTTCTTCTCGGTTTGATTTTTCGAATTCATTGTTGTGTAATCTTAAAAAAAAAAAGATGTCACAAAACTTCAACGGTTGCAAAATTCTGCTGCCCGATTATTAACTTTTACTAATAAGTTTGATTCCATATCACCAGTTCTCCGTTCCTTACATTGGTTACCTTCAGAAAAAAGAATTATTTTCAAGATTCTGTTATTAGTACATCATTCAGTTCATTCTTTTCCCCCGTATACCTAAGTAATTCTGTTCAAAAATACAATCCAACACGAAGTCTACGTTCATCATCAGATGCATTGTAAATCCAAACACCCAGAGTAAAACATGGATGGGGTGATCGGCTTTCTGCGTTATAGGACCAAAATTGTAGAATCAGTTACCTATTCAGTTAAGGGAACTGTCATCTACAGAGACATTCAAATCCAAACTTAAAACTTATCTTTTCCTCTCACACTGAGGACTGTAATTGCCGTATGTCATTAATATTTGGAACAACATTGTATTTTTACTTGGTATATGTTGTATTCTTTATTTGGTATATATTTGTTGTTTGTTTGCCATTTTCTTCTTTGTTGACATGTTTGAACACGATGCATGTATATATATCTTTTTTATTTTTGAAGCGCCATGAGCACTGAAAAGTGGACCTGTGCGCTATACAAATAGCCACTATTATTATTATTATTGTTGTTGTTGTTATTACACCAGGTAAGGGCTCCCTGCTTGCTCAGCCCTCCCTCCACACTTGCTGTTGCAGGGGCCGCGGAACGGGGGGGGGGGGGGGGGGGGGGGGGGGGCTGGGCTGCAGCGCCCCCCCCCCCCCCACACACACACACTTTTGGTTTGTGAAAAAAAAGAAAAAAAGGGGGAAAAACCAGGAAAAAAATCACAATGCCCACTTAAATTTCCTAGATTCCGCGCTTACATAAAGTTTCCGTCTAACTCTGAGCACCACTCACATTCCGAAAAATCAATAGTTCCCTCATGTACAAGGAAAATATCCCCTTTCAATCAACCATTTCCTCTCTCAATTCCCCCTTATCATTTAAACCCCCCCCCCCAAAAAAACAAAAAAAAAACAAAACCCCGAGATATCTCAATTTCAACTTTAAAAAGGCAAAAGCTCCATTGTACGGGAAAGGTAGGGATAGCACTCTCCCACGCTTTCTCCCAGTTTGCCCCGCCCTGTGCATACAAGTAGACTATGGCTACACATTGAGTTCTCCAAATATATGCCACAAAATGTGTGCACCAAAACGTTAACTGCAATCAGAAAATACAGAATCGATCTCCCTCATGTTCATAGGAGGGGAAATAGCCCTGGCTTATCCCCTCCCACATCTTCCTGCTATGTCTCTTTCCACAGACTTGCACTTCTCTATAATTGACAAATTTCCAGATATTCCAACAGAAAAGTGCCCAAGTTGAATTTCAGTTCTAAAATGAAAAAAAAAAAAAAAAAAAGCTCCCTCGAATATGGGAGGGGTATCTTGCCACCCTCCAATTGATTGGTCCCCTCTGTATACTTAGTACATTTTGGGGAATGACAATTTCCGAATTTCCCACAAAAAGTGCTTCAGATTGCTTTAATTCAATTTTTAAAATGCAAAAGCTCCGTCGATAGGGAGGGGCATCCCCCTCCACCCTCCCCTAAGCTCTACCTCACTATAGACTTTGTACATATACACAGAGATGATGCACACTCGGAATAAGAGCTAAATTCCATGATTTTGCTATTAACACTTCCCTGAAAAAAAGCCCAATAATTTCCATTTTGGGGGGGGGGGGGGAGCTAGAAAAAATTCCAAGTACTGCACCAAAAGTTTGCACCAGATCGCTGAATTTCAGGTCTGAAAATGTAAAATCACCTTCGTGTGAGAGGAGAAATATCCTTATGTACACCCTCGTGTGCATGCCTTTTCTGTTTGATTGCTTAACCAACAGCGTTCATGAAATTCATTATAAGAATTAATACAAGAAGTTTATTTGAATGCTACCACTTTAATAGGCAAATTTATTGTTCAATAATAATCCACATCAAACATCCTGCTACCTTAAACAAGTGGGGTAATTTCAAGTCGATAGAGCACGCAAAAACATGCAAATTGCACCATTTACAACATCAATATGCAAAAACTTCTCAACGTTGGAGGGGGACACCCCCTCCCCCTCTCGCTCTCTCCGCTCGGGCTCAGTTGCTTCGCTCCCTTGCATAGTAACCGTCGGCCCCCCCCCCCCCCCCATCATATCCTAGCTACGCCGGTGCGGGGGGGGGGGGGGGGGGGTTGGCGGCTTGGGGCTTGACCATGACCACCCCCCCCCCCCCACCTGGTCCGGCAGCCCCCCTACACTGAAAACCGTTCCGCTGCCCCTGTGTTGCTATTCACTCTTTTTCTTTCTCTATCCCTCTGTTGTTCCTCATCTTGTTTGATGTTGCCTCCCTATCCATCCTTATCCTTCAAAGGTTGCCCCCACAGTGCCCGGGATCATGATCATTGACCCTCCTCTGCCTTTTGTCTGTCCACCCTCTTTAATCCTCCTCCCTTTACCTGTTGGGCTCCTTGCCCCTGACCTCCAACCCTCCCCTTTTGTTTTCTTAGTTCTGTGTCCCTAGCCCTCCCCTGACTGTTCTTGTTGTGTGTTATCCTTATATTATGTGATTGCTGTCCCTGCCTGTTCGTCATTTTGCCTCTGATAAAGTTTCTGCTAGGATGGAAAGCTCGAGCTTTCCATCCTAGCAGAATCTTTTGACTCCATTTGACTCCATTGGCTCGCCACTATGGGATAAGCAGTTTTCAGCAGCCTTTATTTGCTACACTTTGATAAAAGATCGGTACATGTGAACTACATGTACCCTTTTGTATAATAGTTTTTATGCCTCCGCCACGAAGTGGTGCCGGAGGCATTATGTTTTCGGGTTGTCCGTCCGTCCGTCCGTCCGTCCTTCCGTCCGTCCGTAATGAATTTTGTGGACAGGGTAACTATCAAAACCTTTTGAGGTATCCTAATGAAACTTGGCATGTATGTGTATTAGGAGGTGAAGTTGTGCCTACCAACTTTTGGGTGCACATGCTCAAGGTCAAAGGTCAAAAGGTCAAGGTCAAATGCTTAAAATTTCACTTTTTCCCCCATATCTATGCAATGCCTGAAGATATTTTCTTGAAACTTAGTGTATACATGTATTACCCAATTAAAATTCTCTGGTGAAAGTTTGGGGTCATGAGGTCAAAAGGTCAAGTAAAATGTTAAAATTGCACTTTTTTCTCTGTATTTTGGAAATTGTTCAAGGTATCTTTATGGAACAAAGTATATATGCATGTACTGACTGGCAGTGGTTATCTAGGGAATTTGGGGTTCATGTGGTCAAAGGTCAGGGGTCAAAGGTCAAGGGCAATACTTGAAAATTTTACTATTTTTCTTATATTTATGCAATGCCAGCAGGATTATTTTTTTAAAAACTTGATGTATGCATGTATAACTCACTAGAGATTCTCCGGGATTTTCTTTTTTTTTTGCCAAGAAGGTCAAAGGTCAAAAGGTCAAAGATCAAGTGAAAGTGCTGAACTTACTTCTTTCTCTATATCTCGGAAGTGGCTCAAATTATCTTTAAACTTAGTACATATTTATGTATGTTCTGCCTGACATTGATTCTCTTATGAATCAAAGGCCAGATGAAAATGATAACAATTTACTGTTCAATGCAGAAATTGCACTTTTTCTCCATACAATTTATACCTTGACAATTACTCAAGTGCGTAAACTTATGAAAGGGTCAAAGTCAAAGTTAAAGTTCTTAAATCCCCAAATACATGCTCTCCTATTCATCCAATTAAACATAGGTCAAAGAAGGTGAACATTCGATACATTTTTGACAAACATGTCATTTTAATATTTTGCCAATTTTGTGAAAATGTAATCACACATTGTCCACATGTACTATAGACCTATTAGGAGAATCATGCATTAGGCCAAAAAAAAAAAATTGTTGCATTGGCGTAACCCGCCCGACCCTAAAAATTCCGCCGACCCAATGTTTTTTTTATTATTTTTTTTTTGCTATCGATATCAAATATCTTGTTGATTGCGATCGCGATCGCACAAACCCGGAAGTGGAAACGGCTCTGGGGATATCGGATGTACGAGGGAGAGATCTAGCGCCTCGCATAAAAAGCCTTCCTTGATCAGTACGTCATCTGTTTCCAACACGGACACGTGCTCTCACAAGATTTATTCAGTGTATACGTAGCATTCAGACTGCGATGTATTGTGCACAGTTTTGCCATAGGTTTCTTGTGTGGAAAACTTACACGAATCTGTATATGTGGGACTGTAATAGAGATCGCCGTGTGCGATGAAAAGATCGTACATATGGGTCAATTTGCATCTATCTTATCTAAGTCAAAATAGTAAAATATGAAGTGAAAACATTCAGGATAGGGATTTCAACATCTTTAAATTCTGTGAAGGGGTATAATTCCAGTAATATCGGCCTCATAAATGATTTGTAGAATAGATGAACACAGCACATTCGGTGCAGCAGTTGTAACTGTTTACTGAGCTGAGCACGAGTTTTACACGTAAAATGCAGGTAGCAAAAAAAAAAAAAAAAAAAAAAAAATCCGCCCGACCGACCCTATTTGAAAATCTCATGTTACGCCAATGCAACAATTTTTTTTTTGGCCTTATGGCAGAGGCATACCAGTCGCCATAGCGACATTTCTAGTTTACACATGTCTACGGTACACCAGCCTTTACAGTGCCTCTTCCCTCTAGTATACCCTCACAGAGCTCCATAATCCCTATCTCTCCACTCATAATCATTTCCAAACTTACTTCAGAGGGGCAAACCGCTTTTCCCAATTTCATTTTCCTCATTAATTGCCTCCACTACTTCTCCTAGTTAACCCTTAATGGCCCTTCACCATTATAGCTGCTTCCATCCTTTCATCCCATTTATTCTCATTCATTATTCTCTCCATATGCTCTCTCCAAACTCTTCCTCTGTCTTTCTCCCTAAAATCACACCTCGCATCACTCCCTCTCATGCACCTTATATTACCCCTTCAACACCTCTTTCATCCCTTTTCATTGACTTCATAACCCCACACACATTCAACTTAATTGCTTTGTCCCTCCTATTAAAATGCTTGAAGCTGCTGAAAAACAAACAAGATTTGAATGATTTCATAGAAAATACATATTGTTATTAGACAAGTGCAGTATCATTGAAAAGCTTTAATTTTTCTCTAGTTTTGATGATGAGCATACTTCAAAAACTTTGAATATGACATTCATCTGTTCAATTGCATTCAAATTCTTCATGTGTTTTCTGGCTCAGGAAGCTGCTTTTGAACTGGCTTTAGCATCTGATACATAGTGCGGCTCAGGGCCATCGACAGCCCACCACTGCCTAGCTCCTTAACCCGTTGAGGATGCTTTGATTTTGCTACAACACACATTTCCCATTGGCACTTGCCCGAGTATACTTGGGACTCATCCTCAACAGATTAATTATCCACACAATAGTTGAACAGTGAATTTGTTGCTTTCTGGACCGCAGCAATCGTGTGAGCTTCTCCTTTCAGATGATTTATTTCAGGATACACCCTCATTTTACAGTCAAAATTTTACTTGCCCAACATAAAATCTAACTTGTCCTTGGCAAGCAGGCAAGCACTAAAACCCTTGGTTATATCACTTCTCTCATTCTCTTTCTCTCTTTATTTTTGACACATACTAGTTCAAATATATAGTTTTGAAAATTACAATAAGGCCTGTCAATACAAGCTGGATTTGACTGATTTCTTGTTTATGTTAATGATATGATTAATGTCTCACCAATATTAACTTACATTTTGTTTGCAGATGATACAAATATATTTTATTCACATAAAGATACACAGATACTTATCCACACACTTAATTTTGAATTAGGTAAAGTTTCTTCCTGGTTCAAATGCAATAGATTATCTTTAAATATTGATAAAAACTAGTTTTATATATTCTAAAAATGTTCATTCTTTTGATATTGAATGTAATTTATATATTGATGGGGTACACCTTGTAGAAAAAAAGTCTACATAATTTCTTGGTGTAATTATCAATTCTAATCTTACCTGGAATAAACATGTAAATAATATAAGTAATATTGTATCAAGAAACATAGGTATATTGTTTAAACTGAAAGATTTTTAGATAGAAAAGTCTCTTTTTATCTTATATAATGCCCTGATTTTACCATACATCACATACTGTAATATGGTATGGGCAAATTCTAACAAGACAAAATTTCAATCAGTTCATCTTCTCCAAAAAAGAGCACTCCGCATTTGTACCAACTCACATTATCTTGCAAATTCTGAACCACTATTTTTTAAATTGAAAACTTTGAAAATCCACGGTATTCATACATTACAAAGCGCAATATTCATGTACAAATACAAATCCAACACCCTCCCTTCCTCTTTTCCACAACCTATTCACTGTGAACTCCAGCGTCCATGCTTACCGAACTCGACAGTCTAAAGATTATCACCTCCACAATCCCAAGTTCGTGATAGCTCACAAGTCAATTAGACATCATGGACCTGACGTTTGGAACAATCTCCCTGAGCAAATTAAGACAACCACCAAGTTATATATTTTTGAGGCACTTATGAAAAAATATCTTTCATCGAAATATGATATATGAGTGATAAGAAGTTTTCGGGTTTCTACGTTCACTCATAAAAAGTCAATATTGATATAGTATTAGTTTTAGTACTTTGCTGCGCATCAAAATTGTTGATATTGTATACAGAAGTATGTAGAAGACATACATGTGACACAAAGAATAAACCAGAATCCATTTAATCAGGTATATATACCCAAACATTAAATTAACAAAATTATATTGTATCACATGCACAGCTCCGCACAGCTCCGCACAGCACAGCACAGCACAGCACAGCACTCACCTCAGCACAGTATTATGGTAAAAAATGCCTATTGATAAGAAACAAACGAAAACTATTTTGAATTTCTCCTTTACTTTTAATTTCATAAATTATTAAAATATTTTCGATTTGACTATTGATTCTGTTTTTGTAGACACGTCCATTATACAGATATGTAAAGCGATTTTAAGCTTTGAATTTTAACCCGAGGCCTCGATCCATGTCAAGCTGCTGCTTATGATCGCGGTCTCCTGCTTTTCTGTTATCATAATAACCAAAATGTTTAATTTCCAATATCAATTTATTTAAATCCCCTCTGTTATATTCTTTTCTCTGAAATTCGTTAACTGAAACGACTTGATCATATGCTCTGAATGAATAATTCATTATTATTTACATAATCTACAAGTGTTGATTTGATGATTCTCCTCCGAACTTTCTTTTTTTGTGAGTGATATGCTACATGTTTTATACATCGAATACTGTCATGTTCATAGTGTGTATGTGTATATGTACCTTGAATTAATTTGTAAGACAGTATATGCTTGCTTAAATGTCATGTAACGTTGATTTCCAAATATGTGTATTCTTTTGTAATGTGTGATTTGGAAAAAGGCAGAAATAAAATCAATCAATCAATCAATTTGTTCTTCATCTTTCCATGGTTTATTTCTGAGCTCAGTATGATCACAGTTTTCATATCTACTGGTGTGTAAAATCATTTAAAATCATTCAAATATTATGCACATTTCAAATGGAAGAAAAAATGCAGAAAGATACATCTTACTTCATTCCAACAATGAAAAAGGATAGGTCTTAACTGACTCAGTACTGTGCCACTTCTACTGATATACATGTAGTGAGTGTACAAAATGATACCAATAACTTGGAATGTTAATGTTTGCAAACCATTCCCCTGTCAGCTACATTTTGTTTGTTGATTGCAGTTGGCCTAAATACTTTCTGTCATGGACGCTTATGAATCACACATGACAATGGGCACAGTGTTAATGCCAATAAGTTGGGCCATTCTCCCTGTGTCCTCCATCACACATCAAAAGCTATTTGCATTACATGTACCTGTATGTAGTCTATGAACATTGCTTTGATGCTAGAATGCACTGATTTTTAATGAATACCCTGGATGGCTCCTTGTCAATAAAGGATACAGGTCCATGGATGACAGTTTGCAAGCATAATAAGAAAAAACAACAACAATAAACATACACACAGAACACATCCATCATTCAGATCAAATATTTTCCAGTAAGAAGTATCAAAATTATGACATTGTATGGCACAGTGGTGTTACATAAGGTAAAGAACCTGGAAAATTTTACACTGTAAGACATTTGTTTCATCTTCATCCATAAAATATGCAAGAAAATCCATGAAATAAACACTCTTTTTGTTATACATTTCCAAGCAGTGATCTGCAAAGGAGAGACATGTACAGAGCAATTTTCTTTAATACACAAAACTTACAATATCATTTTGTGATAAAACCTAAAATACAACTGTACTGCAGACAGAGACTGAGCTCATGCATTGTTGTACGACAATGCCTATGCACATTGTAGTAGTAATCTGCAGCAAATCACGGAAAATCTTCACCCTTTTTATTTGTAAACAGCATATAGCATCAGTATGATGTACCTTTGACCCCCATGACCAATACAGTCCCAAGAAAATCACTGACAGGCAGTACATGCATATGTGGCAATTAGTTTCATGAAGATTCCTTGAGCCATTACAAAGATATGAAGAAACAAATGAAATTTTAGCATTTTCACTTGACTTTTGACCCCATGGCCAAAAAATTTTCATAGAGAATCTTTATTGGGTAATACAATGTAAATGTATACACTACGTAAAAAAAAAAATAAATAACTTCAGGCATTGCATAGACATGGGGGAAATAGTGAAACTTTTGAGCATTTGACCTTGACCACATGGACCCAAAAGTTGATATGTATAACTTTGTCCACTCATACATACACATGCTAAATTTCATTAGGATACCTCAAATGAATTTTAAGTTATGCTGTCCACAAAATGCATAATGGACAGACGGACAGACTGTCAACTGAAAGATATCATGCCTCTGGCGACACTTCACGGCAGAGGCATAAAAAATTACCAAAAGTATTACTAGTATTGTTTTTGTAGTCACAGTATGGTAAACAAACAAACAAACACAAAGGTCATGGCAAAGAGTGAACATAGCTCTGGCTATGATTCATCCTCTAGAAATACACTGTAGATTGCTAGAACATAGCAGAGTATGACAGCACATCTATTAATCCTTGAATAAGGAAGAACCAAAGTGGGGATGTCAAAATTCATTGCTTTGACATAATTCAATTTTAATTTTTGACCAAATGTTTATAATAGGTTGAGGCCATTGGATTAATTGTGTATCGGATTGATATTCGGGAGGACTTGATGTCGGGCATGAGTTTTTCTGAGACGGGCTATTATTATAACATATGATTATGAAGTATAGTTGAGATGTGTGTAGGGTTTGCATTTAGTTGAGTTTATTGCTCTATGTGATGGGAGTGTTCTGCCGTCGGGTGGGCTCTGGTTTGAGGCTTGGAAAGGGCTCTTCTTTTGTCCATCTAGTCTGAATACATTTTGTTATTTTGAGTTATGTGAGGGAAACCAGTGTCTTTCAAGACTTATTGGGACAGATTGTCGTCACTTGCAATCACTTCTTCATTTGTAATTTATTCGGCTAAGGAAGAATTAAAATGGGAAAGTCAAAATTCATTGCTTTGACATAATTTAATTTTAATCCGTGGCCCTATGTTTAGGTTGAGGCCACTGGATTAATTGTGTATCGGATTGATATTCGGGAGGGTTTGTTGTCGGGCATGAGCTTTTTTGAGACGGGTTATCATTATAACATATTTTTTAATATATATGAATATAAATTAAAGGTTTATAATAATGGGGCGTCCCCATCCGGGCCTGGGCTTTTCCAGGGTTTTTTCGGTTCCCCGGGGCGGAGTCGTCTCATGTGATATTAATAATTTATGTAATTTATTGTTATTGTTATGTTAATGGGGCGTGGAATGAATGACCGTGTCTCATTGTGAATAATTTACGTATGCGGAATCGCCCCACTCTATTATATTGGACTCACTGGAATACAAAATAATGCAAATGTTTGTTAAAATTCAATAGGTATGTTAAATGCCGTCAAGAGAAAAGTGTATCATGTATGTTCTACACTTGTCCTAGTTTTTTTTCTTCTTCTCCTTCGTCTTCTTCTTCTTCATGCTATTTTACTTTTCTCCTTTTTCTTTCTTAGTCTCCATTTTCTCTACTCCTAATCTTTCTGGTCTCATTTCTTATCCTTTTGCCTGCTTATACAATATTTTTCACACTTTGAATATGTGTAGGATTCTGTCTAAGTTATGTGTATTTATGTTCGTAAATCTTCTGTAACATTGTGTGATATTTATGTATATGCCCTGCTTATTCTGTTTATCAAGTTATGTCCTGGGCTTTTATGTTTTGTATTTATGTATTCCTTTGTTCGATTTGTATATCAATAAAGTGATGAAATATATATTTATTTCTGACAGGCATAGATAGCACACAGAGAAACTGTAAGCAGCTGTCTAACAATTAATGCTCACTGTCACCAGAGAGGATTACTATCATTCTTGCAAGAAGGTAATCTGGTGCAGGTCTGGTGTACACAAAGTGCTGTAAATTCAAATGAGCCTGCAAACAAAGTCCCATGTTTTTCATAAAACCATGAATGCTACATGCAAAGTAGAATCAAGGAGGTTTAAGAGATGGAGTTCCAACTGGCTGTAATTATTCAAACAGTTGTCACTTTTCTATTGATGTACAAAAGAATTCCACAGGTGCATCTGTGCCTTTGGTGACGGGGTTTGATGCCGCCGTCTTGCTGAGCAATCTGAAGATTCATTTTGAACGTTAACTTAATGTTGGTTATATTTTGCTTGTTTATCTATCAAATGAAACGAAATCTCACTTAATGATAAAGCTCATTAAACAAAGGTCAATCCCTTCAAGAAATATGTGCAAAAGTGTAAATCAGAGCTGTATCATGTGAAAGTGTTTAAAACTGTACCCTCCTGGAAAGCCGGTTTTATCACTTTTCCACTTAATTCCTCCAAATAAAACTGATATGGAATAATCTTCGAGTATAATTCTATATTAATAGATATATCAGATTTGTGGCCGGGCACGGCCAGTTGGGTAATTTTCATTTTCATTTCATCATTTTTTGCGCAATTTCTATTCGCGCATCCCTGTGTCTTTACCATTATATACCACCTATCTTTTATAAGTAGGGATGGCGAAAAGTAATTACCATCACAAAGACATATTTTCGTTACAAAGTGGCTGATGATTATGCAATGAGAAATGAGTCAATCGTCTTCCTATCTGCGCGGCAGATCCAATTTGCCACATGCTTCAAATACTTTCGAGTGGCGGCATCGAACGTGACTTCAAAGGAAATATGACAGTTGTGACTCCATTCTCTTGAACCTCCTTGGTAGAATATTATCATCTAGTACATGTATTTAGAAACAACAATTCAACACCATCTTTATACACAGTAGCCATGTTCAGACGTATTTCTTGTCGGAGTAAAATCTTATGGCGTAGCAATTAGAATTCAAATTTATGCTTGTCTTACCGTGACCCTGTGTCCACACGAAGGTCATGGGAAGAAACTCCGATCAATTTACCACGGACTTTGTGGGGATCACCGTGGAGGGTCGGCGTAACTTCCGGAAGTGGTAGCGCCGTGCACGTCGACCATACCATTGTTTTTTTTACCAGTGGCATTTATCTTCTCCCTTCTTGTTGATGAGAATTTCTGAGCGCTAACTTCTAGAGCTCTGTCGTGATCGACTAGGTTTGAATTGTACTGCACGCGCATGCGTACTCACATTTAACTCCGGAAGTTTTACCGAGGTCGAATAAGGTTTGTAAGGTCATAGATACTCCGATCTATTTGTCCACACGGGCAATTTACTCCGACCGGCTAGTCGTGGCAGCGAGATACTCCTGGAAAAACTCAGGAGAATCTTGGTCGGAGGAAGAGGTCGTGGTAACTTCCCCCGACCAGAGGAAGTTACCACGACCTTGTTCAGACGGGCACTACTCCGACCTTTCCTCCGACCCTTCCTCCGACCCTTCCTCCGAAGTTACTCCGACCAAAACTGCCTCTGTCTGAATGCAACTAGTGACATTTATACACATAGACTTTATAATTTATGAATTACAGTAGGCAATATCAAGCAAGCATCAGGTTGACAATGTGTTTTGAAATATCTCAAACCTGTATGTGTTAACAGCAAACATTCATTCCATGTCTCTAGAAATGTGGCAGCTTAATTGTTCATGTCTCATTACCTGCATACCTACGACTGTATTGCCCATGTATCCCTTGGGACAGCTGGTACTCCATACACATGAACACAAAGAAATTTGTCAAGAAGCATTCCATAACCTCCTTAGACATACATTTTGTGCCCACATTCCCATAGGCTACACTTTAATACAGTGTACACTTTAATAAGGGATCTTCAAACACAATGGAGTTTAAGGACATGACTGTGGTGATATTTGTAATTTTTAATTAATTTTGGTTAAAAAAATACATTATTTGCACATCTTACATACAGCTGATAAAAACACCTCATTTGTGATACTGGCTATTGTGTACAAGGTTTACAAAACTTGCAAGTGTGGGTAATTGTACCAAATGAGATATATTTTTGATTTATCACCAAATTTAATAGATGCACTGAGTCTGTTTATTAACACATTCTTCTTTTGTGATACTACATGTATGTGTTAGTATAGGTTTGATTTATGTTTCTCATTGTCTATAAATGAGGCTAATTTTTGTGGAACAGATGGCAGAATTTGTTCCACTATTTGGAAATTATTTTCCCAAACTCTTCAAAAATGACAGGATAGTGTTTTGGTTTGGAGTATGGCACAGTGGTATCGATCAGTGGCCTGAATTTGGCCCTCTGAATGACTCAGTGAAGTCTAGTCCTTGTGACATTACATTTTGTGGTCTGGTTGGCAGATTGGTGGAAACTTGTGTATGTATCATTCGTAGATCAGATTTGTTCCTCTATTTTTAGGAAAAGTAGAAGACTCATATGGAAGAGTAACACATAAGAAAGTCTTCCAGAGAGCAACATCCCACTGAAAAGATGGCCGCTTCACAGGGTGAGCAAAATTCTTCAAGAATTATGGTGCTCTCGAGACAGTTGTCAAAGAAACAAGGGGGGGGGGGTGGGTTATAAAAACAGAAATGGAATCTGAGTTGATTAAGCAACATATTGGGCTGTATGCGTAATTAGAGGCAATTGTTTGCGAGCAAAAGCTTTAGCTAGTGAGCTCAAGCAATTGTTTGCTGCCTGCAAGCAATTGCTTAATAGAGACTAAGCATTTGCTTAACCCGTTGAGGACGGTTTGATTTTGCTACAACACGCATTTCCCATAGACACTTGCCCGAGTATACTCGGGACTCGTCCTCAACGGGTTTAAGACATATGCATAAAACAGACCTTTTGCTTGTTCTTGCTAGCAATTGTTTACATTTTCCCAAGCCCTGTAAAACGAGCTTGAGCTTTTGCTTTACTAGGATGCTCGCTTTTAAGTATCATGTTCATATTTGTAAAAGAAAGGCCAAAGTTGTGAAAGAGTGGTATAAATCGACAAGAAATTTCTCATGAGATGTATCAGAAACTTCTTCATTGAAACATGGGGAATGTCCAGTGGTTAGCGCAAAAATGTGATGAGAAACCGGCAGGATGTATGGCATCTGTTGAGAGAACAGAGACCCCTCTGCAAATTTGACCTGGCAGATCCAGGCAACTGAGCATCAGTCAGGGAAGTGATGGGAATCAGCCAGTGTGTGTGTGTGCACGCATGTGTGCATTTTTGAGTGTCATTTTCTCTGCTATAACAGGAAATGTCTCCAAACACACATGCCCTTTCAAATGTTCTTGTATTTGCACAGGTGTGACCTTCCTTTAGTTAAAAACGCAAGCAATTGCTTGAGCAGGACAGGTAAAAGATTTAAAGGGGAAATCCAGTCCAAATATAAGTTAGTCTGATGAGAAAGAATAAAATAGTATGAGTTCAAAGGTACAAATTGATCAAAATCCGATAAAAAAATAAGGAAGTTATGAGGTTTTGAAATTTCCCTATTTTTTTTTTTTTTTTTTTTTTGGGGGGGGGGGGGAAACCGTTCTTGAATGGTCAATATGAATATGCAAATGGCAAAGTGAGCATGTCATTCCCTCACAACTTACTAATACATACTTTGTATATAGAATTTTGAAATCACCTGCTTTTTCATTCAAACACAATTATGCCCGAGGTTCAAATTCTCATATATCCAACTGATATTCTGAAGTTATTCAAACAGGAATAACACCATGTTTCAAACTTCAATGACAGAAACATTGAATTTTCCTCATTATTTTGGTACATGATCAATGCAAAATTGTGGGGGTATGACATGGTTAGCTCACTCATTTGCATATTTGTACATTTAAGAACTGTTTTGGAGAAATCATCAAAACCTAAAAATTTCATAACTTCCTTTTTTTACATCCAATTTCAGTCAAACTTTTACCTATGAACTCGTAATTTATTTATTTTTTTTAATCAGACTAACTTATATTTGGACTGGATTTCCCCTTTAAGTACTCATAATGAGAAAAATAGCATAATATTCATAAATAAGGTGAATTATACATTTCTGGAAAAATTAGGTCTCTAGGAATATGAATAATTAAGTTTCAGAAGGTGAAAATGTCTCTAGAGATGGAGAGATGGTGTTTTGAGACCCTTTTCTGACCATCAGAACCCAATTTGACAGCGAAATTTTGGGGACTGAAATTATGACATCAGACAAGGAACGAATCAGCCCTGCGCTGATGCACTGTTGCTACACAGCACCGTGGTTCAAAGCGTGAATTCTGCATGATCCGTAGACACATTTCAGCTAGGTATATCTTTCTAAAAAAAGGAGGTACATGAACTTTGTCACATATAATTTTTGTAGATTTATACTAATTGAATATACTTTGCTTAAAACTAAAAAGAACTAACTGTTATTAGATTGATCTAGAACATCTAGTCTAAGTGCTAGTTCTAACGTTAGGTTTCAATAGCATGTAACTAAGATACTGGTCTATACACAGCCCAGTTGATGTATCATTGTGTCTGGTCAGGCTCAGTAACATGAAACGTTTGGCCTATCGCGAAGTCTAATTCCCTTGAAATTTTGCACATCCATCTTCATCTGTAGACCTCTAGATCTTTAGATAGAGCTAGCGCTAGAGATCTAGACTAACATTATTCCTACTCCTGTGAGTAGAGCTTCCCATTAATCGTCTCCTCAAACTTTCATTCTGAGAGTATATCACCTGATATTGTAAACAAGGAAAAGTAGAAATCACGCGGTGCGTAATATATGTCCCCGCCGGAAGTAGCATTTAGTAGCAAAATGTACAATATAGGTAAAAAGATCAAGGTCAAAGGTCAAAGAAGTCAAAGGTCAAAATTCTATGTAGAAGATTTGAAGCCCTCACCTAGTGCCATTACATAAAGCAAACGGAATCGAAATCGGGTTAGAAATAGCGAAGGAGTAGCATTTGGTAGCAAAATGTACAATACAGGTCAAAAATCAAGGTCAACGGTCAAAGAAGTCAAAGGTCAAAATTCTGTGTAGAAGTTTTGAAGGCCTCACCTAGTGCCATCACTTAAAGCAAATGGAATTGAAATTGGGTTACAAATGGCGAAGGAGTAGCATTTTGTAGCAAAATGTACAATATAGGTCAAAAATCAAGGTCAAAGGTCAAAGAAGTCAAAGGTCAAAATTCTGTGTAGAAGTTTTGAAGCCCTCACCTAGTGTCATCACATAAAGCAAACGGAATCAAAATCGGGGTAGAAATGGCGAAGGAGTAGCATTTTGTAGGCAATGTGCAATATAGGTCAAAAATCAAGGTCAAAGGTCAAAGAAGTCAAAGGTCAAAATTCTGTGTAGAAGTTTTGAAGCCCTCACCTAGTGCCATCATATAAAGCAAACGGAATCAAAATCGGGTTAGAAATGGCGAAGGAGTAGCATTTTGAAGCAAAATGTACAATATAGGTCAAAGGTCAAGGTCAAAGGTCACAACTGAAATTCTGTATAGAAGTTTCAAAGCTCCCATGTAGTGCTATCATATAAAGCAAACAGAATCAAAATCGGGTTAGAAATGGCGAAGGAGTAGCATTTTGAACATTTTGATCACACACGGACGCACGGACAGACGGACACACGGACACACGGACACACACACGTACGGAGCCCGTTTCATAGTCCCCTGCTCGAACTCGTTCGGTGGGGACAAAAATGATTATCCTTGTTGAGACATGTTCTCGATAAAGCAACTACAGAAAAACTGGTTCATGCGTTTATTTTTAGTCATTTGGATAATAATAATGGTTTGCTCATTGGAGTTCCAGACTCTCACCTGAAAGGACTCCAACGGATACAAAATTCAGCCGCAAGGCTTGTGACACGCAAAAGGAAATTTGATCATATAACTCCCATTCTTCGTAGTCTTCATTGGTTGCCCATAAGAGCTCGTATCAGGTTTAAGATTTTGACCTTTGTATTCAAATGTTTTCATGGAAATGCCCCTGCATATCTCAGTGAACTCATCAAGCCATATCATCCTGGTCGTAATCTGCGCTCAAAATCAAAAAAAATCTCCTCTCTGAAATAAGTGTCAAATCTATTAAAGACATATGGTGATAGGTCTTTGGGAAAAATGGCACCCTCATTATGGAATAATCTCCCTCTCAGTGTTAGATGCATTACAGATTTTGATAAATTCAAATCTGTGTTAAAAACTCACCTTTTTGATTATTGTTGATTACACGTTTGAATAGAGAAATATGTGACAGATTTTGTTTCATTAATTTTGTACACACATAGAGACTATCTTATGGTATTATGCGTTTCTAAGAACTGACTATTATTACTATTATTATTCCCCAATGTCAGATGTGATGAGATTTGAAGCACTAGTCAATGATTTATACCAGATTTGGCTTCTGGTTCTGGATACCCTGTCCTTTCAGTGGCAACCCCCTGGAATTTGTTGCATTCATACAAAGTTTGAAGACCTTGGTAAGGGAAAGAATTTCACCAGCAGAAGAGCTTTACTATATTGGGCAGTATGTGACAGGAGCAGTAAGGGATGCCATTGCAGGATTCTTCTATGGAGACACTAAATCAGCTTGAAGGTGTATAAAAAACCTTATGAGGAAGGTACATTATATGGACATCCATTCAGTGTTCAACAAGCCTTCAGAAAGCTTGACAACTGGCAAAATATTGGTGTCTGGGATAATTCTGCACTGCAGAAGTTCGCTGACAATCTGAAGAGTTACAGTGATGCCATGCCATATGCCCATGGGCTACAAGTCTTGAATGATTGCAACGAAAGCCAATAGTTGATCACAAAATTGCCCGAGTGGTTAGTGACTCGGTGGAATTGAGAGGTCACTGAGGATCTCTAAAAGGGATGATATCATCCTTTTAAAAATTCATAGACTTTGTGGGTAAAAAAGTAGGGATTGTAAATAACTTCATCTCCTTTTTTTGTAGCATTGAGATCTCGGGAAGCCCTAGGATCTGTAGATTCAGGCACTAAGGTCCAAGGTAATGCCCCAAAGAACAAGGCAAGTGCCATAATGTGTCTCGCTAATTCGCGTACAAGAAATTGTATGCGAATGGGATATAACAGATAAAAAAAAAGAGATATAACGGATAAAAGGGTAAAAATTTATGGCAAAAAAGAAACGTGCCATAAAAACTTAACATTGGGCCCTTAAAGTTCGTTGACCCCTGCCTGTGACCTTTAACCTTGTGGTGACCATCCACTCCCCAAGGGACATCTACCATCCAAGTTTAGTCACAAATGGAGTTATGGATCAAAAGTTATGACCTATGATAGAAACGCGCCATAAAAACTTAACATTGGGCTCTAAAAGTTCGTTGACCCCTGCTTGTGACCTTTGACCTTGTGGTGATCATCCACTCCCCAAGGGCCATCTACCATCCAAACTACGGACCTATGGATCAAAAGTTATGACCCATAATAGAAACGCGCCATAAAAACTTAACATTGGGCTCTAAAAGTTTGTTGACCCATGCTTGTGACCTTTGACCTTGTGGTGACCATCCACTCCCCAAGGGACATCTACCATCCAAGTTTAGTCACAAATGGAGTTATGGATCAAAAGTTATGACCTGTAATAGAAACGCGCCATAAAAACTTAACATTGGGCTCTACAAGTTCGTTGACCCCTGCTTGTGACCTTTGACCTTGTGGTGATCATCCACTCCCCAAGGAACACAAATGAAGTTATGGATCAAAAGTTATGACCCATAAATAGAAATGCGCCATAAAAACTTAACATTGGGCTCTACAAGTTCGTTGACCCCTGCTTGTGACCTTTGACCTTGTGGTGATCATCCACTCCCCAAGGAACACAAATGAAGTTATGGATCAAAAGTTATGACCCATAAATAGAAATGCGCCATAAAAACTTAACATTGGGCTCTAAAAGTTCGTTGACCCATGCTTGTGACCTTTGACCTTGTGGTGACCATCCACTCCCAAGGGGCATCTACCATCCAAGTTTAAACACAAACGGACCTATGGATCAAAAGTTATGACCCATAAATAGAAACGCGCCATAAAAATTTAACATTAGGCTCTAAAAGTTCGTTGACCCCTGCTTGTGACCTTTGACCTTGTGGTGATCATCCACTCCCCAAGGGACACAAATGAAGTTATGGATCAAAAGTTATGACCCATAAATAGAAATGCACCATAAAAACATAACATTGGGCTCTAAAAGTTCATTGACCCCTGCTTGTGACCTTTGACCTTGTGGTGATCATCCACTCCCCAAGGGACACAAATGAAGTTATGGATCAAAAGTTATGACCCATAAATAGAAATGCACCATAAAAACATAACATTGGGCTCTAAAAGTTCGTTGACCCCTGCTTGTGACCTTTGACCTTGTGGTGATCATCCACTCCCCAAGGGACACAAATGGAGTTATGGATCAAAAGTTATGACCCATAATAGAAACGCGCCATAAAAACTTAACATTGGGCCCTAAAGTTCATTGACCCCTGCCTGTGAGCTTTGACCTTGAGGTGACCTTCGTAGATGGTAAAATGTGAAACTTTGTATGACCCCTCTTCCCTCGAAGTTTGATTGCATTTGAAGCCCACAGTAAAGAGTTATTGAAGTTTTTGTAGCGTTACGGACAGACAACGGACGGACGGACGCCGCAGGCGATCCCTTAGTCTCCCCTCACCTCCGCTGGGCTCGACAAAAAGGGCTCTTCCCTGAATACCAACAATTAAGTCCCTAAAGAACACAAAAGCAGTGAATGATAACACAAACGAGCCCAAGTCACTACACAGGAGATGTCAAGCTTTAAGCCAGAGGATGTTCTCAAGGTACTATAAGCAAACTTTGCCGAGATGCATCACTGTAATGAGGTCTACTCACAGAAGACATACAGGCCGTCCTCAAGCATCTGGAGATCAACATATTATATTAGTGTGAGGATGGTCACTTTCAAATGCCGCTTCTCTTTAAGAGTTGACCAGTGTTGTCCAACAATAGACAGCTTGCAAACATTCGATACTAGCATCTTCAGATGGAGATAGAAAGATGGAGAGAGACAGGAAGTACAAGGAACATCTGGCCTCTATGACAGATTTCATTGACATGAGCTTCGCAGAATAAGGCACCTCTTGGGTCCACAAACTACATTCCAAATCATGGTGTGTATCACAAGAAGACGCAGAACTCAGAAATAGTCTGTGATCGTTTGGCCAGATTTGGAGGCATGTGCTCGAACGATCACTTGCTGATGGCCCAGCTGGTGAAGGAAGCCAGAGAACTCTGTTGGAAGGGTGGTCTCTGCCTGCACTAGATCACCTCAAATGACAAATCAGTAGTGGAGTGTCCCAGAGACAGAGCGTGCCATTGAGGTGGTCACCATAATAGGTTAGAACTAACAGTCCTTGTGGCAGGAAAGGTCAGCTCTATGCTGAGAGATAAGCATAGTACCAGCATGCAGGGGAATTCTACTGGACAGATTCTAAAGCAGAACTGTGCTACATTCACAAAGAAGCGTGAAAGTTCCATTCATTTGTGGCTAACAGCCTAGCAAATCAGAGGGGGGACATGTCAACATCAGTGGCATTATGTTCCCACAGATAAGAACCAGTGCAAGGAATCAGTGCAGATCAGCGATGGGACACTTGGTGGTTCGAAGGGCCAACTTTCCTCTGGGAGAAGGACATAAGAACTGACAAGGAAATTCTAGACACGAGTGTCAGAGATGCCGAAGTCAAAGCAATAATTGTACCTTGCAAGTGACACAAAACCTGACATGGCAAATCTGCTAGGACATCTAGCAATGATTTTCAACTGGTTCATGATGGTCAAGTTGCTATCTCAGTTGAGGACAGTGGCAAAGAGCTCCAAACATGGGTCAGTTGTGCAAGAGAGGAAAGATGCAGAACTGTTCATCTTGCCGCTAGTCCAAATGGAGGCTTTCCGTGAGGAACTCCAGTCCCATGGCAAAACTGTGAGGAGCACAAGCAGGAAATCCCGATCCATACATCAATGAGGATGCTACAAGCAGGGGTACACTTAGCAAGCTCTCCAATGGCATATCACATCCAGTCATTCTGCCAAAACAGAGTTTGATCACCGAAGCCATTGTTCATCACTTCCACCACAAGGTTCACCATCAACGTAGAGGTGTAACCCAGAATGAGCTACAGATAGACCAGCAGATACAAATGTATTGGATATAGTAAAGGGATCTTGAAGCTTGGTGAAGCCAAGGAACTCTGTGACGTGCAGAAAACTTTATGACATGAGGAAGAAAAGAAGATGGAAGACTTGCCTGAAGATTGCATAGAACCATCTCCCTCGTTCACATAGGTAGGTATGGACTGCTTCGGACCATTCATCATGAAGAGAAGTCATTGAGAGACCAAGCATTACGAGCTGTTGTTCACATGTTTTTGTTCTCAAGGTGTTCATGTAGAGATGCTGGACAACATGTCTATGGATGCATTTTTTAAATATCATATTTATATTATATTTCTTTTTTCTTCTGATCGACATATTGTGTGCGTATTTTACATCTGCATTCATAAAATCAACATTTTATATCATCATACGATTCATATCGACAATTTCATATTCTTTTCATGATGGTGCAATTTTTATAACACACATATTTTTTCTTTTATAATGATGAGTTGAATTGAGACTTCTGTGTAATATTGACTGAGCTTATGTAATCAGATCAGTATCAGAAAATAATTTTATGAGAATAATTGAAATGTAACATATAAATGAATGTTATGTTTGTATGCTTATTGCATATGCGTGGGTAGCCCCCCCCCTTATATGTATAAGGTATTTTGGTTTTTGTATAATTTTGATCATTAATGATATATAATATTGTTAAAAAGATAGTAATATCAAAAGATTATAAGGATTGAAATGATGATTCGAATAGAAATATAAGATGAAAAAGAAATAGATTCATTATTTCATATCTCTTTGTACATCTCATTCGAAGTATTCTCTTCTGTCTCTTTCTATCCCTCTTGCTATCTCCTTCCTACCTCCTCTGTGTTTCTCTCTCTCTCCGCCTCTATGTACGTAAGTGTTTAATATTTCTTATGTCATCACTGCCGTCTTACTTTTTTTTCAGTACATGTATAAACAAAATTTGAAAGTCATTGGAGAAGTATAATGATTTGTGTATATTTGATATATTTTAGTCTATAAGTTTGTGTATTCAAATATGATAATGACATGAAGATTATGTTTCATTTTTCTCGCAGCTCTTTTAATGTGTATGTACAAGTGTATTTGATTAATTTTGATATTTTGCTTATCAGGTGTTTCTATATATATATATTATTGTGTAGTTTTATATTTTAATCGAAGAATAATTGTATGACTATTGACTATGTATGTCATTATAAAATGAAATGATATTGTACAAAATTCTGCAATTCAGCCATCTCCATGGCTGCAAATGAATTTTTACATAAACCATTACCATTACCATTACCATTACCATTCATTCTCGCCCTTCGCTGCTTTCTCGCCATCAGAGGAGCAGTCAAGCAAATTCAATGTAACCAAGGAAACAATTTCATAGGAGCCCGAAATGAATCACAGGAAGCCATTCAGAAAATGGATGTTGACAAAGTAGAGGCTTACCTTGAAGAAAGGCAAAGTGAATTTGTCTACAATGCCCCACGCTCTAGCCATGCAGGCAGGATGCGGTAAAGACAAATAAGAACCACCAAAAAACCCACCAGGGAGAGCTTTTGCCTGTTCAAAGAGTTCATACATGATCAGTGAGCTCTTTGAGCAATGGTTTGCATTCTTCGTAAGGCAGATTCCACCAGCTAGGCCAATGCTGTTGCTGCTTGATGGCCATGGCTCCCACATCACTCTGAGGGTTCTGGAGAAGGCCAAGGCCGTGCAGATCGAGTTGCTGTGTCTACCACCCCACATCACAAACTGGCTACAACTACTGGACCGTACAGTCTTTGGGCCAATAAAGAGGGCATGCAATGAGGAATGTGTGCAATCTATGCACACCTACCCTGGGCGTATCATCACACACACTGCACACACACAAGAGTGTACCCATGTAATGCAGCAGCAGTCCGAGAGGCATTTGGGCCATTGGAGCCTTACAAAGAAAGCCAGCCCATCCCAGACAAACAACAGCCAGCACTGCTCACATTCTTGCATTTTTAGGACTACTTGTACCTCGATATGCACAGTTATGACATTTCAAATTCCTCCTCATTTCCTGCCATTTTGAAAGTCTTCAAAAGGAGCTTACAAGGCCAGGCAGGACTCTGGATAGAAGGGAAATCATTTGAGAACTTTGATGATCTGAAATCAGCCTTTATTAGTCGTTTCAGTGGTACCAAGAGTGCATAAGCACACATTCAAGAGTTTAATTCTAACCAATTCTCACCAGGTGAACCTGCGGAAATTCACCTTTCAGAAAATCCACCAAACCGCATCGTGGATCGACTGTGGTGAGAAACAAATCCGAGACAAGTTTCTCAGCACCTTCTTAAATTTGAGAATGCTAATAGACAGAGATCGTACTCATGCGGACGCAGACCGACGCGCCACGCTCACTCATACTCGACGCCGCGACGGAGCGCAAGCACATACAAGTAGGAGTTGCAATAGATATGGAAGCAGGAACCCATCAAAAACATCACTTCCCGACACGTTGTAATTCCACTTGCTACACGTTGCACTTATAATTACAACACAATGTAATTATTTGTTACATGTGACAAATAGAATGACATTATACCACACGACATATTTGCTACGTGTGGTAATTCCCTTTAACAGCCATAGTTGTTAAAATGGGTTTACAGACGGCAGTTAACCTTTTACTTCACAGGGGCTGCCGGCAGGTGGCCATCAGCCTTGGCGGGGCATAAACAGTGAGCGCGCGCATACGATGTATTACAATGTTGTTAATTTCAAACGGACCGCTTTCCGGTTATGACCAAAAATAGATTCGGGGTGGCGCGCACTCGAGTTAAGCGTAGTGGTTTGGAAGGGAAATGCATACCTCCTTCATTATGCACTTGATTTTAATGGAGATCGGTTCATTGTAGCTCTTGGTTCTGCTCTTGGTTCTGCATAATTTCATTCACCTATATTATTATTCGAAATCCCCCTTTTCGGGTTGTAACTGTTATCTGAACAGGACTTGGTATTAGAATTTACCTTCAAGTTGTAATGGCATAACGGTAGGCCTACCTTTGTGGTGATTTCGAGTTAGGCCTATTAAAGTTGTTTTAATCGCGAATTGTTAATTTGTTTGGGAAGGAACAATCACTGACTTCGTTTACAGCGGAGAGCTCAAGCAGAGGGAGAAGCGTGCGAGTTCAGAGTCTAGGGCAGGGCGAGCCGTGGGCCCAGCCAATAGAGCCCGGCCGCCGTCAGCTTGGGCTACTAACGTTGGACAGGCGGCATCGGGGGCAGAAGGTCATTCCAAGCTTGAATGTAGGTGATGAGATGCAGTCCAGGGGCCCTGCAGTGGCCGGGCCTTCCAGGGAAGCTGTCGGTGATGGTCTGGAGACAAGCTCAGCTACATCAACTTCACAACCTCATGGGCAACAAGCTCATCGGCTGCACCACCAAGGGCCGCTGCATCAGAGACAGCTATGGCGGTATGGGCCGGCGGTGAGTTGCAAAGTGTGCAAGCCTCTTGCATTGGCCTGTAGTAACTGTAAAATTAGTGTTAGTTTGTAACGCTTTAGTGGAGGAATGAAGCGAATGAGTTCACTGGCATGGCTGTGGATGAAATTGTGCGCCCGAGCATGATACCCCCTCATTAATGACAATGGCAAGGGATGAGTTGGACTCCGCCGTCCCTTTGGCTTTATCAATTTATTATGAAAAAAAAAAATGCCCCAGCCCAAGGGGACGATATGGCCATGGTATTACTATAGGTCTATGACTATTAGTATTACAATTAGCGGTGTTTGGCTCTAGAAACCTCTAGTACGTAGGCCTAGCCTAGGGCATAGGCCTACCGTTCAGCTGCAACCACAGCGCAGGGCCCTGCGCATCACTTCCATTGAGAAATGGACGAGCGCCTTTTTGGTTTTTGCATCCAATTAACGCCGAAAAACACGTCCTTAGGGCACGTGAGCTTTTTAAGTGGACATGAATATCGTGCGTACCGCTGGTAACCGTGGCGCTAGGTTTGGGGGCTCTGGATGACGGACATAATAGAGCCTAATGACACACAATTCCGCCTCCTCCAACACCACAAACCCACACGGTTGTGGGCCAGCATGGAGATTTCTTATGCGTTATCCAAACGCGCAGGATGCTCAGTTTTTATGGGAAGGTGTTTAGCAAAGCTTTTAAATGTGTATAGGTCTAGGCCTAGGCCCCTAAAGGACAAACCCCGGCTGCGTCATACCAAAAGACGTTAAAAGATGGGAGTTGCTGCTACCTTGTTTGCCGTCAACAGTTGAAAAGGTTAGAGTAACGTCGATCTGGCACTGCTCAGTGGCTGCCGGACCCACGATCAATTGGGCAAAATGAATTTCCATTCTTGGACAATAAAATTTGGAGTTTATATCCAAAACAATTATTATTATTATTATTATTATTATTATATATAGGGCCTAAACTGCAAAAGAAATTGCATTGGGCCGCATCGTAGGGCCTTTCAAAACTCCCCATTTCGCAATTTTCGGTGTTCAGGCTGTGGGGTTGCAAATGGGGGCTGTTCGTTCGCTTGTTTAACAGCACGTTTCTTGAATTGAAGGAGGTCGCAGGTTCAGGAGACATGTTGCATTGACTGGACGGCGTCTTTTTCGTGGGGACGTCTGCCGTTGAATGTGAGCACCTAATGTATAGTTGTCCGTCTATGTGCGAACGTCTTGGAATAGTCTCCCTAGATCTAGCTATCTATTGCCCGGGAGAAGTCGGAGGGGTCAATGACAACTATCACTTTATTAGGCTTTGAGATAGATTTTGTAATAGGTCAGGTGAGAGTGCCTCAAGAGTAAGGGGTCCTCCTTATTAGAAATGATCAGAGTCATTTTTTGTAAGGAGAAGGTTATGAGGCGAATATTGCAATCGGAAGTGTACGTGGCGCTGTTGCTCCCGGCGGGCCTTTTTGAGACGGCAAGTTGATTTGGCTTTAAATGTGCGGGAACTTGTCTTTCCTTGGGGGCCAGGGAAGACCTCAAGGCATGACAGCAACTTTTGTTTTGTTTAATGGTAAGGTTCTTTCCCGGGTTCGCATTATATGTGACCGTGCAGCGCAAGGCGAGCAGGAGGTCGCACTCCTTGGTTTTATGTGAGGACTCAAAAAAGGTGAAATGGTTCAATCAATCTCAAGTTTTTTATAATTTCTGAAAGAACCATCCTATATTATTCTTCAGTTTGTTATCTTAATATGAATGTGAAAGTGTATTTTTGGCAGTTTTTCTAAAACCCCTTTATTGGGGATGGGTATCATGATCAGGTATGTTTTAGAGGCCGGTTTTCATGTCTTCAAATCCTTTGTACACTCTTCACTTTCAAGTCCAATAACTTTTGGAAAGGATCACGCCTCTGCTTTGAAAATCAGCAGTAATCATGATCAGAATGCGTTGATAGAACATGGTCAATTTCAGCTTAATCTGACTGAAAATCCTTTCATCGTTGTTGCTCTGGTGGTTTACGTACCCGTGTTTTGCCCCTTTTATGGCACAGATGGCACGGCTCGGTAAAGATTAAACGCTTGAATAGGCTGTGGACTTCAGAGCCTCTTTTCTCAGTTCACACTTTTCCAGAGCGTGGCTTTCTTTCCAATACTTAGGTAGGTTACGGGCGTCCAATTGAATTGAATTGTACATCATTTTAAAGCTTAGAGTCTGTTTTTTCAGAATCTGCCCTTAACTAAAAATTCATGTCTGGCCCCCCCCCCCCCCCCCCCCTTTTGTTCGTTTTGGGGTGCAGGATCGCATATGGAGCGCAAAGAATTGCATCTTCCTATTGACCTAGACACATCTTGGGGCATTGGATTTGGTGCCTACTTCTACGGCAAGTGGTCGCAGGGCAGATGGCCGGAAGTTGTCGGCACTCCTAGATATTCCATTGCCCTTCTAAAATTTTCCCCATTGTTGTTGGAATACATTTTTATGGGTATCTCACTTGGCTAATAAGTGAGTGTTGTTTTCGTCGGATAATCAGACCGAGGTTACAGTAATAAATTCACAGACATCCAAATGTCCCTGGCCTTGGTTATGCAATTATTGAGGGAGCTGGTAGTCATTTGCCTTTGTTATAACAATACGATTTAAGGCGTGTTATGTTCCAGGCGTGCAAAAAATAATATTGCCGATGCTCTTTCTCGTTTTTAGAACGAGTGTTTCAGGCAAATCGAACCGGATTCAGATAGTACCCGACGCCTCCCCTGAGCCATTTATGGACGATTTTCGGCTGGAGTTGTTGGACTTATGGCAGTTAGGTTTTAAAACACACATGCGGCGTATCGGCTCGCACATGAATCATTTAATAAGTTTTTTCGCAATTGACTTTCCAGGAGAATACGCATCATTTTTATTTGAATAGGTTCCATTAATCATTTCTTATTTGTTTTTTCAAGGTTACGCAGGTCCACCATTTGCGTATATATTGCGGGGTTATCATTCTCTTTGCGGTCTTCTGGGCACCGTTTCACAAAAGTTGTCAGCGCTAGCGCTGACGAGTTGTTAGTCACTGAAAATTACCATAGTAACAGTCAGTGACAAGAGCGTCTCAACCAATCAAAACCAAGGATTTTATTGAGATAGTCAGCGCTGAGTATATTGATGAAACTCCCCACAGGGCGCCCAGATATAAATAGGCACTTTGGAGTAGTCTGTCGGTTATTGGAGGGTTGCCGTAGGCGGCGTTCTGGGACTGATATGATGTTATTCTGTTTTGTCCTTTATATATTATGGGAAGTTGCTTCCTTGTTCTAAAAGGGAGTGCACGTTCTATGAAGCAGTGCTTTTCATAGTATAGTTGTAATAACAGTTGCTTTTTTTCGGCTTTTGAGGTTATGTTTAGGCGAATTCAGCAGTATCTCACGGTCAGCAACACTAACAGGAGCCAGCCTTAGCATGAACTAAGATGTATAAATTGAGTCTAAAACTAAGGTTAAAGGTTAAACGTTGCGTTCGATATTGTTTAATACAATTGGCGAGAGAGGGATCAAAACAGTAATGAGGGGCATTACTTCTAAATTTGTAAGAATCTATGTGCTGCCGAAAGTTTTGTTTTTGCTTTTCATTTTAGATCGGGAGGCACCAGCTGTGTTAATCGTTGGTGACTCCATGGTGAATTGGGCCGGAAGACAGGCAGCATCGGAGGGAGAGCCGGACATGGGCCTTGGAGCCAGCGTGGCCTGGGAAGGCTGTAGAGGGCTCAACCTGCGTTACGTGCCGGACGTACATTGTAGTTCATGGCCTCCTCCGAAGAGACAAGACCCTTCACCCAGCTTTTATTCTTATCCACCTGGGAACCAATGATATCGGTCGAGCCACGAAGTATGAGTTGCGCAAGCTAGTAGAGGACATTTTTTCAACAGATCCATGCATTATCCTTCCCCACACCCAGGTAATGTGGTTAGAAATATTACCAAGGAGGTAGCATTGGGGCTTTATGACCGAAGGGCAGCCAAAGCTAGAACGAGGGCGGCTTACCAGGAACAAATGGGCGTGGGCGGTGTGCAACCGCACCGGAGATTTTACAGTACGTCACTCCATAATTCAGTACGAGAAGAACCATCTGTCTAGAGTCGATGGGGCAGGCCTCCACTTTTCGGCAATAGGTATTGAAGTATTCCTGCGCAGCCTCAAGCAAGCCTTGCAGGCAGTCTTGTAATCTTGAGAAAGTGGGGTCTGTCCATTTCCAGTGGGTTATCTTTATTTAGTAGGCTCTCAGTAGAGCACCGGAGCATCGACTTCCATTTAATATCATGTGTGGCTATAATGCTTTGGATATATGTAAGTCATTTAAAGTCATCTGATGTCACACTCACAGGGGCCACCTTGTTTTAGAGGGTCTATCAGTTTGGGTGTCAACCCTCGATTTTAACGCATTATAAAGCAACGTGTCACAGGTAAAATGAATGACTTATTTTAATAGGCCAATGAGTATCATATAATAGTTGTTCGTTTGGTACAATGTAAAGTACCTGGTTCGTATCAGTGAATAGCGCATTGTTAGGTGGTCTGCACAGTGTGTCATGAGTGGGATAATTTTGACAGGTTATGGGCATGGTTTGTTGTTGTGTACATGCATAGTATGGCTTGAAGTTCTTGGTAATATTGCTTGTTTGAGTTGGTTATAATTAGTTTGGTCATTGGGAGTTTTTAGCACTATGGAGGATCTCCTCGCGAATGGCTTCATTACTTGAATGTTTGTCGGGGTATGAACGGTGGTATACTGTTACCTGTGAAGAGGGATATATATATGCATGTATGAACTTTGCGACTATTGAACATAACATGGCGCATGTAGTTATCAGTTTGGTATAATGTAAAGTACATATACCTTATTTGTATTCAATTATGATTACGATATGTCGTAACGCTTTCTCTAGGAAGAGTTACGCAGGTTTGAACTTTATAACCATCGAGCAGAATATAGTACTTGTTGCGAACACTGTGTATAGTACCTATAGTTTACATTTACGATAAGGATATGCCATTTGCATATGAAAATCGATTTCGAATTAGTATTATAAGCTTTCCCCGCAGACGGATCATGAGGGAATTTTGGTTCCACGTTACACGCGTGGTCCACCTGCACAGTGGCGGCGGACGGTGCCCGTGTGGCGGCAATTGGTAATTGTAGGAGGCGCTGTGCCTATGTACCCCGTTAACAATTGGTGATTTAATGTACATTGTACTGCTTTAGCGGAGCTCATGGGAAGGTTTCATGTTTTGGAACTTGTTTGAATAAATTTGAAGTGGAATATTGGCCAGATTTTGCATCCTGCACTATTGTGAATCATTATGTATAGCGGGAAGGGTCACGTACGCGTCCCGCCTGTGAATGGCGAAGCGCCATTCGTGGATGCAGGGGGCTTATTGGGATCCCTTGGACCTTAGCTTGGGGGGTGTCGTTGGGGGCTCGCCTGTTCTATGCAGTGGGGTCTTCATAATATACACCCTTAGCAGGCAAGGGGGGATTCGGAGGGTGCTTGTCTGTAGGTGGCCCTTATGCAGAAAGCATCGGTGAGTTAGCATGGATGGCCATGCTCAGTGCGGATGGATGCATGTATACGATGAGAAAGAATGAATGTGACAGAAAAAGCCCGGGTCCTTCCAGAAGTGATGCTAAGGCAGTACGTGTTCAGTACCATGATGACATGAGTTGTGATCGAAACACATATCCAATTTTGAAATAATTCTACCAATGACAAGAGTATTGCCGTGGTATTTGTAATCTGATGTGTTTGCTGATATGTCTATTACTATGGTATTATGCAACCTGGTAATGTGTTGCAGTGATATGTCTATGACTATGGTATATTTAACCTTACAATGGGTGGTACTGATTTGTTTATTGCTATGGTATATGTTACCTGATAATTTGTTGCATTGATATGGCTATGGTTATGGTACAATGTATATGTGAACTGATGATGTGTTGTACTGTCTATAACGGCATACAAAATTATCTCCATTAAACCTTGTCTCGCAAGCTCCAAACCAAATCTAAAGTCTTGAGGTGTCGTTAGTGGTGTCTGTAATTAAAATTACAACATGACATTAATTCCAGGGTCATGTAGCAATTCAAATTACCACACGACGTTAAATAGAACTTTGCCTCTGGCCAGAATTAACGCCATGTTGTTATTCGAATTGCAACGTGACCCTGGAATTAACGTCATGTTGTAATTTGAATTACCACATGTGGCAAATATTTATGTTATGTGGTAATTCGAATGGCAACGTAAACCAGGAATTAACGTCATGTTGTAATTCGAACAGTCATAATTATTTACGTGTTGTTTGGTCATGTCATAATTATTTACAATGTGTCATTTGGTCATGTCATAATTCAGCATGAGGAAGGGGGTATTTACAACGTGTTACACGGTCATGTCAGAGTGTATTGATACACTCTGGGTAATAATACACTCTGGGTCATGTCATAATTCGACCCGAGGGAGGGGTATAGATCTAGGCAGGGAGTTCGTGTTTTTGAAGGGGATCATGCACGCCAGGCGCGGCCACACCGCGGGCCGATCACTTGTCATGTCTATCAATTAATGGGCTGGTGCATAGGGCTCGCGCGTTCTATCAAAGAATCTTTGGTTTAAATATATATGGGCAAGTGATCGATTGGCATCACAGAGTTATGTAATATAACTGAATGGTGTTCATACAAAGACTAAAGTACAGTGGACTCCCGTTTCAACGAAGTGTTAAGGACTGGCAGTTTTCGTTCATTATATCAAAATTTCCTTATAACTGAACAAATAAACAATAGAAATATATAGAGCGGATAATGTGGAGGCCTGAATTTGTACTTCATTGTAACCGGAATTTCATAATAACAGGAGCGCTCTGTACATGCTGCTTTTATTGTCCAGATTTCCGGTTATCAACAACATTGATCTGAGCACATTTGCCAATGTCTTGACCATATAGACATTAGACAGCTGCCACGTGCATATAACCCGCGAGCTCTATACGTGCCAGCCTATTGGTTGGTAGACATGAGTGGATCACCCTTGTGATCCCACACTAGATTTATACCCCTCCTATGATCATGCTGAATTATGACATAACCAAACGAATGTTGTGGTGACCCCTCCCTGGGGTCGAATTATGACATGACCCTGCAACACGATGTAAATACCCCTCCCTAGTGCTGAATTATGACATGACCAAACGACACGTAAATAATCATGACATGACTGTCCGAATAACAACATGACGTTAATTCTGGCCAGAGGCAAAGTTCAATTTAACGTTGTGTGGTAATTTGAATTGCTACATGACCCTGGAATTAATGTCATGTCGTAATTTGAATTACCACATGTAGCAAATATTCATGTCATGTGGTAATTCTATTTGCCACATGTAGTAAATAATTACATCGTGTTGTAATTATAATTGCAACGTGTAGCAAGTGGAATTACAACGTGTCGGGAAGTGATTTTTTTGACGGGTTCCTGCTTCCATAGATAGACGTGATTACAGCCGAGAGCATAGCCCATATCGACAAGCATCTCAACATCGGCGCAAGCCAATATGTGACTATTGCCTCGTTCCAGGTCACATGTGGAGGCATTGCCAAAAACGCATTAGGGACCTCGAAAGTCTTAACCCTAAAAAGACTGGGCTATTTTGATGCCTCGCAGGACTTGGGGGGGGGGCTCATTGGGGCCCCCCCAGATCTTGGCCATTGACTGCGTGATCGCAAGATAAATTGGCACGCGCGTCACCCACAAGGTAATCTACAAAATTGAATAGGTAATTATTTCACAATAATTCAAATTTATCTTTAATGAATTATGCTAATTTATGCATGAAATTTTAAAAATTGGCTGTAAATCTGTAATTAAAGGTCCAAAACTGCTAATTTTTGGTCTAGGTACTCTTTGTAGGATTCTTATTGAATGTACGTCAAAAAAACGGCGGTACCAAAAAATTTTTCTTATGTATTTTATTGTTTTAAAAATTTCTCACGTATTTCATTGTTTTTGACTTTTTGTTTTTTACTGTTTTTTTCGTCGGAAATCATCGGCGACACTATTCCAATCATAAACAACATGAAATTAATTGATTTTGATCAGTAAAAGTAAAAATAATAATACATTTATGAATTTTGGTCAGAAACAGAATTTGCATTGAATTTGTACACGAATTCACGTTTTTGAGCAATTTTGGGTCTGACATGCACTTACAAAATATTGCGTAACTTCAGTACCACATACCCGGATGTCGCGAATTTGAAGGTCTCAGAAGTTGCGCAAGACCCTAAAGAAAAAAGTAATGAAATGTCGTGGGGCGAGATTTTTGTGTTACAGATTTATTGTGAAATATGTCGAGGGGGGGCCCAAATGAAATATGTCGAGGGGGGGGCCCAAAAAGCCCCCCCCCCCCCCCCAGTCTTTTTAGGGTTAAGTCACGACAAACTGGTCAAACAGGCCATCCCACCAATCATTCAGATTTTTAGCGCGGGAGTATGGCGGTCGCACTCATCGCTCGTGCTCCCAGGCTCATGATCAGAATAACGCCAATCATTCAAAACTCACTTCTACCCACATAGGCTCAGAGGAAGTAGATATACAGCTCAATGAGAGAAATATCATGAAGGGGAAACTACAATATTCTTACTTTGTTTGACAGCGGTGCATCTAAAACTATCATTTCTGGAAGTTTTGTCCAGGCTACCCAAAACAAAAGTTTCACCTGTTCGATTTCGACTTGGTAATGCCTAGTATGTAAAACACCTGTGAGTTTAACATGCTCTGGATTTCTTTCAACTTACACTACTGTCCTATTCCCCAAGTGTTTAGTCATCAATACAGTTGATCACTGCATTGAAGACTAGCAGATGAAACAGTACCATAACATACCAACATACCATGGACAATACCTGTTTACTATAATAATTAGCAAACCAAGTGTCAATTAGAGCACTAAACCCTATTAATCTATTACTTTGATTTTGTTCCAGCTGCAGGTACGTGTCTCATTCCCCTTCTATCATGTGTCACATCTAATTGCCTCTGCCCTTGCACTCTACTTCTGTTGCCCTCTTCTCTGCCACGGCCAAACGTCTGTGTAGTTCCAGATGATGTTGATGAGGCTGATGAGGACAATGCATGTGACCTCCTTTGATGGTTAAATGTCTTCTTCTCTGAGCTGGATTTTGGCTGAGAGTGAAAAAAGTAGAATTTCAGCAAGTTAGTGTTGAAGAATTATTTCTCAGCTTTATCCGACTGAAAGAAATTGATGAAATTTTTAGGTCTACTGTCACACAAATTTTAAGCCCTATACAGTTCGTGGAATTCGGCTCAAAATTTATCACAAGCATCTTCTTCAGGGGTGTTGAAGGAGACATCAGAATATGATATGGAGATAACTTCATATCAGTATCGGGACAATTACCCCAGCTAAACATCCAGAGCTGGAGTAAAGATTAAAGTTAGGGTCAGGTTTAGGGTTGGAATTTGGGTAAGGGTTAGGTTTAGGACTAGGTTCACGATCATACTTCCATTCAACAGAGATTTTTTCTCATTGGTCACTCATCGGAAGCAAAGTTTGTTGCTTCCGGCCACCAACAAAAGTGTATCGGATTGCAGTCTGATGAATCTGATTTAGTTGGTCGACTATCAGGTGAGTGTCAGACATGTCACACCCTAATCCTATCTGACGATCTTGCCTCATCGGATCACAGCCTGACATGTCTGACACTGACCTGATAGTCAACCCACACAGGCTGGATTCATCGGACTGCGATCCGATGCACTTCGGTTCATGGCTGACAGTGAAAAACTTTGTTTCTGATGAGTGACCAATGAGAGAAAATCTGTGTGGAATGGGGGTATTAGGATTAGGGTTAGGGTCAGGGGAAGGTCTGGGGTAATTATCCTTACTAGAACCTTCATATCAATACATCATACACATGAAGTAAAAAGCAATACAAAGTGCGCTCACCAAAGAGGACAAATTTGATTAAAGCAGACTTCCAGGCAATGAGGACTTTTGCTTAAATATCTTTAAACTTTATCGAAAAAATAAGCAAAGAAAATGGGATAATCGAGGGTCTACGGTACTGACTGCTGCAAGTTAGTTTATTTGTGTATGGCACAACCCTGTGTTGATATCATATACTGACTGCTGCTCATCATCTGAAACATCATTTGCCCTTTCTCTCGTGTGTGTGTGTGTGTGTGTGTGTGTGTGTGTGTTGGAAGGACCACCTCACCAGGTTTGCATCTTGTACTTTGCACATAGAGTCATCCCAACAGTTATAATCACGAGCATCAAAAACATTACAAATCGGGCAGATTATGAGGTACATAGTAAAAAAGGTTAGCTACAAAGTAAAGTTTCCTTACTCTCTGAGAACTTGACAGGACAGGCTTTTCTCTCTGTCTTTGTCTGACATCCACAACTACAGCATCTACATGTATAAACAACAGGAAAGAGATAGAGCTTGATGCATTTGTTTGCAAAGATGGCATTGGGCAGGTACTGCTTACTCTCTTCTCCCATAGTAATGGCTCCTTCTCACTGTCATGCAATCTGCTATGCAAGCTACAGTTGAGCCATTAGTAGCTGATTGCGTTATTTTTGTTTATTTGTACCACAATTTGTGTCACGATTGAAATCGTGGTGTGAATCATTAAGTAATCGTGGTAGTCATATCAGAATATTAGATCATAGATTATCAGATCTTATCAGATCTGGAGGTCAGTTGAGGCAATCATTTTGATCGTTGAGAATTTTTGAACCATCCAAAACTTTTCTACGATCAACACAACTGCCACGATTGACCTCAAGATCTGATAAGATCTGATACGATTATCTTGATTACTCAATGATTCAGACCATGATTTCAACAGTGGTGCAGATTGTGATTAACAACATAAATAAAAATTCAACAATCAACTCTCAAAAGCCCATCATTGCATGCACAGCCGATAGTACAACAGTGGGAACAAGCCATAATCAATCATCTCTTTTTTCTACATCTAACTTCATATTGCTGAATTAGAAGAAACCATGTAAATGTAGATGTTGCACACTGAGGGGTGTGGAGGAATTATGTTTTCAGGGTGTTTGTCCATCAATCCATCTGTTCTTCTGTCTGTCCTTCCAACAGATTGCTATTGGAAAAAAAAATCACTGCATTTTAATGGTACCTGGCAAAGGCATGTTCACAAGAGGTGTAAATGTTTTAATCAAATCTTGGACAAAATTCCTCTATGTCAAAGGGCAAAGGTCGCTAATCTTTGGCTTTATACTTTGGCAAGAAAATGTTTATTCTTTTCAGTCATTACTTCAGCTAAGAAATGTCCAGTGATAACAACAAGGTAGAAATATGTTGGCAATTATTTGCAAACCCAATATCAGTCTAGTGTTGAAGTCACTTTACTCAGTGTACATCAGTGTACTTTGGTTTACAATGCTTTCTTGCTATACAGTAGCTTCAGCTAGAAATCTCCAGCGGTAATATTGTCTACTATCAAAAAAAGGAGAGAAATAAATGAATAATTAAGTTGCCTGCAATCAAAAGGGTGAAAGATCAAAGATCACTAACCTGTTGCTAAAATATCATTTTCTGGCCTTAGATTTTATCAGGTACATAAGATGCAACAATAATGCTACAATGTATGTGAAAGGATAGAAATATATTGGCAAATATTTCCTTTGTACAGCAAGGGTTGCAGTCAATCCTAGGTCAAAGGTAAAGATTATCACCAAATTTACCATTTGGTGATGATCCTTAATCATCACCAAATTTACAATTTGGTGATGATCTTTAATCATCACCAAATTGTAAATGAAGGGTAAGATACTTAGAGCAGATAAAGTGCTTGCAGAATATGTAGAGGCATCCTGGTCGACTATGCTCAGTTGTACGTAGTTTTATTTTTCTCTTGATATGCAGAGCTTTATCATTCATTTGTATTGACATGAGCACAGATTTCATTGCGATTTGTTGCATTATATGGAACTATGCAGTATACAGCAATCTGTTAAATGTAGAAATAAATATTGCAAATAAGTGTGTTGTCCTGGTAACAAAGGAGCATATTGAAAAAGAAACGAACCTTTTTTGATCTGCACTTGCAGATCCTTTGACATTGTATTCCATGCTGCTGTCCCAACAATGAGGCTGGCATTAGTGACCGCCATGTTATAACATCGGCTGTATGAATCCTTGAAGAGAGCACAGGCATCCTGTATAAAATACAAAGTATGGCACATATAATGTAAGTGGTTGGAAACTACTAGGGATAAAGACAATTCTGACACCAATACTTGATCATAAATGAAGTCAAAGTGGTTATTATTTAGTTATTACATGTATATCAATGTACACTGCACATGACTTTTAATGTCAGAAACTTGAAAATGTCATCACACAGACATTTCATAAAAATCTGACTTAAAATGACACAGATGTTGCTGAAAACTGGGGGGGGGGGGGGGGGGGGGGGGGGGGGGGACATTCAATGCTAAAACATAGGAGTTCCCTGCCTGGTCCTGTCCAAGATTCCACTCCCAAAGGGTATGCTTTTATATTTTACAACCTTGCTGAGGCATGAAAGGCACAAGTGCTCATACAGTGGTAATAGCTTCAAGGAATGGCATATACTATCAAAGTTGAGTCTACTTATGCACATGGTTTAATGCAGTATTTACACCATGTTTCCAGCGGCCACAGCAATCAATTTTCTGGCCATCATGGACAAGAAGGGATGAACTTGTGACTACGCAGGGGGACGGTATGGACAAACATGTCGGACCATGATTGCCATGCATGCCATGTCAGATTTTTAAACAGTCAAAAAAATTGCCCAGCAGGAACAGTGCTGATGAGAAAAATAGTGAACTGTAGTAAAACAGGTAAACATAACAGGGCATGATAGCACATAATGGGCTATAACAAGACTTGGAGGTGGTCTGTAGTTGGGATGTGACAGGAAACATGCAGGGCCTGCAGAACCTGGGGGCTGCAGCCACTGCCATTGTCGTGCCTTGAACTTGGCCTTGTGTGATGCAATAAAAAGTCTAGGTTGCTCTCTGATGCACTGGACACCATGTACGAAACATGCAAGCTGATAAACTTTCCACCAAATCGCCAAAGTCTGCTTGAGAAAATCAAAGCACATACATTGTATGTAGTAGTTTCGCTCACTGTGGAAGTCATGTATTTAACAAATGCAAGCATAACTATTAGTCTGTGTTTCATACTTTGAATAAAACTAAATGAAATCACACTTACAGGAGGTCCTATTGATTGCATATGATGTCAGGTTGCAAATCAGCAATTTCTGTGGTTCCTACAGATAACATTTATGCTGCCGGGATACAACTGACACATGACAAATGATTACTTCTAGAACCTTGTACAATGCTTTTAGATTGTGGAAAGGGTTGTCCATCGTGCACACTGCACGAGGCCTAGTGCAGAGCAAGCAATGGTTGAATTTACGCCCGGATTTCAGCCACTCAGAATTGAGGACTCATCAATTGAGGTATATGACTGATTACATAGAAACAAGTCTATGGCAGCAGCAACCATAATCTGAAGAGCATGCTTTTTCGACGATTGACTGTTTTGTTGTTATTGTTTTTTTGTTTTTGTTTTATTTCTGTATAAATCTTGCACAAAGTGATTCCATACCGTGTTTATTTTTTTTTCAGGTTTATGACTACAATGTATATTAATACATATTATATAAATAAACAATTTCAGAAGTGTTTCCTCGTTTATTAATTTGATAAAATAATCACTCCTATCAAAGAAGATATCTATGTTTCCATTTTTTAATACGCAATTCTTCATCAGAAGGAGCATAAAATAAAAAGCTTATAAAGAATGTGTTGGCTCATTATCAGAAATGGTTAAACTTAACATTGTATTACATTCAAATGCATGAAAGCATACTGAAGCATACAACAGAATTGTGCTGTCACTATCAAGAGACTAATGAACAAATATCACATCTATGTTCAGTTGAATATTTCACTGTAACAGTGCTGTCTATGGGCACTAATGAGTATAATCAATCTAGTCACACACACTAATTTTCTCCTTACCTCAAATTTACACAATGACATAGAATCTGATAGCATGTACATGTAGGACCATTCACCTACAATTTCTCAAATTGGACACACTGACTCTTTAACGGTATGTGCCTTTAACATCGCAGTAAAATTTAAGAATATGACTAGTGCCACCTAGTGTTAGCTCAAAATATCTGTGCTGTTCCTATGGTGCTTTCTTTATCAACTTTGACCTTAAATTCACTCAAAACAAACAAATAAAATACAAAACAAGTTCTTCAACTTGTTTTAAAAATATATGACATAATTTTGCAGATTCTTTTTAAATTCTGTTCTTAAAATGTTCTGCTGATGACTCAAATTAGTTTTTTACACACAGCAATGCTGATGCTGATACTCTCACTGACACAACAAAGGACTTAAATTTGTGCAGTCTTGGCTACATGCCAAGAAATTATCTCTAAACATAAATATATATATAATAATAATAGTGGCTACTTGTATAGCGCACAGGTCCACTTTTCAGTGCTCATGGCGCTTCAGAAATGAAAAGATATTTACATGCATTTGTGTATATACATATTCAAACATTTCAACAAAGAAGGAAATGGTTAACAAAAACAAATATATACCAAATAAAGAATACAACATATACCAATTAAAAATACAATATTGATCCAACATTAATGACATACAGCAATTACAGTCCTCAGTATGAAAGGAACAGATAAGTTTTAAGGTTGGATTTGAATGACTCTGTAGATGACAGTTCCCTTAACTGAACAGGCAACTGATTCCACAATTTTGGTCCCATAACGGAAAAAGCACGATCACCATACCCATGTTTTACTCTGGGTGTTTGGAGTATGAATGTATCTGATGATGAACGTAGCCTTCGTGTCAAACTGTATTTTTGAACAGAATTACTTATGTATGCGGGGGAGAAAGAATGAACTGAATGATGTACTAATAACAGAATCTTGAAAATAATCCTTTTTTCTACAGGTAACCAATGCAAGGAACGGAGAACTGGTGATATGGAATCAAACTTATTAGTAAAAGTTAACAATCGGGCAGCAGAATTTTGCAACCGTGAAGTTTTGTGACATCTCTTTTTGGAAGATTACATAACAATGAATTCGAAAAATCCATCCGAGAAGAAATCACAGCATGAATAAGTATCTCAGCGGCAGATTTAGACAAATATTTCCTTATGAAACTTAAATTACGCAACTGATATCGAACATTCCGCTGAATATGAGTTACATGACTTCGAAATGACATTTCCTGATCAAATATGACACCTAAATTACGGGCTGTTTTCGGAGTAATGCAAGTGCTACCAATGTTGACATGACATGATTGATAATCAACTTTGCTTAACATATCCTTTGAGCCCAATAACAGAAACTCAGATTTATCATCATTTAGTTTAAGGCCATTAGATGTAAGCCAGATTTTCAGGTCTTGCAAATATATATATTACTGTATGATTTTTTGTATTAATTCAACAATACTTCCCTGTCACATTAAAATCAATGACATTGATTTAAACCAAATTAATTGTCCAAAATTGCAAGGTTCTCGTTGATGATAGTGCCTTCCTTTCAAATTCGCACATTGATTATCTCAGCAATATCCCTTCTATCAATACCGGTATCCTCAATAAACTCAAACATATTTTTCCAGGCCAAATTCTCCTTAATGCTCATTCAACCTTGGTAACTCCATATGTTACATACAGAATTCTTGTTTGAAGAAATGCTATTAAAATCTACTTGATGTGTACTAGCTTTCAAATTAAAAAATCCACCTAAGGAAAGGAAATAGCGAACATGCTGAATACTGGATCCAAACAAACAACCTACTCCTAGAAAATAAAATAATTTGTCTGTTACAAAGTTGGCATAGATCATGTTTCAGTTTTCTGCAATGGAGTTTGACACCCTCATACGTGCCCACAAGTGATTACAAGACAGTGTAATTTCACTGTCAGACTGTAAAGCAGCAGACGATGCAAAGCTCACAAAGAGTGAATTGTTTTGAGCAACAACATGCAATATCTCATACATGTGTAAAATAAGATACTTAGCTAACTTTAGTTTCAGATTGTGTAGGCAGCAGCTCATATAATGGCGAAGCTGGCAATGACATGCTAGTGGACATTGATAACAATGCTTCCCAATATCCGATTTGGTTTAAATCTAAATGAGTGACGGAATATGAGTTATGAAGTATTTCCTGTGATTTTGGTGTGTCTTGATAAAGGTGAATTTGAAACATCTACCTAGATATGAATGTAGGCTTATATTAGTGCCACACATTTCATGTGGCAAGTTTGTATCACTGTCACTAACGTAAAGAGATCCACCATTTGTTTCAATAATGCAGTAGAATATTTTTCCTTTTGGGCATTTTCAGCATGGACTATATCTATCCATGTTGTTATGCCATTCTTACTCAAAACCCCTCAAAAGAAGCATGGCATTTATGTTACGAAAAGAATATAATATGGTTACACTTTACGAGACAGAAAATTATCTGTGCTAGTGCTTGGCTTCGAGTGTGCACACTGGCCTAGATACAGTGCTCTGTCTTTGAAGTCTTTACACTTGCGGTGTGGGTGACTGTGAGTGGGTGGTATTGTACAGCTCAACTCAGCTGCATAGATGCAGTCCAGTGGGTTTTATGTACAAATGAAGAATGATCATTTTTTTGATGGTTGTCTAGTAGGCCTACAACATATAGGAATGGAGAAATATTTCACAAGTTAAGTCTACCCTGATGTAATTGATGAAATGAATGGAACACTGAATTCAGGATATAAAGTTTTGGCATAATTGTGACATAGGTCTAGGCTACTGTGTAGTCCTCTGAGCTCCCTCGGCCTCACCTCTGATCCCCACTCATTCAATTCAGCTTTCACGCACACACATGTACATGTACATGTATGTGGGGAGGTGGTAAGAGTCCCCACAGCACTACACAAAATGAATTACAACTATGCTATTAAAGTAATGAGCATTCATAATGGTTCATTAATAAGTTCATAATGGAATTCGTCAGGCGTATGTAGCTCAGTTAAATCTAGTGTAAGCCTGCCTCAGACTGGAAGAGATGAGATTGATGAGACATGCTGACAGTAATATTCTATTTGTATTTCATTACACCAAATCCTGTGTTGATTTTAGTTCCTAGACTTACGCTCGATTCCTTTCAGTCATAAAGTTACGCTTGATCTGGTAAAAGTTTAACTTGATTCTTTTTTTTTTGCAATCAAGTGTAAGTATCTCTATGAAACAGACTTTAAATCATGATTGAACTCCTGCTCAATTCACATTGTGGCATACGATCAATCACCACTCTTAATGAAACAGGGCCCTGGTTTCCCCTTTTCATTATCCCCAGGCCTTTTTTTTTAAAATCTTGATTTACTATTTTTTCCTCCCTCCATGGTGCAAAAGTGGGAGTGCAGATTATACACCAGAAAATATGGCAGAAGAAATAGTATTATTAAATATATGGGACATATTTAGATATTCTCTTGGACATGTAACTGATAATCAAGAGTATTATGACTCAACACAAGTCAACAAGTATTTGTACTGCATAGTACCTTCGTAGGAAACATATTCGATGTAGTACAGGTTACTCACTGCATTCCACTCGGATGCTGACTCTCTTGCAAGCATGTCTTGTGTAGTCTGGATGAAGGTAGGCCAGTGCTCCAAAGACCCGTCAGAAAGCATCTTGTTAAATAGTAGTTCCACCACATCTCTCTTCCAGCCCATCCCCTAAGGAAGAGAAGCAAAATCCCCTGTGCTATATCAAGTTGAGATGACAATCAAAATAATCACATAGTAGCAGAGCAGAATTGAAGTTTGGAGGATTCTTGCAATAGGAAATGGTGCCAGGAGTCGGTGATTCTCAGTAAGACAGCCTTGCAAACTTAACAAATTTTCTGTTAATTCATTGAAGGGAGCTTTACTAAACATTTCCTTTGTCAACTGATATTTCTCACATCATTCATGAAATTTGGCAGTTTCATAAATAAAAGTAGCTTAAAATATAAAAGGACATGTCTCCGCAGAAATACCATTTCATCTGTGTAACCAATTGTGTGTGAATGTGCCACAGCTCATGTGGTACTAAATTCAAGAGTCATACATGCATAGCTGCAAGCTATTATTTTAACTGCTGTGAAATCCTAAAGGAGAAATTTAATGTTCTAATGGCATATGACTTACCAAAATGGGATGTCGAGAACCCATCAAAAAAATAAAAATAAATAAAAAAATGACAGAAAATCAAACATGCCAAAATGATACTTTTGAGAAAAGAAACTTTGAAGTGAAGGGTCTACTGAATCGAGCCATACCTTACTGCATGTAGAATAGGGGGTTTAATACGCTATTGCAACCTCTGTGACAGGATTATCAGGTTAACCCCAAATCTGGTACACTGATTAAGAACATTCTATAATTTACTTAAACGTTTTAGTAGTCTGCTGGAAGGTTCTGTGGGGTCTTTATACAAGCTATAGTACACTTCATGGGTGGGATATAGAGAATCCCAATTTCAGACAGGAACAATATAGGTGTTCAAAATGATTAAAAACACTACTATAAAACACACGTTTTTGCAGTGCATTTTCAGGAATTGGAGACAACAGCCTTTTTCGCGAGTTGTCTCTAACATTCAATGCATATAGTGTAAACAAGAACTTTCGCATGCATTTCAATTTTGCGAATCTTGGCTCTTGCAAATTTGTGAATTAAAATGCTCGCAAACATTCCTCTTTTTACAGTATGTATCTGATTTCACGTTTACTAAGCTTTGAGTTAAGATTCCACAGAGGACATTCTCAGAAAACACTAAAATGTCAAAATCAGCCTCGCTGAACCAAATAGATATTTTCATTCAACTGAAAAATCATTTTATTTATTTATTTATTTATTTTTTTTTTTTTGGGGGGGGGGGGGTTGATGTGAATTTCACAGAACATCTTATTTCTTTCTTTTTTGTCATTGCAAAATTGCCTGCACTTGCGAACCTGTGACAGCGTAGAGACGATCAAAATAACCCTGACATCAATTATGTGATATCTAAAGCAAGTACAGGAAATAAAGATGACAAGAAATTAAAAAGACAGCTAAAGACATTAATAAGAGTCAAAGCTACCACCCATTCAATTGTAGGGCCTATCCTATTCCAAGATGAGGATAATGGTTGGATGAATTGAATCACTATCATGTACATTTGAGTTTTCCTTTTATTTCATTGCAGTAAATGATTGCAAATCTTGCTTTGTCTCAAGTGTCTAAAATGATCATAGTTCACACATACACACACACACACACACACACACATTCACACACCATGCAAGGTAGGTGAAAGAGAGAGGAAGAAAGACTAGGATTTTTACCATCAAGTATTTTTCTTCAAATCCAGCTAATGTGATGATGGCCTTGAACCTCCTAATTGAATAGTCCAGAACCTTCTCTTGAGTCCTCGCCACCAGCTGTTTGACAGGCTCAGCCCATGATGTCTGGCCAGGTGGTAGTTGATTCTTAACCTTGTCTAGTTTAAATAACATCTCCATCACAGTGTCAGCTGTCTAAAGGTGTGTGGAGGATGGAAACACATACAGTCAACCTCGCGTAAGTCGACATAATTGGGACTGAGAAAAACATGTCGACTTACGCGAAAGTCGACTTACGTGTAAGTCGACATTTTGTCGACTTATAAATGAAAACTAATTTCCCCTAGAGTAACTGCGTCAGTAAGCGGCCGTGCAGCCGTTCGCGGCAGGTACAACATACACGGTAATATACAGCTAAACACAGCATTGCACTGTTACATGCACACTACACATATACTAACACACTAGCAATCAACAAAAACCAACCGATAAAATGAGCACGATCTCTGACGAAAGTGAAATTTTCTCACCTAAATGACAACATATCGCATCCAAAATGAAATTTTCGGTACTTCTTAACATAACAGTTAAGAAACAATGGTCCAAGAAACTGGATTTTTTGTCGTTTTCTCAATGTTCATGGATTTTGAAAACATATCCTCACGTAAAATAGAATTTTCGCGAGCCGATGTGGGCCGCCATCGAAAAAAAATGAGAAAAACACGAGAAAGACATCAACAACACCGCCAGAATTGCGATCTTGTTTGCGGCCAATGCATGTGCGCACGCTATTTTCACGTGCTTTCGCAATGGGAATTGGCGCTTATGCAATGTTCGCGAGAAATGTGAAGGCGTTCAGCTAAAGATCGCAGAGCACGCGCGTATTGCATAGGGATTGTACATCGTGCCGCAAGCAGAAATACTACGTCGCATATCGCCCTTATCGGCGAAAATTGTGCCGGGTTTTGCCCTGGTAAATCATGAAAACTACGTTGGTCAATGGTAAATTTCTTTCATGAAAACAATCGCGTTAATGAATAATCTTGTCTATGATATATGACATGGTTGAAAATAATTTGCCTGATTTGTTTACAAGTTGGAAAAACTCTTAACAATGCTTAAACTGCCGCAAACGGGATATTTTACTCTATACAGAGTAAGATCATGATGCGGATCGCTACCCAGATCTTACTCCTTTTGCCGCCAAAACATACCTACTGACATTAGCAACAATTATGTTTCAGTTCATGCATAAATCTCATGTGGATTAGTAACGACAACGCACAATTCCCAAATCTCTACAGAGATTTTGAGAGAGCGGGATCAGAAACCTGGGCCCGTTTCTAGACACTGTACGTTTTAAATTTGATTTGAAAAATCAAACACATATTCCCCAAATTGCATGCGGCTTTGCAATTTAAATTCAAGTGCGTTGCTGCGAAGATATGTGTGTAAATTTGTATGATTCTGTCGAGATGATTTTTCAGTGCCGACCGAGTTGAAATAACATGTGTGATTTTCCTTCCCTAAGTCGCCATATTTGTTTTGCTTAAATTTCTATTGCCATACTCTGAAAATGAATTGTTTTCGCGCTCTGCGATTCACAACATAACCGCTCTGTACGGCGCGGGCCAGTCTGAAATAAAAAGAAGAAGAAAAGTTTGTTAGTCCGAAAACGACATCTTTTGGGATATACTAACCTTCGTAAAGACAAATCTCTTTCCATCGTCACACTAATTTAACTTCGGACTGAGATTTAAACCTTCGGCAGAGCGAACTGTAACAATAATTTGCTACTATTTTTTCATTGACATTTCGTGAAGCAGCATGCGTTTCGGTAGTTTGAAACGTGTAAATGTTGTGATGTCTTTCCCCTGCTAGTGCAGACTAAGTTCAGTCACGGCGAAAGTTCTGTTACGAAATAAAAAATAATGCAAGTCTTTCAAAAAATAACACACTTCCGTATAGTTTTTAAGCGTTTAAACGCAGTTTCTAGTTTCATTTAAAAACCGCAAGTCTTTTCTGCAACGCTCTTGCGTCTTAAATACATGTACAACGTTGCTTGTGATTTGTTGAACTTGCATTTGATTTTTAGAATTGCATTTAAACGCAATTGAGTTTAAGTTTCTTACAATTTTCTAGTTTCGGATGATTATCAAACGCAAGTCTTTTCAGCGTTCCGTGTGATTTGATGGACTTGCATTTGATTTTCGGGGTTGCGTTCAATTCTTAATTTTGCGCACGAAATAAAAATAATGCAAGTCTTTTCAACAAAAACGCACTTACGTAGATGTTTAGAGATGCGTTTAAACGCAGTTTCTTATAGTTTCGTACAAAAACTGCAAGTCTTCTCTGCAACGCTCTTGCGTTTAGATACAGCGTTGCGTGTGATTTGATGGACTTGCATTTGATTTTTAGAATTGCATTTAAACGCAATTGAGTTTTTAAAAAAAAGTTCCCTTCAATTTTCTGGTTTCGTATGATCATCAAACACAATTCTTTTCAGCGTTCCGTGTGATGTGATGTACTTGCAATTGCATTTGATTTTCAGAGTTGCGTTTAATCTTTGATTTTGCGTACGAGATAAAAAAAATAATGCAAGACTTTTCAACAATAACGCACCTCCGTAGATGTTAAGAGATGCTTTTAAACGCAGTTTCTAGTTTCTTGTGAAAACCGCAAGTCTTCTTTGCAACACTCTTGCGTTTGAATACAGTGTTGCATGTGATTTGATGGACTTCATTTGATTTTTAGAGTTTAGCGTTTATACGCAACTGAGTTTCAGGTTTGTACAACTATTTTCTAGTTTCATATGTTTATTAAACGCAAGCCTTTTCAGCAACGCACTTGCGTTTATGTGCAAAGTTGCTCATGATTTGATGCACCGCCATTTGATTTTAAGTTGCATTTAATTACATGTAGTTGCATTTTAATTAATTTTCTAAAAACAGGCCCAGGTTTCTAATACCGCTTCGGAATACTAGTAATTAACGTTAGAATATTCGGATAAACGGAAACACCAATTTCATGTTCTGATAATGATTCTCTACTAGGACCTATAGGTGTACAAAATTTGTGCGTTTTGAGAATAACGAGAAGGAGAAAAAGGGGAAAGTGAACTGCTTTGGGTACAAGTAACTCTCCAATGTAAATGAGTGTATGCCCTCTCTATTCTGACGTACATGTACAAGACAATGGACGCATGGTGCGAACAGTACCGCGCCGTACACTAGCGAATTACCGAGTACAAATGCTGCGCATCGGAGCGGGAAAACAATTCTTTTTTCAGAGAATGGCGATAAGATTTTGAGCGAAAAAATTATGTCGACTTAGACGAGGGAATTAACACGTATTTCAACTCAGTTGGCACTCAAAAATCAGGTCGACTTACGCGAGTTGTCGACTTATAAATGTGGACTAAGACGAAGAAACTTTCAAGGAATAACAAAGGCAAAAATCGGGACTTTTTTATCGTGTCGACTTAAGCGAGTTGTCGACTTATGCGATGTCGACTTAAGCATTATCATACATTCACGCAGCAATGTAAGAGTTGTAATATGGTGCCGGGTAAAGATGCCGGTGGTAGTTAAACTGTTGCATGAAAATTTGTCGGAGGGAAAAATGTCAGGTTTAAAAACATCACGGGTAAAAATGTCAAGGTAAAAATGTCAGGTAAAAATGTCAAGGAAAAATGTCAGGTAAAAATGTCACAAATAGAAGTATCAGGGGTAAATCAGTGATCGCCAACGGGCAGTGACGTCTATGGCAGAACAGAGAGAGAGAGGGGTAAATATGTCACTTATTAAAATGGCCAGTAAACATGTCAAAGGCAAAAATGTCGGGGAAAATGTCAGATATGAATATCTGGGGCGAATGTAAAGAGGTAAGATGGCAGAAGTGGATGTGTCAGAAATAAAGATGAAATACAAATGTTGCAAAGGCGACTGGCAATGCCTCCTCGGTAATGCATGATTCTCCTAATAGGTCTATAGTACAATGTCTTGACAATGTGTGATGACAGTTTCACATAATTGGCAAATATTAAAATGACAGGTTTGTCACAAATGTGTTGAATGTTCACTAACCTTGAACTAGGTTTAATTGGATGAATGGAAGTATCATCTAAAGAGTGCAGGTATTTGGGGATTTGAGGACACTTACTTGACCTTTGACCCTTTTTAAAGTTTATGCATTAAGTAATTTTCAAGGTTTGGAGAAAAAGTGATTTCAGCACTGAATAGTAAAATATTTGCATTTTAACCTAGCATTTGGCCCCTTGACCTCTGACCCCATGACCCTAAAATTCCCAAGAGAATCACTGTCAGGTAAAAGATGCATAAATATGCATTACTCAATAAGCTGCTATTTTCACGAATTTCGCGAATCAGTGTTGGATCGCAAATTTAACAACATGCAAAAAAGTGCCCATGCGCTGGGGTAATAGTACACATTCGATAGCCTCGATTTCAATTCGCAAAAACAACATCTCGCAAAAATGTCTGAGACTTCCAAAACTTCCAAAAGAATCTCAATAGTAATACATGTATATATCAAGTTTGAAGAAAATCCTGTAGGCATTGCATAAATATGGGGGAAATAGTGAAATTTTGAGATGACCTTGACCTTCTGCCCTGACCTTTCACCAGTGACCCCAAATTCCCTAGATAATCACTGCCAGTCAGTACATGCATATGTAGGCCTACTCAGTTCCATGAAGATACCTCGAACAATTTGCGAAATATAGGGAAAAAAAGTGAAATTTGAACATTTTAACTTGACCTTTGACCTCATGACCCCAAACTCTCTCTGGAGAATCTTTATTTGGTAGTACATGTACGTTTATAAACTAAGTTTCAAGATATTGCATAGATATCCGGGAAAAAGTGAAATTTTGAGCATTTGACCTTGACATTTTGACCTTTGACCTTAAGCATGTGCACCCAAAAGTTGATACACACAACTTTACCCACTCATACACATGCATGCCAAATTTCATTTGGATACCTCAAACAGTTTTTTAGTTTCGCTGTCCACAAAACTGATTACGGACGGACAACCCAAAAACATAATGCCTCCAGCGACACTTCCTTGGCTGAGGAATAAAAATTCAAGAGCAAAATATGCCAGAGGTTACAATGTTAATCACGGTGGAAACATTTGAGCATTAACTTACTATAATTAAATCATTTGCTCCACCTGTCGTGTTTATTTTTCAAATAGTAAAGTTCACAGGAAAACATGACAGCATCAAGAGCAGTATGCACATGGAGAAAAAAAAAATCAAAACTATGTGGGCCTGTGAGGTATAATAGATATGTGACCTGACATAAAGGGATGTTTATATAGCAAATCTATTTCATGCATCATACACATTTTAATTTATAGTAATTGGTAAGATAAAATGTCTGTACAATGACTGCTTGGGGCTTTATTTTTCTTTCATATTCATTTATAACAGGATTAGCAGTAAACTATAGAGAAAGTTGCTAAACAACTGGCATACAGGCAGAATCAATTTCTTCTATTTGATTGTGATTTATATAAACATGTCAGAGACCTTTGCTGTTGTTTTGATGCCAATTTTTACCAATATTTTCATTGACTTTTGTCTTTCTTTCATGAAGGGCCTACACTTTACAAGCATTGTCTTTTTAGTGGGTCCCTCCATTTTTCGCAAAGTGCATATTGTTTACACTGTCAAATCCAAATTGTTTTGTTTACATGATTTCTATCACTAAAGAAAGTGAGATGTATATCATGTTATTCTTATTGTTGTAAAACAGAAAATTGGATTGAATTGAATTGAATTGACCTATGTCATTGACAAGCATTATTGGCAATTATCAAAATTTATGACGGCTATGAGGAAAGGATGGCAAAGAGTACATTTTTTCTATTGACATTTTTACTTTTGACACTTCTTCCCCTGACATTTCTACCCTTACAATTTTTACTGACATTTTTATCCTGGACCCGGCAATGTATGGTTTACTAGAAATGTTGCTATGGCGACTGGTATGCATCTGCCACAACGCATGGTTCTCCCAATAAGTCTATAGTACAATGTACGTCTTGACAATGAGTGATGACAATTTCACATAATTAGCAAAAACTTAAAATGACATATTTGTAACAAATGTGGCGATTGTTCACTTTCCTTGAAGTAGGTTAATTGGATCAATGGCTATATCGTTTAAGGGAGCAGGTATTAGGGGCTTTGACGATTGTTACTTGACCTTTAACCCTTATATATGCATTGACTAATTTCCAAAGTATGGAGAAAAAGTGTAATTTCAGCATCAAATAGTAAAATTTTAGCATTTCAACCTGGCCTTTGATCCTTGAACTTTGACCCCATGACCCCAAAATTACCCAGGGAATCACTGACAGTCAGTACATGCATATATATGTACGAAGTTCCATGATGATACCTTGAGCCGCTTCGAGATATGGAGGAAGTGGAATGTAGCCTTTTCACTTGACCTTTAACCTTTTGACCTTTGACCCAAAAACTTTCCTAGAGAATTTCTATTTGGTAATACATGTATATAAAGAAAAACCCTTGACACATTGCATAGATATGAGGGAAATAGTGAATCTTAAGGAGTTGACTTTGATCTTTAGACCTTTGACCCCGTGACCCCCAAATTTCAAAGAGAATCATTGTCAGGGAGTACATGCACATGTTCTAAGTTCCATGAGGATACCTTGGACCATTTCCGAGACATGGGGAAAAAGGGGAATTTGAGCACTTTCACATGACCATTGATATTTGACCTTTGACCTCACATTGCAAAACTTTTTTCTAAAGAATCTTTCTTGGGTAATACATGTATACACAAACTTGTGAAATTTTGAGCATTTGACCTTGACCTTTGACCTTAAGCATGTACACTCAAAAGTTCATAGGCACAACTTCATCCACTTATGCATATACATACCAAGTCTCATTAGGATATCTCACGTTTTTTCAGTTATGCTGTCCACAAAATTAATTACGGACGGACGGAAGGATGGACAGAAGGACGAAAGTACAGACAACCCAAAAACATAATGCCTCCGGCGACACTTGGTGGCAGAGGCATAAAAATGTCCCCCTTCTTTACAGAAGGAAAATAAACTATTAGTGTCAAGTTTGCATTTACTTACATGCTACTCTGTAGGATAATGCTGGGGTTGACAAGTCTTGCTCTTGGGACTGCTGCAGGCATATCATTACAAGTGCATCTCAATAAAGCTGATCTTGTTCTACTAAGTTTCTCGTTTAGCATGAAAGTGTCATTTAAAGATTGAGCAGTACTGGTGTCCTGGGCGACATAATATGACAAAAGAATCCTCACGACTTCAGCTACAAGAATTCTTACCAGCTGGTCAATCACATCTTCAGAGCATTTGTTCATCAGTGGCAGAGGTAGGCTAGCAAAAACTTTCTGAGCCCAGAAGCGATCTAGGTGTTTGGTCATCCATCTGTCAAAAAGAGATCAAAATAAATGGAGATCCTCGAAAAAATGTTTCCTGCTTTTAATGCTTCAAAATCATAATTCCTGACATAAATGCCACTACTAAAGTTTTGCCTTCTAAATACATAACATTTACAAAATATTCCCCCCCCCCCAAACAAAAAAAAAAAAATGCAGAGAATTAATATATTGCAGGTCTTCACTGAGACTAATATTTACAAAGGTCTTCACACAAAAAGCAAAAAACAAAACCCAGTAAGACACAAAGCAATGATAGTAACAAAAAGGGTAATGACTGCTGTCACAACTGTGTAAACAATACAGCAACTTCAAAATAAATTCCATGTGGAATGCTTTGCTCTTTCAGAACGTCTATGAATTGAGGTATTAAATGTGAGAGAACTCTGGCAGTCAGACCATAACACCATAAGTACTGAGGCAGAAACCTGAGATTTACATGTAGGAGGGGCATGCAGCACTTTTCTGTGCACTTTGCATACTTAATGAGATGTGAGACACTGCTTTCTAAAATTGCAATAATTAATGATCACAGTCACGCATTATGAAAATACAAGTTGCACACTGTATGAGCATGAAAGCTGATAGGAAACACTTACAGTTATGACTATGTTTCTTTAAATTTGACCCCTGAGTACTGGATAAGATTTTACCAACCAAGATTTGCAAAATTAAAATACATGCACAAGCTCCTGTCTACACTATTTGCATTGAATGTCAGTGGGCAATTCATAAAAATTTAATGCTGAGAATATTTCTGGTTTTACAGTATGTGATGAATAAAACAGAAACATTCTTTCCTGCTTTTCAGCTCAAATGTTAAATAAATCTGGTTGTATCAGACTTATTCTTAGGTCATTTTTTGGATCAAATTTTCCTCTTTACGCATCATTTCATTTGCTATATATCTTTAATGGTTTTACATTGGTCAGGAGTAAGCAAAGTATCATGTACATTGTAGATTGTGCCCATGGATTTCTGTATTCCAGGTCTGTCATTGGGCTGACTCCAAACTAAAGCTTGTAATTCAAAACAAGGCCATCCGTGATGTTGACCTACTAATGTATCTGTGCTACATGCTACACACCTGTTAATATCAAATCTGTCAACCGTTGACATTCAACAAGGCTTTACATTGATCAATTGATGTTTCATATCTCTACTCATATTGTGCCAACAATACTTCAGATCACTTGTAGATTATAAAAATGTGTCTCTGTAAAGTACTAATATTAAAAAAAAAAATATATATATATATATATATATACATATATATATATATATATATACGACGACAAACTGCCAAAAATGCAAAGGTATAAAGTGATGTAAAAACACAGCTGTGCATGCATGAAGCAGACATTTTCATGTACTGTAAAAGTGGAAATTTTTGCAGTGTTTAAATTTTCGCACATTTCACGCAACCAGAAACTAGTGCAAAAATAAAAGCACGCAAATATTTTTGCTTGCCAAATGTTCTAGTAGTTAATGTTTTGATTCCGAAGAATTAAAACCACGCGAAACTCTTCTTACCTGGCCAAGCGCGGAAAAATTAGATCTCACGACAATATCCACCTTTACAGTATTAGTTACCTAATAGACTAAAATTTGAACATGCTTTTCCTCAATTGCAATCATATTTGTCAACATAACATGACTGCTATAATATTGCTGCCAAACTAAAGAATATTGGGCCCTGCTCTAGCATCCCCCCCCCCCAACACACACACACACACCACCACCACCATTATTAGGGAGCTTTAGATTTGCTGCGCGGATGTTCGAGACAACGCTTGAGCTGGACGTTCTCTTCGTCCCTGCGTCGCGCTGAAAAGTAGCTTAATATTACGCTGGGATGCAACCTATAAAAAATAAAATGGCGCCCTCATATGATCGGTGCATGAAGTAGCTCTCTACGTCATGAACTGAGCTGACGTAAAAAATAGCACACAACGCATAATGAAAACAAGATCACCTACCTCAAGCTTGCATGTGACAACTGTGGGAGACCAAGCTCTCACTCAGTGCATAGCAGTGGGGAATAAGTAACATGCAGTCTGCACACAATGGCTGTAAGGATGAAATCAAAAATATCACAGTTTGGGGAAAAATTGTATTAAAAAAACCTTAAAATACTTTTGTCTTTGTTACGAGAACTATTAGTTTCTTTAAGTGATGGTGTCCTACTTACCTCTTTTTCAACATTGAAAAGCACTTTTGTGTTTTGGGTATTTCTATTTTGTGTCCCTGTCATTGTATACTCTACTTCTACATGTGCATTGAAGCATGTACCACCCGCAAGCAGACACAATGGTGCGAATCGAGTTCCTCGTAAAGTTGACTTAAAAGTACATTGTAATTTGGAACATGTGACCCTATTACTGACCTACATGTAAATATATGATCTTGCACAGCATCATAACATAAAATTCCCCAAGTACATCTCTAACCCAAGTTTATTTGTACGTGGAGTAATGGTTTGAAAGTTATTTCTTGGCAGACAAGTCTTGCAGCTAAACTCTAATTCAAGATGGATAAGTGCTTTTTCAATCTCTTGGTGGTCTTACTCATTTCTATACCTTTCTTCACTAGTATCTTGATGAGATAAGATTAATGCATCAACAATTTTATCCCCTCGAATTTGCAATCAATATTGAATATGTGAGAAAAAGTTAGTAAAATTTCTGCAGTTTATAAAAAGGTAATACATATCTGAAGGTCATTTATTGTATTACCTTCAAATCCAGCAAGTTGCAGAAACTGTGTTATGTGGTTTGAAGCTGTATCTTTATATCAGACATTACTCAGAATACTATTCATATTTAGCATTTCACAAACGAGAAGAAAAATTTTCTTTTATTTCAGCTTTTTGTTGTTCACATGTAATTGCTCGATTTAGTTGCAGAGTTTTCAAAAGCTTAAATGCTAAACTTATGACTTGATTTGTGACCAGACACTCTACAGTGTATCTAGAAGACAAGTTCCTGCTTCCATCTCAAGCTGGCGATATTTTTTTTAAAATTAAATTTTCTTTCCAATTATGAATGAATGAGTGGATTTAATCTGTTCCATTTAATCCTTCTCCAATAATTGATATGCAATAATATTCAGAGGCACTGATTCAATTACAAAAAAGATGGAGTTGCGAGCTTTGCAAAATGCAGACAACATGACATACAATAATCATACTTTAATTACCTTATGGAAAAAATGACACCATTCTCTTTTCAGATAGAAAGCAGTCACCTCTTTAAGACCCTCTAGTCCATACATGTCAGCTGCCTGCAGCACATCCCTGCCAAACAAAAAAGTATCGACATTGTTACATATATCAAATTATGATATTGTACAGAATTTACATTGGTACTATGAAGAAAGTATCTCAAACAAGAGCGCTCGCAACGGGGGACCTGTTCGAGCACCGGTGTATCCCCCAAACCCGTCCCCTATGCCCCATCTGGATGACTTTTTAGGCCAAAATGTTGTATAATATGGTAACCGTCGCAGGATACAGTGAAATAAGATGAACAAAGAGTCTGGTATAGCACATACAAGGAATATGACACGTCATCCGACAAAAGTCTGAACAATGTCGGCACTGTCAATGAAAACTTTTATTACCTAGAATAACTACCCAGAAACCTCAATAGCAAGTTTGAATAAAATCCGACACGAAATGTGGCTGATAGAGCACAAACAAAGAAATGTGACATGGCATCCAAATCAGAGCACTGAGGGCACTGTCACCACAAACGGTTGTGTCCTACATGTACATGTAGAATTACCATCCAAAACACCTCCTATGCAAGTCTGAAATAAAGTCCAAGGAGACATCAGGCTGGTATAGCACGTACAGGAAATATGAAATGCCATCCTTTTAAAAGTTGGAACAATGAGGGTGCTGCCAATTGAAACTTTTGTTACCTGTAGAATAACCCCCTGCTAACATCCCACAGCAAGTTTACATAAAATCTGACAAGAAATGTGGCTGATAGAGCATATACACCAAAAATGTGACATGGCATCCGAGTCCGAACACTAAGGGCTCTGTCATCACAAAACTGTTGTGTCCTACATGTACAATAACCAACCATGCACCTCCTTAACAAGTGTGAATAAAATCTGTCCAGTAACAATAAAGTTATTGAATAAATAGGCATTTTTGCAAATTTTGACCTGATGGTGACCTTTGACCTTGTAAAAGGTGGAAAAGTGGGGGCAGCATCACCAATAGGTATAGGTTGTACACTTGACTATGATACACTTAACTTGACAAATTTCTGTCAAGACACACAGCCATCGCATACACAAACAGTCCCTGAAAAAAGTACCCTTTTTGTGTGTAAAGACGGAACAAGCGAAGGCACCATAACCAAAAACAATACTGTTTTTATAGGCTTCTTTGTTTTACCATAATACACATTCATGCTAAATCTTAAGATGATTCAAGAAGAAGTGCAGCCGGATAGAGCGCTTCTTTATGAAATTCTCCTAGCGGCGGATGCTGTGGACGCTGCAGATGCTGCGGCGGCAATGTGACAAGGCCAAATCCATAGTATCCTCCGAACTCTCGTTCGAGGGATACAATCATGAGCATAACAACAGCAATCAATAATAAGTGCAGAACAAATGCCAAGGTTACCGTTATGTTTGTCGTCATTCTGTTTTCCCATTAATACAAACTGTAATATCTTTATTTCATTCTTTTGATTTAGTGATTTAAGAATTCATGAGACAATTTCAAGAATCAAATATCATTTACAATTTTCCTAATTTTAGAAATCAATTCAAATTCCTTACCATCTTATATTGCTTCTTCTCTTCATTTCTCTTTAATCTGGGGTTTGATGGAAGATTCTTGATTTTCCTCCATTATCTTAGCCTTCATTGATCTTTTAGGCTTCAAAGATATTGTAGAGGTCAGAGCTTTATTTCTGCAACTTAATTTATTTTTTTTTCATTGTGTTAATTTTTTTTTCTTATTGGTACATGGAAAAGCACTTATGAAGAGCATACATGAATGACAACTTGCTAATTTTTGCAATTTTTACTTTTGTGCCTTTGAAGAGAAAAACGAAAGTGCTCCCTCATGCATAAAGTTTACTTTTTTTATTGACCTAACAGAGTGATAGCCAATTAAATTACCTTCCATATGATATATAATATATTTTACTTTTAGACAAATATTCTATGAGAAATATAAACTTGAAAAAGTGTTTATTTTCTTCTTTTTTTTTGCTGAGTGTGAGTCAAGAGAAAACTTTAAAAAGAATTTGTGTAGAAAATTGTAGTAAATTTGTCACCCTCAATGGCTCATTTATTCAAAGAGCTATAGCTTCCGTATTCCTTGTCCGATTTAGCTCAAATTTGCAATGAATAAATCAAATAAGTAATACAATTGATTAAGAGAAACTTCATCTGCAAGTACTGGTTCCCTTTAAATAATGTAGAAGTAGTTTGCTCCCCAAGGTTTTGGTAAAATTGTGGTTACCATGGCAACGCTTTGTCTCACAAAAAAAAAAATCAGGTCTTCCACATCTATATCTTAATGCCACGATATCCACCAAATTTGATTTCAGATTGCTTCAAAATTATGGAAGTAGTTCACTTCCACAAGATTTTTGAGAAAATATGCAGTTGCCATGGCAATGCCTTGTCAGGTACATACACAAAGAGTGTCTTGCATCACAACACCTACAGATCATTATACATACCAATTTGAAATGAATTGCTTAAATACTGCGGAAGTAGTTCGCTCCACAAGGTTATGGGAAAATTGTGGTTACCATGGCAACACTTTCTCTGACAAAAAAAAACAAAACATGTCTTGCACATCTATACCTTCAATGTCATCATGTACCCCAAGTTTTATCTAAATTGCTTTAAAAACTGCAGAAAGAAATAGTGACGCAAAATTTGCAACTGACTGCCTAACCGACTGACCGACCGATCATTACGCTGATTCCCATATACCCCCTATATACTTTGAGTATGTAAATGCAGAAATTTTAGTGGTACATTAATTTTCACATATTTTGCGCTACTTTCTGGCTAGTGCAAATTCTAAGACCTTGCAAAAATATCTTCAACATTTTCTCTGCATATTTTCAATGAGTTGACCAACTGCAAAGCCGCCTATTCAAAAAACCCGGGAATATGTTTTTGAGGCTGCTCAATGTGAAAAATTAATCATGCAAAAATATAGATGTGTACAGCATATCATACAATTTTACCAGGCCTGAGAGGCTCTGGTTTAAACCAAAGAGTATAGAAGCTAACGCTAAGAGAGGGCGTACTCTCTTCGCGATTTCGCATGCAAACGGGTGTAGTACGCCATGGAGCCCAACATGGAGGCCCAATGGTGGCCATTTTAGTAATAATAACGCGAGCTTCTTAACATGTAAGCCTATGGAGCAAACTGTGCCTTCCACTCATTTTCTTCATTTTTTAGGAGGTACACCGGAGGTGAAATTGTGTTTCAGACCTCAAATAATATCAGCAGAAGCATATTTTCTGTTGATACATTGAAAAGAATTTGAAGTAATGTCATTTACTTTTCAATCTGTAGTCCTTCAAAGTTTGTGTTTGAGCTGACAAACGCCGTCTATCTCTTTCTCTCTCGGGCTACTTTAGCTCAAAACTTTGTGGTACTACATATTGGAAAATAAATGACATTTCTTCAACTGCATTTCATGATTATGACAGGAATGATACTTCTGTATGACAAAACAAGGTCCTATATAAGTACATCTCTTCCCCTGTATGCCCCCCTAAAAAGGGGAAAGAAATGAAAGGGAGAGACAGAAATCACTGCTATTTACAGCACTGTTAGAAGGCTCTGTTATGATCACGTAATATATCATGTGCAATCTGAACATTCCAAAGTGTGCTGCCAAAAGACAACTCATCATGTCTTGGAACATTAAGGCGATAGACCATAACAAATCTGCAGTGATCCAATAGTTCTCTCCTGCTGAAATTGAAAAGTGTACTTGCTGCTTGGAAGCACCGAGGAATTTGTCACTGCATATAACTCCACCCTTTTTGCCATCCTGGATAATTATGCTCCAGTAAAACGTCGCTCTGTCGTAGTTCGCCCTATGATCTCAATGGTACAGTGACGAAATATACGACAAGAAAGGTTAGTTTGAAGGCAGTTCGAGAGGAAATGGAGATCATCGAAACTTGAGATCCATAGACAACTGTATTGCCAGCAACGACAGCGGGTTCAGGGCCTCCAATCCGTGCAGCTAAAGTAGCATATATCACTCAAAGAGAATTGAAGACTGTGGGAAAAGACTCTAGACAGTTATTTAAAGTTGCAAATGAACTCCTGAGCAGAAAGCAAAACGTCCTCTCTTCCTCAGCATGAATCAAACAAAGATTTGTCTGATCAATTCAACAAATACTTCGTCAGTAAAATTATGGCCATTCGTTCATCTCTTCCTGTTGTCCATATGACTGACTTCACTGTGAAGACCTCTGCATGCCTGGAATGTCTTTCCTCCCACATCTATTAATGAGATATTTGAGATCATACAGAAATCACCATGTACGTCTTGTGAGCTGGACCCAATGCCCTCCACTCTTCTGAAGAAATGTGTTTGCCTGCATTTGCTCCCTGCATTGCTAAAATAGTTAATCAGAGTTTTTCAACTGGCATCATCCCCACCTGCCATGAACAGAAGACAGCTGTGATTCGTCCAGTTTAGACCCTGAAATCCTGCTGAATTATCGTCCTATATCCAACTTAATACCTTACCTCAGTAATATAATGGAACGTGTTGCTTTCTCATGGCTTCTTGGGCAATCTACAAGACAACAATCTCTTGGATTTCTTCCAGTCAGCGTCTTAGGCCCTCATCATTAGCGTTCAAACGCTTCTTGCGAACCTTAGTGATAATATTTTGAAGCAGAATGGATAGCGGAAAACATCACAGCGCTTGTCCTCCTTGATATGTCTGCCCGCCTTTGACACTGTCGATCACCGAATCCTCATTCAACGAATAAGATCTGTCAAGGTCTCTGGTACTGCATTGCGCTGGTTCACCTCCTATCTTTCTGGCCGTCTCCAGTACATCAAGATTGATGACTGCAGCGTCAAAAACCTGTAGCCACCAAGTTTGGAGTTCTCACAAGGATCAGTTGGCGGCCCACTCCTCTTCTCTACTCTATCTTCAGCCCATTAGTCAGATCATTCGGAAGCACAATGTTTATTATCATTGCTATGCTGATGACATTCAATTGTTTGTTTCCTTCCCGCCATCTGAAACTGCAGCAGCAACAGTATTAAAACAACTTGAAATCTGTGTTGATGAAATCAAAGGTTGGATGAGCAAAAATCAACTAAAGACTGAACGACAATAAAACAGAGTTATTGGTACTTGGGACAAGACAAATGCTGACAAAGGCTTAATTGAGAATTGGTAACAGTGTTATTAACTCTTCTGAAAAAGCACGCAATCTTGGTGTTGTTTTTGATAGTACCATGTCCTTCAAATATCATGTTGCGTACATATCACAATCTGTAAGATTCCAGTAGCGTAATCTGGGTTTTATTCAGAAATAATCTCACTAAAACAGCAGCGGAACAACTTATACATGCTCTTATTTCCTCTCGTATAGATTATTGTAACTCCTTGTTTTTCGGTATGTCAAAACAACAAATCAACACTCTACGTCTTCAAAACTCTGCCGTAAGATTACTGACCTATAGTAGGGAAAACTGCTCACATCACGCCAGTGTTACGTTCTCTACCATTGGCTTCCTGTTGAAAAGCGAATTATTTTCCAAAATTGCTCCTTCTTGTGTATCATGTGGTTCACTCAACTGCATTCGAGTATTCCCAGAATTCTTTATTATTGTTGTATGACTACTGTATGAGCACATGGTTATGGTACAAAGTACATGTACACAATACATGTAATATGCCTCCAACATGGTCTGACGGTGGGCTGTTTCAAAAGCAACAGTGGGTAGCTAGTAGCTAGGACTGTTTTCTAGTCTCACCTAAATTTCTACGTTTTCTAGCTGTCTAATGGACTATCCTCTCCTGCTAAAAATGTGAGTAGGTCTATATTGGGTACATTCTAACAGCAAGTGTAGACTACCATTGTAAGGATCTTGAACAACATTATTGTCAACATCTTCTTGGTATTTACACTGTTGCTCGAGTTGATGAACTCTTGCAGTTTCTCCTCCGTTACAAGATCAAATCTATATTATGTAAGTTGAACCCGATCTGCGTTTCCAACAACGCTCTCTCGGAGACTGGAGGCATCCATGTTTGTTTACACTTCGCGGTTGACTGATCACAAAGGCATTTTCTCCCAATCACTTTTCAAGTATTGAGCGTATGCATCGTCTGCGGCATGCGATACCCATTTATTTGTACATGAAAATTGACCTTGTCTTCTTGCGTAGCAAAGATGCCATGATACTCATTTATTTGAAATTTGACATTTGAAATTTGAAATTTATTCATATTCCACATAGTGGACATTATATCATGAATATACAGGGTATGACACATAGTGGACATTATAAGCATATCATAACTATACAGAGTATATTATTATGCAAAATATCGTGATATTTTGAGATAAAATTACAACATGTACAAATGTGGAGGGGACTATTTAGAAGCACTGCTTGTTAAATGTAGTCCCCCTACAGATAATAGACAAAATAATATCAAAGATAAGGCGGAGTGGAATAACGAAAACAACATATATACACTATTTACAAGGGCACAATTATGAACCGTACTATGGATATACAGTAAGTCATGTAATGTTACAAAGCACATGTTTATGTACAAAGTGTTTACAGTGTACATTATATACCATTAGAATAATGAATGAAACAGAAGATAACCTTTCGAGTATACTTAATGAAAGTACTTCTAGAAAACATTGGTTGAAATAAACATACGTTTAATTACCATAAAACTGTTTATTAGTACTTATCAAGAAACAAATTTTTGAGCTTAAACTTAAAGCTATTTAAGCTCTGAGCTTGTTTTAGTGAATGATCAAAGGAATTCCAGAGCTTAGGACCAGTAAACATAAAATTTCTGTTGCCAAAACTACCAACGTTCTATTTTTAGGAAGATGATAGTCACTCGCATACCTTGTTGAGTAATTGTGTATAACATTATTTTTTCGAAACATTTCCTTAAATACAGCAGGGGTAGCGTTAATTTCTACATTGTACATAAAACAACCCAGCTGAAGACAATATAAATCAGTAATCTTAAGAATGCGGTTTTCTTTAAACAAGACATCAGTGTGTGATCTATAAGCAGTACTGCATATCAATCGCATTGCTCTTTTCTGCAAGTGAAGTACCCTGTCCATTTTTGTTTGTACTGCATTTCCCCATGCCATTATGCCATAATTAAGGTAAGGTAGAATAAGAGTTGAATATAACATAAGAAGCACTGACTTGGGGAGAATCCGTTTAACGTGATTGATAATGCCAATATTTCTTGAAACTATCTCGCAAATTTTATCAATATGACAATTCCAAGTTAGCTTGAATATTGTCAATTGTAATACCAAGAAATTTTGTAATCTTGACTTCTTTAATGACAGAATTATCAAATATAACTTGGTCAGGAAGTTGTTTAACAGAGTTACTAAATAACATGTGATTGGTTTTTTGTTTATTTAAAGATAATTTATTCGCTTTTATCCAATTTGTTACATGTGTAAGTTCTACATTTAAAACTTTTACTAACTTATTAGGATCACTGTGAGTATGGAATAAATTTGACTCATCAGCAAAGAGGATAAAAGAGAGAACACTTGAAGAACATCGAATGTCATTTACATAGATAGAGAATAACAGAAGACCAAGAAGGCTTCCTTGGGGAACTCCACACGTGATTGGTACCGTAGATGAATTATATCCATCAATGGTAACAAATTGCTTTCTTCCAGAAAGATAACTTTCGAACCATTCCACAGCCTTACCTCTAATACCATAGTGGGCAAGTTTGTATAACAGAATGTCGTGATTTATAGTATCGAATGCTTTAGAAAAATCTAAGAACAAACCGATAGTATGACAGGATTTTTCGATTGAAGCTGATATGGTATTTATTAAACTTAGAATGGCATGAGTTGTGTTATGTTTTTCTCTAAAGCCAAATTGGGAGTCAGATATGATGTTATGAGATTCAAGGAAGGTAGTTGTCCTTGAATGAACAATTTTCTCTAAGATTTTTGATAACAAAGTTAACAAAGATATCAGGCGATAGTTGCTGATACATAATTTGTCTCCTTTCTTGAATATTGAAGTCACCTTTGTGAGTTTCATATTAGATGGTACTTGACCAGATTGTAGCGAAAAGTTGTATAAAAACAATAAAGGATCTGCTATACATGTATAATGTCTTTGATAAGGACATTGCCCATGTCATCATAGCCAGGGGCTTTGTTTGCTTTGAGCTGAAGTACAATTTTGATTAATTCTTGCCTGTCAACTGGTTCGAAAAAAATTGAGAGGTCATTTGGTGAGGAAAGAAATTCGTAAAATGATTTATCACTCAGAGTAATAGTTTCTGTTAAGTTTTGAACCTATTTTGAAAAGTATGAAATAAAAATCTCGGCAATTTCAGACTTGTCCTCAATGACAGTATTATCAACTTGAACTTTAGAAATGGGATTTACAGCCTTCCCTCTATTCAAAACGGTATTTATTACTTTCCAAGTGAATTGACTCAATTGGTCCGCAAAATATTTCTTTTTAGCTAATCTGAGTGTATTGGTACGAATATTTTTGTATGAAATATACTTCATTCGAGAAGTTTCGTCACGGTTCTTGAAAGAATTAACATAAAGAGTACTCTCGCAAAGCAAAATCGCCACAATATCACCAGCAAGATTTTTCTTAAAATCATTTTCCTAGGGAAAATGATTTTTTTTAAATTATTTTCCTAGGGAAAATAGTAAGAATGTGATGGGACAAGGATTTTCATGGTAGAAATATTTCTAGGTGCTTTCACATCAGCCTGATGTTTCCAAACAGAGCTTTTTTCAACATAACAAATTAGCACGATATTTTATAATGTGAATTCAATTAGCGTGATAATGTGACAGCTAAGCTCGAGAAAATGTCTCAACCCTCACTCAGGGAAACTTCTGAAATAGCAGGACTTAGTGAACTACAGTCAACCTCACCTAAGAGATATAATGGGGACTATTAAAGCAAAACATGTCGACTTACGCAAAAGTCGCCTTACATGTAAGTCAACATTTTGTTGACTTATAGATGGAAATTAACTTTCCCTCTACAGAGTAAGATTTATATCGTGATGCGGGATCACCATCCAAATCTCACTCCTTTTTGTCATCAAAACATGCCTAGTATATCTTAGCAACGATCGTATTGTAGTTTATGCTTAAATCACTATATAGATTACACTCAACTTGAAAAATCAAATGCGAATTTCCCAAATCGCATGTAACTCCCCAATTTGAATTCAAGTGCTTAGCTAAACAGACTTGTGTTTGATTTCATATGATCTTGTCGACATGAATTCTAGTGCGGACTGAGTGAAAGTATATATAAATTTCATCTCCAAGGTCGCCATAATTTTTTGCTCAAATTCTCATCGCCATATTCTGAAAAAGAATTATCATTCTCCGCGTTCCAATTGGCAGCATCAATGCTATGTACGGCATGGTCCCGTCTGAAAATAATAATAATAAAACATGTTCGTTAATCCGAAAACGACATATTATAGTCAGATTTACTAATCTTCAGAAAAACAACACTCATTCCATTTTCTGACTAATGAAACTTTGTACTGACATCACCTTTGGCATAACGAACTGTAACAGTTTGTTACCACTTTTTCATTAATTTTTTATAGTGAAGCTGCATTGCGATTCGGTAGTTTGAAACATGCAAATATTGTGATGTCTTTCCCCTGCTACTAAGTCTGGTGCAAAAGCTGCGTATGAAATCAAATGCACGTCTTTTCAGAAACGCACTTGCGTTGATTTTTAGAGTTGCGTTTTTTAGACGAAGTTTCGTTTCTTTTGAAAAACTTCAAGTCTTTTCCGCAATGCTCTTTGCATTTGAATATAATGTTGCTTGTTATTTGATGGACATGCATTTGATCTTTACAGTTGCGTTTAAATGCAATTGAGTTTCAGTTTAGTACATTTTTAAAAATAAATTTCAAAGGATCATCAAATGCGAGTCTTTTCAGCAACGCACTTGTAAAGTTGCATGTGATTTTGATATACTGCATTGGAATTATTAAGTTGCATTTAAGCACTAAGTTTCTAGAAACGGGCCCAGGTTTCCAATCTGGCTTTGGAATAATTAACATCACGAATATTCAGATTGATGAAAGGGCCTATTTCATGTTCGGATATCAAAGATCATTCTATTAGGATTCATAGGCATCTATAATTTGTCCGTTTAGAGAATATCGAATCTTCAGAATAATGATCAAACCTTATTTCAATTTCGGAAGAACAAAGAAAGCTAGTGAGTATCACCTTTAAAAAACATATCCCTACCATCTGCATGAACAAACGATGAGCATGCAGACAGGAGGCGTGATATATACCTATACAGTATTTGACAAAATTGTATACACTACTGACTGCAACCACACGATATATGTTTTTTACTCAACTTAGCAGTTTTTTACGATGCTTGTAATTTTAAACACGACAAAAAAAAGCGAGATGAAATTGTTCGAGAAAAATTTCTCGCTGCACCCTCATTGGACCACGCAGCTTTAGCTCCATGTTTGCACCATACATCATGCTGATAAGACACCTCCATCATACGATACACAAAGACACAAACACCCAGAGAGAGAGAGAGAGAGAGAGAGAGATATGGAGAGGGGGAGGAAGAAAGTGAACTACCTTGGGTACTAGTACTCGAGTGTACAGGAGTGTATGCCCTTTATATTCAGGTGTACGAGACAACGGATGTACGGCACGAACAATACCACGACGTACACTGTTTTAGCGAAATAGGAAGTGGTAATGCCACGAATTTAAGCACGATAACAATTCTTTTTCAGAGTATGGCCATAAGAATTTGAGCAAAAAATTATGTCGACTAAGGCAAGGAAATTTACACACCTCATAATGCAGCTGGCACTCAAAATTCATGTCAACATGTGCGAGTTGTCGACTTATAAATGTGTACTTATTAATACAAGTAAATTTTCAAGGGATAGCAACTTCAGGGAAAAATTGGGACTTTTCTGTCGCATCAACATAAGCGAGTTGTCGACTTATACGATGCTGACTTATAAAGCGAGGTTTACTGTAGTGTGGATTTGATAATGTGGATTCGCCTCAAGAATTAGCGTGATGCATTCCATCATGCCTGGCATGTGTGACCTGATCAATCAAGGCAATCTGCACACAAATCATGGGTAATTTACCCCGAAAAAATTTCGGGCTAATTGTTTTTGGACTGATGTGAATAGGAAATGAAATAGCGCCCTCGTTTTGAGCGATGAATGTCCATGTGTGTTGCTATTTATCTTAGGAAGTGACAAGCACTATTCAATACAATGTATGAAGTATGGGGTCTTAGAAAGCCCAAACCGTCTAAAAAAAAAAAAGAAGGGGAGGGGAGGGAAGATGGCAACATGCAGGCCTACCATTTGTGGGTTAATTCCTGTCAAGTTTGGTCAAAATAAAACTTCTTTGAATGTGATACTTGCAAAGGTTATTAAAATTTGGAAATGGACTTTACAGCAGAAGATAACTAGAAATGTCGCTATGGCGACTGATGCCTCCGCCATAATGCATGATTCTCCCAATAGGCGTATAGTACAATGTCTTCACAATGTGTGATCCATGACAGTTTCACATAACTGGCAAAATACTGAAATGACAGGTTTGTCAGAAATGTCTTGAACTGGGTTTGCTATAATTTTCTAAGAGTGCAGGTACACATATTTGGGGAATTTGGGGGAAGTTTAGGCATTGAGTAATTTCCAAGGTATGAAGAAAGAGTGTGATGACGTACAAAATAGATTTGTGGGAAAAATTGATTTATAAGGATTTTGCGGGTAGATAGAGTGTGTGTAGATAGTAGTGAAGGTCAGAAGGTTAACATATACAGCTTCAATCACACAAACAAAAATGCGTGCTCAATCAATCTCCCTTTTTTTAACTTTATGATCCACCTGGAGAAAAGTTCACACAAATAATTGAAACGAGTCAAATATTCCCTTTTCTGTTTTTATTACAAAATATATATATGGTAGGTATGTTCAAATCAAAATATTGCACAAGTCAGAGAAGTGTAATTTTTGACATCGTAAAACACTCAGATTAATGTGGGAATTCACACGTACGACATGTAGAATGTAGAATGTAGAATGTAGCGCTACAGAGTACAATATACAATCAATATAAAAATGAGGACATACCAACTAGACTCTAAATGAAAGTCAGTGCGAAGTCCATTCAGTAAATGCAAGTGTATGGGCAAATGGCGGATTAAGTGTCCACAGTTCACGGTCCATTTAACGGAGCGATTTAAGCGTGCAGACTGGTTAAGGTAAGCGAATCGCTGTAGCAGGAGACCAAAATGAAGAACTGGAACGGTGACAGAAAAAGGGGCTCGACGAACGGGATCCTGCGGAGCTGAGCGGACGCGATGCGATGAAGAGCTCGATGCGGGGATCGTTCGGAGACTTGATGCGACACTCCGTCGTACGGGGCTGAAGAGCCAACGGAGGTTGAGATGAAGTGCAGCTCTCTACCAGCGCGGTGTGTCGGGCGTCGGCGGGGGGCTGAAGAAAACAGTTCGACAGGACAGTGAGTCGCCTGGAACGATGGTAGACATAGATGATGCTCAGCCGGACAGCGGGTCGTCCATGGCGGGAGCGATGGATGGATGAGGTCACTCGACGACAATGTCAATGAAAGTTGTGCAGTCACTCGACGACAATGTTGGAGGACGAATAAATGAAAGTTCTGTGCAGGAGGCAATAAAACTGCGAAGCTCCATCCCCGAAATCTCTGGTACAGTGCGCAGAGAGGACAGCGGCCGGGTAGAAACTTTAAACAGTCGTTCCTCAACGGTGGTTGAAGCGGGAGTGTTTCAACGCCGCGAAGGATCGTGTGACATCTCGCACGTGCGATGGGTGATGCGCGAATAGAGGTCGCGATTGGTCAAAAGTGACATCAATAACAATAATTACGCACTTAATACGCACTAAAATCTACAGTGATTGGATTAACACTATATGATGAATAATAAATCTACGTAACGTGTGCTACATTATTGCGACACGACATGACCGTGAACCGGTCTAAACCAGATTGAAAGGTCAACCAACTATACATGGGAATTTCCACTAGCTGTAAGACCGGGGAAATCTTAGTGATATTCAATAATGAAACAGTGACAAATTAAACTAGCTAAAACACAGGGTAGCTACACACAAAGTAATGAGCGGCTAATCGAGCCACTACAGATTCTTTTTTTTTCTTTTTTTTGGGAGGGGCATTGAAACGTGGCCTTTGACCCTTAACCTTTGACCTTTGACCTTCTGGCTGGAAATTTCCCGGAGAATCTCCATTAGGTAATGTATGTATTAAGTTTTGAAACGAATAATGCAAGCATTGCATATACTAGTAAATGCGGGAAATAGTAAAATTTTGAGGAGTTGACCTTGACCTTTGACCCCTGACTATTGACCCATGACCCCTAAATTCCCTAGATAATCCCTGCCAGACAGTACATGCATATGTACCAAGTTCCACGAAGATACATTGAACCATTTGCGAGAAAAGTGATTTTGCAACATTTTCACCTAACCTTTGACCTTATGACATGAAACTCTCTCTGGAGAATCTTTACGCAGTAGTACATGTCCACATCAAGTTTCAAGAAAATACCTTTGGGCATTGCATAGATATGGGGGAAATTGCAACATTTGTAGCATTTGACCTTGACCTTTTGACCTTTGACCTCTTGCCAGTGTCACTAAAATCTCCTCAACTAATTGTCCCATCATACATCATCCTTGGACCAAGTTTGGTGAAAACTGCTTCATCCAGATAAATTTTAGGATTTGACCTTGATATTTGACCTTTGACCTCTGTCCGATTTCACTGAAAAACTAATCACGTAATTTTCCCATCATACATCATCCTCAAACAAAGTTTGGTGAAATTTGCTCCATCCAGTCTTGAGTTATCGCGTAAACAGATACAATTTTATGATTTGACCTTGACCTTTGACCTTTAGCCGATTTCACTGAAAATCTAATCAAATAATTGCCCCATCATACTTCATACTTGGACCAAGTTTGGTAAAATTCCAGTGAATATTACTCAAGTTATCGCGTAAACGAAACGGAAAACATAATGCCTCCAGCACCACTTCGTGGCGGAGGCATAAAAATTTGAACACTTCAAGACAGCAAATACCAGACAGAAAGAGATCAACAGACTGTAACAGCTCAAGAGAGCCTGTGGCTCAGGAGAGGAAGGAAATTTTTATATTTTTTGCCTATTGCCTACACTGTTCACCACATTTATATTTAATTTCTAGAACAGGCCTACATACTAGACTGCCTATTGATGTCTTGATAAAAGTGTCAACTGTCTGATAGGGTAAAGAAATACTGTACTGAAATATTCTTAAGAATACCTCAGATTAGCTGTATCAGGCAAGCTGGCTACCCCTCCATACAGGAATGTCAAGATGGTGTCTGCCACAGATTGGCTAATTCTGCATTACAGTGAAATAAAACCCATTGAAAAGAGAGAGAAAAATTATGCATGTTTGACACAACATTCACACCGAAAAATACTGAAGACTTCTAGTACACACCACACACACACATTCACAAAATACACAAGGAAAATCATACCGTATAGCATATGGTCAGGTATCACAATATGTCATGTGTTGATTGTAAGCATTTGAATGAGATTTTTTTTTAATGAACTCCTAGACCTTGCACTTGTAATGTGGCATGCACAAACACCAAGCAATAGAGTGTCTTTCATGCCTCTTGACTTTCATTTAGAATAAACAAAAAATAATAACAATTTCTGGTTTTCATTCCTTCCATTTTATCAAGTCTTGAATGAATTGTCTCCAGTAATGCCTATTGTGAAAAGTTCTGTCAAAGTCTATCAAAAGACATCACCTACAACAGTTGAAAAACCTGCTGCTCCTGCCCTCAGAAAGAATCAATATGCCTTTGCGTTTGGGGGGGGGGGGGGTTACAAGCACAAAATTATCAAAAATTGTCATTTCCCTACACTTAGATGTCATTGTGTATGGTTGCCTTTGATATATGATACCAACCCTCTCAGGTCAATTTCTTGGGAACCACTTTCTCTCCATCCCCCTCCGAGCATCGCAGCAAAGTAGTCACTGCGACATTCCAAGATGAACCTGTGAAATTCATAAACACACTCCTTTTGAGCTTTATTCTTGTGCATAGTTTTGTGGTGGGAACATACATGTATTTCAGTCAATATTATCTTCATGCTCCAAAACACCATCTTCCCAAGATCATTAAGTCCTGGAAAATCCCCATCCTGTCAGTTGGCACAAGTTGTGAATCATCTCTGCAAACTCTCCACATACTTCTCAATGCGCCATTGTACATTTGTTTCCCCACTCCGCATGGTGAGTAGATCAGCTTTAATTGATCGTATTGTACGATGTGTATTTCTAACGCCATAATCCTTGTCAAGCATCTGCTTATGATAATGGTCTCCTGCATTTGTTACACTTAGATTTGCTTAATATGTGTCCTGAACAGCTTGTACATGGAATCTTGATTTTTTTTTTCAATGCATAGAATTACACCTGCTCATCTTTATTTTGTATTACTGTATCAAGAAAAACAGTGCTGTACCTTCATGTCAGTCATTTACTTTATTTCTAAGTATTTCCTCTGTTCAGATATCACTCAATAACTTTGTTCAACTGACTTTGTGTTATATTCTTGTATAAATAAGAGACCAGGGGGTCTCGCGCTCACTTGAGTATTGCAAGTTCACATTCCACACATTCTTGCAAACTCTTACCTGAGAACATTACAAAATTGGGGGGCAGGCCCTAGTGCAGCTTTGAGAGCTGGGGACATGATGTCCTATTTGAATATTCCATCACAATGGCAAAAATACTTACACTGTACTTTACTAGAAAGTTTGGCTATGCAGTTAAAACAAACAAACAAACAAAAAGGCGGGACCCCTGGATTTGCGATGAATAAACTTGAAACTACGGTCATCCACGTACTAACTTAGCTTTTAAAACGTCTGGTTCTAGAGAAGATTTGTAAATATTCCTTCATTTGAGTGGGGTTAGCCGCCCCCCCCCCCCCCCCCCGAAGGGAGGAGGGGGTACCCCAAGGGGAACATGGTGCCCATTTGAAGAGTCTGAGATCCTATCCGTCTATGGATGCTACCTGCCAAGTTTGGTGAAAGTCCGTCATGGGGGTTTTCACGGAGATGAAAATGTAAAATTTAGGCCCCAAGTTGGGGGGGGGGGGGGGGGGCTGGTGGACACCCTGGATCTGCCATGAACAAACTTTAAACTACAGTCATCAATGTACTTACTCACAGTATTTTGAAAGATTCCTAAATTTGGGGGAGGGGCATGGTGCCCACTGGATCCACATTAAGGAACTCATAACTATAGTCATCAAAGTACTTATCCATAGCATTAACCTAGCTCTATCACTTCTAGAGAAGAAGATTTTGTAATGATCCCTTAATTTGGGGGATCCCCCCCCCCTCCCCCGGTGGGGCACGGTATTTTTTTGAACAAACTGAGTTCCCATTCCCCTAGGGATGCTACCTGCCAAGTTTGGTGAAAATCCATCATGGGGTTTTTAAAGAAGAAGATGAAAATGTACAAAGGTTACGCACGACAGACAACAGACACCTGACAAAGAGCGATCGTAATAGCTCACTTGAGCCTTCGGTTCAGGTGAGCTAGAAAGAAATGTAGAAATAAAATCATATCAATTTTTTTTTTAAATCAAATCTTTTTCATATTATGCAGAATAAAACCCTCAACACAATCAGTAACCTCTAAGTTACTATAAAGTGTCATCAGACCCTATTCTCTCACTTAGAACAAGGACTCTTTACATGATATTCCTTTCTGTGTACCAGCATAATGATATGTTTTTAACAGTACTCATAAAAACCATGCAATGAACCTAACATGCATCAAATTCATAAGAACAAGGACGGTTTTCTCACAAAGATTATTTAGACTTCAACATGTTGGTTAAATAATTGGCTTCTGATACACTTATGACTAACCTGTGAGCTGAAATGACCTTGCCATTACTGAGAGCGATGCACACATCACTGAAAGTGCCACTTTGAAGTAAGCTCAGCAAAGCCTGTGAGATTGTTCCATTTGGTGCCGGAAGATTTTTTAACTTCTGAATCATTAGATCTTTATCCTGAGGAGCGAGTTCTTTCTCCAAGGTATCTGGTCTACATTTAGGCATTCCTTTGGACACTGCAACTGATTTTTCTCCACATGTCTTTTCACATGAGCCATCAAATCTTGCCTCATCAAAGCTTTGTGGTACTGAGACTGAAAAATTGGTGCTTGGCAAATCACCTGCTTTGCTTTTGTCATAAGAATGCCTGGGGTTCTGACTTTCAAGGAATGTCATATTTGTTTCCATGGTGACATATTCATGCATTTCTAGTCTGGACACATTTCTTGATTGGACCAACAGGAATTTGTGCTGATTGCATAATTCATTTTGGTTTTTAATGGAATCCCCCAATTCTTTTGCAATGCTCTGGGGTTCCTTCATCAGTGACACCTTTCCTTCTAAGAAGTCTGCTGTTTCATCAGCGGAAGATCCTGCTAGTTGAGGATGATCATGTGCCCCAAGCAAATATTGTTTCTGGTGGTCCTGCTGATTTTTGTTGATACATAACTTGGACATACATGTATCAATTCCAAAAACGTTATGATCATAATTTTTTACTTTGTCAGGAGAAAGACCTCCTTGGTGGAGAAACCTAGAAAGTGATGCATCCTTGTTCCTTTCAGCAACACTCCTTGTATCTGATGGACAATCAGTGGTTTTGATATCATGAGATGCTTTACTTGTAATCTCTGTATTGCCTGAAGGAAGTACTACATCACATAAAGTTTTATTTTCTCCATTTGCCACTATCTTTTCATTGCACAAAGATGCATAAGAGTTATCCTCAGTGTTTGCACATTCTTGAGGGAGATGATGTATAGCACCCATGGCTTTTGCTTCCCTTTGGTTTTGGTTTGCTATTGAAACCTGGCGATCATTTGATTGACTGTCATCTCCTTCCACAGAAGACGAGGAGAGAAACTGCAACAGGAATGCTTGCCATTCGTTGTCTAAATCATTTTTTTCATAGATAGCTCTGAAATCAAATGCAAACACAGTAAAGTGACAGGATTAGAAAAAAGAACATTATCATGCTTAACATAAAAACACTGTTGGATTCAACAGAAACTAATTTGGTAGAATAAATATTACAGGGGACAAAGTAATATGCTAACTTTCATAAGTATGCATACGTATTTGTATAAATCATGAAATGTATTGGAGCAAACATTCAAATGAAATTTACCAACACAAACCTTGCTACACACAAAACACACACACACACACACACACACACACACACAAACTATGTTAAAGTAGAAATGCAATATCATTCTTGAAATATATGAAGTTTTGTGACTGTGCGAAGATGCGATAATCAAGACATATAGCAAGTGCTGATAATCTCATCTCAAAATCAAAATATACATTTATCAATCCTAATGATAAAAATTAACTTTAGAACAGCACGCCTCACAATATATTTAAGGGTCTCCTTTATACCTGAAACACTCCTGTGCTTTATTCCCCAATTAGCACTGATCATGAGTGATGTCTGAAAACTAATTCCTAGTAAGTAATTTCTCCAGTTTCATCATAGTCTTCCTGTTAAAGCGAGGCACTTAGCTCACCAGAGCAAGCTGGTCTACTTGCAAATGGGTCAGGATTCATTATTGCAGAAGGATACCCTGAATGCTGACAACAACAAAAAAGCATGGCAAAGTACAGTCTAGTTCTTGGGTGCAAAAGGGTTCAACTTTGAGCTGCCTTACCGTAGAAAAATTCTAAAACTATCAGCGTTGATTCTCTTCAGTACTTTGTGCTGGGTAATCCCTCCAGGACACAGGATGTCAAACAGGCCCGGGATCCTGGCCTCCAGCATGGCTTTGTGGCAGGGCAGCTTATAGGAATCACACTGGAATACAAGGTCTTGACAGGAGCCATGTTGGAAGAGCCTTTTAAGAACAGGTAAAACAGCAATGGACATTTTGACAACAGGCAACAGGTAGCAAACACTTAAACACGGCATGTACATCCCATTTATTTCAATATTTCGTCGTGCGGCTGGCAGGAGGGCGATACCATGATTTTCGGCCCCAAAATTGATTTTGGGTTTTTCATGCCATCTGATAGAGAATTAAAAGCTCTATCATGTGATGCAATCAGAATTCTCCAAAGTGACCTAGTTATTACGTAATACGCTAAAGTAAAAGGGCGTTAGCATGGATCACACCAGTTTTGTAGCAAGCAGAAGGGCCCTTACGCCCTTGTCACTCTGACGCGAAGCACAAAACTGCGCAAAGCAGAGAGGCGTTGTGCGGAAAGTGTCGTCCGATCCCCTGCACCGGTGAGTTATTTTTTTAAAAAGCGGCAATCACTTTGTAATTGTACAAGTTTATTTGTTCGTATATCGATGCCCTAAATAGAGGATATATTTTGACTGTGATTGATCGCTCAATTGTATTTCTAATCAGTTCAAACTCATATAAAAAGTTGCGATAGAGACTACAGTCCCATGTGCATGTCTTTATGTTTCCTAGGCAGTGTCCCTTACGCTTACGGATGTACTGTAGTTTCTATGGCATGTCTAGATCTAAGTTAGATCAGACAAAGAAGGACGTCCTGACGTACCGTGTAAATGATGCATGCTGTTTATTGTCTCATTATGGCTTTATCAATTAAGTACTACCAACCCATAATAGAAACATCAAAAGTAGGAACAATTCTACTCTCTTTTTTTTTAATCTAGATATCTTGGCCAAGGTAGATCTGTAGATGATCTGACGTTGAACAGTAGAGGGCATCTGTTGCTTGTTGGAGTCAACTCGCTAGGTCTATTACAGTTAGAGGCTTATTCAATCTTACCCTTCTTCTGGTTAAGTCTGCCTCCTTCAACAAGCTGAAGATTCCTGCAGACCTATAGATTTCTAGTTTGGTTTATCTATCACTGTTCAGTATTCTACACCCCGCCCGGGCGGGGTGTACCTCTCTAACTTTAGACAAATTAACACATGAGGGTCACAAGATAGAGTTATTGTTAGACATCTATATCCAAAGTAGCCTGGTAAGACTCCCACGCCCCATCGTGACATTGTAATCTCGTCTGATTCATTCTTAGCATTCCAACCCCCCCCCCCAAAAAAAAATGTATATATATAATAAAAATGAAAAATAAAAAAGAATAAATGAATAAATTAAATGAAAGAGAGACACATCTAATGTGTAGACTTCAGATATTAATGTAATGTCACCAGTAAAAATATGGTTTGCTGTTGGTAGCTCAAGACATGTTGAGTTTCTTGTTTGTTTGGTTTTTTTGTTTAGGTTTTTTTCTTTAGAGCAAACAATCTAGAAATTCTAAGACTAGGCTCTGGTCTAGTGGAAGTGTACCGGTACTTTAAAATCAGATCAAAGAGGATGACTTAACACTTAGGAGATTCTAGTAGAACATGTACACTGATTTAGAACTAGTGTTGAGCCTTTGCCTAGGCTACAGATGGGCAATTCCGTATGGGAAGGGCAAAAACAGCAAAATTCAAAGTTAAGTAAATGCTCAGAAATTTCAGTTTCCCGTACAGATGGATTGTTGTATTTACGGAAACAAAAAACCCTTTTCCAATAACTTTCCTCGTTTTTGTTGTACACACTTTTAAAGTTGGATGACTATTTATTGTATTTATCTAAAATTTTACAATATTAAATGAAAATTTAAAATGAAACAACTTAAATATCTCTCTGCTTTATCCATACTTCAACATCTTTCTTCCTATGCTTCAACAATCACATGTAATGAAGCATTCAGTCACTCTCATTATGATATTTTTTGGAGAAAGTTTCAAAATCTACTGACAAATTGACGTAATTCCGTTACCATAAAATTGAAAAAAGTTTTCTCCTGAACAAACTAATCACTGATTTTTTCTCCCCTTGTAAATTTTTTCTCTACATGTGACTCCCTGAAAGCTCACAAAACATTTTGTGAAATATCTCCTTCAGTTCTTCTGTAATTGTGGTAACGGAATTACATGGTAACAGAATTACACGCACATCTGATATGGAAGAGAATGACATATCCTACTTTCGTGCCAATATGTATGTGAACTGTTCATGAAATAGTTTCAGGGCATTATTATTGAGCTTAACAGGTATAGTGATTGGCAGTAAAGGAGTGAAACTGTATGGTATGATACACTGACATGACTCAGCATACAGTGTAGCTGGATGCCTCTGACAGTGAGTCCTGACATCAGGGTACACGCTTGACAAGACTTCTTGTGCTGAAAGTCTCCTCCCTTCTTTCACCTTTTCTCATGTACAAGAACTACATGTGTACATGGAGACTGTGCTAACTGATAACTTTACAAGGTTTGCTACAGATACTCATTCTCAAATGTTCAAAATCATACTGAATTCTGAGATATCAATGTATATTTTCTTGCTAAAAAGTCTTATGGTTTCATACAAAATCTAAGTATAGTGATGAGGGACTATTGAATGGGTGTGATGCAGCATAAATTGAACAAAGGTTACAAAGAAGAGGAAGGACATAAAATTTCTTTAAAAGGAAAAGAGAGCACTGCTACTGACAGAGAGAAATGAACAGGATAATTTTTGTGAGCAAAGATCAAGAATTTAAGAGAAGGATCATACACAATGTGATAAAAGTCATTACTTGACACGGGATGCCCACTGAATGTGACACCTTTGATCTTTCTGTATGCTAAAGGCTTTATTATCTCCAAGTCGATAGTCTGACCTTTTATTGAACATGTCCTGTTTTCATCCTCAAGTCCTTTATCTTTAATGGTAAGTGTATGACTATGACCTTCTTTCATCTGTTTCTTAGATCTTTCCTCCACTATTTTGATCTTCATGCCCATTTGATACAGAGCATCTGCTACCCTTTGAAATTGTTCTTTAATCCTTTCTTTTTCGAAGGAATAAAGACAAAAACACCATTTGTGATGAACATTTACCCAGTCAGTAATTGTGATACAGCACTAAAATGTAACATTTAGGCCTAGACTTTCCCATCCTAAGAAGATTTTAGATATTAAAGTCAATGGGCTTCTACTTCTACCTTTACTCTTCATGTTACCATTTGCTGTACAATCCAGTTTCCTTTCATACAAGTGCCATTACAGTGTATTTTATAATTTGCTTTCAGGCAGTCAAAATACAACTTACTGCAAAAGAGAAGATGCACACTTCTTGTGAGTAAATTTATGGCAACACTCAGGATGAGGACATAGACAAAGTCAAAGAAGAAAGACAGAGACAGGAAACTTGTAGGAAATTTATAGGCCTGGTCATGATTATTTTTCTGAAGACGTCATATGGAAGTTTTGTGTGGTCAGAAGTAAATACTAACATTATTCACAGGTTGATTAATCTAACTCTAACACAGTGAGCTGCAGATGGATAAAAGAGGCCCTCTCACCTTTCTATGAAATACATTGTAACAGAATTTGGTGGACTCTAATGGTTGTAAATGTTGTAGTTTGTTAAAGTTATTTTGCTGTTTTCTATTTCCTTTTAGTTTAGTTCATTTTATTTTGGTGGGCTTAAGTAGGACTTACACTGTAAGGGAATTATCAAATTATGCACTACATTATATACTAGGGGGCAACTTCAGCTATTAGTAAAATGTCACAAGTTTTTAGTGATTAATATATGCCACAACATATAGATAATAATGATTAAGCACTGGTGCAGTACCATAAATGATAATCATAAAAGAAAATTTTCTTTTCTATTTATGATTGACTTGTAATTTGTTATATTTGTCATTGAACCACAACTGCATCTTTTTACTTAACAAATTAAAAGTTTCAAGCATCTTTAGTGTTCATCCTTAATATTAAACATTGTGTTCAATGATGGGGCTGCACACTGTGCTCTTGCACTGTAAATTGGCACTTTATGATTTAGATTTAAATTCAGTGTCAATCCGGACAGTTTTTTATTATTTTCTTACGCATGTGCACATAATATATATGTACAATACTTGTAAATAATTCACACATATTGTCAATTATTGGCATATTTAGGAAGAAGAAAACAGAGAAATCTGTCTTGCATGATATCAACAAAAGAAATACAAGAAAATTTGAGTATTGTTGACTGGATTTATAGAATTGTACTTGTGTAGGGCTATTCTAGCGTAATTCCGTTACCATGTGTCGTAGATGTCATTTACCTGCAGAGTGTGAAATTCTTAACTTGAAAGTAGACAAATTTTGATGGATGTGGTACTTAGAAGTTACGCGATCTTGATTGACATAGTTACGACTTCAAATCACGGTCGTTAGCCTGATTATTTTATGTTTTTTGACAATAAAAACTCATTTGGCACCTATACACTTGTACCAGTTCAAGGTCAAAGGCTAGAGAGTACTTATTTAGTGGTTATATTATAGCTAAAGGCATACACAATCTTTATCAAGACATTTCAGAATACATGAGTACCAAGAATGTGTATTTTTTCCAGTGTATTTCAGAAGGCGTAATTCCGTTACCATTTGTGTAATTCCGTTACCACTGACTTTATAGGGAAAAAGCCTGCTGCTTTGAAAATGTGATGAAATATTTGAAAAACAATACAACTGAATTGAAGTCAACACAATCAAAGATGAAATCAGACAACAACCTACAGTGTATGTGTTATAGATTTCAGAGAAACAACTCCCAAAGTCAGAGTTGAAGTTGTGACTAAATTTTCTGGTAATTCCGTTACCATCGCACATAGACCTCCTTTGTAACCAACCAAGTGAGAACATTTAATAAATTTGTATTTGGGGTGACAGTGTGAGTACCTCTGCATCTTTTAAATGTATCAAGAGAAGGCAAAGTTATCAATCCTGTATACAGGGTGAAAGAATATGAGCCAAAATTCTCTGATTTGTAATTCCGTTACCACGGAATTGCCCAGAGGTCATGAGTCTATCAAAGTTTAGATACACCTAGAACTAGATGACAATCGTATAGAACTATGTGTGTTTTGTGATTACATTAGAATTTCTGATGTAGATCACCTACAAAAACTAATGAATTAGGAAGTCTGTAGCATAGTCTAAACAAGGTCATGTAGATCTTGGTCTATGCGTATTAATACCCTCTTATTTAAACCCCCCCCCCCCCCCAAGAAAAAGAACCTACATCTTCACGAGCAGTTACTAAAGTTAGATCTGCCCTTCAGATCTAGATCTACACACAGGTATCCTAATGTAGCCATTTACATCTAGAAATGTTAGAGTAGGCTTGTGCAGAGATTTCAAATTCTTAGCTTACTACTTCTACTAGTAGTGTAGACTTTAGACTGTCTAGTTTTGATGGACTCAGAGGGTGATGTGACAATAGTCGACAGTACTGATGAATTGTTCCTTCATCGTGTATTAACTGCAATATAATACTTTGAAAAATAATAACTGAATGAACAAAATAGATTTAATATTTTTCAGCGTGCGTGTAGCTACCATGAGTAACTAAACATGTTTTGCATGAAGTTTCTAATTCATCCATTTACCAACGTTCTTTATTTTTATAGGTATGATGGAAAAAGCACAAGAGACACTGATGATCATCAAATGGAGGAAGGATGGCTCCTTCAACACAGTATCATCCAGAGACGTTTGGCATGGCAAGAAAAATCTGCAACCAGGCAGAACTGTGAAGATGAAAGATGAAGGTGATGGGCCGGAAAAGTGGTTCATGTCTTGCCACATACTGCAATTGGTAAGCCTATTTCTTGATTAGTCAGTGAGGTGTAACATATAGTGAGTAAATTTTCAGGTCTCAAACCAAGATCCTTGCCTACTAAACCAGATGGCAAAATAGTCCAGGTTATGGAACTCTTGTAAAAAAAAAGTGTATCCAAATGCAATTCCCAATAATCATATGCTTAATCAAAATTAAGCATTTACGATTAACACATAATTTTTCACCTACATTTGAACATAGATTTTGAGCAATCGGGACTACAGAGTACACCATTAAAATTCTACTTTTTTTCCAACTCCTCAGGTTATATTTTGTTCTTCTTGTTGTTTTTTAACCTGAATTTTGAACTGTCTTCCCCTCGTTAACAAAAAGGAATTAGACATTGGTTATATTTGTCAAAGTTTGGTGCTGCAAACTCATTCCTTTCAGTAGAGTTTTCTGATTTTCTATTTCTCTACTGTATTTTCAAGACAGTGCAGTTGCTCAAAGGCAGTGAGTACACAAGTGTCTGTATTATACTACCACAAAACCTACTACCTGTAAAAAAAAGGTTGAACTAAAAGTACAATCTATTTGTAAGTTGTACAATTAACTTGTTCCACCTTTGCTGGAATTTGTTTTGCACTGATTTGTGCAATAAACACATGGGTTAGGATGATGATGAGGACAATGTTTACATGGATGACATCCCATTATCAAATTGATTCACAAAGGAGAGCACCATTAAACCTGATAAAGTACTGTAGTAGGTAGCTCCGAAGCTAAAAGCAATCGGGTTATAAGGTAATGTTTTCCAAGTGATATAGCTATTTCAAATAATGTTGATAATGATGTATACATTTATTATAATGTCTTCATTTAATTTTTCCAAAATTAGTGGATATCTTGTAATCAAAATGGTGCTTTTAACTATTCAGTTTCTTGTCCTTGGTGTTGGTTTGAGTTTTGAATGGCTATGACATTTTTGTAATATTATGTACCTTCACAGATCAATGTACTTTCCTCCATTTTTTTTTTTTGGTTGACAGCATTCCTGAGTGTACTCCTGATGGCCATAATGAGATAACATCAGATTGAAGCAGACCATTGATCCAGTCAGCTCTTGATAGATCGTAAGTCTTTATCACCTTTGTAAGCTATTGGTAGAAGATATTACACAAATTGAGGAGATTTTGCAGTTCTTTTGTGCTGCTGAAAGATTCAAGTTTTCATTCTCGAAGTGGGATTGGAATTTCAATTGCTATGGCATTTCTGTAATATTTTGTACTTTCATGGCTCAATGTTCTTTAATCCCTTCGTTTGATAGCATTCCTGAGTGTAATCCTGGTGACCATTACTGGATAATAGATGGAAGCAGATCATCGCCCCAGTCAACTCTTGATCGTAAGTTTTAATCCCTTGAGAAAGCTTGTGACTAAACGTTTTCAAAACTTGGGGATGTTTTGTAGTTCACCTGCGCTGTAGAAATATTCAGTTACTCATTTGGGGAGTTGTTTTGTGTATTGAAATAATTTGATTTTTTACCTTTATTTGTTTGTTTTGTACATTCATGAATGAGGGTACCTTTCTCTCTTTTAAGGTGATGGCATTCCTTAGCGTACACCTGGTGACCATGATGGGATATTATCAGATGGAAGCAGATTATCGACCCAGTCAACTCTTGATTGTTAGTCTCGATCATTTTTTGTAAGCTTTTGATGAAGAGTTTTGGAAATTTGAGGGTATTAAGTAATTCTTTTGTGCTGCTGAACAATTCAGTTTCTCATTCTTGGAGTTGGTTTGTGTTTTGAATTACTCTGACATTTTTTCTTTCTGATAATTTGTATTTTCATGGATAAAGGAATTTTTCTCTCCTTTTAGGTGACAGCATTCCTTAATATATAATGTACACCTGCAGATGACCATACTGGGACAGCGTCGAATGGAAGCAGATCATCCACCCAGTAATTGTAATGACATTGTTGTAATATTATGTACTTTCATAGATCAGGGTTCTTTTCTCTCTTTTACGCGACAACATTCCTGACTGTGATAACTCCTGATGGCCACAATGGGATAACACCAAATGGAAGCAGATCATTGACCCAGTCAGCTCCTGATCGTAAGTCTTTATCACTTTTTGTAATTAAGCTATTGATAGAACTTTTCACAAAACTTCAGGATATTTCGTAGTTCTTGTGTTGCTGCTGAATAATTCAGTTACTCATTTTGGGAATTGTTTGTGTTTTGATTTGCGAAGACATTTTTGTAACATTTTGTACCTTCATAGATCAATGTATTTTCCTCTCTTTTGGTTGACAGCATTCCTGAGTATACTCCTGGTGGCCATAACGGGATAACATTAGATGGAAGCAGACCATCGACCCAGACAGCACTTGATCATAGGTCTCTATCCCTTTGTGAAATGCTTTAAGTCTCAACGTGTATATGCAAGATTTTTTTTCTTTCACTTTAAGGAAATGGACATTCCTCTGAAGATGAATAATTAAATGGTAGAAAAATATTTTTACCTAAGGCCTCAATTAGTTGCAAATAAGTGAAGTCTTTCAAAACGGGACATAAACCGATGGTGGATTGGTGAATGTTGAATTGGGAGTGAATAATAGAGTTTGGGACATGAATTCAGACCAAATTATTATAAGGGAAAACTCTTTCCTTCAGAAACCACTATTCTAGTACCACATGTCGTATGCAGTCAACTGATAGAAAGTGAATTGTACAATCAAAGAAGTAATCTCATGAAAGTGTTTGTCAGAATTTTCTTGCTCAGGGTGTATACTTTTACATAACATTCTTATTACTCTTGTTGAATAGCAAGTCTTATCAAAGTTATGAAATATTAAATGTTCAGATGAAAGAGATGCATCAGCATTGTAAACATTGTATTTGTCTAATCTCTATTGATCGTTAAGGCAACTGATCAATTTGAGACATGATTTTGGAGTCACTTGATAACTGGACTACAAGTCTCTTAAACCTCATGAATAAGATCAAACTCCAAGACAATTCATGATGATGACCAAACAATGAGCGAATGACCAGCCATATTTGACTGTGACAATCTCGACAAGTTGGATCAAGTTGAATGCTTTATATAGAAACAATTATAGCTAGAAAGGAAAATATAGGGGATTTCTCGTAGCCAAAGAGGGAAAAGATTGTGAGAACCACCCCTTGCTCAGGGGCAATTGATCCATTGATGATATAAGATATACAGGGCACAACATTAGCTTAGATATAACATACAAATGTATCATATCATTACATTGCTTTTCATTCTAAATTAATATGGGGTATGATGTTAGAGTCTTCACTTTCAACAAATCTTATATGTTTTGATTTCTTTCTTGATTTAAGACAGAACTTATTGATACTGCATGCATGCTGCACTGAAGAAGTATTCACAGCTTGTGGAAGGTGCTTGACTTTGCTCTGCTTGGAACACTTCGAAGGTGATGAACAGTGTGGTCATCACCTTGAAATACTGGTAATTGCATTATTTCTAAGTAATAAAAAGATTGAAGAAAGAATTATGGTGAATGAAAAATACAGCAAAGTGATGATGTATGATTTAGGGAGCATTTAGTCATATATGAGATGTAACAATGAATGTACACAAATTTGAATTACTTAACACTTCACATGCCGGGTTAACAGTATGACAAATTCAAAAGTTACACGCAATATCCCAACTTCCGCTTTGCTAGTGTCCGGCACGAAGAAACATGAATCATTATCTGCTTTCCTAGAAACTTATGCTGCTTACCAGTCCCTGTTTTGTTTACTATCATACAGTTAAACTCGCATAAGTCAATCTTCTCGGGACTGAGCAAAACACATCGACTTAGGCGATTTTCGACTTGTGCGTAAGTCGAAAAAAATCGACTTACAGTTACACCACACGTTGTATATGTATAATGTACATGTGTGTTGTCTACTCTGGAGGTGAGAGCTGGAGCGGTGTGCCCGATATTTGCCCGTCAGCAAGACACTTTATCCACATTGATGCAGGCCAGGGCTCCACACTAACTTTTATTTTGGTGGCCCGATTGGTCCACCAAAATGATCGATTTTTATTTTTTGGTGGCCCGAAAAAAAAAACACCAAGCAAAACTAAATCGGTCCTACTAAACATAGAAAAATAAATATTAAGTATTACTGAAATAGATTTTGTACACTTTTGATATTGACATTTTATTTCCTTATATTTATCAAAGAATGTGCAGCAGATCTTTCACTTACAAAAGTTCCCTCATATGCAGAGGCTTCGTTGGAAGGGGATGGTTCCCCATAAAAGTATTGGGGACAAACAGATCATTTTGCTCCTCCTCGTAACTTCCGAGATGTGGAAATGTTCTTACTTTTTTTGATAGAAGACTGTCTAAATATTTCACCCAAAGATGGCTGAATTTCAATTCTGAAAATATGACATCTCCCTCGCGTAAGAGAGGGATAGGCCTAACCCCTCCCATACCCTCCCTGTTAATCATTTCTACTTAATACACTTTAGATTGACAGATTTCAAAGTGTTTCATCCAAAGTGTGCACCAGGTCTGTTACTTCAGCTTAAAGAAATGCAAATGTTCCTTGGGTGGGGAGGAGATATCTAGATAATTTCAATTAACGGAGGATCCTCCTCCCCCTAAGAAAATAGTATACACTTCTGGAATTGAAATTTCCCCAGATTACATCATAAATGACTGTGTTTACGAGATATTTGTTGCTGCCAGTAATTGCCAGCAGTTGCGCCCGGTGCGCCCCCATCCCTTAATTTCCAAAGCGAAAAAAGTACAGCTACAAACGGCAGTTTTTGGACTGTAAAATGTCAATATTTTCAAGCTCGCTCGCTTCGTTCGCTCGCATTGAATCGTCATGCCATTCTCCTGATGTTGCTGCCGGGTAATTGCCAGCAGTTGCACCCGGTGCGCCCCCCTTATTTTTCAAAGCGAAAAAAATATAGCTACAAACGGCAGTTTTTGGAATGTAAAATGTCAAAATTTTCAAGCTCGCTCGCTTCGCTCGCTCGCATTTAATCGTCATGCCATTCTCCTGATGTTGCTGCCGGGTAATTACCAGCAGTTGCGCCTGTTGCGCCCCCCCCCCTTATTTTTCAAAGCGAAAAAAATATAGCTACAAACGGCAGTTTTGGGACTGTAAGATGTCAAAATTTTCAAGCTCGCTCGCATCATAGGGAGGTGGGAAGAGAAACACCTCCCTACTCGCATTTAATCGTTATGTCATTCTCCTGATGTTGCTGCCAGTAATTGTCAGCAGTTGCGCCAGGTGCGCCCCCACCCCCTTTCCTAAGCGAAAAAAGTACAGCTACAAACGGCAGTTTTTGGACTGTAAAATGTCAAAATTTTCAAGCTCGCTCGCTTCGCTCGCTCGCATTTAATCGTCATGCCATTCTCCTGATGTTCCTGCTGGGTAATTACCAGCAGTTGCGCCCGGTGCGCCCCCCCTTATTTTTCAAAGCGAAAAAAATATAGCTACAAACGGCAGTTTTTGGACTGTAAGATGTCAAAATTTTGAAGCTCGCTCTCATCATAGGGAGGTGGGAAGAGAAACACCTCCATACTCACATTTAATCGTTATGTCATTCTCCTGATGTTGCTGCCAGTAATTGCCAGCAGTTGCGCCCGGTGCGCCCCCACCCCCTTTCCTAAGCGAAAAAAGTACAGCTACAAATGGCAGTTTTTGGACTGTAAAATGTCAAAATTTTCAAGCTCGCTCGCATTTAATCGTCATGCCATTCTCCTGATGTTGCTGCCGGGTAATTACCAGCAGTTGCGCCCGGTACGCCCCCCCCTTATTTTTCAAAGCGAAAAAGACATAGCTACAAACGGCAGTTTGGGGACTGTGAAATGTCAAAATTTTCAAGCTCGCTTGCATTTAATCGTTATGTCATTCTCCTGATGTTGCAGCTAGTAATTATCAGCAGTTGCACCCGGTGCGCCCCCACCCCCTTAATTTCCTAAGCGAAAAAATATAGCTACAAACTGCCATTTTGGGACTGTACATTGTCAAAATTTTCAAGCTCGCTTGCTTCGCTCGCTCGCATTTAATCGCTATGCTATTCTCCTGATGTTGCTGCCGGGTAATTGCCAGCAGTTGCGCCCGGTGCCCCCCCCCCTTAATTTTCAAAGCGAAAACATGTAGCTACAAACGACAGTTTTGGGACTGTAAAATGTCAAAATTTTCAAGCTCGCTCGCTTCGCTGGCTCGCATTTAATCGTAATGTCATTCTCCTGATGTTGCTGCCGGGTAATTACCAGCAGTTGCGCCCGGTGCGCCCCCCCCCCCTTATTTTTCAAAGCGAAAAAGACATAGCTACAAACGGCAGTTTGGGGACTGTGAAATGTCAAAATTTTCAAGCTCGCTCGCATTTAATCGTTATGTCATTCTCCTGATGTTGCAGCTAGTAATTATCTGCAGTTGCGCCCGGTGCGCCCCCACCCCCTTAATTTCCTAAGCGAAAAAATATAGCTACAAACTGCCATTTTGGGACTGTACATTGTCAAAATTTTCAAGCTCGCTTGCTTCGCTCGCTCGCATTTAATCGCTATGCTATTCTCTTGATGTTGCTGCCGGGTAATTGCCAGCAGTTGCGCCCGGTGGCCCCCCCCCTTAATTTTCAAAGCGAAAAAATGTAGCTACAAACGGCAGTTTTGGGACTGTAAAATGTCAAAATTTTCAAGCTCGCTCGCTTCACTCACTCGCATTTAATCGTAATGTCATTCTCCTGATGTTGCTGCCAGTATTAAATTGCCAGCAAATGCGCCCCGTGCCCCCCCCCTTAATTTCCAAAGCGGAAAAGAATATAGCTACACTTTTGGACTGTACAATGTCAAAATTCATGATCTCGCCATGATCTTCAGTGTAAGAATTAAGACAAGAAGTTTCTCTAAATGACACCATTTTGTAGGCAAAATTGTTCAATAATAATCTACATAAAATGTACTGCTACCTTAAACATGTTGGACTGTTTCAAGTCGATAGAACACGCAAAAAAAATGAATCAAATTGCACCATTTACAACATCAATATGCAAAAAGTTCTCCCCCTCCCACACCCTCCCCCCTCGCTGGCATCGCTCCCTCGCATCTAACCGCTCCCCCTAAGATCAAATCCTGGCTACGCCAGTGATAGGCCCCACTATTTAGTAGGCCTTATCACAGTGATGTCGCACAGGGGGAGCAAGAGCTGAAATACCACGATGTAGTCATTCAATTATCTATGAACATTCCTTTTTCTTACTTGTTTTTTATAGGAAAAAAATCCCAAATTTCACCAAAAGTGTGCACCAGATCGCTGAATCCCTGAGGTCTGAAAATGCCAAATTTTCCTCGTGTGGGAGGGGGATACCCCCCCCTCCCACACCCTTCCCCCGCTAGGCGGCTCCGCTCCCTCGCACAGATATTCAAACTCAAAGTCCCTTCCCTACCCCCCCATCATTAAAACAGAACGATGCCCCTGTGATGATTGCTTTACTGACTTAAATCAAGAAAATTGAAGAATACAATTAATAGCTACAGGAAAATATCTACTACGTTATTCAAGAAATGGATATCCTTATTAGCATTTTATTGAACTTATTTGGGCATTATTCAGGGCTGCGCTACGTTTTTGAAAGGGGGGGGGGCAAAATACTTCTAAGGTCTGATTTTCGCCGAAAGTCGGCTGACAAGAAAAAACAAACAAACAAAAACAAGAACAAAAAGTCGTCATATTTTTGCTGCCACTTCCCTCCCACTTTACATGGAAAAGAGTGGGACGTGGGACATTTGATCCCTGTAAAGTGTGTGTGTGTGGGGGGGGGGGGGGCAAGCTCCCCCCCCAGGCTGCGCCGGTCCGGTTATGGACTTGTAATCGTGGTGATGGTGACTATGGCCAACCATCCCTCCCACTCCTCAGTGCGGATTTACGCCGTTGCTTCATACGTTTACCTCTGACGAAATTGCTCTCATTACTCCTGACATTTTTACCTCTGACATTACCTCTGCCATTTTTACCTCTGCCATTTTTACCTCTGCCATTTTTAACTCTGACATTTTTACCTCTGACATTTTTACCTCTGCCATTTCTACCTCTGCCATTTCTACCTCTGCCATTTTTATCTCTGCCATTCTTACCTGGCACCACCTATACACCTCCTTAGCAAGTGTGAATGAAATCTGCTGAGTAACAATCAAATTATTGCATAAATAAGCATTTTTGCAAATTTTGACATGATCAGGGTGACCTTTGACCCTGTAAAAGGTGGAACAGTGAGGGCAGCATTATAAATAGGTATAGGTGTACAGATATGACTTTGATACATTTACATGACAAATTTGAAAAAAAAAATTCGGTCAACAAAAACAAGGCCAGCATCACACACACAAGCAGACCCTGTTAAATTTACCTTTTCATGTATAAAGATGGAACAAGCGAGTGCGACATCACCAAAAACGATAGGCATCTTCGTTTTACCATAATACACCTTCATGCCAAATTTGAAGATGATGTAAGAAGAACTGCAGCCAGTAGAGCGCTCACAATAAAATCTCTGCGGCGGACGTGGACGCGGCGCAACGAGGCCAATTAATCCATGGTATCCTCCCAACTCTGTTCAGGGGATACAATCAATCCTAGAATTTTCATACAGAGGACAGAATGTGCAAATGTTAAAATGGTATGCTGGAAGCCTAAAGGAACATTCATGAAAATCTAATGTGATCATTTCAATCCCAGTAGCTTAAATTCATTTCATAGCATACCTGGTAGAGATATTTTGTCCACTCATGAAACTAGAATAAATCAGAGTTCTTTCTAAATCACAATACCTCTGTATGTCAATAGCATGTTGTTGGCAAATATCCTCCTGTATCTTTGCATGCTCCCGTTCGGCTCTTTCTTCTAGTGCAACTGTCTTTTGCTTCCTTTGACTCAGAGCCATGGTCCTTGTCACCGAAATTCCTAGCGAATAAACAAACAAAAAACACTTCAGGAAACTACTGTCATATAACTGTCACTACTGCAATTAGGTACAAAATAAATTACCCACTGCTTAAACAACTACAGAATCAATAATATAATGCAAGTCTCTATGGAACCCTGCTTACCTGAAAAAAAAAAAAAATAAATTCAGAAAACAACAGCTAAACATGTTTTATATATGTGAAAATAAAACTGCATTTCCATGGTTACTTATATTGTACTTTGAAACACTGACATTGATATAAAAAGATCCCACACATAGGCCTATGTATGATTATGGAAATGCACTTTGCCTTTTTTTTTGTATGAAGAGAAAAATGGCCTACTGGGTCCCCATTGCCCTGTATGCCAAACATCCACCCTTCACAATAGAGAATATGAGAGTAAGCTCCATTAACCACTACCTTGTTCACAAGCTTGACACTTTAATATCCACCAAAATCTGGACAAACTGGGTCACTTTGCCATTATTTGTACCATACTGTGGGAAAGCCGTCAACCCCTTGAACCATACTCATGTCATTGAAAAGCTCTTCCATTCAGGTGCTGATGTCTCCATCATACCAACTGTGTGCTGTTTCTTGACAGGTAGAATCCAAACTGTCCGCTACCTATGGCAGAATTCAGGTCCCCTCAACATAACATGTGGGGTGCCATATGGAAAAAAAAAATGGCCTAGTCTTATTTCTTGTTTTTGTTGATGATTTTGCCCTTACCAAAAACCTCTGTTGGAAGTATGTGGATGATCACAGTTTGGTGAAGTGCTGCACAGGTCACAAAAAAGCTGTTTTGCAAAAGAAAATGATAAAACTCTGGAGTAGATTTTTTGTAAGTCGTCCTCTCCTTCTCTGGTCCACTCCTTCCGGCCCTTGTCAGGGTGTAAGATTTGAAGCAAAAGCCTACCCTTTCCTCAAGAGACATGAAGACCATGATCTATGAGTAACGCACTTTGCACGCATCCAACGATATGTGTAGTTAGTTGTGAAGACAACAATTGCATTTTAAAGATTGTCTGAGTGTCTTGTTAATAGACAAAGTTTCTTAAAAATTTGACTTACATTTGTAGATGTCTAACACTCATTAGAATTGTATGTTTTGATAACAGACAGTACAAAATTTCTTTCTGGGAGAATCGCAACGAGGGGTGGATCCAGGAATTCCGTATGGGGGGGGGGGGGGGAGGATGCATCCGGTGAGCCCTCTTTAATTTTTTTGTTCCTTTTTTATTTCTTATAGGTAAAAAATAACAACAAAACAAAACAAACAAGGAAAAGTAGAAATTACACGGTGCGTAAAATATGTCCCCGCCAGAAGTAGCATTTAGTAGCAAAATGTACAATATCGGTAAAAAATCAAGGTCGGTCAAAAAGTCAAAGGTCAAGGTCAAATCACAAAAAGGTCGAAATCGGGTTAAGTCAAATGGTCAAAAAGGTTCTGTGTAGAAGTTTTGAAGCCCTCACCTAGTGCCATCACAAAAAGCAAACGGAATCGAAATCGGGTTAGAAATGGCGAAGGAGTAGCATTTTGTAGCCAATGTACAATATAGGTCAAAAATCAAGGTCAAAGGTCAAAGAAGTCAAGGGTCAAAATTCTGTGTAGAAGTTTTGAAGCCTTCACCTACAGACTGTAGTGCCATCACATTAAGCAAACGGAATCGAAATCGGGTTAGAAATGGCGAAGGAGTAGCATTTTGTACCTAAATGTACAATATAGGTCAAAAATCAAGGTCAAAGGTCAAAGAAGTCAAAGGTCAAAATTCTGTGTAGAAGTTTTGAAGCCCTCACCTAGTGCCATCACATAAAGCAAACGGAATCGAAATCGGGTTAGAAATGGCGAAGAAGTAGCATTTTGTAGCCAATGTACAATATAGGTCAAAAATCAAGGTCAAAGGTCAAAGAAGTCAAAGGTCAAAATTCTGTGTAGAAGTTTTGAAGCCCTCACCTTGTGCCATCACATAAAGCAAATGGAATCAAAATCGGGTTAGAAATCAAGGAGTAAAATCAAAGGTCACAACTGAAATTCTGGTCAAAGGCAAATTGAACATTTTGATCACACACGGACAAAGAAACTCGTTCGGCGGGGACAATTAAGTCAAAGGTCAAAATTCTGTGTAGAAGTTTTGAAGCCCTCACCTAGTGCCATCATATAAAGCAAACGGAATCAAAATCGGTTAGAAATGGCGAAGGAGTAGCATTTTGTAGCAAAATGTACAATATAGGTCAAAGGTCAAGGTCAAAGGTCACAACTGAAATTCTGTGTAGAAGTTTCAAAGCTCCCATGTAGTGCTATCTTATAAAGCAAACAGAATCAAAATTGGCTCATAAATGACAGAGAAGTAGCAAATTGAAGATTTTGATCACACACGGACGCACACACGGACACACAAACGTACAGAGCCCGTTTCATAGTCCCCTGCTCGAACTCGTTCGGCGGGGACAAAAAGTGGAATTGAATTTTTTTGGTACTGTTTATGACATTCATTTGCTGGTATCTCTGTTGTTGTAGCTCAATATTATCCCAAATTCAGATATATTGTACTTTGAACATTTCCCTTTGAAGTCCATGTCATTGTTTTGCAATTTGATGACGTCATCATACTGGAAAATGTAATTAAAGACAAAGACTCAAAATCAGCCAAATTTACGTGTTATGTCAATGGGAAGTGATTTTTTTTTTCACAACCATGCATTGACTTGACGACCTTCTAGCACCTGTATCTCAGTTGATTTTGCTCTATGTCTTCTAAAACTTAAAGGGACTGTACAGTACTGGTTGAGGTGGGGATTCATGTTTTGAACAATTCCTAAGTGAGATGATGAGAAACCTCTTATGAAATATGAAAGAGCATGTAATTCTAAGAAGGATTCAATGTTTATTTTGATGAAAATTGGTTTTCAAATGGCTGAGATATCCAAAAAAGTGATAATAATAAAAGGCGACAGGCCATGCCTTTTATTAGGATCTCTTTGTTTCACCTTGTTTTTGGATATCTTAGCCATTTCAAAAACCGATTTTCATCAAATAAACTTTTGATACCCCTTAGAATGGCATGCTCTTTGACATCTCATAGAGTGATTTCTGAATATCTCACAAAACGTTAAAGATAATATAAAGTTTTGGTACCTCAAAAGTTTCCCTGAGTTTCCTTGTCTTAGTTTGTGCTTCAGGTTAAAGTACCTTTCATATAACTAACACTGTGAGACTTACTTGCCCCAAAGTGCTCTCATGTCTTAGTAACCATGCAATAATCGTTTCGTACAATACGTGTATATTGATTATCCCGGTACCGCGTCGAGTCAAACTAACGGCTCGTTCGAATTTTTCAGAGCCCGCTCTGCTCTGGTACGAAACCATTATTGCATGATTACTAAGACATGAGAGCACTTTGGGGCGAGTAAGTCTCACAGTGTTAGTTATATGAAAGGTACTTTAACCTGAAACACAAACTAAGACAAGGAAACTCAGGGAAACTTTTGAGGTACCAAAACTTTATATTATCTTTAACGTTTTGTGAGATATTCAGAAATCACTCTATGAGATGTCAAAGAGCTTGCCATTCTAAGGGGTATCAAAAGTTTATTTGATGAAAATCGGTTTTTGAAATGGCTAAGATATCCAAAAACAAGGTGAAACAAAGAGATCCTAATAAAAGGCATGGCCTGTCGCCTTTTATTATTATCACTTTTTTGGATATCTCAGCCATTTGAAAACCAATTTTCATCAAAATAAACATTGAATCCTTCTTAAAATTACATGCTCTTTCATATTTCATAAGAGGTTTCTCATTATCTCACTTAGGAATTGTTCAAAACATGAATCCCCACCTCAACCAGTACTGTACAGTCCCTTTAAGTTTTAGAAGACATAGAGCAAAATCAACTGAGATACAGGTGCTGGAAGGTTGTCTAGGCCTGGTTGTCGTCCAGATAGTGTTATGAGCTGGTACTTGCGCTATAGATCAGTGATAACATTGATGCTACACTGTATTTCAAATTGAGTTGAAATAGGTGTTCTCTGTTACGTTGGACAAATGATGAGAATGTGCATAGGCACATCAGGAGATTTCCATTGTCCATAATATATCTGCTATCTGAAACGTATGGTTCAAACCTGCCTCAGATTCGGATTGGTTGATATGACATTGTTTATCGGTTATCAAGCTCCTACATTATGTGAGTGGACATTAAGTTGAGTTGACAAATAGGAAGAACTTGTTGGAAAAGCTGGTTAAAAGATAGACTTGACAATTTGGAGATGAATGTTCATTGCTGCTTTCACATCTTGATCAGTGACACTGTGCATGACTGTACAGTGGAGTAAATGCTCGTAAATGTAATATTCTAGTCATATTGGAGTATGCACTGGCTAAATACCCCCCCCCCCTCTCTCTCTCTCAGATCTCTCTTTCTTCTTCTTCTTCTTCACTCTTCTTCCTTCTCTTATTTCGATATCTTGCTCTTGAAGATGATATGAGAGTTTAGCAGTATTATAGGGAACTTATATGTCCAGTAATGCATATATACTGTCGGTTCTTTGAGAGAACAGAATCTTGCTTTATTATACTGAGTTGTATAAAAGGAATATTTGGATATCAATATCTGTTATTGGTGATTGAGTTGCAATCATGCTAATTTCTCTATACACTGTGGTATTTGTCAATTACATAAATTTGGTAATTATTCTGCGTTAGATGCATTATTCTGATTTGGGCAATCTCACAATAAGTGGGGCACATAAGCGGGACATTCAGGCTGCAAATTAAGTTTTGTTAATTAAATGCAATTTCATTATTTTCATGTAGCGAAATACATGTTCTGCCATAATCAAAATGTGAAAAGATAAGTTAGGACCACCTTTTCAGGGATCGCACTTAACTTTTTTTTTTAACTAGCCAGGCGGACTACTTAGAATCAATTTTGACACTGAAGCAATATTTTGGCTAGCCAGACGGACTAGTAACTTCAGAATTTTATGATTTTTAGCTAGTCCGACGTGATTTTGGGTGGCCAATGGCCAGCGGACGATCGCCAATTTCGAACCCTGCTTTTCTTTCTACTGGACCTTGGATCATCATGTTCACAAAAGTGAAGGTACGTAAAATGGACAGACATTGGTCCCTTTCAGCAGTATATTTTATTCATAATTTGAAAGAAGCTGTAGTTAATATTTTCAGATACCACGCACAATGAAAGCAAAGTTGAATATTTCCGTGGTATGTACATTTTTTATGAAATATTGTGAAATGTTAACATTGATTAATCATAACATTATTTACATGTTTAGTTTAAATTCTCTGTTAAGCCAATGTGGAAAGCAAGGGCCTTTTAAAACAACTTCTGTTACTTTTTATACTGTGTTAAGTGTATGAATTACTTAAAGTAAATGCTCTTCATAGAAATACAGTTGTTTTAAGTTACAACACAATGTTAACCATGTGGTCAGGGAGCTTGTGTCACTGAAGGTACAAACATGGACAGACATCTGTCCATGTTCGTACCTTCACTTGTGTAATGGTTCAAAATTTCTAACAAGAGACATCTGTATGCTCTGATCTGCTAATGAAAAAAATCATTACATGAAATTATTTTGACCACGTAAAATTACATCACCTGAGAGATAATAATCACAAGGGGAATCTGATCTTGAAGGTACAAACATGGACAGAAGTCTGTCCATGTTCGTACCTTCACTTGTGTAATGGTTCAAAATTTCTAACAAGAGACATCTGTATGCTCTGATCTGCTAATGGAAAAAAAATCATTACATGAAATGAAATTATTTTGACCACGTAAAATTACATCACCTGAAAGATAATAATCATATTGAATCTGATCTTGAAGGTACAAACATGGACAGACGTCTGTCCATGTTTGTACCTTCACATGTGGAATCATCTAAAATTTCTTATTAAAACCATCTGAGCTCTCTAATCTGCTAATAAAAATAGTGTATGACATGAAATGAAAGTATCCAGATCATGTTTAATTCTATTATTAGAAAGATGTCACCATCATCTGTCAAGGAAGGTACGAACATGGACAGACACATGCGTTTACTGTACAGGTTGTCTGTCCACGCACGAAAAAATTAATTCCACACATATTTTTGAATGATCCACAAAGGAAAGTGATTTCAGACATTTTTAGTATACGATGTCTTTCTGAGGCCATAAACCTTGATGACTCATCTTTCTGTATTTGTTATTAAATTTTATATTCAATGAAGGTACAAACACTGGTGAAGGTATGTAACAAAGTGGACAGACAAGTTTTTGGCTACTGTCAAGTCACGGTAGAAACTTGTGGGACTTCCCTAGGGAGTGGAAGTATACTGATTAATCAGATGCTGGCCAGGCATGTCTTATGAATCCAAGCAACTGCACTGATGTGGCTTATTTTTCAAAAAAAATGAGTCTCCTTAAAGATCTGTTACGTACCTTCAAAAAGTGGACAGACAAAGCAACACTTAAGTTTGATTGCCAATTGCATTAAATTTGCTTTCAAGCTAAGCTAGTTTTGGTTAAAACATTTAAACTTAGCCCGTAATGAAACTACTTAATCACCAAAACTCTCTTTCTGCCCACTGGGAACAAAAGAAATTAACAGGTGAAGGTATGTAACAGGATGGACAGACATGCCTATATCATACAGGCTATAATTGAAATCTATTTTCATTTATTAAATGAAGTAAATCTGAAAGGTAGAGACATTTCTTATTTCAAATCTGATGTAGATTGTACAATGGAACTGTTCTGGATTCGGTTTCTTTGCTGATTTTTTTTTAGATTACTGTTCAGATTTCTGATACTTAAAATGTCCCGTTTTCTATGCCTGTTTTACTGTCTAAATTGACGTTTTTCCGCCCATTGAATAATAATAATAATACAGGACATTTACATTGCGCAGCTACTATAATAATATACTCTACTGCGCACTACAAAATGACATGCATACAAGAAATTCAAACAGAAAATACATTACTTGAAGAGATGACTTTTTAACCTGGCCTTAAACTCATTAGTTGTAACTGCTTGTCTTACAAACAAAGGGAGATTATTCCATAATTTTGGTGCAGCGTACAAAATGCCCTGTCACGAAGAGTAACTTTTGATTTCCCCGATGGATATTTCAATAATGTTTGATCCCGTGAACTTCGAAAATGATAAAATATTTGAAATTATGTTTTTAACTCTACAAGTTCCTGTATGTACACTGGTGCTGTACCATGAATAGCTCTATAAAATTAGCAGAGTTTTAAATATGATTCTCTGCTTTACAGGCAACCAATGTAATGCACGATAGTAATGGACTACAATGAGAAAAACGAGGAGAATTACAAACTAATCTAGCACATGCATTTTGCACCCTTTGTAGTTTACCTAATTGATTATCAGGTAAGCCATAAAATAAACTGTTACAATAATCCAATCTGCTTGTGACAAACGCATGGATGATTTTTCAGTACTTTCTCGTGTCAAATGCTTCCGAATATGTGCAATATTAAACAAATGATAAAATGAATTTTTACATACTTCAGAGATATAATGTCTGTCAAAAGCTAGGCGTGAATCAAACCACACTCCCAGATTCCGTGCAGAATCAACAGGATATATATCAACATCGATCACTTTCAGGCTACGCTTTCAGTGCGTAATTTTGAAACTTGCTGTTGAGTGCCACATATTACAAATTTGGTTTTTTTATCATTACGTAGAAGATTGTTGGATAATAACCATTTGTGAAGATGCACAATACAGTATGTCCCCCAAAAAATTACAACGGGGCCCTCCGCAATGATATCTTTAAAGATACTGAATCAATCTAAATACAAATTCAGGGTATGAAACTATAACTCATTGCCCACATCTTACAGAAAACCCCACTCGATTTGCTTCAGCGGTCAAAGAGAAATACAAAATTTTGTAGAGGATGTCAGGAATCTCTTCTGTCCAAGTTCTGTCTATTTATTCACACACAAAATCATCGAAATGCTAAACTCGGAAGAATCCGATTCATGACATGCTTTGCAACAATCCACATTTCTCTGTGACCGCTTAACCCAATCGAATGGGGATTTCTCCAAAATAGAGCTAGAATGTTATATATTAAGACCCTGAAGTAGCATTTAAAAAATGTAATCATATTGGGCGTTATCAATGCGAAAATCTGATTGTAATTTTGGGGGGACATACTGCAGTAACTCGCCCCAAAAATTACGATCAGATTTTCGAGTTGATAACACCCAATATGATCAACCTGTCTAAGTGCTACTTCAGGGTCTTAAAATATAACATCTTAGCTCTATTTTGCAGAAAACCCCATTCAATTTGGTTAAGCGGTCACAGAGAAATGCGGATTGTTGTAAAGCATGTCATAAGTCTGATTCTTTTAATTCTAGCAGTTCAATGCTCTTGTGTGTGAATAATAGACAGAATCTGGACAGAAGAGATTCCCGACATCCTCTACAAAATTCCTCATTTCTCTTTGACCACTGAAGCAAATTGAATGGGGTCTTCTGTAAGATGTGGGCAATGAGTTATAGTTTCATACCCTGACTTTGTATTTAGATTGATTCACTATTTATAAAGATATCATTGCAGAGGGCCCCGTTGTAATTTTTTTTTGGGACATACTGTACATCACTCTATAATGAACACAGAATAATTCTCATCTGCTGCAGTAGGTGAAAAAGATATGTACAGCTGTGTATCATCCGCATAGGTATGACACATTCTGGGAAATTGTGTTGGATTTCATGGAAAAACCTACTAGCATACAGAGTAAAGAGAAGGGGACCCAGGCAGGAGCCTTGGGGCACACCCCAGGGTACATCAAACTCCTTGGACATAGTGGAATCGACTTGAACCCTCTGTCTCCTTTCATTCAAATAGGACTCAAACCATGACAATGCCCTGTCAGTTATTCCAAAATGTGTTTGGAGAACACTCACAAGAATGTCGTGTCTAATTAAATCAAAAGCTGCACTCATGTCCAGTAGAACCAAAAATACCACCTGTTGCTTATTCATTGCTAACAGCAAATCATTTTCACCTTTAATAGGGCTGTTTCTGTGCTGTGGTTTTGTCTATGGGTAATTCCATTAAAAAGGGTCCCACTAGTTAAATGCCCCTTCTATTTGCTTCATATTGTCATTGCTTAAAAATTACATACCCTAAATCAATTTTACTTCTGAATACTCTTATTCAGGTAAGTATCTTCCTTTTCAAAGTAAAATATAGAAATTGCTTCTTCAAAGTTCCACATGAATTTTGACAAAAAGTGCAAAATCACGTTTTTGGGCAAAATTATGTGACATTTTACTCTAACACCAGTTAGACAGATTTACAGCTTGTTTGTGGATTAAACTCTATTTTAAGGGGTCAAAAATTATAAAAGACGAGCAAATTTTGAACACTATAAATATAATTCATGCATCAATTGATACACATTTACGCACGTAAATCCCAAGAAAGACGTTTCATGTGTAAGTTTTGGTGTCCCCATATTTGCTTACACGAGAAACCTTAACTCTTAATGTGCCAGGCCCAAAACCCCTAACGTGCCAGAGGTTTTTACCTTAAGCTAGAACGTTTCGAAACTGGACTGACAATGAAATTTAAAACCGCCATACACACTGTATCTCTAAAACTATTGACTGTTTTGAATTGAGTTCTACACAACATACATCAAGAAATGTTTGTTTTTTCATGTCATTTAGTCAGTTTGCCATAATTTCTATCTGAACCTGAAATATTGCAGAAATAATTGATACATCAAAAAAAAAATTATTAGAAATTTTGTGTAGTATGGAAAAAAAAGAGTCAGTCACGGTTTTTCTTCAATAGAACGCTCCCTTGACTCTGTGAGAAAGTTTTAGAGCAACATCTCCTCTTTTAAATGATAACAAAATTGCCTTCTAGAATTGTATGATTCCAAAGATACTAGCAGTTTATTTTGTCTTAGCAATTTCTCTTTCTGCCTCAGTAATTCATTCCCAAATGTGAGTTCTTCAGTCCCAGATCCTGTATTTGCAACTGAAGTGATGTCCCTGGCCCTGGAAGAGTGTCTTTTGTCCACTTGAGAAGGAAGAACCTACATGTACTAATCCTCCTTTTGTCTAAGCGGACCGGGGGCGGGCGTACTCTATTGAAATCGGCTGGCCTTTGTCCGCATGCAATTCCTATGCTAGCATGGGGGACGATTAGTGACGTTTACCAAAACAAAAGGATGAAAGACTTGACCGACGAACGAAAGCTGACCCTCTTTGAGGGACAAAATCAAAGCAGCTTCCCGCAGGACAGCATCCAAGCAGAACAATGCCAGTGGAACCGCATAGACAATACACGCTGATTCAATAGCATACACACACGCGTGGTTTACCAATGAGACTTTTGGTCCATACACATCTTGCGGAGGGTGCGCTCTCTGCGGATTTTCCCGACGCGAAAAAAAATACATCTAGCTGAAAAATCATGTATTTACTCAAAATTTTCCAATGTAAACATGATCATATTTTCAGTGGAAACGATGGTCATACTAATCAGCTACCAGTACATATCATTGGCAGTTTCTTGGTGCATCACATTACGGTACCACAATAACTTAAATGATCAGTGCTTTTCTCGCTCTTCTTAGTCACCGATCTGCGACCATGGCACGTCAGGACTAAGGTCGCCGTTCGGCGACCATGGCACGTTAAGAGTTAAAGGACAAGTTCACCTTCATAAACATAAGGATTGAGAGAATGCAGCAATATTAGTAGAACACATCAGTGAAAGTTTGAGGAAAATTGGACAATCGATGGAAAAGTTATGAATTTTTAAAATTTTTGTGTTGGAACCGCTGGATGCGGAGACTACAAAGGCTCATGATGTCATATGAGTACAACAGTATAAAGAAAATGTAAGGAAAATTCAACATATTTTCACTTTTTTCGCATAATAAAAGAGCACTTGACTTGCCTCTTTCTAAAGGCAGTGGGAATAATATTACCCATGTCAGTAAGGAGTCAAGGGAATGTGTACTTTTTTCAAAAGATGAAATTTTGTGAAATTCTCTTTATATTTTCCTTATACTGTTGTACGCATGTGACATCATACACTGCAGTAGTCTTCTCATCCAGCGGTGACTGCACAAAAACTTCAAAAATTCATAACTTTTGAACGGATTGTCCGATTTTCCTCAAACTTTCAATGATGTGTTCTACTAATATTGCTACAGGTTGTACATTCCCTCAATCCTTATGTTAATGAAGGTGAAATTGTCCTTTAATTCATGAGTGTGGAATCCATATTAAGGACCAGTGTTGAACTGTTTGTTGTTATTTTGGTAGCAATCACATAGTTTAAAAGATTTCAAGAGAAAATTGGGGTAAAATAAATAAATTTGAGAAAAAGACCAAATTATAATTTTCACACACATGGCTTTGGTGTCCCCCTAAATATTACGTTGGGGCACAGTGATACAAGATGTAGCTAATTTTTTGTGTCTTATCACAACAATAATTGCTCGTCATTGGCATATTTTACAATGTAGCTGTGGTTTCTTTGTAACGGGTGTCAAAAATTGACCACTCTATTAATTTGAAGAAAAAAAAATGCAAAAATAATATTTGGTGTCCCCCTTACACGAGAAACATTGAAGAATCTTTTCCCTGGCCAAAAATAGGGGTTGTGTCATTTTTTCAATAGTATAGTTAATTTCTTACTTCAAAATAATTACTTCTATTGAAACAAACATTGAACTAGTTTGAATATGTGGTAAGATGCCAAAATGGATGGTTCACCGTGTAAGGGGGACACCAATGGTGTCCTCTTTACATGGTGAACCAGTTTTTCCCCATACACTGCAATTTGGTATGCTGACTTCCTTCAATTTCAGTTTAGAACGTTAATTTTCAGTCAGTTTTCAAGGGACTTACTCGATATGAATGTTTTTTAAAATTATGTTGAACAAAAATCTGATTTTCTGATTTTATTGGCAAAATAGGCATGTCACAAAGTGGGTCCCTATTTTATGGAATTACCCCTAAACGTTGTATATGCTGACTGCATTGGTGGTAGTAAATCATTGGTTACAAGATGTTGCTGAATTTGACCTGCTACAGCTGCTTCAACCAGTTTGGACACAATGTTGAACTCAATGTTATCTTTAGATCTCTCACACTTATTCTTTGCAAGAAAATATATAAACATAAGGAGGCAAATCTGAATTACTTTTATCATCAAAGCTCAAATATCAAAGTCGAAAAGGGAATACATGTAGTTATTGTGGGATTGCCCATTTAGCATGTGACTACCTAGTAAGATGTTCAAGTTAGTTAGTGAGGCATTTATGAATATCAAGAGTATAGTGTAGAACAATTCATTCTAGCAAGAAACACTGTGACGTCAAGACTCTAGAAAACAGAGCAATGGACCTAAGGTCATTCAATCCTCTCTGGTCAGCAAGAGAGCATTCTTGACACATTTACGACCTAGGAGCTTTCACATGAAACACCTGTCATAGAAAACTACTAGGCTACAGTTAAGCCATTATGCTGTCACATCTGGAATCTGTACCAAACCCTCTGACATATTCTTAACTCTATATAGAGAGAAAACTAATGAGAATCAGATATTTGCCAATGTAAATATTCTCGTATCAGCAATGGAATAGCTATAATTATGCAGTTGAAGAAAATACTCAATGAGCATATAGTGTGAGCTATCAGAAGTAACCATTCACTGTTGAAATGGGCAATTCCACGGTAACTAGGACACAGGTGCCAAAAATTCAAAATGATATTTGTTTCAAACACCATACATTTTCAGACAGTACTTGAGTTGAAGTTTTAAGAATCATTATGTTTTTCAATAAAAGCGGCCATTTTGATTTTCAAAATGGCTGCCAAAATATGCCTATAACTCAATGGTGAAAAGAGTGTATTGTCGCATAACTTACTCTCTGTATATCCACTTTATTAGTACTCTAAACAACAATCTTTCATATGTATGCAGTTACCAGAGAAGTCTTTTACCACACGATAGAAAAAAAAGCTGGTAGCTTTAAAGAATTTGATAAAAACTGTTAATTACTTTGATAATGATGGATGTAACGTCAGTTACCAAAAACAAGGAATTTTTAAGTTTATTCATCAAAGGAAGTGAGCTGTATGATGTAACTTGGGATTTCTAATGTATGCCCATATGCCTTTATTTTAATACCAGAAATAAGGATACTTGGCACACTGGAGAGTCAAAATGAACACTACAAAATGTGTAACGTCAGTTACCGAAACGTCATACATGAGTATGTAACGTCAGTTACCATGACAGTAATTATAACTGAGACAAATTTTTTGACTTTTGGCCATTTCAGTACATCTGGGAAGTCAACTTACAACAAAGAGCAGCAATCCCTTTTATAGGAAATGATGTCATTACCATGGTATGTCCATGGATATTTTTTTTATTTTATTTTTAAATTCATTTATTCATTCATTTACCATGATTATCTTTTTTTTTTGGGGGGGGGGGCTTGAGCTTTCGATTTTTGATTCAGCACAAGTTTAAGGTTAAATCATCTGGAAGTTTAGTTTGCCACATGCAGTATAAGCACTCAAATTAGTACGTTCCCAGTCCTACGGGATGATAAAGCTACCAAAGTTTGTAGGCCTAATCAGTGACATGATTGCATGTTAACCACATTTTCTATAAAAAAAAACCAAACAAACTTCTGCACAGCTGTATACCAACAGTTTAACAATCTTCACCAATGTTTGCTTTTGCTGGCATTTTTTTTTTCAGGAAGCTTAGTCAAGTTTCTACCTCAAGGCAAATGCACAAACAGATATTTCTTCTCTTGCACTTAAATGTGTAGTGTTAACATGGCTCATCTTGTATTATGGTATGTAAGGCATGTACTCATTATTGTTTGAAACTTAACACTGATATTGCTCAAAGTGAGAGAGGATTCTATAGGGTTTAAAAAAATTTCATACAGTGTGTATTTGTTGATTACTTTATTCTATTCATGCAGGCACATTTTGTAATACATCACATTATAATTATGAACAGGAAGAGTTTTTTATATTGATTTTAGTATTCTTTCGTTGCAAAGTCCGATTTCTTGGTATCTCGAATGTATTTGCAAGCCATGATATATCAGTGAAAAGGAAAAGAAAAACAGTTAAATTACTTCAAGCTAGGAATAAAACAATAATGCTCTTTTGATCAAAAAAGCATTTATTTTTCTTCTTCACAGAGAAATATTAAAAGTGCGACACTTTTCATTTAAATTGATTGATGATGGAGATCATCAGGAGTAAAATAAAGAAAAGAAGGAGAAATATATCACAATAGATTTCATACATATTTATGCATATTTGTGAGTTGATACATGTTTTTTTCCCCATGACCTGGAAGATATTTTGATACTTTTTTCAAGCACAAAAATATCCATGTTTTGTGTAGTACTACAAGGTATTGTGGGTGGAGCACTCTATGTAGATAAAAACTTTCCTGTTCATTAAAAAACAAACAAACAAAAAAACAAACAAACAAACAAGCCCTTAGTCATGTCAATATATTTATACTTGGAACTGCTTAATCTATTAATGGCTCTGTGTAATCATAAATGTTGAATAAAAATTAAATCTTCAGACAAATGTCAAAAAATATCCTCTTGTGCATTTACATTATTTTTGCCCAACTGTGCTATGGCATGGGGGGGGGGGGGGGGTGCTCCCTAAGGGCCCACCCAATATTATTTGTGTCTTTAGATTTTGTTTTATTTGTTGCTGTAGTTGCCTGGGATTGTCACTGGTACATTGCAGCAGTATAATAACCTGTTGAATATATTAGTTCTCTGTAAACCCCACGGCAAAGTATGTGTAACGTCAGTTACGTAACGTCAGTTACTGACATGTTTACATTTAAGTTTTCATAGAACACAAGGAAAATGGACTACTATTTCATTTCATTGTGTATTTATGACTGATGAACCAAGGTATGACTCCATATCAACCAAATCATTCTGAATGGTCAGAATTATGAAATATCACATAGCTATTCCCAATCATGATTTTGCATGTGTAAACCCTATGGCAAATGTAAGCGTAACATCAGTTACGTAACGTCAGTTACCGTCATGCCTTCACTGAAATTGGCATGGTGGTAAAAGGAGACAACTAAAGTGCACATTATTTTGCACACCTGTTCCTAAGAACCTAGGTGTATTGCCATATTAAACACATAAAGGCTAAAAGTCAGGGACATGGGATATTTCCATTTACATCTACACCATAATTTCCCATGTCCTTTTTCCGTAACATCAGTTACCGACACATTTTCACTTGCTATGTGATAAGAAATGCAGTTTGAGAGAAAAACTTTCCACCTATTTCTTCATTCTCATGAACTCATTCATCAATGCTAATTGCAAGCCCAAGGTGCTTTCATTCACAAAACTACAAGGTAAACAATTTCATGAAAATCCTTACGTGTAACGTCAGTTACCGTGGAATTGCCCAAATGTCAATAATCAACAATTATGTGCCAATTACAAGTTGCAGCTGGCAGTAATAATTGTAATTGCAGCAGTAATCATACTAAGAATACAAAAGACCAAGAATGAACGCAATTGAATTAAGACTGTGTATGCTAAATTGCTATATCAATGAACCTCATTCATTCATGTATTCATTGACGATACAAATGTACTCATTATTATCCCTTGTACATAATGTTTACAACTTTCAGGGTTTGGGCTTGTTTGAGTTCAGCCCAATGATCAGAACCTGCGAATAAAAAAGAACATTAGTAACCAACATTGCGAGTCCATGCTCCATTTGTTGCTTGTGACAAAAACAACTCGGTTTGTGTGCATTGTCAATACAAAAACAGCCGTCAATCTACAAAAGGAGCAGCACCACGAGGAGCTGAAAAGAGGCCACTCAAGTTCGACAGCGATATTTTTGCACTGAAACTTCGAATTGAAAAGGGAACAACAGCATTTGATAGTGCTGGATTTTTTCATCAATGTGAATTTCAGTGTTAAATATTCTTATCAAGCAAATAAAAATTAGGCAGTCGATGAGTAGTAGGACAAACCATACTTTGTAGGCAATAAGATGATGATGACACCCCCTTAATCAAGGATAATTGCCTGCATCAATGAAGAACTACAGTAGGCCTAGAACTATAATCAACACTGCAAAGATTTAGTTTTGAAAAAAACCCAAAGCAAGCAGGGGTATCACTTTCAAAAATGTCCCTTTGAGAAGCTTTACAACCTTTCAATGTGCAATTTCCCACATGATGTAGGGGCAAATATCATCAAAAAACATTTATGATGTTGAAAACTTAATTAAGAAATATAACCTCTAGAAATAAATTTACCTGTTAGTGTTATTAGCTCTGTTCCTGCTGCCCATGTTTGTGCTGGTCTACAGAATAGATTTGAGTAAATTTACCAACATTGTAGTATGCTGCATGCAAATGCACACAAGTCAATGGGAAGTATTCATTCCATACAAGCTCTGCTGCTGGTTTATGTTGATCTATGTTGATCTATTCTATTCTGTGACTAAGCATCGCACTTCCTGATGGATAATTCCGCTCCAAATCAAACTGGCTAACATGTTAGATGCAGCATGAATTTGCTCGTGTGGGATTAACCATACAAAGCCCAGCCGTGCTTCGATCGCACGGCGTCGATCTGCTGGTCGGGCTACTGAGCGGGCAGCGACCGCCTATTAACGTTACTTCTCTTCAATGTAGCTCATGTTGGTGGTCTATGCTAACAGTTCAGTTAACGTTAGTTTCTTTCGCGAACATGCACATGGTGAATAAAACATCTTCTGCCTCAAAGAGGGTTCAAAAGATATTGCACGAAGTTAACGAACCAGGTAAGTGGATGCTAAGTTCTTACAACATGCCTTTGGAACATTTATCGGTAGGTCACATTTATCTTTTAATTTCATACACTTTTGTACACTGTACTTACGTGCTCTTCTCGTACTGATCTCTGGGTTCACACAAAATAACTGGGTGGGTGGGGCCGATCGGCCGGTCCGATCCTCCTGGCTAGCCTCCCGGCCCTCGCGCCTGGCGCCCTGCGGCTTTCGTAGACGGATCGTCGTGGGTGGGTGGGCGTTCCATCCACAACTGACACATGTATCGCTTCTGAGTTCTAAGGTTAGAGTGATGTCATTTTGTCATTGCTCCATTACTTACATTATTTCACAAGCATTTGATTGAAACACCATGAAGTTCTGTTATCCCGTGAGTAAAGTGATTCTTATTGATGTTGATTGTGAAATGAACAATATCCGACATAGATCTAGATAAAGTCAAAGACATCCCTTTTTTCAAACACTAACAAGTTATGAGTAATGGGACTGAGGAGTGAGAAGTGTTCTATAGCTACATGCAGTATGGTATCATTGGTATAGGGTAAGGTAGCCTGACCAGACCGCTGTGCACAGACAATCGCGACAGCGGCTGCGTGTAGTTAAGGGTAAGGTTGACCGAAAGATCGGTCTGTATCTGTCCGTCGGGGAATGTTCCGCGGAGACTAGGATGCGTCTGTCTACGGAGGACAGCGTTAAAAAATATAAACGAGTCCTCCGGACAGACGGATCTTTCTGTCTAAGGGTATTAAGGCTGCGTTCACATAGAAGTATTCGGTATTCGCTATTCGGTATTCGCTATTCGCTATTCGGGCACCGAGTACACCATCACCCGCACCGTCAACTCACCATCCCATGCAGTGAGGATTTCTTCCTCCTACATCCCAGCAAATCTTATTAACAATTTCTAAACTGCATCAGAATGTCAGTCTATAGAATCTACGTATGCTTATTTTTGTAAAAGGGCAAATCCAGACCAAAATTGTCATTATTTCATAAACGAGAGACGGTATACTACGAGGCAAGAAAATTGAACAAGCTCGATTCCCACTTTACTATACTATTTGCAGCTATTCGGTACTTTCGAATAGTGCCCTCTTATGTGAACCGGTGTGAGGAAATCCTATCGTTCGATTCAAGCAATTCGCGTGCCCTCGAAAACGAGCCCCAAATACCCGAATAGTATACTTCTATGTGAATGCAGCCTTCACATAGAAGTATTCGGTATTCGCTATTCGGGCACCGAGTACACCATCATGCACCCGCACCGTCAACTCACCATCCCATGCAGTAAGGATTTCTTCCTCCTAGTCCTACATCCCAGCAAATCCTATTAACAATTTCTAAATTGCATCAGAATGTCAGTCTACATACTTATTTTTGCTAAAGGGTTTCGCTATTCGCTATTCGGGCACCGAGTACACCATCACCCGCACCGTCAACCCACCATCCCATGCAGTGAGGATTTCTTCCTCAGTACATCCCAGCAAATCTTATTAACAATTTCTAAACTGCATCAGAATGTCAGTCTACATGCTTATTTTTGCTAAAGGGCAAATCCAGACCAAAATTGTCATTATTTCATAAACGAGGGTAACTACACGCAGCGCTGGCGCAGCACAGTGTCTGGTCAGGCTAAAACGAGGGATGGTATACGCTGCAAGAAAATCGAACAAGCTCGATTCCCACTTTGCTATACTTTTCGCAGCTATTTGGTACTTTCGAATAGTGCCCTCTTATGTGAACCGGTGTGAGGAAATCCTGTTGTTCGATTCAAGCTATTCGCGTGCCTTCGAAAACGAGCCCCGAATACCCGAATAGTATACTTCTATGTGAACGCAGCCTAAGGCCTTCTAAAATCTTAGGGTACAACTACCGCATATCGGCAAGTTACCATAAGCATAACATCGCGTCGGCACCCTGCGTTCATAGTTAAACCCTAGCCTGACCAGACCGCTGTGAGTTTCACGACAGCGGCTGCGTGTAGTTAAGTTTTAGCGTATAACATTAGGCCCTAGAACGATAAAGTACGCGTGAGATTAAACTGTGTGTAAGCGGCATAACCCATAAAAACTATGGGCGGCAGTATGGCATAGGCTTTGACCGAAAGATCGGTCTGTATCTGTCCGTCGGGGAATGTTCCGCGGAGACTGCGTCTGGCTTCACGGATCCCCTCCAGGAGGACAGCGTTAATGGCAAAATATAAAAGAGTCCTCCGGACAGACGGATCTTTCTGTCTAGCATAGGCTATCTATGCTATGATTAGTATGAAAATGATAACGAAGACACGAAAAACAAACTCATAAACTAACTATGCTAGAAAAGCACACTCAGAATGCAGACCTCGCCAAGCAGTTACTTTCCACTGATATGATCTAGCTCATCCCAAAGAGATTTTTCTCTTCTCCACCACTGGGGAAAAGCTCTTTGGGCTCTTAATCTATGGCATAGAGATCAGTGATTTCCACCCATACGGATAGGTAATTTATGGTTGCATTGACCTACTACACATTGACCGCCTAATCTTTATTTGCTTGATAAGAATATTTAACACTGAAATTCACGTAAAAACTTGACCTACGTGAGTGAGAAAATCCAGCACTATCAAATGCCATCCTTTTCGATTCGAAGTTTCAGTGCAAAAATATTGCCGTCGAACTTGCATGGCCTAGCTCGTTTCAGCTCCCCGCGGTAACGCTTCTTATTGAGATCGATCGCTGTTTTTGCATTGACAATGCATGCAAACCGAGTAGTATTGAACACAGTGTTCAGGGGCGTCACCAGCTTTTTTTCAAGGGGGGTGCGTTTTGACAATAACGTAACGAGATTTTTTTTTTTTTGGACAGACATTTAGAATATAGGAAGCTCTCAATCCCTAGACTTTTACTGTTGTTGAGGGAAACCAAGCGGGGAAAGGGCACCGGCGTAGCTAGGATTTCATCTTTTACAGTAAAAAAAAACTACCATTTGGAGCTATATTTTTTCGCTTTGGAAATAAGGGGGGAGGGCGCACCGGGCGCAGCTGCCGGCAATTACTGGCAGCATCATCAGGAGAAAGACATAACAATTAAATGCGAGCGAGCGGAGCGAGCGAGCTTGAATATTTTGACATTTTACAGTACAAAAAATCCCCTGCCGTTTGTTGGTATATTTTTTTCGCTTGGGAAATAAAGGGAGGGGGCGCACCGGGCGGAACTGCTGGCAATTACTGGCAGCAATATCAGGTGAATTGCATAACGATTAAATGCGAGCGAGCTTGAAAATTTTACATTTTACAGTCCAAAAGCTGCCGTTCTTAGCCATATTTTTTCGCTTTGGAAATCAAGGGGGGGGGGGCGCACCGGGCGGAACTGCTGGCAATTACTAGCAGCAACATCAGGTGAATTGCATAACGATTAAATGCGAGCCAGCGAAGAGAGCGAGCTTGAAAATTTTACATTTTACAGTCCAAAAACTGCCGTTCTTAGCCATAATTTTTCGCCTTGGAAATTAAGGGGGGGGGAGCGCATGCCACCGAGCGCAACTGCTGGCAATTACTGGCACTGGCAGCAACATCAGGTGAATTGAATAACGATTCAATGCGAGCGAGCGAAGAGAGCGAGCTTGGAAATTTTGACATTTTACAGTAGAAAAACTGCCGTTTATAGCTATATTTTTTCGCTTTGGAAATTAAGGGGGGGGGGGGGGCGCACCGGGCGCAACTGCAGACAATTACTGGCAGTGAATAACATCAAGGGAATTGCATAAAGATTAAATGCGAGCGAACGAAGAGAGCGAGCTTCAAAATTTTACATTTTACAGTCCAAAAACTGCCGTTCTTAGCCATATTTTTTCGCTTTGGAAATTAAGGGGGGGGGGCGCACCGGGCGGAACTGCTGGCAATTACTGGCAGCAACATCAGGTGAATTGAATAACGATTCAATGCGAGCGAGCGAAGAGAGCGAGCTTAAAATTTTTGACATTTTACAGTCCCATTATACAGTCACTGGCAGTGAATAACATCAAGGGAATTGCATAAAGATTAAATGCGAGCGAACGAAGAGAGCGAGCTTCAAAATTTTACATTTTACAGTCCAAAAACTGCCGTTCTTAGCCATATTTTTTCGCTTTGGAAATTAAGGGGGGGGGGGCGCACCGGGCGGAACTGCAGGCAATTACAGGCAGCAACATCAGGTGAATTGAATAACGATTCAATGCGAGCGAGCGAAGAGAGCGAGCTAAAAATTTTTGACATTATACAGTCCCAAAACTGCCGTTCTTAGCCATAATTTTTCGCTTTGGAAATTAAGGGGGGGGGGGAGCGCATGCCACCGAGCGCAACTGCTGGCAATTACTGGCACTGGCAGCAACATCAGGTGAATTGAATAACGATTCAATGCGAGCGAGCGAAGAGAGCGAGCTTTAAATTTTTGACATTTTACAGTAGAAAAACTGCCGTTTGTAGCTATATTTTTTTCGCTTTGGAAATTAAGGGGGGGCGCACCGGGCGCAACTGCAGACAATTTCTGGCAGTGAATAACATCAAGGGAATTGCATAAAGATTAAATGCGAGCGAACGAAGAGAGCGAGCTTCAAAATTTTACATTTTACAGTCCAAAAACTGCCGCTCTTAGCCATATTTTTTCGTTTTGGAAATTAAGGGGGGGGGGGCGCACCGGGCGGAACTGCTGGCAATTACTGGCAGCAACATCAGGTGAATTGAATAACGATTCAATGCGAGCGAGCGAAGAGAGCGAGCTTAAAATTTTTGACATTTTACAGTCCCAAAACTGCCGTTCTTAGCCATAATTTTTCGCTTTGGAAATTAAGGGGGGGGGGGGGAGCGCATGCCACCGAGCGCAACTGCTGGCAATTACTGGCACTGGCAGCAACATCAGGTGAATTGAATAACGATTCAATGCGAGCGAGCGAAGAGAGCGAGCTTAAAATTTTTGACATTTTACAGTAGAAAAACTGCCGTTTGTAGCTATATTTTTTCGCTTTGGAAATTAAGGGGGGGGGCGCACCGGGCGCAACTGCAGACAATTACTGGCAGTGAATAACATCAAGGGAATTGCATAAAGATTAAATGCGAGCGAACGAAGAGAGCGAGCTTCAATATTTTACATTTTACAGTCCAAAAACTGCCGTTCTTAGCCATATTTTTTCGCTTTGGAAATTAAGAGGGGGGGGGGGGGGTTGGGGCGCACCGGGCGGAACTGCTGGCAATTACTGGCAGCAACATCAGGTGAATTGAATAACGATTCAATGCGAGCGAGCGAAGAGAGCGAGCTTAAAATTTTTGACATTTTACAGTAGAAAAACTGCCGTTTGTAGCTATATTTTTTCGCTTTGGAAATTAAGGGGGGGGGGGGCCGCACCGGGCGCAACTGCAGACAATTACTGGCAGTAACATCAAGGGAATTGCATAGAGATTAAATGCGAGCGAGCGAAGAGAGCGAGCTTGAAAATTTTACATTTTACAGTCCAAAAACTGCAGTTCTTAGCCATAGTTTTTCGCTTTGAAATTAAGTGAAGGGGCGCACCGGGCGGAACTGCTGGCAATTACTGGCAGCAACATCAGGTGAATTGAATAACGATTCAATGCGAGCGAGCGAAGAGAGCGAGCTTAAAATTTTTGACATTTTACAGTCCCAAAACTGCCGTTCTTAGCCATAATTTTTCGCTTTGGAAATTAAGGGGGGGGGGGAGCGCATGCCACCGAGCGCAACTGCTGGCAATTACTGGCACTGGCAGCAACATCAGGTGAATTGAATAACGATTCAATGCGAGCGAGCGAAGAGAGCGAGCTTAAAATTTTTGACATTTTACAGTAGAAAAACTGCCGTTTGTAGCTATATTTTTTCGCTTTGGAAATTAAGGGGGGGGGGGCGCACCGGGCGCAACTGCAGACAATTACTGGCAGTGAATAACATCAAGGGAATTGCATAAAGATTAAATGGGAGCGAACGAAGAGAGCGAGCTTCAAAATTTTACATTTTACAGTCCAAAAACTGCCGTTCTTAGCCATATTTTTTCGCTTTGGAAATTAAGAGGGGGGGGGGGTTGGGGCGCACCGGGCGGAACTGCTGGCAATTACTGGCAGCAACATCAGGTGAATTGAATAACGATTCAATGCGAGCGAGCGAAGAGAGCGAGCTTAAAATTTTTGACATTTTACAGTAGAAAAACTGCCGTTTGTAGCTATATTTTTTCGCTTTGGAAATTAAGGGGGGGGGGCCGCACCGGGCGCAACTGCAGACAATTACTGGCAGTAACATCAAGGGAATTGCATAGAGATTAAATGCGAGCGAGCGAAGAGAGCGAGCTTGAAAATTTTACATTTTACAGTCCAAAAACTGCAGTTCTTAGCCATAGTTTTTCGCTTTGGAAATTAAGTGAAGGGGCGCACCGGGCGGAACTGCTGGCAATTACTGGCAGCAACATCAGGTGAATTGAATAACGATTCAATGCGAGCGAGCGAAGAGAGCGAGCTTAAAATTTTTGACATTTTACAGTCCCAAAACTGCCGTTCTTAGCCATAATTTTTCGCTTTGGAAATTAAGGGGGGGGGGGGAGCGCATGCCACCGAGCGCAACTGCTGGCAATTACTGGCACTGGCAGCAACATCAGGTGAATTGAATAACGATTCAATGCGAGCGAGCGAAGAGAGCGAGCTTAAAATTTTTGACATTTTACAGTAGAAAAACTGCCGTTTGTAGCTATATTTTTTCGCTTTGGAAATTAAGGGGGGGGGGCGCACCGGGCGCAACTGCAGACAATTACTGGCAGTGAATAACATCAAGGGAATTGCATAAAGATTAAATGGGAGCGAACGAAGAGAGCGAGCTTCAAAATTTTACATTTTACAGTCCAAAAACTGCCGTTCTTAGCCATATTTTTTCGCTTTGGAAATTAAGAGGGGGGGGGGGGTTGGGGCGCACCGGGCGGAACTGCTGGCAATTACTGGCAGCAACATCAGGTGAATTGAATAACGATTCAATGCGAGCGAGCGAAGAGAGCGAGCTTAAAATTTTTGACATTTTACAGTAGAAAAACTGCCGTTTGTAGCTATATTTTTTCGCTTTGGAAATTAAGGGGGGGGGGGCCGCACCGGGCGCAACTGCAGACAATTACTGGCAGTAACATCAAGGGAATTGCATAGAGATTAAATGCGAGCGAGCGAAGAGAGCGAGCTTGAAAATTTTACATTTTACAGTCCAAAAACTGCAGTTCTTAGCCATAGTTTTTCGCTTTGGAAATTAAGTGAAGGGGCGCACCGGGCGGAACTGCTGGCAATTACTGGCAGCAACATCAGGTGAATTGCATAACGATTAAATGCGAGCGAGCTTGAAAATTTTACATTTTACAGTCCAAAAACTGCCGTTCCTAGCCATAATTTTTCGCTTTGGAAATTAAGGGGGGTGGAGCGCATGCCACCGGACGCAACTGATGGCAATTACTGGCAGCAACATCATATGAATTGCATAACGATTCAATGCGAGCGAGCGAAGAGAGCGAGCTTGAAAATTTTGACATTTTACAGTAGAAAAACTGCCGTTTGTAGCTATATTTTTTCGCTTTGGAAATTAAGGGGGGCGCGGGCGCACCGGGCGCAACTGGACGATTACTGGCAGTAACATCAGGGGAATCACGCGAGCGAGCTTGAAAATTTTGACATTTTACAGTCCCAAAACTGCCGTTTGATGCTATATCTTTTTTTTTTTTTGTTTGCTTTGGAAATTGAGGGAGCGCACCGGGCGCAACTGCTGGCAATTACTGGCAGCAATATTAGGAGAATTTAAATGCGAGCGAGCGGAGCGAGTGAGCTTGAAAATTGTGACATTTTACAGTCCCAAAACTGCCGTTTGTAGCTATATTTTTTGCAGTAAGGGGGGGGGGGGCACCGGGTGGAACTGCCGGCAATTACTGGCAGCAACTTCAGGAGAATGGCATTACGACTAAATGCCAGCGAGCGAGCTTGAAAATTTTGACATTTTACAGTCCAAAAACTGCCGTTTGTAGCTATACTTTTTCGCTTTGGAAATTAAGAGGGGGCGGAGACGCCCGGTGCGCCCCTCCCCCTGGATCCGCCACTGGTAGTCAAGGGTGTCGGTTTATGTTCATGACTGGGGGAGGTATGACCACAGAGGTGGCGTCGAAGTGACCAAGTATGGGAAGGATGTCCAAAATCTATGTATATATTCAACACTGTACAGAATACACTTGCACTAGTAGATAATTATGTATAAAATCAGTGCTGCCAGAACCAGGGGTTCGAATTGCTTTTGCCCACGATTTTTTCTTTTGTTTTTGTTTTTTTCCCCGATGCAAAATTTCAAAAAAAAAAGATAAATAGATAAAAAATGATAATCATTTAGTGTCCGGCGTTGAGGTCGCTCGCAGACTGAAGGTTTTTTTTTTTTTTTTTTTTTTTTTTTTAAGGGTCTGAAGGGGGGTGCGTTCGCACCCAACGCACCCCCCCTGGTGACGCCCATGGTGTTGTACGAAGCTTTTTACAAACTTCCATGGACATTACATTACGATTCGGTTAAAATATTCATTCGAAATTTTGTCCTTGATTAAAACCATTAATTAGTGAACAGTGAATTTTCGTGTTTCCCCACACATCCTCATCAACAGTCAAAGCCAATCCATTTTTATGTGCTCTGCGCGCAGTGAAGTGCGTACTAAGCGTTTTGTGCGCCAATACTACGCGGTCGGTTTCAATAAGGGCGGTCGATATGTAGTAGGGTTACCGGTACCATACTTAGGTACATGCTGAAAATTGCTCCATTTCCCAATATAAAAATAGGGCAAGTCCAAGATAAGGTCCCCTCAGAAGGCAAAATTTCATCTTTGCTCAATATTGACATGTTTGGTATCATTTTGAAGCGTATGAGTTGAAGTTTTGATTTCCATGGAGGAAATAATGATAAGTAAATCTATGCAAATTTCAAGGGCTTCATTTGCATAAATGTGAAATACAGCGTTACATATGGGACAGTTATAAAAATTCATATTTATTCAAAGGAAAGCAAATGATATTTGATTAATATGTTGAAATAAGAAGTTCATCAAATAGTTTGATATGAAAATTTAGGGATTATGCAAATGATTATGCAAATTAGCTCGTGTCCTATCATGAGATGTCCCATACGTATCAAATTGAGGTCATTTTTACCTCCGCCAAGGGAGGAGGTTATGTTTTCGTTACCGTTGGTTTGTTCGTTAGTTAGTTCGCTACGGTAGTTAGTTTGTCTGTGTGCAAAATAACTCAAAAAGTAGTGAACGGATTGGGATGAAACTTGCGGGAAAGGTTGAGAATGAGAATGACACAAGTACCAAACGATTAACTTTTGGCAGTGATCCGAGAATTGTTGGGGAATTTATGAAGGATTTTTCACATTTTGGCAGGTAGGGTCAATGAACTTGGGAGTTCAGGCTGCGCGTATTTGAGGTTTGCTTGCGCGCACTAAAGTGCGTGCTCTAGTTTCTGCTGGGGTGAGGCGCGCCATGCAGCTGAGGGTTTATGACGTAACAAAGGCTTCTATATTGGGAAATCTGGCAACTTTCAGCACACAATGCAGTACGTATGGGTGGAAATCACTGATATCTCTACGGAAGAACGAGATCAGTGGTGAAAATGATTTGCATGCTTGGCGGAGGTCTGCGCTCTCAGAGTGCTTCTCTAGTTTTAGGTTTTTTCTGAAATTTGTAAGGTTATTTGAATGCCCTTTTGGAAAGTTCTAATTTATTGTTTAGAGAAGTTAAATACCATAGAAAGAAAAAAATAGTAAAAGAATTATTTTTTATTAGGCAATTAAATAATGTTACGTATGGGACAAATGCGTTACGTATGGAACATCCTCATTCATATTGCATGTGAATGCATGTAGCTAGCTGGGAAAGTCTCTCAGTACACAAATGGTCAATCATCCTGAAGAAAGCATCCCGACTTTGCAGCTACTTTTAAGTTATAGACACTTGAAACAATACATGTACTTTACAGACTGAACAATTTTCAGAAAGGGGGAGGGGGAGATGGCAAAATACACAATGAAAATCAGCATTAAAGGGATGGTATAGTTTTTGTAGAAATGGGGATTCAGTTTCAACATTTTACGAGATGATTGAAAACCAATTATATGAATTAATAAGGGGCATACAATTCTAAGACTAGAGGAATTCAAAGTTTATTTGATGGAGATCCAATTTGAAATGGCTGAGATATCAAAAAACAAACAAATACAAAGTAAAATGAAGTGGTCCTAATAAAAAATGTGACCCACCTTTTGTTAGGACACCACGTTTCTGGATATCTCAGCCATTTCAAAATGGATTTTTGTCATGTTAACTTTGAATTCCTCTTAGAATTGTATGCTATTTAAATATTTCATAAAAGAAGTGCTAATTATCTTGTAAAAGTTGAAATCAGAATTCCCATCTGAACCAGAACTATACAGTCCCTATAAGTAGAGACCTCTGATTTAAAGGGTACTGAAACCGAATACACAAGCAGATTGAAAAATTGCAGTTCAACTACAAGTATATTGGGTACTGTTCACCACACAATGTAGAGCTCTAGCTGCATTGTAGCTGCATTGTATAACACATACATGTGATGATAATGAAGATGTTACTTCAAATTAGTGTTTTTTGTATCATTTTTTTAGGTGATCCGAGTATCCTCTCGGATCACCTTCTGTATCTGTACTGATTCTTTGTTTTTCTTCTTCTTCTTATTAGGTGATCCGAATATCCTTCGGATCACCTTCTGTATCTGTACTGATTGTTTATTTCTGGACAAAAGTTGTGCAGAGGTTAGCTCAGAAAGTCCTCAGCCTATCAATTTCAAAATTATACCATATATGTATCATGTCGCAAAGACGACAGATCTTATAAAATCATAGTGATCAATCGACCGTGACGTCACTATGACGTCATTATATGAAAACACATTTTCATTCATATCTCATTAATGGAATGAAATTTTTCAATAAAATTTATGTCACATATATTTCAAGTCAGGCGCATTCTACTCATTTTATCAAATTTCAGTTTACACTTAAACCGTAAGCGTACGCGCGCATTAAAATATTGACATGCTCCAATCGAGCTCAAATTTTTTTTGCACACATTTCAGATCATTTGGAGCATTTTTTTAAAAATTGAAAAAATTGGACGTACGCGTGCGCGCATGTGCGCACGCACAGCTCATATGCAATAGAAATTTCCTGTTTTTTCACACAGATCAGATTTCTGAAATGTCAATATTTCTACCAAGTTTCAAGTCAATCCAACTCAATATGACATCATACGGGCCCGTCAAAGTTGAAATTCCACGCGCGCGTCAATGGCGATATACAGTGCAACTATGCCAAAAAAACGCCAATTTTTTAATCCGATTTTACTCGTCAGGATGGACGGTGACCCCCCGTTTTCTTTACATATTCTGAAAGCTGATGAGTTGTAAATGTCATTTCATGGGTTGGCGATGGTGAAAAAATGATTAAAAGATGTCAAATTTCTTAATAAAGTAAAAAAAGTAAATTTTCAAAATGACGTCATCAAATTTCAAGTTTACTCGAGCGTATCTCACTTATCCTTTGCCAATTTTCACCCAAATTTCAATATGTTGTAGCTTATGAAACGTTCTTTCATAAATTTCAAAACATAATTTTGTTTGGATGACGGCATCACCTCGTAAAAATGTATTGAAAGTAACCTTGTCAAATTTGACCAGTTTACGTGTAATCTCTATGGGAGTGCAGTTTTTATGGAAATGAAAATTGACATGACTATCTTTATCGAGCACTAGCTCACTTATGCTTCAGTGAATTTCTCCAAGATTTTAATATGTGACCCTGCACCTCAAAACAAATAAAAAATCACCAGACATGAATTTGTAGTTAAGACCATATTCTGAAAGAGCAGACTTTAAGCTTTAAAATGATGTATAACTCAAATCAAATGGACTCTCCTAACCTATCTAAATATTGGAAAGAAAGCACAAACTCAGGAAAAGTGTGAACTGAGAAAAGAGGCTCTGAAGTAGTGTCTACTCAAGCGCATAATCTTTACCAAACCGTGCCGGCTGTGCGATGAATGGGACAAAAAACAGGAAGTAAACCACCAGAGTAACAACAATGAAGGGATTATCAGATCAAATTGAAATTAAGCATACCTCATTAACACATTCTGTCCATAATTAATGCCAACTTTCAAAGCAGTAGCACTATCCTTTCAAAAGTTATTAGAGTTGAAAGTGAAGAGTGTGGACAAGGTTTTTCAGAAATGAAAAAGGGATTCTAAAGACACACCTAATCACACTATTCTACCAAAAATGTTCGAGATAAACTGCTAAAAAAACACACTTTCCTGCCCATTTTATGATACCAAATTTTAGCATAGTGTAAAAGAAGACCCGTTCTTTCAGAAAATATGAAAAAGTCAAGTTCGGCTAGGTTGACCCATTTCACTTATTTTCAGTCCTCACGCAAAATCAGTGTGTGCGACTTTATGTTCGTTTTGAGGTGCACGGTCACAAATGTTGTAGCAGAGACTTTGGGCTATCGTAAGTGTGCCCTTCGTTTTTTCATACGATGTCGGGATCACGTCAAAAAACTTGCTTGAAATTAAAGCTTATCTTCGATGTATTGAAATATTTCTTTCTTTCTGCAACTTTCTGTGCAATAACTCAAGAATAACATACCCTATCACCACCAAATTTTGCACATGTTTAGTTCATGTCACGAACATTTTTTCATAAAATAACTACTTGATCACACCATCTTGGGTATGTAAATTAGGGTCAAAGGTCATAAATGTTTCATTTTGTATCTTGGTAAATACATGTTTTTTCTTTCCCATATTTTGCACACGTAAAGACCATGTTACAAGGATCATTTCACAAAATAACCACTAATTGCTCAGATGCCATCTTGGGTGTGCAAAGTGGGGTCAAAGGTCAGATGTACTTCTTTCTCTATCTTCGCTATTACTTGTTATCTCTATGGGAGGGAATTTTTCTAGATGTGAAAATTGACATGACTATCTTTATCAAGCACTAGCTCACTTATGCTTGAGTGATTTTCTCCCAGATTTTAATATGTTGTAGCTGAGACTTTGTGCTATTGTAGATGTGCCCTTTGTTTTTTCACACGATGTCGGTATCACGTCAAAATACTTGGTTGAAATTAAAGCTCATCAACGATGTATTGAAATATTTCTTTCTTTTTGCCACTTTGTTTGCAATAACTCAAGAAAAACATGCCCTATCACCACCATATTTTGCACAACTATGTTTAGTTCATGTCACGTACAGTATTTCATAAAATAACAACTACTTGATCGGACACCATCTTGGGTATGTAAATTAGGGTCAAAGGTCATAAATGTTTCATCCTGTATCTTGGTCAATACATGTTTTATCTTCCCCATATTTTGCACAGGCAAAGACCATGTTACAAGAATCATTTCACAAAATAACCACTTTTTGCTCAGATGCCATCTTGTCTGTGCAAATTGGGGTCAAATGTCATGTGTCTGCGTACTTCTTTCTGTATCTTCGTTATGACGTGTTATCTCTATGGGAGGGAATTTTTTTTGTCCCCGCCGAACGAGTTCGAGCAGGGGACTATGAAACGGGCTCCGTACGTGTGTGTGTCCGTGTGTCCGTCCGTCCGTCCGTGTGTCCGTCCGTCCGTGTGTGCGTCCGTGTGTGATCAAAATCTTCAATTTGCTACTTCTCTGTCATTTATGAGCCAATTTTGATTCTGTTTGCTTTATATGATAGCACTACATGGGAGCTTTGAAACTTCTACACGGAATTTCAGTCGTGACCTTTGACCTTGACCTTTGACCTATATTGTACATTTTGCTACAAAATGCTACTCCTTCGCCATTTCTAACCCGATTTCGATTCCGTTTGCTTTATGTGATAGCACTAGGTGAGGGCTTCAAAACTTCTACACAGAATTTTGACCTTTGACTTCTTTGACCTTTGACCTTGATTTTTGACCTGTATTGTACATTTTGCCACAAAATGCTACTCCTTCGCCATTTCTAACCCGATTTCGATTCCATTTGCATTATGTGATGGCACTAGGTGAGGGCTTCAAAACTTCTACACAGGATTTTGACCTTTGACCTTGATTTTTTGACCTATATTGTACATTTTGCTACAAAATGCTACTCCTTCGCCATTTCTAACCCGATTTCGATTCCGTTTGCTTTATGTGATGGCACTAGGTGAGGGCTTCAAGACTTCTACACAGAATTTTGACCTTTGACTTCTTTGACCTTTGACCTTGATTTTTTGACCTGTATTGTACATTTTGCTACAAAATGCTACTCCTTCGCCATTTCTAACCCGATTTCGATTCCGTTTGCTTTATGTGATGGCGCTATATAGGTGAGGGCTTCAACACTTCTACACAGAATTTTGACCTTTGACTTCTTTGACCTTTGACCTTGATTTTTTACCTATATTGCACATTTTGTTACAAAATGCTACTTCCGGCGGGGACATATATTACGCACCGCGTAATTTCTACTTTTCCTTGTTTAATGTGAAAATTGACATGATTGTCTTTATCGAGCACTAGCTCACTTACCCTTTGGTGAATTTCTCCCATATTTTAATATGTTGTAGCTGAGACTTTGCGCTATCGTGAATGTGCCCTTCGTTTTTTCATACGATGTCAGGATCACGTTAAAAAACTTGGTTGAAATTAAAGCTTATCTTCTATGTATTGAGATATTTCTTTCTTTCTGCAACTTTCTTTGCAATAACTCAAGAAAAACATGCCCTATCACCCCCATATTTTGCACATGTTTAGTTCATGTCACATACATTATTTCATTAAATAACAACTACTTGATTGGACACCTTTTTGGGTATGTAAATTAGGGTCAAAGGTCATAAATGTTTCATCTTGTATCTTGGTGAATACCTGTCCTATCTTTCCCATATTTTTCACACGTATAGATGATGTCGCAAGAATCATTTCACAAAATAACCACTATTTCATCAAATGCCATCTTGGGAGTGCAAAGGTGGGTCGAAGGTCATGTGTGCTTGTTGCTGTTTCTTCATTATAGTGTATACAGAATTTGGTACCAGACATGGCAGATATGACTCCCTTTGCTAAATGAAAATCCAAACATCACACGGCCAATGTCTCTAAACACAGATGAAACTTGTATGGTCATGCCTATTGCGATCAGGACTCAAATCATTGATAAAAAAAAATCGGATCACCTTAATTTATCAGTGATGACAAATTACAATCTCTAGTTCTTCTTTTTCTTCTTTCTCCTCAAAAGTTGTGCAGACCAGAGCTCAGAAAGTCCTCTGCCTATCAATTTCAAACTTATACCATGTATGCATCATGTCCTAAAGACAACAAATCTAATGTAGAAGCACTCCGTTGTGCAATATCTGCTTCTTTTTCTCTACTTCTTCCGCTTTTCCCTTGCCTCCCAAGTACGAAATGATTTTTAGAGTGTTGTGTGTTTTTTTGTAACGTTATTGCATCGTTTTTCTGCAAGGAAGAGGTGAGTTTCTGTTCGTGTATTGATGTGCACTGCAGTATGTGCAGGTGAAAAGCGTTCAAGCTTTATTTCCCGCGAGTATCGTGGAAACTCGATGTACATTTCTAGGCCTATTAAAGGAGATCTCATTATAACAGAATACTTAAACTATTTTCCGGTCAAAATGAATTAATTTCCTTTGTTTTCTATCGTTTCTTGACGATCCCAATGATCTCGTCGCAATACCGAGTTTCCGATGTGTATAAATTTTCGCGTAGCTTTCGGTGCTGCAAACTTTTGCTAGGGCCTTATCTAACTATACACAGCCCAGTCGCTGTACGTAGGTACGTCGCACAGCGTAATTACAGCGTCTGGTCGGGTTAGGGCCTTATCCTACTACTTGCATATCGTTCCATTTCTGTCGTTTCTCACACCTCGTTTGGTACGATTTCTTCCATTCTATATCACTTTATCCGTTCTCTTTATATACTTTGAAATATTTAAACATAATTCTTTTAAGTATCTCGCACTGTTATTTTCGTAACGGCGATTTCTCCGATTTGCAGCAATACTTTTTCGAATCGAAGCGACGTGTGTTGTCTTTTCTATATATTTGTGTTGTTGGGAGGTGTTGATACGTTGTATTTGCTATTTATTTTCCTCGGTGTTTATCTCGAGGGACTATGCGTGTTTCTTAATGTTGATAGGAAAAGGCTAAAATGATCTGAGTGATGTCTAATGGTGATGAAAACTGCTGGTATAAAAGACGGCTTACTGTGAATGCTGAGCGTACGTGCCTTTCGTTTTATTTCACTTTCCTCTTATTCTTCTTTCCCCCTTTACACTCATCTTCCCCCTCCAGAGAATGATAAAAAAAGAAATTACATACACCTCACAACAAAAAGATCCACGATCTATACCAACCTTCGTAAAGTTAAATCTAAATGTTCAATATCAGCAAAGAATAAGGGGCGAAAGCACGAATGACAATGAATTAGAGCGAAGAGATTGTGAAATACTGAATACATACAGTCTCTTCGGCTCGAAGAAACTTGACACCCACCCATCTCCCCTTGTGGAAATTTCCACAAAAGCAGGTGCCACACCCAGGTGCGTGCCAGACGAAAGAATGCGCGCGCTGTAGATATCCTGGAAATATCGATCGAAGAACCAGCTCATTAGTTGAATTCAAGGAATAATTGCAAAGATATCGTGATTTTATAACCTTTCTTTTGGCGTGTAGTAGGAAACATCAAACAGTCGAATATAGTGTACTTAATCGAATATCTTATGTTCCCTGAAAAATAAAATAAGGATCGATTAATCAGTCAATTAAAAAGGCAATCACAGAAATACTTAAAAGGTCTCATATGCCCGGACAAATTCACTACGAGTAGGTCCAATGAGATGCAATCATCACCTGGTTAGACAGAAAAATCATGACAATTGACAATTTCAGTTCATGCTCATCATAACTGCTTATCATTTTTCAAAGTTTTGGCTATCAGCATTCGTTCGTAGGTGTTTTTTGTTTGTTTGTTTTGTATGTTTTTTCTTGTGAAAGACGTAATGACTTCTTCGTATCGAATGTAAACTGCATGTTTACCGTAAACAAGCCATTCAGTTCAGCTATGGCGCATTCGATCTATCGAACTTGCGGTAACCTCTTAGGCTGGAGCACATGGCGCATTCCTTTGAAACTTGAAAGTGAAACCACGTGTTTGCACAGTGGTGCAACCACACAACCACACACAGCGCGGCATTTTGCGATCATCGTTATAGCAGACTTTCCGATTCCAGTCAGGGTAGAAGAAATTGGAATAAGTTCGGAAAATACTGATGTTTAAAATCCAGTACAATGAAAAAGCCTGAAAACAAGGCATGATTATGTTTTATAGTAAACAATAGTTGGAAACACCGAACAGAGTTTTGCATTCGCTCACACAGAAGCTTTCTTGAGAAGATGAAAGCATTCCCCCTCCCCTGCTAGATAGTGGAAGCTTCCATAACCAGCCCAACAAGTTTCTGGAGGTACATATACATGTATGCTGATGCGCTTGTACACATGCATTGCGAGAAAGCAATCGATCAACGCTGAACATTGCGTAGTTTGGATTCTTTATTGTGCTGGTGACCAGCTCGATACTTCGGCATGTGTCTTAATTTTATGTTTAGAGTCTGTAAGCCTTATAAGTCGACGAGTTTAATTCAAAATAGCAAATAGAGGGAGATGGAAAAAATACGAATTCTGGTGGAAAAATACGGATTTTTTAGCTGCTGAGTACGGATATGTGCTTCCAAAGCTTGGCAGCTCTGCTGATCAATCAACATGATTGTGGCGTTACATGAATGTTTCTAACCTAGACCTTGCAGCTAAAAAAAGAAGAACCGAGAAAGAAAGACAATATGAACAGACCAGGGTAAGAAATTACAGAAGGGAATGGGAGAGGGACCACACAAAACACCAACACACACACACACGCAGGTGCATGGCAGGCACAGACACACACACACACACGCACACACACATTTTGACTGTGCTAAAACCCTTTAGAGACTAAGAACAAGGTATCTCAGGCTTGTGTCTATGGAGAAATGCATGTTATATCTAAATGAAATCTTCTCCACCAGGTTAATACATGTAAAGCTAGGCTGACACTTGCACGATTTTGTGGCACGCATTGGCACGACTCGAGGCGTGCCAGGGCGCAAACTAGTCGTAAACTGGCGTGAAGTCGTGACTGCGTGCCATGTCGGGTCGAGAATTTTGAAATGTTCAAAATTTTGGTCACGACAAAATTTCGTGACCGAGTCGTGAACTATGCGCAAACTGTTCGTGAACTCGTTGTGAACTTGTCGGGACGATGCGGGGAGGATGCGTGGCATTGCGTAGCAGTGCGCGCCATGCTTTTCCGTTTCTTTTTTCATGTCTTTTTTTGTTTCTTCTTTGATTCTTTTTTTTTTTAGTTTCTTTTTCTCTCTCACGAATCGAGAAACGATGGTAACGTATCTGACAAAGCATTTATGCTTAGTGACACATTAAACTACCGATTTACATCAAACCCAGATCAAACAATCATGTGATTGAAAAAAAAAAACTCATGCAAAAAGGTAGACATCAAATCCTACAGTCATTTTCAGAGCATTTTGCAACCAAGGAAGTGCTCTTGACTTTAACCATAATAGCATTTTATGTAGATAAGATGCAAAATTATAATGAACAAAGGTAGGCCCTATAAAGCGTTCATGTAGCCTCGTTTGCTGTGAAGTTGACAACATAAGGTGGGTACCAGACTTCAGCCCTAAAAAGTCCTAAGTTGATTTTTTTCAGACAAAAATTTATTGTGGTACAAAACGCTCACACACACACACAAAAAAAAACCCTCAACAAAACAGAAATAAAATGGATTTGTAATGTGTATCTGACGGCACTTTTTGTAAATGTCATAATTCTAAGGGATAGTATAGCTCTAGTTTAGATGAGGATTCAGTTTTGAACCTTTTGCAAGAAAATTGAAATCCACTTGTACTTATGAAAAATTTATTTGATAATAATCGGTTTAGAAATGGCTGAGATGTCCATAATTAGGTAAAATGAAGACGTTCAAATAAAAATAGATCGGCCATCACATTTTGTCAGTACCTCTTTCTTTTGCCTTATTTTGGATATCTCAGCCACTTCAAATACGATTTTTCATTAGATAAACCTTTAAATCCTTTTAGAACGGCATGTTTTTTATCAGGTCGTATAGAGCACGATGTCAACCGGTTAAATCCGCACAAAAAAGCGCGTTGCGATTAACTTTGGTGCAAGATATACATTTTATTGGTAAAGCATCTTACGAGTTTGATGGTAACCTATCTGATGTGCCGTTACCATTTGCACACTATTATTTACCAAAAAACATATTAATTTTGAAAGAAAGAAAGATATTATTCAGAGGGGTGAAGGTTCAGATGCGAGTTTCTTCAATACATTAACTTTTTATATTATTAATTTTCTTGAGTAATTTCTGTTGTGTGACCAATCATTACCTTAAGTACTCAAAAGTACCGGAGCTTTGCTTTCGTATAACAGCATACCTTTTTTTTTTTCTAAATGTAGCAAATTTGAGGTAACGTATCTGATATCAGCTCATTGTAACATTAGGTTTCCACGGCTTCGGATCAGTATAATATTTTGTGACAAGAGATTCCATGAATAAATCATGGTTCCACGTATGAGTGAAGTTGACTTTGTTTAACACATTAAATTACAGTGCTATGCGGCTTTACTTTGATCTTCTCTTAAGGGTCTCAAAGAGGGTAACGTATCTTCCGGCGATTTAGCGACATGATACTTATGACCTCCTGGAGAAAGATCAAAACATCATACATGTATTGTTCAAATGTAATATTATTTTTCATTGAGGCACTTGAGGGGCAATGGAATAAAGCACAAAAGATTTGATGATACGTTAATGAGTAGGAACTTATGTGAGCACGTCCTCTTCTGGCGACATGCATGGGTTTTTTAGGGTTATACATCAAACTTTGGATCGTATTTCTAATATTATCCTGGGGGTCCCAATAATCTTTACTGAAATTATTTTACAGTTCCAACCTCTCGGATGAACTAAAAATATTGATTTCTGAGGGACAAAATATCGATCTAATCTATACGAACATGCTGGCGACACGAAAATCGCGGTTGTTGACATTTTTGGGGAGAATGGCCTAAAAAGAAAAAGACAAATGTTTTGAAATAAGATAACAATTCATTAACAAGAAAACAGCAAACAACAAATATATAAAAGTATTCAGCATGTTGTCTCTTCCACAGCCAATCCAAAAAGTACCAGGGGTTGGGGAGGCCCCCTTTATATAATGGCGTGGCCAAGTCGGCACGACACCGTCCGAATTGCGCAAACTCGTCGTGCCAATGCTGGAAGTGCGTAAACTATACGCATACTATGCGCAAACTATGCGTGAACTCGTCGTGCCAGTTCGTGTCTATGTGGACACTAATGGGCACGCGTTCGTGAACTATTCGTGAACTCGTCGTGAACTATGCGTGAACTAGTCGTGAACAGTGCGGGAGCCTCTCAGTTCGTGCCCTAAAATGGCACGAATTGCCAAGACAAAATCGTGGCCAAGAGTCGTGCAAGTGTCAGCCTAGCTTAATAGACCTCTACTGCTGATTGTGACTGAGGGAAACGTGGCTCCCTAAAACTCAATTTGGCTCCCTAAAAAGGTCCCTGAGGAGCCCGACTGGCTTCCTAGAAAAAAAGTTAAGGTCAAGCCCTGGACGCGTACGCGTGCGCGCATATACGCACGCACAGCTCATATGCAACAGAAATTTCCCGTTTTTTCACACAGATCGGATGTCTGAATTGTCAAGGAATATTTCTACCAAGTTTCAAGTCAATCCGACTCAATATGACGTCATATGGGCCCTTCAAAGTTGAAATTCCGCGCGCGCGTCAATGGCGATATACAGTGCAACTATGTCAAAAACCGCCAATTTTATATCCGATTTTACTCATCAGGATGGACGGTGATGGAAAAATGATTAAAAAGTATCAAATTTCTTAATAAAATAAAAAAAGTAAATTTTCAAAATGACGTCATCAAATTTCAAGTTCACTCGAGCGTATCTCACCTATCCTTTGCCAATTTTCACCCAAATTTCAGTATGTTGTACCTTATTAAATGCTCTTTCATTTGATCTAACAACATTTTGATTGGATGAGGGCATCACCTAGTAAAAATGGATTGAAAGTAATCTTATCAAATTTGACCAGTTTACGTGTTATCTCTATGGGAGTGCAGTTTTTCTGGAAATGAAAATTGACATGACTATCTTTATCGAGAACTAGCTCACTTATGCTTCGGTGAATTCCTCCCAGATTTTAATATGCTGTAGCTGAGACTTTGGGCTATCGTGAATGTGCCCTCCGTTTTTTCATACCATGTCGGGATCACGTCAAAAAACTTGGTTGAAATTAAAGCTTATCTTCGATGTATTTTCATATTCCTTTCTTTCTGCAACTTTCTTTGCAATAACTCAAGAAAAACAGGCCCTATCACCCCCATATTTTGCACATGTTTAGTTCATGTCACGTACATTATTTCATAAAATAACAACTAGTTGATGGGACACCATCTTGGGTATGTAAATTAGGGTCAAAGGTCATAAATGTTTCATACTGTATCTTGGTGAATACATGTCCTATCTTTCCCATATTTTACACACGCAAAGACCATGTTACAAGGATCATTTCATAAACTACCGGTAATCACTTTTTGCTCAGACACCATCTTGTCTGTGCAAAGTGGGGTGAAAGGTCAAATCTATACTTCATTCTGTATCTTCGTTAGTGTATACAGAATTTGGTACCAAAGATGGCAGGTCTGACTCCCTTTTCTAAATGAGAATCCAAGCATCACACGGCCAATGTCCCCTCAACACCGATGAAACCTGTATGGTCATGCCTATTTGCATCAGGACTCGATCATTGATTTCCGAACAGATCGGATCACCTAATTTGTCAATGTTGACAAATTCCAAGTCTAGTTTTTATTGCAAGTGAACAAATTGTCCTTATTCCGTTTTCAGTAGTAGCCACGACAAAAATCATGGGTACATGTATACATACTGAGGTGTGACTCGAATCAGTGGCCTGATTGCTAGACAGACATATATCTACTCGATTACTGGGGTTCCACGCAGCAGGTATTGCATGGTATTATCTACTCAAATTAATATTTCTTGTGTCAAGTTGTTTTTTATTGAAACTGAATGGCAAACTGCTCTCCATCAATGGAAGTAAACACTTTACTATTCAATTTTTTAGTAGTAACTATCCTGATAAAAATACAGGGCATACATACTCAGGTTGGTCATAAAAATAAAGAATATGATTAAAGATTATGATGGTAAATATTTAGGGAATAGTGTTCCCTTGACAATCTGGATCAGTATTTGAGTAATTTCAACTGATTCTACCTCAATGATTATGCAAAAATTTGTTTATGGGTATTTTGCAAAATTATTTTGCAAGATACCCATTAACATGGTTCTCCACACACGAAACGAATGGGGGACAAAGGGCATGCATACTCAGGTCGGTCATAGAAATATAAAAATATGATTGAATATAATTATGATGGTTAATATTTGGGAAATATTGTTTCCTTGACAATCTGGATCAGTATTTGAGTAGTTTCAACTGATTTTACTCCAATATAAATGCAAAATACCCATAAACATGGTTCTCCACACACTAAACGAATGGGGGACAAAGTGTCCCATACGTAACTGTCCCATACATAACACGTCATGTCTGTCTTTAAGTAGAACCTGTAATTAGAACTTTTTGCCTCATGACATGAAACTTACCTCTGATAATCTTGAGTGTTGTGACTTTCATCTCAGTGAGTTACAAGTTGTAGAATGAAACACTTTCAGAGAGTTTTGAGGTTGAAAAAAATTCTCAAAAAAAACAAAATTTTTCTGGTCCCATACGTAATGGCACATATTTTCTCTTCTAGAATATAATTGTGGGGGTCATTTTTCTCCATTGTTTACATGATTATACTTCTCCTAGATATCAATCGCCATGATAAAGTTCAGTATGATCAAAGGCCATTAACACTATTTTTCAGGTCATAGGAGTCTCTGAATGTCCCATACGTAATGCGCGCGTTATCTTGGACTGGCCCTATACTGTAAAAGTAGATATTTTCGCGCAACTAATTTTCCGCACTTGGCCAGGTAAGAAGAGTTTCGCGTGTTTTTCATTCCGCGGAATCAGGATATCATGCACAGGAACATATGGCAAGCAAAAATATTCGCGTGCTTTTATTTTCGCGCTAGTTTCTGGTTGCGCGAAATGCGCGAAAATTTCAACACCGCGAAAATTTCCACTTTTACAGTAGAAGCCTTTGTTATGTCATAAACCTTCAGTTGCGCAGCGCGCACCTTACCCTAGCAGAAACTAGAGCATGCACTTTAATGCACGTTTGAAAACCTCAAAAATGCGCAGCTTTTACTCCCAAGTTCATTGATCCTACCTGTCAAAATACCAAAAATCCTTCATAAATTCCAAAAAAATTCTCGGATCACTGCCAAAATTTAATCATTTGTTACTTGTGTCATTATCTCAACCTTTCCTGTAAGTTTCATAAAAATCATTAAACTACTTTTTCAGTTATTTTTCACTCTAACAAACAAACTAACAAACAAACAAACCAATAGTAATGAAAACATAACCTCCTCTGTTTGGGAAGGGAATGAACTAAACTAGACTTCTATACACGTTTAGTTACACATCCGCTTTGTAAATTGCGAACACTACGGGTGACTCTGAAATTAATGTGTATTACAGTATGGAGGAAAGGGGTGCTGATGAAAATGCATTGCACGCACTAAAATGGCGTTATTTCACTATGGAGACTCAGAATCAACAGGACGTTCACAGTATTCGATACTGCAGTATTTATGGCATATTTGAGACTTGGCTCTCCCTCATTTCTAGACAGAAAGGTCCGTCTGTCCAGAAGAGTCTTTTAATGATTTTTTTGACATTATCGCTCTCCTGTATAGGAGGGGATCTGTGAAGCCAGACGCAGTCTCTGCGGAACATATCCCTGCCGACCAGATACAGACCAATCTTTCAGTCAACCTCATTATCAAACAATATGGAATGGCATGGAATGTACCTAAATTATTGAGTAACTGTACAGAGTATTTATATTGACTAAATATTGTATTGATAGACATATATACAATATGTGACCATGCATCACAAAACCAAAGTTGACATTTATCATGGACAGAATGTGTTTGATAGAGCATGCTCAATTTCAGCTAACTATACACAGCCCAGTCGCTGTACCACTAAAGTGCTTCTGTGTCACGGCGTCTGGTCTGGCTAAATTTCAGCTTTAATGAAATCGCGGCATGAAATTTTCGCAAATGGGAGCCAACGGCCTTATTCGCAGCATGAAATTTTTGTGAGTTGCCTCTAACATTCAAGGCCTAAGATCTTTATCATGTATTTTAATTTGGCGAAACTTGGCTCTCACAAATTTCACGTACCGGTAATTACAGTGCATGCGAACATTCCTTGTTTTACAGTAATCTGATAATCCTTTCATGGTTGTTGCTCTGATGGGTTACAGCCCGTTTTTTGTCGCATTCATCAACACAGCTAGCACATCTTGGTAAAGATTAAAAGCCCTCGAATAGACCTACATGTAACTATACACAGCCCTGTCGCTGTACACAAGTGTTACATGGCGTCTGGTCGGACTAGAATAGACCCTGTACTTCAGAGGTGAATCAGAGCCTCATTTCTCAGTTCACACTTTTCCGGAGTGTGTGCTTTCTTTCCAGTATTTAGATAGGTTAGGAGAGTCCATTTGAATTGAGTTACACATCATTTTAAAGCTTAGTTAGAGTCTGCTCTTTAAGAATCTGCCCTTAACTAAAAATCCATGTCTTCAACTTTTTGTTTGTTTGTTTTGTTTCACATTGTAGTGAAAATCAGAGGTACCAAGATGATGATTTCTGCAGCAATATCTCTCAAGGCTTGATGGGTTAAAGGAGTGAGTCATTGATAATCTGAGCAACACCAGATAATAATGGAATATTTACAAGCAACTGGATGTCTGTTTTATCTAAACTTTTAATAGTCTTGGGCTGTTAAGTATATAGCTGTCTCTATTACGCAACTATGTTTGCTTTTACAAAGTATTCCTTGTGCCTGTGCTGAAGGTTATAATGATAAAATGGCCCATGATATGTCAAAATATTTTCCTACTGCATGCATGTTTGCACAGTTTACAAATGGTACAGTATATGGTTACGAATAGAAATGAGCAACTCAGGTTGTTGGGTTTTTTTTATGCCTCCGCCACGAAGTGGTGCCGGAGGCATTATGTTTTCGGGTTGTCCGTCCGTCCGTCCGTCCGCCCGTCCGTCCTTCCGTCCGTCCTTCCGTCCGTCCGTAATGAATTTTGTGGACAGCGTAACTTAAAAACCTTTTGAGGTATCCTAATGAAACTTGGGGTGGTATTCTGAAAATCTTCCTAAGTTTCTTCCTAAGTTTCTTCGTAAGTCAGAAACTTAGGAAGTGCCTAGGAAAGACAAAATTGGTATTCTGAAATGTCTTCCTAGGCACTTCTTAATGTAAATTAAGCCATCCTTATCCCCACCCACGTCCTTTCCTAAGCCAATACGAAATGCCGTATCATAAGGAACTAACCAATGTCTGCCAATGACAATCGCATATTGCTGTGACGTAGGGTCAAATACATGAGTGCACGGCATGTCCCCTTTCTCACGCTCATTTCGCGCATCAAAGTACATGTGCGCGCAATGACTGACAAGCGCGCCTATCACGATGCTTGCAGTTTGCTATTCTTAACAACGTACTTAGGACAGGGGTGGAGCTTTCTTAAATATTTTCCTAAAATTCTTTCCTAAGTGCATTCTAGAATACCAACTTCTTCCTAAGTCAGAAATTTGCATATTCCCGCCCCCTTCCTAAGTTTCTTCCTAAGTCTACTTAGGAAGAAACTTAGGAAGATTTTCAGAATACCACTTAGGAAAAAATCTTGACTTAGGAAGAAATTTCTTCCTAGGAAGGATTTCAGAATACCACCCTTGGTACAGTTTGTATGTATGTGTATTAGGGGGTGAAGGTTGTACCTATCAACTTTTGGGTGCACATGCTCAAGGTCAGAAGTTAAAAAGGTCAAGGTCAAATATGTAAAATTTTACTATTTCCACCATATCTATGCAATGCCTGAAGATATTTTCTTGAAATCTTAGTGTTTACATGTAATACCCAATTTAGATTCTCTGGTGAAAGTTTGGGGTCATGAGGTCAAAGGTCAAAAGGTCAAGTAAAAAATATTAAAACTTCACTTTTTTCTCCGTACCTTGGAAATTGTTCAAGGTATCTTCATGGAACATAGTATTGTATATATACATGTATTGACTGCCAGTGTATTATCTAGAGAATTTAGGGTTCATTGGGTCAAAGGTCAGGGGTCAAAGGCAACACTTCAAATTTTACTATTTCCCTAATATTCATGCAATGCCAGCAGGATTATTTTTTTTTTTACACTTGGTGTATGCATGTATAACCTAATAGAGATTCTCTGGAAAGTTCCTTTTTTTTTTCTTTTTCTTTTTTGCCTCAAAGGTCAAAAGGTCAAAGATCAAGCAAAAGTGCTGAACAGAGCTTTTCCCTCTCATATCTCAGAAGTGGCTCAAGTTATCTTGAAACTTACTACATATTTATGCATGTTCTGCCTGATGGTGATTAATGTATGACTTAGGGTCAAACGCCCGGTGAAAATGGTAACAATTTACTATTCAATACAGAAATTGCACTTTTTCTCCCTACCTTGAAAATTACTCAATGCATAAACTTATGAATGGGTCAAAGTCAAGTTAAAGTCCTTAAAATTCTTAAATACATGCTCTCATCTATTCATCCAATTAAACCTAGGTCAAGGAAGGTGAACATTCAACACATTTCTGACAAACTTGTCATTTTTAATATTTTGCCAATTTTGTGAAAATGTATTCACACATTGTCCACAATGTACTATAGACCTATTAGGAGAATCATGCA